>NC_045705.1:58258569-58858569 GCF_009834535.1 Camelus ferus
GGGTGGGAGTGGGATCTCCCTGGGTGTCACCCACTGCACTGCAGCATTTCCTGAGCCCTGGGCAGCAGGCCTGCTGATTCGTGATGCTTTCCATGATTATTTGTCCATGACTACCCCTCAGCCCCCAAGCTGATGATTGAAGGAAGAAACTATAGCTTCAGGGGCAGCAGCTCCCCAAGGCTGAGGTGGTAAGCAGGAGCCCCCAGGAGGTGGGTGGAAGAGTGGAGGCCAGAAGGGTCCAGGCCATGTGAGGCAGGGAGAGGGTAGGAGTGGCCCACGTCTGAGCAGGTGTTGGCATGAATGAAGAGGGGGTCAGGTAGCACACACTTACCAGGCACCTGCTGTGTGAGGTCGTGCCCAGTCCTTGCCTGTGTGCTCTCTGTTCTCCAGCCAGCCTGACAGGAGAGAGAGGTTGGGGTGTATCCTAGGCTTCTTCCTCATTTCTCCTTCTTCCTCACTTCCCCCATTCAGTTATCAAGCCCTACCAAACCTGCCTGTCAGATATCCTCCATTGGTCCCCTTGTCTCCATCCCTGTGACTCTGGTCCAGTCTAGAATCCTCACAGTCTCTCCACCTCCCACCTTTCACTTTGGCTGCCAGGAAGCTCAGTCATCCTCTCAGTCTAGGTTTCTTCTGCTGTTCTTCTGCTCTGCCTCTAATAGGATCATGTGGCTCTTGTTGGAGCTGCATCCAGCCATTTATGGACAGAGTTGTAGGCCCTAAAGGAATCAATAAGGAAAATCTGGTATTCCCTTGATTCTTACGAGGACATCCACTGGCTTTTGAGATTTTTCACATTTCATGGTTCCCACCCAGATATGGAGACATTGGTGCTGAACAGGGCAGGGTATTGGTTCAAAGCAATGTGTTCAAATCCTGGCTCTGCTACTACTAGCTACATGAACCTTGGGCTAGTTACCTAACCACTCAGTGTGCCTCACTTTCCCATCTGTAATGTGGAGATTTAAAAAAAATGATGGTATCTACCTTGTGTGGCTTTGTGAGTGTTAAATGAGATGGCATAAGCACTGTGGTAAGCACTATGTTTGGCAGTATAGTTAGTAGCTGAGTGGGTCTTAGTCATCCTGGGAGGATCAGCAGGACAAGGGGCTGGCTCTGTATGGAATGTTCTATGTCAGTGCTTCTCAAATGTCAATGTCGGCCTGAATTCCTTGGGGATCTGATTCAGTAGGTCGAGGTAAGCCCTCCAGGCGCATTCCTAACCTGCTCTTAGATGATGCCAGTGCTCCTGAGGAAAGTTTATACTTTAATCTACGCTGTGAGGACCTGGCTGTGGTGGAGATCCATCGCGGAGACCCAAGGGGAATGGAGGACCTGGGACTGGTGTCCTGCCCAACCCATCCTGATACTCTGAGGAAGCTGGGCTCTGAGCTGAGTCTGAGACAAGGATCAATATGTTCTTCACCACTAGGTCATTGACACTTAGAAGGGCTCAATAAGTATAGGTTGAATGAATGAATGAACCAAAAATCTAGTGAAACGTGGGCTCCACAGGGTTGGCTGTGCTCCCTCTGCCTGGAAGTGGCCCTGTCCCTACGAGAACGCCTCTTTCTCACATTCTGCCCATTAAGCTCCCAAACCCAGAGTGATTAATTAGTCTGAAGCCTCACTTTGAGCTGGTGACAAACAGGGCCAGACAGGTCAGGGACCACAATCCTGAAGGGACTTTTGCCTGCTCTCTGAGCATTCCAGCCAGGGCTTGTGTGGGATGGCTGTAGAGATTGAGCCAGATGAACCATCTATGTCCTTGGGAACCCCTTGGCCCCTCTGGGAGGGAGCCCAGGAAGGGCCTGTGCATCTGAGGACTCAACTCTTCCCTCTCCATGTCTTTCCTGGTTCTGAAAGTTCTTTGTGTGAAACTTGCTGCTGAGCTGAGCCAGAGCCCTGCACGGTTATGTGGGTGCACATGTGCATGATGTCAGTGTGCTCCCTGTGTGGCAGGTGCTGGGGCACATACACGTGTGTGGACCTGTGTGGGTTGTATGGAGCTGTGTCGGGGTCTGGGTGCACTATGTGTGCACCAGTGAAGGATCATACCCACGGACATGTGCCCCCTCCTCCTCTGCCAGTTCTCTATGGCCCCTCTGTGCTTTCCTACCATGGGAAACAGCAGACTCCAGACTCTGGACAAAATGAGATGCCGAGGTTGCAGAGAAAGAAAGCTGAGGTGCAGCAGGAGAACCAGCCTCCCCCTGTGAGGAGCCCAGCAAGCATTCTGCCTGCAAGCCTGAAGTGGGGTCAACTCCCTCCAGGATCTGATCTGAATCCCAGAGGGACCAAGTCTCTTGCTCAGACTGAGGCCAGGCCATTTCCTGTTTCAGACAGCGGACTGAGGGTAGTGTTTCCCTCCTGTCTCCTAGAAGCAGCAAGTGGCCAATGGGCAGTGGCCTTGGGTGCCTGGGATGTGCTGGACACCATTCCTGCTGGCCAGTGGCTCATCACAGGCCACAGGGACCCTTCTCAGCACTTGACTCATATAGGCAGGAATAGCTCCATTCTTCAGGGAGAGAAACCAAGGTTCAGGAAGGGGCAAGACCCACCCAAAGGAGTGTCCAGTGCTGTACTATGAACCCAGCCCAGGGTCAGGAGTGGGGACCCTGAGATCCAGCTGGAAGTGACTGCTTGGGGGTGGGTCCTTGAGAGGCAGGGTTCTAAGGCTGACTTGGCCAGTTTGTGGTAAACATCACCCACCAAGAACAAGTGGAGTGTAAGCTGTAAAGTGCTTGATTATTGTACCAGGATTGAAGGGTGCCAGCTAGTGACTGAGGGTAGCTCAGGAAGTAGCTATCAGGGAGTCAGTGCCCACAGGTGGAAGAGGGTCTGAGGACCCCAGGAGAAGGGCTTTGGCCTTGGGCACACCCCCATGAGGAGCCTACATTCAGGGCTAAGCTGGGAGAGCCTAAACCTGAGTTAATCCTGTAAGTCTTCCTCCTCCTCTTGTGTAACTGCTTTTGTTCCCTGGGGAAATCGAGAGCCTGTGGTGACCAGGAACACCACAAATCTCAGGCGGCATCTGGGCCTGCTTAGGATTGTGGCAAGAATTGCCAAGCCTGGGAAAACAAGGTCTATGAACTGGGGGTTTGTGGGCACTCCAGGAGTGGGCATGTGTGTGTACTACATGCAGAGACACGAGCACAGGCAAACACGTGTGAATAAACATATACACTCCAGGGCCACTCACATAGACACACACGTGTACCATTCCAAACACAAGCACTCTTGTGAATACATGTGCATCTTCCCAGTCAGACCCACACATAGCTGACACCTGCTATGACACACACACACACACCCCCATGCAGACATTCATGTAGGTACCTCCTCTCCTGGCCTGGGGGCCTGCAGTGTGGGATGCATGACCCTCACAGTTACCTCAGGCTTACTCTCTCCTCCAGGAATAAGCTTTCCAGGCCTCCCAGCCTTGTCCCTTTCCAAGTCTCCTGCCTCACCTTCCCACCACAAGAACAGAGGAAGGGCTTTTGTGTCAGCTGCCAGCCCACTGGGTTAGGAGCAGAGGTGTCTTTGTCTTTTCTGAAGAACTGGTTCTGTGGAATTTTCACTTCTTTCCTGTCAAGGGTCAAAGGCCTGCTCTGGAGGCTTCCTCAGGGCCCCACAAGCTCAAGGAGGCTGGTTTTTAGACAAACAGGGATGTTGAGCAGGTAACAACCCCTGTCATGTGAGTGGTGCCTAAAAGTTTGCGGAAGGCCTTCTTGCCAGTGTCTAGCTCATTATTCATGATAGTCCTAAGATGTAGGTGCCTTAGTTTCCTCCCTTTAACAGATGAGAGAACTGAGGCCCAAAGAGGGATGGGACTGACCTGAGGTCACACAGCAAGATGAGGCAGAGTTGACCAAAACTTTAATCTCCTGGGCTTGGGCTGAGGGGAAGTGGTTTCAGTCTCCTGGGGCTTAGAGAAGGAGACTTTGGCCTGCCAGAGCTTGGAGGATGGGGTAGGCTGGGGCTACCAAGTGAGCCCAATGGAGGAGCGCCTCCCAGGCCAGTGCTCTGCCGAGGCTCAGCCCTTAGTCCACCCTTGTGGACATGCCTGAGGAGAGGGCAGGAAGGAGAACAAAGACACTTTTGCCTTGCTGTGTGAAACAGGCAAGTCCCTGCCCCTCTCTGGGCCCAGCACCTTCTCTCTATAGAAAAACATCAGGGTTGGTTAGAGAATGCGCTCTCTCCGAGCCTGGGGAAATCTTCTGCAGGGCTGCGAGTCTAATGCAGGCCCTGGTGGTCCTGAGTTGTGACCTGTGCCCAGGGAGCCCTGGCCTTGGCCCCTGGCCTGCTGCTGAGATCCACCGAGGCTGAGCCTGGCACAGAGAGGTGGGCTCAGGACCTGGGGTCTCCTCCAGGCTGGGCAGAAGGTGGTGTTGTGAGAAGAGGACCCAGCAAATTCAGATGGCGCCCATCCACCCCCTGGATTTCTGTCCCTAACTCTCCCTATGTTTCTCTATAGCTCTTGTCTCTGCCTGAGCTGTTCATTATTTAGTTAGTAACTAAAATGAACTAGTCTCCCTTGCTAGAATGTAAGTGCTTCAAGGGCAAGGGCTTTGTTCTGTGGTCCCAAGTGCCTTGAGCATTATCTGCACAGGGTAGTTGTCTTATAAGTACTTATAAAAAGGAAGCAGAGGAAGAGGAGGACTAATCTTATGGATGAGGAGGGACTGGCCCACACCCACCATTGATCTGAAGCAGAGACACCCTGGCTGCATTTCGTTAAGCCCAAGCGCAAAGACTGATGGGAGCTGGGGAAGGGGATGGTGGCCTGGGCTCCGACTTTTTCACCCAAATCACTCTCAATCTGAAGAGCTATCCTCAGTCCCCAGGGGGAGGGCATGGCATCTGGACCTGTGGGGCCAGAGCTATAGACAACAGAGCCATTCATCTCGGGGTCTCAGCCTTCTTTTAACGGGCCTTCCAGGCACTGCCGAGAAAACCAGGTTAATTGTTCCCAATGGCAGCAATGTGCAGGGCCGGGATGCTCTCCAGACTTGAGAAAGGCTGGGAGAAGACTGAGGGGTGGGGTGGAGAGGAGGAGAAAAATGGTCATTTGATGAATGGCTACTCTTGGCCAAGCCCTGATCTTTAAATATCACCTCACTCAATTCTCCCAACGACCCTTTGATGATACCCATTCTGGGCTTGAGCACATTCAGAGGACAAAGTGGCTGCTCACAGCTGGGTAGTGGCTGGGACAGTCTTGGTATTAGGGACTTGAGCTGGAATGTTCTTGGGGTTTGGGCCCCAGCCCTGCCACTGGCCAGCTCTGTGCTGTAACAAGTTACTTCCCCTGCTCGGATTTCTCAGTTTCCTCATTGGCTGTCTCCCTGCACATCTGGGAGACATGCATGTGACAGTTTGTGGCACGGGAACTGGCTAGAAGCAGGGACTGCTCCAGGAGTCAGAATCTGCCTCAACGCTTGACAGATCAGCGAGGAGCTCACTTTCTCCTGGGTGAGTGTTCTGGGCCCCTGCTTGAGAGTACAGAGCCCCCACCTCCCCTGGGAACTTGGTCCATTTGCAGCCTGGAGAGGGAGTGGGAACAGCTTGGGGGGGGGGGGTCTTCCTTCCTTCCTTGGCCTGGCTCTGTGCCTTGAGCTGCAGGCTGTGCAGTGTGGAGGGCAGAAGAGATGGAGACACGGGGACTGGGCTGGGCTGTGGTGGAGGAGTGGAATAGCTCAGGCAGGATTGGGAACCACATAGGACTGGGTCTGAGTCCCAAGGACAGTTGCCCTTTATAGGCTTCAATTTGTAAAATGGGAGTAACAATGGTCTCCCCCTGAGTATTTGAAAACTGTCAAGTGTTGTATACTGGTGAGCATCCCTCAGGGAGGAGGCTGTGTCCCCGGGAGCCTGCAGCAGGCAGAGGCTAGGAAGGAGCAGGACCAGATAGGAGTCCACAGGAGAAGCCCCTGGGAAGCTCTTGCCTCCACCGTCCCAGATAATCTCAAGACAGCCTGGAGCTGACCCCATATGACTGGTGGGGAAAGTGAGTCTCTGAGTCCTGGTGTGATTTACTAAAGGGGAATGAAGCAGGGTGAACTAGTGTATCTGGGGGAGCTGGGTTAAAACTTTTCTGATGTTTCTGTTGCCATTCAACTCCCACGACACCACCACCAAAAGATAAAAATTGAGCAGCACAGCCCATGGGATGGGCCCTGGCCTCTTAAAGATATCGCAGATGCGTATCTCTTGCCAGCTCTAGAATGGGTCCTAAGCCAGTTCAAGGAGTCTCTCCACCTCTCAGTATCAAATGAGATGATAAATGAGAAGGCTCTTTGCAAACTGTAAAGTGCTGTGTTTCTGATGGTGCATCTGCGTGTGTGTGCAAGCCCTTGGGTGTATATGCCTAAGTGAGAGTGTGCAGCTTGTGAGCGTGTGTGCACAATCTCCTGGCCTGGCTGGTGGGGTAACTCCATGCTGCCCAAGGCTCCCTGTTTAGCTAGGACTCTTCTCCTCTAAACTTCTTGCAGTCTTTTTTCTGTGTTTCCTCATTGCTTCTTAGTTCACCAGAAGAGAGGGCGCCATGGTCCGGAAACCTAGCTGATTGTCTGTGAGCCTGCTGACTCTTCTCCCCTCCTGCCCACCCCCACCGCCTCATCCTGTGGCTGCCCCTGGAGGCCTGGCTGCCTGTCGCTCCCAGCATGGCCCAGTCTGCAGGGCTGGCAGCTTGTCTGGCTCCTCTGTGTGGCCCACCTGCCACCTCTTTTCCCTCCAGTGCTCTGCACCAGCCACTCTCACATCATTGTCTCACTGAGTATTCACAACATCCCAGCATCCCCCCACCACCTGCCAGGTGCTCTTATTATTCCCATTTTATAGGCAAGGAAATGAAGTCTCAGTGGGGGAAATGGCTTTCCCAGAGTTACCCAGCCCAACTAGTAGCAGTGCTGGGGTTTCTACTCCTACCTCCAAAATTTATCCTAACTGTTGTGGCCTATCTAGCAGGGGTGTGCTGGCTGGTTGGCTAGACGAATAAATGAATAAATCACTCAATCGATATTGAGATGAAAGAGAAGGTTAAACAATAATAACAATGGCTATTGCTTAGTGAGCACCTACTTTGTGCTAAGTGCTTCACGTAAAAGCAAATGCAGGCAAGATTATGGTTTTCCCCATTTTGCAGTTGAGGAGGTTCAGAGAAGTTAAAGCATCTTGTGCAGTGTGGGACCTGGGATTCTAACTCATCCTCCCTAGAGGAGCAGAGCCTGGTGACAGGTGCCCATTGTGGCAAAGGCCAGGCAAGACTCTTAGGAAGTTATGTCTAAAGGGCTCTCCCCAGTGACACCCACCCCCACCCCTCCTGTCCCAGGGCCATTTCCCCATTTATCTCTGAAATGGGTTTCTATTTCAGTCTATGGTGGGGATCTGCTGGTCCAGATCTGACTGTTCCTCTCTGTTGGCACATCTAGTGAGAGCCAATGCCCTGGCCTGGGCACATGGCAGTATCTTCCTGTTCCTCCTGCCCCAGGGCCAGCCTTGTCCTTAACAGCTTCCATGGGATGGCAGGCCTGTGCAAGATGCAGTAGTGGATCTGTGGAGATGGCCTGGGTGGGTCAGTGGCATCTGTACCCAGCCCTGTGCTGGCTGCCAGGGACCCAGAGAGGAGTAGAGCCAGCCCTTTGCTTAGAGGACTCATGGGCTGGGTACTGAGGCCTGGGTGGATTAAGTCTGTAGTAGTGGGGAAAGAGCTTGGCATCCTGACTCCCAGTGCAGCACTGATTTTCATGGCCTGGGACAGAGCAGGAGCTGTTCTGTGGCCCCAGGAGAGAGCTGACATGTGGAGTCTAGGAAGCAGATCTCAGCTCCAGGGGATGATATTATCTCTTTCAAGCCAGGAGGATGAGAATCAGCTGGTCAGGTCAGCCTGAAATTCCCTGAGGGCCTTCTGTTGGGGGACAGGATAGGGGTAGGGGACACTCTTCAAAGGGAAAAGAAATCAGATGCTGAAATCCGAGCTGGGTTTAAATCTAGATACTAGCATTTGCTGGCTGTTGGCTGACAAGTTATTTAACTTCTTGGAATCTTAGTTTCCTCATTTGTAAAATGGGATAATAGTATCTACCTGGCCAGCTCATGGAGTGTATAAAACAAGATAATGCACATAAAATTACTTGTAGGTGTTTAGGAAGTTTGAGTTCACTTCCCTCCTCACCCTGGAGAGCCCTTCATCTGAGGGAGGGGATATTCCTTTAGGCAGCAGCTAGTCTGATTGTTGAGGCAAGAGACAAAACTTGTAAGATGTTAGAAATGAACTCCCCAGATTCACCAACACTTGACACCGTGGTGCACAGTCTTATTTCTCATGTCACAAAGGGGAGATACAGACACAGAGAGGCTGATGTGTAAGGCAGCCTCAAACACCTCTGCTGTAGAAAGTTGCTAGAATAAAACAGACAGATTAAAATCTGCACAGTCCCCAGCCTCCTGACCAAGCTGGAAACCTCCCTGTCAGACTTTCAGACTTAGATTCACTGAGGACCTACTTTGTGCTAGGCCCACATTATAGCTTTATTATAGGCTTATCTTTACAATAACAGCAACAACCATGAAAGGTTAATACCGTACCCACGTTTAGTAAGTGGGGAAGCTGAGACTGAGTGTTACACTACGTGCTCAAGGTCATACAGCTAATAGAAGCAGAGGGAGGATTCGAACCCAGGACACTCTGGCCCTGAAACCCATGACTCTCCTACTCCATAGGGTACTTGTTCCACAAAAGATATCAGGCCTCATATCAGAAATACATAAAATAAAAAGACAAAATATAAATGACAACATAAAAAGAGGTAATTAGGGAAATATAAATCAAAATCACAATATGATACCAACTTATACCTAGTAAGATGGCTATCAAGAAAAAGACGGACAATAAGAAGTGTTGGTGAGGATATGGAGAAACTGGAACTCTCAAACAGTGCTGGTAGGAATGTGAAATGGTGTAGCCACTTTGGAAAAACTTGTCAGTTCCTCAAAAATTAAACGTAGAGTTACCATATGACTCAGCAGTTCTATTCTTAGGTATATACCCAAGAAAATTGAAAGCATACATTCACATGAAAACTTGCATACAAATAGTCATAGCTGTGTTATTCATAATAGCCAGAAAGTGGAAACAACCCAAATGTTCATCAATTGATGAAGGAGTAGACAAATATGGTATATCCATAAAATGGAATATTATTCACCTATAAAAATGAAATTCTAATCCATGCTACAGCAGGGTGAACCTTGAAGACATTGTGCTAAGTGAAATGAGCCAGAAACAAAATGGTGCCTATTATATGATTTAATTTATGTGAAATATCTGGAATGGGCAAATCCATAAATATAGAAGGTAGATAGGTAGTTTCTACAAGATGGAAGGAGAGAGGAATAAGGAGTAACTGCTAATGAGTACAGGCTTTCTTTTGTGGTAGTGAAAATGTTCTCAAATTAGGTAGTGGTGATGGTTGCACAGTCTAAAGAATATACTAAAAACCACTGAACTGTACACTTTGAAAGGGTGAATTTTAGGTGCATTATATCTTAATTAAAAAAAAATACAGGAGCGAGAAGAACTTACATAGAAGTTGAGACTAACGTCGGTCCTAAGGTAGGAACATAGGGAAACTCAACTACAAGCTTCCTGGCAGCTGGAGTGAAAAGGGAGAAACAGCCTCCAAGAGGAAGAAAGTGCTAGCTTGTTAGGGAAACCCACTTTTCCAGGATGTAGCTCTCGGGCAAGATTCCCACAAGGCTACCTTGCCTATCATAATGACTTGTCAAAAACACCAGTTTCCTAAATCTCCCACCTGAGATTCTGATGCAAGTAGCATTAGGGACTATGAAGGGCCTGAGATGTTACCACACTTACAAGCAAAAAATTAGCCTACTACAGTTCCATGGATGCTGGCAGAAGGACTAAGACTCCTAGCTAGAGACAAAGAACTCTGTTCCTCACATCAGTGGCAGCAGGGAGAATGTCAGTATTAGCACTGGTTCCTCAAGCCCCAATTCCCACAAGGCATTGCAAGGGCCAGATAATACCTGCCCATGCAGTGGGTTGCATTGCAAGACAGGAATCCAGACCTGAGGCAACTCAAATCTTTTCTAATGAGCAGTAAGCCTGCCTGACATTTGCCCCACAGGAAGACATTATCTCTGTCATGACAGACAGCCAACAAAACTGCCTTGTGCTCCAGAGGGAGACACTGTCACTATCTTCCAGGTCTATATGCTATGTATACGTCGCTGAAAAGATCTTCTGGAATAAAGGCAGTCTGTCTCTGCTCGATAGACAGGCCAAAATCTGAGAGACCCATGAAGAATTGTCTCCTGACAGACACATAGATACAATGGTCAGGGCTGTTTTCGTTTGTTATTGTGGTAAAATATACATAACATAAAATTAACCCTTTTTTATCATTTTTTTGGTCGGAAGATATACATAACATAAAATGAACCATTTTTACTCACAACACTTCTGACACCAAATATGTGGGGGGGTTTTCTCTTGACACCAGCTAATTCTGACATCATCTCTGAGGGTTAGTGCGGACCCCTTAGGTTAAGGGCTAAGTCTCACAAGACAAGACTACCTCCCCTGCCCAGCCCCTGCCAAATTCAGATACCAGTCACAAGTCCTGAGCCTCCTGTACTTTTGACTGGCTATAAATCAGGAGTTTCCATGACCCCCTCCTAGGGTTCAATAATTCACTAGAATGGCTCACAGAAATCAGGAAAGCATTTTATTTAACTATCACCAGATTATTATAAAGGATACAACTCAGGAACAGCCAATGGAAGAGATGCACAGGGCAAAGTATAGGGGGAGGGGCCAGGAACGTCCATGCTCCCTCTGGGTGGGCGATCCTCCCAGCACTGCGATGTGTTCACCAACCCAGAAGCTCTCAGAACACTGTTGTTTAGGGTTTTCCTTGGAGGCTTCATAATGGAGGCACAATTGTTTATATCATTGGTCATTGGTGACTGAACTCAATTCAATCTCTAGCCCCTCTCCCCTCCCTGGAGGTTAGGGATCGAGGCTCAAAGTTCTAAGCTCATCAAGCTTTGTTCAGCCTCCATCCTGAAGTTATCCAGGGGCCTGCCAAGAGTTAACAAAAGATGCTCCTATCGGGAAATTCCAAGGGATTTAGGAGCTCTGTGTCAGGAACCAGGGGCAAAGACAAAATATATATTTCTTATGCCATACATAAAATTTTCCATTTTAACCTTTTTGAGTATACAGTTCAGTGGCATTAAGCACATTTACATTGTTGTGGAACTATCAGCACTATCCAAATTGAAAACTTTTTTGTCCCAAAATGGAACACTGTACCCATTAAACAATAACTCTCTATTTCTCTCTCCTCCAGCCCACTATTCTACTTTCTGTCTCTATGAATTTGAGTAATCTAGGTGCCTCATATAAGTGGAATCATACAATATTTGGCCTTTTGTATCTGGCTTATTTCACTTAGGGTATTTTCAAGGTTCATCTGCGTTATATCATGTATTAGAATTTCCTTCCTTTTTAATGCTGACTAATATCCCATTGTATGTATATAAAACCATTTGTTTACCTGTTCTTCCATCGATGGACATTTAGGTTGTTTTCATCTTTGGGCTATTATAAATAATGTTGTTGTGAACCTTGGTGTATAAATATCTGAGTCCCTGATTTCAGTTCTTTTCACCTAGAAGTGAAATTGCTGGATCTTTTAGTCATTCTATGTTTGTTTGTTTGTTTGTTTTTGAGGAACTGCCATACTGTTTTTCACAGATCTGCACTATTTTTACATTCCCACCAGCAATGTGCAAGGGTTCCAGTAGCTCCACATCCCCACCAACATGTTATTTTCCATTTTTTCTTACATAGCCATCCTGATGAGTGTGAGGTAATATAGTTTTGATGTGCATTTCCCTAATGATTAGTGATGTTGAGCATCCTTGCCCAGTTCATTAGCCATTTGGATATATTCTTTAGAGAATGTCTATTCAAATCTTTTCCCAATTTTTGAGTTCGGTTGTTTTTTGTTGTTGAGTTGCAAGAGTTATATATATATTTTTTCTGGGTATTTATCCCTTATCAGGTATATTGCTTGCAAATATTTTCTCTCATTCTGTGGGTTGCCTTTTCATTCTGTTGATGGCATCCTTTGATGCACAAAAGTTTTTTAATTTTGATGAAATCCAGTTTATCTATTTTTTCTTTTGTTGCCTGTGCTTTTGGTGTCATAGTGGTCAGGCCTGTTTTTATTGCACATGACAAATGCAACTAATTTGGGCAAGAACGGTATTAGTGAATGTAAAGGAAAATTCAAAGGCTGACCTAGCTCAGACACGGTTAGAGCCAGCAGTTACAGTGATGCCATCAGAACTCTCTCTTTTTGTACACTTTCTCCTGATTTTCTACTGGTTCCTACACTCTCATCCAAATTTTTCCAGAAGCATCAGGCTTCCATGACCCTCATAGCTAATAATCCTGGGAAAGAACCTTTCACGCTGGTTCCACCAAAATGCTGGAGTAGACGCTAATTGGTTTCCCTTGAACCAATCACTGGTTAAGGGTCTAGATAGATGCTCTGATTGATCAGCTTCTGGGTCAGATGCCTGCCTTGAATGAGCAAGATTACCATGGAATGGAGGAGGGGGCTCCCCATTTCACAAGCTGCTTGACAGGCAAACATTCTTCCCCCAAAGTGGTCCAGGAATCTGATGGGTAGCAGGGTTGGGAGGCTTTGTTTGACAGGACATGCCTCACCTCAGATTTCCCATGGGGGCACTGGAAGTAGAAGGAATCCTTTTAGTTGGTCCCTGAAGACTTCCTGGAGGAGGCAGCATTTATGGTGCCCTGTGATTAGTAGGAGGCTGAGCCCAAGCAATCTGGGTCCCAGGCAGATTAAGCAGAGCAATGGAGGGGCTGAATTTCCCTGCCACCTGAGAACCTCCCTACACTAACCCTCGTGTACTGTAGGAGCTAAGACTGTGAACTCTGGAGCCAGACTGCCTGGGCTCATAGCCCAGTAGCCATTTCTTCTACCTCTGCTACCTTGGGCAAGTCAGCTAAGCTCGCTGTGCCTTGGTTTTTCACTTGAGGTATAAAATGGAGATAATACCAGTCTTATCTCGCAGGGTCATTATGAGGATTAAACAGGGTACTGTACATCCGGCACAGAGTAATAGTTCAATACTTGTATCATTTATTATAAGTTTGGGCCTCTTTTCTGACCGCATTTGCTGGTACACTGGCTGCTCCAGCTGTGTTCACCGTTCTTCAGTGTGTTTCACCCAGCCTCTGCCCTTACTGTTCTCTCTGCCTGGAATGCCATTTTCCTCTATGTGCACTTGGCCATTTCGTTGCTGCCGCCTCCACCATGCCTTCCCTGCCTGCCGAATCATCCCTCCCTGCCTGGGCTCCCACAGGGCTCTGGCGCAGGACGTCTGCCTTGGATTGCAGGCCTTCATGTACACGTCCTTTGTCTATGCTGAGCTCCTGAGTATAGGACTTGGGGCTCCTGTGTTGTTGAATTCACAGTGGGAACCTGCCAGCTGCAGTGTGGGGAGAGGGCTATCCAGGGGCAGAACCACTGACCGTGGCACAGAGGAGAGCACAGCTGGTCCCAGAAAGTGAAAGTAGTTCAGGGCCCTGCAGGTTGCATGCGAGGGGCAGGCATGAGTGCTGAGAACAGAGAGGTCAGCAGGACCCGGGTTTGCCCTTATCCTCAGGCTCTGGGAAGCCATAAAATGCTTAGGCAGGACAATGATTAGGTTAGATTTTTGCTGAGCAAGAACCCCTCTAGCTGCAGAAAAGGATGGATTGGCCGGGGAGGTGGAAGACAGAGCATGAGATGGCCGCCAACTAAGTTGAGGCAGGGACCACAGGATAAGAGGAGGGGATAGTCTGACAAATGCAAAGATGGAGAACACACAGGGCTTGATGAATGGTTTGAAGTGGGGCCTCCCTGGGTTTTCCCACAGGGAAAATGGCAATGAGCAGGCCCTGCCCTGCTGGCCTCTCCACCTGAGACTGGAGGGTAGCAGGCACTGGCACTGACCACTTTAACCAGTTAGTAACCATCTCTCCCTTGCAGTCCCATATACTCCCCACAGCCCAGTCCCACCCCTGGGTAGCGCCCAGGTCAAGCACAAGGCCAGACACTGAGGGAGCGTGGTCAAGTCTGCAAGCTCTAGAAACCAGAGCCAGGCCTCCTCACCAACCCCACCCCCAGAAGGCTGGTGAGGCTGAGGCCCAGCCTGGCTGAGCTGTGCTGATGGGATCATCTGGTTCCTTTGGACAGAGTGGGACCTGGGCTCCTGCACCAGAGAAGGAACCAGCCCAGACCCACAGTTCCTGGGAGCGGATGGTTCCTTCCTGTTTGGTCCTCATCAGCCATGCATTACAGAGGCTGGTATTGGAAGGGAAGTGTGCCCTGGGAATGGTGCTGGGCACAAGGGCCAGGCCAAGGCCAGATGCCAATGCCGTAGGATCTCCACCGCTTGCCAGCTGAGGGTTCTCAGGAAGCATGAATCCAGCTGCCCAGCAGTGGGGCTAGGACTAGGACCAGGTATTCTGCCTTCTACACCTGACATCCATCTCAAGGCCCAAAGAGCTGTGTTTATCCCAGGAGCTAAATGCCTCTCTTCTCTGGGTCTTAGTTTCCTCAGCTGCCAAATGGGTGTGAAGGAGAAGAGGAGAGAATTCAGGAAGCTCTAAGGCCTCTCCCTACCCAGTCAGAGATGGGAGGGCCTACATGGGCCTGGCAGTTGGAACAAGTTACCCTTCAGAACTCTTCTGAGTCCCCATCCACCAAAGCCACAGCCTTGCTTCCCCTGGAGAGGAGAGTCAGACTGGGGCAGCAGGCTTGGTAACAGGGTACAGGGGCAGAAGGCCCTCCATGGACTCTGCAGGGCTGTAGGTCATCCTCTTGCCTGCTCTGGGTCTCAGATTCCCGTCCGTGACCTGAGGATCGAAATAGGGCATCTCTGAGAAACTGACTCCTCCAGTCTGTCTTTCTAGCACTATGGCTGTCAATGCTTGTGGACAGGAGTGTAGAAGAGGGATAGAAGGCTGCTATAAGCCCGGGTTTCAAGGCCCCTGATTTGGCCCTACCACCAGCTGGCCCTGCAGCCTCCCTGTCCCAGCCACTTCATGCGGTTGTCTCTGACCTGGACGCTAACCATATCCAATCCATCCTCCATCCAGCAGCACAAGGAACCTCCTAAATCTCAAATCTGATCATTCCTCTGCCCTGCTTTACAAACCATCGAGGGCTCCTTGGCTGGTATCCACAATGCAGAGACTAAATTTGTAGCCTGGCATTTGAGTGAGGCCTGTTGGGACCTGGCTCTGATGACCTCTCAGCCTCACCTCCTGTAAACACAAACACATGTAGATACCTGTACCCTCATATCTCCAGCAGGTCTCTCTGTGGGGAACACCCTCCCTTTCCTTGTCCATAGTCCACCAAAGAATCATCTCCTCCAGGGAGCCTTCTTTAGTACCGCAGGCAGAGATAGGGGCCTCCTCTGCCTTTCCAAAGACCCCTTCATCAGTCTTTCCTCCAGGACAAGGACCAGAGCCCAGTGAAGTCTGTGCACATTGTAAGCCTCCCTGTAAATACGTATCAAATGAATAAATGAGTGAAAAAGTGAGTGAGTGAATAAGCAAAGACTACAAGTGAGGCCATTCTCAGCTGGTCTGTGGTAAAATTGAAGCAATGATAGAAGCCCCACTGAGTGAATACCTGCTCGCATGAGATACCAGGCTGGGTGTTCTAGATCCATTACTTCATTTGAGCCCCAACAGCGCTGTGAGGTGGGTATTATTATCTTTATTTTGTAATTAAGGACACTGAGGCTCAGAGAGGTAAAGTCAGTATTTATAAGAGCCAGGACAGCAACCAGGTCTGTCAGGTACCAGGCTCTGTAGAGGAGGAAACAGTGATGTGTGGCAGAGGGGTGCAGATGCCAGGAAGGGACATTTGGCCCTAACTGACCTGGACCCCACCCAGGGAGAGGGATGGGTTGAGGTGGGTATATGGGACTTAATGGGAGAATTAGAATTAATGAGGCTTGAAGAATTCTGGGTTTTCCAGGGACTAAGGAGAGACGTGTTCTGGAGTGGATCTCATATCTTGTATGACCACGGGTGGTGCTGGGGGTAGCTAGGTGAGCTTTGTGCCTTCCACCCTTACCTCCTCCATGATTGACAGCCCCTCCGATTATATGATACAGACAATTGATGTTTTCTCAAACCAATGCCATGAGCTATGCAAAGGTATCAGTCCCCTCATCTACCCCCTCCAGAATACCACCTTTCTTCCCCCCTCAACCCCCGTTCCCACCTAAACAAACATTCTGGAGAGGCCATGTCTACCCTGAGCGCCACCCTCAAATTCCCAGCAGAGTCCAGGCCCTTTCCTGAAAGCCACATAAGCAGCTCCCCTCCCCCAGCCCAGCACCAGCCTCAACGGGGTGATGTCAAACAGAAGTCACCTCACAATGGTCTGTTTTTTTCCTAAAGTCTGTTGCATCAAGGTCACTTCTGAGATTGTGTTGACATTCTTGAGCTATCCCTAGAAATTCATCCATCCATCCATCCAACAAATACATATTGAGTACCTACTTCGTGTCAGGTACTATCCTAGGCACTAGGGATGCAGTAGTGAATAAAATATGAAAACCCCTGCCCTGGTGGAGTTTATGTTCTGGTGGAAGGAGGCAGACAATAAGCAAACAAGTCAGATAGTATATTCAAAGATGATAAATGCTAAGGAGAAAAATACAGCGGAGGAGGGGAGTAGGTGGGAGGTTGCAATTTTAGCTAGCGTGGTGGCGGGGAGTGGGGGAACCTCACCACAAAGGTGTCGTTTGAATGACCACCTGAAGGACATGAGGTCTGTCCTGTGTTTTTATACACACTCTACATGCAACAGTGCACTCCTAGACAGGGTCCCCTGTGCCACCCGCTGGCCCCCCACATTATACTCTGAGCCCTGCAGGTGCCCTGACTTTGATCTCTGCCCCCCAGGCCACCTCTCAGGTGCCTACAAAGTGCTGCCCCTCCCACACTAGCTTGGCCATAGATAAGGCCCCAGTCCCATATGGCTGACATCTGACAGGATGGAGGCAAAGGGTTTTGTCTTCTGGTTTGGAAATGGTTATGGCCTCCTGGCCTCATGCCTGGTTTCTGGGCTCCACCCCTAGGGTCCCTGGGCCTGGACATGAGCCCTGGACTTGCCTGGTGGGAATGAAGACCAACTGATGAATAGTCTTGGGACAGTCTCTGTAGAGTGTCCTGGGTGTTTGGGGGCAGCCAAGCTCTAGACCCCCAGAAGAAGGGTTAGATGGGGGAACGGAAGCAGTGACCAGGGGCAGCTCTCAGGACTCAGTATGACAAAGCATGTGTTTCAGTGAGCTTTCTCAAGGTGCAATGCAGCAGCCTGGGAGAGAAGGAGTGAGCTCCCCATCATGGGAAATATGTAAGCAGTGGCCAGACAAGCCTGTCCAAGAGGCTTCAGGGAGCCTCCTTCTCTGAGGTGTTGAGGAAAGCTCTGGGTCAGACACTCTTAAGGCCTCTCTGACCCTGAGGGTCCAGAACTCAGAGCCTTGTTATTGACCCCTAGGTTCTGGGGTCCAGTTGGGTTTCTTGTCTCTGCTCAGGTGCCGGAGATAGAGCAGGGCCAAGGCAGAGGGTGAGAGCTGCCTTTTGTGGGAGATGAGGGGTCCTCTGAGGTTTTCTTTGCACACAAACATTACCTGTGAGAGCTATGGACATAGTTGCCTACCTTTGGAGCCTCAGTGTCTGTCTGTGAAATGGGCAGCACCATAACCCACAGTAAACACTCAGGCAGTGTTGGTGGTCTGAGGGGATTCAGGTAGGCTCAGAGGTGCTACTCCTGTAGCCATTACCTTCATCCCCCCAACAAATCTTTTCTGTCATCAGCCAAGACCAAAATTAGATTTGATTTAGCCAGGCAGCACCAAGGACAGAGCCATGAGGCTCATCTTTACAGACTGGGCCACTAAGTCAACATTTCCCAGTGCCTCTTGGGTGCTGGTGTCTGGAGCCACAAAGGGAAAGCAGACCTGTCCTCAATTCCTAACAAAATTAGGGAAGGGAAGGAGTCTGGCTGACATTGCCCCTTGGGCTGTTCTTTTCTGCCCTGATTCTCTGCCCCCTGTCTCAGGCCACTCTGTTCCCCAGAGGCAGGATGGTGTGGTAGCTTTACTGTGTACTTTAGGCAAGTTCCTGATCTCTCTGGCCTCATAGGGAAATGTCATTTTTCTTCCTGAGCATGGACTTTAGTGTTTTTCAGATCTGTGTCCTCATCCTGGCTCACCACTGACTCACTGTGTCACCTTGAGCAAGTCACCAGTCTTCTCTAAGCCCATTTTCTTGCCTGTAAAATGGGGATAAACAGCTCACCACACAGGTCCATTGAAGAGCAAAAGAGATCCTGCCATAACAGCACTTAGTTCAGTGGCTGGCACCAGCTGAGTCACCAAGAACCTGTAGCAGTGAAGTTGTTCAGGAAAATGAGGCATGGGGAAATGGAGTGACCTCCCTAGAGTCACACAGCAAATGGGTGATGAATCTAGGACTTGAACCTGGGTTTCTAGTTTTCTTGTTTCCTTCTCAGGAGCTACTGACATGACACAGTAGTTACTCTGGAAGCCAGTGAAAGAGGGGCTCTCCTCATGGGAAATGAACTGGGGAGCTTCCCTGGCTGCCCCCATGGAGACTAGGCTTGACCTGACAGTCCCTCAGTCCCTGTCTGCTCCTCGGCTTGTGGCCTCCAGGTACATGGTCAGTTCCAGCCTCCACTACAGGGATATGAGGGTTCTGAGGCCAAAGCTGTAAATATGGGCTGTTGAAAGAGGAGTAGGGAGGCATGGAGGTACAGGACTATAGGCAGGACTCCTGATTTTAAGTGACAATCCTAGGTCAAATGGTCTGAGGCAACAAGGGAATTTATCAGCTTATGCCTCCAGAAAGTCCAGTGAAAGGTAAAGCTGCAGGCATAGCTGGAACCAGGCGCTCAGTGGTGTTCTCAGGAACCTGTGTGTTCTCATCTCTCAACTCTGCCATCCCTTGGCTTTATTTTGGACAGTCTCCTCCCTGGTGTATCTTCAGTTCACTGAACAGTGCCTGGCACATAGTTTACCTGGCTCCAGCATCTCCAGGCTCACTTCCTACCAGCTTTGCAAAGCCAGTGGGAAACCCGTCTCCTTCCCATTGTTTCAGCAAAAGCTTCAAAATCTAAGGCACCCAGTGAAGGTTGCCCATCCGCCCCCAAGCTGGTTAAAGGGCTGGAGGAGCCCCCTCTTGTCTCATTGGCAGGCCTAGGTCACAGGCCCACCACTCCTAGATCCTCAGGGCTCCAGTGGAAGAAGGAAGGGAGGCTGTCATCATGAGAAGGGTCTGAGAATTAGGTGGGAGAAAGTAAAGAGGAGCAGAATAGTGACGCCCTGCAGGACTGGCCAGATGGCTGGACCTGGGCCATCTCTTCCCCAGTGGACTGGAGCCTGGTTATCTGGGAAGACAGGCAAGTCTTAAAGGCAGCAATGGAGGCTTCTAGCCAATTGCACTCCTTGCATCTAAACAGCACATTTTTTCTTGAAGGGGGATCCAAATGGTGCACCTCCACAGGGAGATTTTAAAAGTGAGACAGGGGTTCCAGGCAAGGAACAGAGACCCTCTCACACTAGGTCCAGGGAAGAGGGTTTATTGACAGTTCCTGGGATTTCCCAGGGCCTGGGGTGGGAGCTGCTGCAGCCCCCTGGGTGTGGACTTGGAAAGCCAGCCATTATGGGTTCTCCGTCTGCTGGCAGGGGCTGCCCTGTTGCATCTGCTATCTGAGCCCCTGTGCTCTCCCACAGTTCCTCAGCCACGAGGCTGCCCTTTGACTTCTCAGCCTTGTGCCTACTAGGTTACCGTGGTCTCAGACCTCCTTATTCACATGCCCAAGAGATTTTGCCAGGCCTCAGCTTCCTCATCTGCAAAGTGAGGGTGGTAGCTCTGAAGAATAAACGAGATGTGGCATGTGAAGCTTTTTTGCGCAGTGAAGCATTTTGCACAATAAAAACATCTGTCCAGATTGCGGTGGGGATGACATGAGCTCACTGATGGGCAGCTGGGGCCTGGGGCTTAGTAGAGCTACAGGAGATACAAGTTTCCTCTTTGCTCAACCTATAGAGGCCAGAGAAAAACTAACGGAAGCAGCCTCAACCCCCAAATTCCCCAAACCTACAGCTTCCCCTTCCTTGCACTCAAAATGGCTGTTTCAGTTCCAGATTTAATTCCTGCTGAGCAGGAGGTTAGACAAGGGAGTGGAAAAAGAGAAGAGAAATCAGGTTTCTTTCCCTCCTGTACCCTCCTCCTGCCGGGTTTGCCTGCTTTTGTAGCCAGCCTGATATCACAGGTGAGGTGAATACTCCTCCAGGAGGGGTTGGCTGTGCCCTGTGCCCATTGTCCTCTGGGTGTCAGGGAGGCACTGGCCCCAGGAACCTAGTCGTTTATCAGGTGACGACTCAGGTTCAGAGAAGGTAGGTGGCTCACCCTTAATCAACAGCAAGTTGTTATGTCCCAGCCTGTCTGACTCCTCAGGGGAAGGAAGCTGGGTCTTGATCCCTGTCATCCTGTGCCTTTGCTGCTAAGCTTATAGGTCACAGGCGAGCAAGGGGGTTTCCAGGCCTTGTTTCCCAGAAGGCAGGCAGGCCAAGGTTAGGAGGCCTCTTCCCATGTCTGGTCTGTGCTGGTTCCTGGCTGGCTGGCAGGCGGTGACTCAGGCTTCCAGCTCCTGCCTCTGGCCATCAGGCCTCCTCATCCCTTCCAGATAAAAAGGCTTAGAGGCTGAGGCGGGGGCAGGCATGGGACAAGGCTACTGAGCCAGCTAAAGGGGTATCCTGAAACCACAGGATCCAAAAAGCCCAAGGAGTTTCAACCCTTGTCAGTTCTTCTCACATTTTAACTGAATTGCTTCTGCTGCAGGCATAAACTGACCCCACATGTTGTTGCCTGAATTGAAAAAAGGACACCAGCAGAGGTTGTCCCCTCCGTGGGGTGAGGGACTTCAGTGTTTCTGCCAGTGGTGTACCTGGATAGGAGATGGGCGGTGAATGCTTGGTGTCAGGGAGCCACTCCCCCAGCCTCTTCCTCAGCCAGGCAGGGCTCAACACTGGCCCTATTGCCCTGCCAATGTCCCCAGCGGCGGTGTATAGACCTGCCCCCTGCCCTCCTCTGAGGGCTGCTGTCTGAGGGCACAAGCTTGGCCATCCTGGGCAGTCTCCTGGCGCCATCTCATGGCCAAAGGCTCTCAGGGCAGGGAAGACACTCATGGGGGAATCCTCTGGTTTGAACATCATGAAGCATGGAATTGCTGGGGAACAATGGAAAAGGAGGCTGTAGAGTGAGACCATGTTGAAATGCTACTGGGCTGGGACACCTTGGGAAACTCCCTAGCCTTCCTGAGTCTTAGTTCCTTCACTGGTAAAATGGAGAGAATAATCACCACTACCTGCCCAGAACTGAAGATAAAACATCTGGCACATGGTAGGCAGTTAATAAATGACTCCTGGTGCTGAGGACCCTGAAATCAGTGGAGACCAGGGTGAACTGAAGGAGCAAGGAGTCCAAAGCTGGGCCTGGAACTGATTCATTCAGTTAACAAACGTTTGTCGCATACTTGCTGTGTGCTAGGGCAGCTCACATACATGGTTTCATTTAATGCTTACAACAGCCTGTGTGGTTGATACCAGTGATCACTCTCATTTACAGATGAGAAAACTAAAAGGAAGGAAAAGTCGGATTCTTCACAGAAGGTGGGTGAAAGCATCCCAGGCAGAGGAAACAGCATGTGACAGGCCTGGGGGCTGGAAAGCCCAGTGGGGAAGGCTGAAGCTGGGCTGGGAGCCCTGGCAGGCTTGGGAGCTGGGCAGTGGCACTTGGGAGCAGGGCAGTGGTATTTGGGAACAGGGCAGTGGCACTTGAGAACAAGGAAGTGGCACTTGGGAGCTGGGCAGTGGCACTTGAGCTCTGCTTGAGGTTTCCTGATGGGCCAGCCCCTCAGGCTTCCCATCTGGTCCCCTCTTCGCACAACTCATCCCATGTTCTGGCTGCAGTATTTCTTCTTCATTTCTTGGACAGGGTAGGCTCATCCATCCCCTACCTCTGTGCCTCCTGCCTGTGGTGCCCTCTTCATTCTTTTTAATGTGTCTAAGTCCTGCCCAGCAAAAGACATGCCTTTTCTAGGAGCTCTTCCACGTCACTCACTCCCAGGTGCACTCATGACCCCGAATACCCAAGCTCTCCCTCCTGGGCCCCACTCAGGTGGCAGGAACTGAGACCCAAGCCTTGCCCTGGGGCTGACACCTTCAGGAAGCCCTCAGGGCTGCTCCTATTCTTGGGGCAGACACCGTGGTGGGGGCAACCATAGGAGGTCGTCCTGGGAACCCAGCAGAGGACTGGCTGCTGGACTGAAGGCCAGGCCTCTTTGCCCTGCTGAGCCCCAGCACAGCTCAGATCAGACCTGGAGGTTCACATCCTCAGCAGGCACAAGTGCCCTCCTAGCACAGACTGGAATAAGCAATAGGTGCTCAGTTCATGTACGACTGGCCAAGGGTTTACTGGCAGCTCAAACCTGAATTTACTCAGTTTGGTGTAAACTTTTGGCCCAGCCTGGATTCCTCAATCCCCTTGCCTGTAAAATAGATTTGGTGGTGAGGTTAGTGCTTTCACCTTACGGAGTAAAAAGAGTCTTCCCTCCCTTTATCAAGTCACTCTCACAACATGCTGGTGGCCAGTATGACCACATTGCATGAGAGGGGGAAGGGGCTCATCCAGAGTCACACAGTGAGTAGGCACCAGGGTAGAACTAGAACCTGGGCCTCAAACTCCCCGGGCAGTGTTCTTTCCCTGCATCATTCTTTCCTACCCCCTAGCTGGCTCAGCTGCTCCAAATGAGAGCCTACAACCTCCAGGTCACCCCTTGAATGCTGTCTCCAGCACTGGAGTCAGCCTCCTTGGGACAGCGAGGAGCCACATCCTAACAGCTCTTCTTCCTGGCTGGGTGGTGAGGAGGGGTTGGGGGAGGGCTTGGCACTGACAGGGAGAATCACACTCAGGTTGAGTGTTATCCCCTCAACCCATGCCCCTCACTCCCAGGGAGCTCTGGGCCTGCCATGCTTGTAGAGAAAAGGAAGAGAGGGAGGTAGGGAAAAGGTGGCTGAATAAGTGAGTGTATAAGTGGGTGACCCCAGAGAGGGATGGATGCATCAGTGAATGAGCTATTGAATGAATGAAGAAAAGAGGGATGGATGGAGGAGTGACTGGGAAGATGACTTGGGTGTTACAGCCAAAGAGGGCCCAAAAGTTCTTTAACCACCAAACAACCCATTGGACAGATGAGAAGACTGAGAGAGGGCTGAGGAGAAAGGAAGCTGCTGGGTCTGTGGGACTGGTCTTTGACCATCAGCCACTGGTCCTCCCCCACCTCTCTCTCTGCCCTCTCTTCACCCTCTTTCCTCTGCTGGGGTGGGGAGGGTTCCAGGAAGGAGATCTTTTCTCCTCCTCTTTGCTCCTGAGACTCAGTTTCCGTCAGGCTTTGTAGTTGAGGGTGGCGGGGAGGGGGTGGCCCTTGCAGGGGCTATTTCAGTCAGAGACAGCCCTGCCAGGAAACAGAGGAAGCTGCCCCGTCAGAGGTGTTACAGCCTGTGCTGAGGGTAGAAGAGTGGAGCGTTTCATATCTGGCCTCCCCTTGACCCAACGCATTTGGAGTTATCAAGGCGCTTCAGGGACGAGAGACTGCATGTGAGTGTTGGCGCATCTCGGGGCCACAGGCCAGTGGCGGGTTGGGGTGGGGGATAAGGAACTCTGACTTTGGGCAGACAGGCTGGGTCTAGTGCACACCTAAAGGAGGTCCACAGAGTTGGAGGGACCTAGAGGAAGGGACTCCCCCAACTGGGGGATCAGAAAAGAAAGATGTAAGTTTGAATCTGAGCTTGATGGACACTTAGAGTTTGACGAACACAGATGGGTCAAATGGCACTTTGTGTTGAAGAGAACAGCAAAGATGGGGAGGCCAGAGAGGAAATATGGATCTCTGGCTCTGAACGGCTGTGGTATCTTGGAAACACTGTAGCAAGAAAGGAAGGGGCAGAGTGGAATGACCTATGAGGCCTGAGAGCTTGGCAGGGAGCTTGAATGTCAGGACAAGAGTTTGAGCTTTTCTCCAGAGGGCAGAGAGCTGCAGAGAAAGATGGAGTCAGAGCCACCTGTTAGAAAGCCCCCCACTGCAGGCAGAGCAGCTGAAGCCCAGGAAGAGGTTGGGGTCTGAGCTGATCCAGGGCATAGGGCCCAAGAGTGAGTGACAGATGTGAGAGCTTGAGAGAGCCAATGTCAGCTGCTACCTGGAGGCAGGGACTATGCAAGCCCTCCCTGGGGACCAGCTCTTGCCAGGAAGTGGGAGAGCAATTCTCCCCTCTCAGGTCCTCAGAAGGCAGAGTGGATGACACTTAGGCTTGCCTTTCCTGGGGCACACCTGAAGGTTTGCCTGGGTCCGCTTGAGCAGCCCCTGCCTCCTTCAGAGAGGACCAGTCTCACTGGAGTGGGGGCCAGAAAACACCTGGAGTCTCCAGTTACCTGCAGGTGGCTCTCTCTCAGGGTGTCTGAGGGTGACAGACCTCTCCAGAGAGGGTTCAGGGGCACAGCACCGTTCCTTCTACCCACTTTCCTCTCCTTGCCATGACCCTCTGCCCCAGCAGGCTGCTCCACCTTCCTCCCTGCCTAGGGACACCCCAGGGGGCCTCACCCCACTCTCTACCCATGGAAATCTTCCTTAGCCACCAGGGACTTGCTCCATTCTTCATCCTCCACTGAAAATGTCTTCTGTCCTATGGCTCGCCCTGGTCTCCCAACTCAGACTAGCATATGTACCTGTGTATGAATATGTACCTGTGTACATATATGCATATATCTATGTATGTATGTATCTGTCTACATCTACATCTATACACTGTGCCCTGTGCATCCAGCAAGCAGTGAGTACCCATGAAATGCCTGGCATGTGAAAACAAGAGAATGAATACATGAATGAAAGAATGGCCTGAACACACAAATGAAGAGATGAATGAATGCACTTTCTCTTGCCTGCACTAATCTTGGCTTCCTGGTGACAATGGGTGGACCATCATGCTTCCTTCATTGGCCTCACCCTCATGCCTAACTGATTAGCTGGGCACCCAGTACTCCTAGCATGTGGGCTGAAGCCCCAGGAAGAATCTTTGATACCTATAGGTGACGTGACCTGTGGGATACAGACTAGAGAATCCAAACATCCTCATTTTGCAGTTGCCCAGAGGTAAAGTATTTTGATCAAAATCAAATTTTAAGTGGTGAGAAATTCATTTGAGGAGTTATGTTTTGCTTTAATATAACTTTTGCGTTTGCAGGAATTTATGTTTTTTCTGGGCCTGCCTCAGTTTCTTGCATCTATAAAATCGGGAGGGGAGAGGAGATGACTTGACTCCCTATCCCAAAGGCTTTCCCTTATAGGTCCACTGGATTTACGTTGTGAATTCCCTCTGGACACCAGTAAATGTGGAAATGCCAGTTGGTAGTTGAGTATTCACAAGTCAGACTTATCCCACCAGGGGCCCTCATAAAGCATTTGTTCTGCTGGTTCCGAAAAGGGAGCCTGAAGGGATGAGTGGAGGGACAAGGTGTATAGCAATAGCATGGCATTTATTAAGCACCTACTGCATACCAGGTCTATGACAGTTTTACTGATAAGGACACAGGCCCAGAAAGGGCAAGCAACATCCCCTAGATAGAACAGCAAAGAAGTAGGGGAGCCGGGATTTGAATCAGGCCTGGCTATCTCTGAAGCTAGATTTCTAACCTCCACTTTCCATGTCTGTGGGCCATACTATGTTGCCTACTCTGAATAAGGCAGTTTGATTCTGGTTCTGGCTCTGTTTCTAACTTATTAAGTTTGAGCAGTCACTGCGCCTCACTATGCCTCTATTTCCCTCTCTGTAAAGTAAGCTGTAGACTTTACAAATGCTTGGTCCCTTAGCCATTTGCCTTCAGGGAAACTGTTTTCACTCTGGCCACCAGGGGGCGCTGTGGCTTCAGTGTGGGGTTTTTTTGTTTTTTGTTTTTTGTTTTTTCCCTCCCAGACACAAATTTGTAGCCTCCCATCCAGTAGAAGGAGACTTAGGGAACTCCTAAATCACCTCCTTCCCCCATTTTACAGATAAGAAGACTGAGGCCAGAAGAAGAACCATGGAAGATGGAGCCCAGGCTGAGGAGGTGGGCACTGTCCTTAGCTCAGAAGTGTAGACATTCTGCTCATGTGATTAAGTTACCATGATCTTCCCTGCCCTGGTTCCCAGGTTGGGCTCTCAGACACAGAGAAGTACCAGATCTGGCACCTCTTAGGAGCTTCCCAATCTGTGGGAAAGAGATAGGCAGGCCCACCATGACCACAGTGTCCAAACTCCAGGGAGCCCAGGGAAGCCCTGAATCGCATGATTTAGTGCCTCCAACCTCATGACATCCTGAGAGGTGGGTGCATCATTTCCCCCATTTTTCAGATGGGAAAACTGAGGCTCAGATAAAGTATATCATATCACTAGTCCAAGGTCACATAACTAGTAAGTAGCAGTGCTGGGATTCAAACCAAAGTCTGTTAATCTCCACTTACAGAGGAGACATTTGAGTACGGTTTTGAAAAATGAATAGAAATTCACCAGAAAAGTTGGTGGGAAATGAATATTATAGAAAAAAAGAGAATTGTACATCTCCTAAGCTTGAGCTTTATTGTATTCCAGGTCTCCTTAAAGTGAAGGCTGTGGGGGCTTCCGTGGGGGTGGGGGCAAGTATCAGAGACGGTTCAGGTAGAGAGATCAAGGCCCAGAGAGGGCCAGGGGCCACACAATGAGTGTGATCACTGACAGGTTGTGTGTTACTTCTCCAGGCTCTCTGGATGTAGGAAGCCCAGTTGGACAGCCATGGAGTGGGACAATGGCACAGGCCAGGCCATGGGATCGCCACCCACTACCTGCGTCTATCAAGAGAACTTTAAGCGACTACTGCTGCCACCTGTGTACTCGGTGGTGCTGGCAGCTGGCCTGCCACTGAACGCCTGCATCATTGCCCAGATTTGCACATCCCGCCGGGCCCTGACCCGCACAGCTGTGTACACCCTGAACCTGGCCCTGGCTGACCTGTTGTACGCCTGCTCCCTACCCCTGCTCGTCTACAACTATGCCCGAGGTGACCACTGGCCCTTTGGAGACCTCGCCTGCCGCCTGGTCCGCTTCCTCTTCTATGCCAACCTTCATGGCAGCATCCTCTTTCTTACCTGCATCAGCTTCCAACGCTACCTGGGCATCTGTCACCCTCTGGCCCCCTGGCACAAGCGTGGGGGCCGCCGGGCTGCCTGGCTAGTGTGCGGGGCTGTATGGCTGGCAGTGACCACCCAGTGCCTGCCCACAGCCCTCTTTGCTGCTACAGGCATCCAACGTAACCGCACTGTCTGCTACGACCTGAGTCCCCCTGCCCTGGCCACCAGCTACATGCCTTATGGCATGGCCCTCACGGTCATTGGCTTCCTGCTGCCCTTTGTCGCCCTGCTGGCCTGCTACTGCCGCCTGGCCCGACGTCTGTGCCGCCAGGATGGCCCAGCAGGGCCTGTGGCCCAGGAGCGGCGTGGCAAGGCAGCCCGCATGGCTATGGTGGTGGCAGCTGTCTTTGCCATCAGCTTCCTGCCTTTCCACATCACCAAGACAGCCTATCTGGCGGTGCGCTCTACACCTGGTGTCCCCTGCCCTGTGCTGGAGACCTTTGCAGCTGCCTACAAGGGCACACGGCCCTTCGCCAGTGCCAACAGTGTACTGGACCCCATCCTTTTCTACTTCACCCAGAAGAAGTTCCGCCGGCGGCCACATGAGCTGCTACAGAAACTCACAGCCAAGTGGCAGCGACAGGGTCGCTGAGTCTATTGGGACAGGACACCTGGGACATGGGCAGCCAGCAACCTGAAGCCATGCAGAAAATTAGAGCTTAGCTCAGCTGGGCATGGAGTGAGGTCTCCCACAGACCCCACAATCTCACTAACAGCTGTTTATTAATCCCTTTCTCTGGACCAGGCCCTGTGGGCACAGAGAGAGGCAAAGCCTGGAACTGGCTCTTCAGAAGGTCCCAGGAAGCCATGGAGAGTTAGAGAAGCCATGTTAAGCTGCTCACAAATAGTGAGACATGCAGTGTAATTGAGGAGTATGCTACATGCTTTGGCATCACCAATAAAGGGAGTAAGGGAAGATAGGAAGGTGAGAGCTTCTGGGAAGGAGCTTTTGAGCTTGGTTTTGAGAGATGAATATGAGCTTTCTGGGCAGAATGTGTGATGTTCCATTCATTCAGCAAAGCTTTACTGACACCTTGTGCTGGGGCCTGGGTTGGTTCTGGGGCCCCAGAAGAACCAGCTTGAGCCCTGCCCCATACAAACTTTCAACTTCTAAAGGCACTGACACAGTGACGTTAAGGCTGTGACAGCGGGAAGTATGACTAAGGAGAAGGGGTGCCCAGAGGATGCCCATGACCCAGTCCAAGGAGTCAGGAAAGATCTCTTGGTGGTGGGGGTGGGGGATAGAAGGGCGGGTGTCCGAACCAGATGTTGAAGACTGAGTGGAAGCTCTGCAAACAGAAGTAGGGTGCACATTAGTGCAGCCTCGGGCAGACAGGCAGAGACCTGGGGTGGAGGGCATGTGGTCTCCTGTGTGTGAAAGCTGAGAAACCAAGAGTCATGCGGTGGCCACTCTCCAGATAATAGCAAGAATGGGCCAGATGCTCAAGGCAGTGGGGGCTCAGCAAAGGGAAGCATCAGGGAGCGCATCTTCGAAGGCGTGGAGCTTGAGCTGGGGAGGAATCCAAAAAGCAGAGAGGAGGAAGCTGCTCTTGTTGGAAGATGCTGTGTGTACAAAACCTGGAGGCAGAGATGCACTGAGCCTGGCTGTAAAGTAACAGTGAGTTTCAGTTTAGTTGGGTTTGCGGAGAGGGGTGGCAAGGAATGGAGCTGGGTGGGAGTAGGGCATTAAATGCCAGGCAGAGCCCCAGACCCCACCTCTCCTCCACCCACCTCTCCACATGTGCCTCTTTAGGTGCCTGGTGACACCTCCACCAGGGCTCCGAAGTGAGGGGAACAGCCCTTCAACGTTGCTTCATCCTTTTTTTTTTTTTTAATGCATTGTAGGTTTTATTTTCAGGGCCTTGAACAATATATGAAGTTCAGCATACATGTCTAATTTTATGAAAATGTATGTTAATTTATAAATTAACTTATATGCCTACAATGAAAAAGAATATGAAAAGGAATACATATATATGTATAAATGAATCACCATAGTGTACACCAGAAATTAACACAGTATTGTAAACTGACTGCACTTCAGTTAAAAAAAAATGAATTTATATAAGTGAACACATCTGTCCTCTAAGCCAACATAAAAAACCCTGTTTAGCTCACAATAAAGCTCAAATTTGAGTTAACTCATTATTTTAACTGTTTTTAAAGTTTATTTTTCTTTTAAAAGTAAAATATGTGCATTCATTAGAATATTAGGAAAATTCAAAATAAATTTTCAGTTACAGTAAACATTCTACTTTGTAGCCTTATTTTTTTACATACCATTTCATGTACATTTCCCCAGGACATTAACTATTCTACAGCTTGCTTTTTGTTTAATTCTTATTTTTTTATTGAACTGTAGTTGATTTATAATGTTAGTTTCAGGTGTACAGCAAAGTGACTGAGTCACACATATACATATACATACACATTTTGTTTCAGATTCTTTTCCATTACAGCTCATTACAAGAAATTAAATATAGTTCCCTGTGCCATACAGTAGGTCCTTGTTGTTTATCTATTTTGTATATAGTAACATTGCTTCATTCTTAAAGGAGAAGACAGCAGCTTGAGGAGATGCAGGGCCACCCCCAGGGCCACCAGGAGGCCGCTTCCTGAAAGTTGGGAGCCTGCAGACTGGCCTCATGACAGACTGTTCCTGCTAGGTACCCACCCCCACCCCCACCCCTGCCCCCTCACCTCCCTGTTGTTCTGGCCTGTGGGTACCTGGAGGGCTGCCTGGAGGCCATCTCTTACGGAGGCCTCTCAAACACAGACCTGAGCCTTAAAAAACTTTGGAAAGGCATCTTCACTGAAGGTCCCCAAGGAGGCAGCAAAAGGGAATTATACCATGCAAAGCCCTTCCTAGTCCTCTTCACCTGCTCTCCTCTTGCACGGGTCACTTTTTATTTTAATTGAAGTATAGTCGGCTTACAATGTTGTGTAAATTTCTGGTGTACGGTATAATGTTTCAGTCACACACATACATACATATATTCCTTTTCATATTCTTTTCCATTATAGGTTACTACAAGATATTGAATATAGTTCCCTGTGCTATACGGTAGAAACTTATTATCTCATTGAAAAAAAACTTTTTTACTGCACATGTCTCTTTCAGCCACTCCTCTGCTGCTCCTCATCCTCTCTGCTCTTTGTCCTCATCCCCACACAGACCCCTGCCCCATTCCCCCTCACTTCTCCTCCAATCCTTATTCCCTCCTGCCAGATCTCAGTATTCATCCCGTAGAACAATCTGGCCACAGCTCTTGGCTGCTCGTTGGCCACGCAGACCCCATACTGACAGAACCAGTCATGGCAAAGGAGCCTTCCACCTGAGAAGGTTGAGTGGGCAGAGGGAAGGACAGAGGGACGGGGCAGGGAGGGGAAGACTGTATAACTTATTCAGTATTTTTCTTTTAGCTCTGCCTAATCTCCAAGGCATGTTGAGGACATTTAGAAAAAGACTCTGCAGGACTTAAACTCCACAGTAATGTCAGAAACATGCTTGCAACTGGTGGAAAAAGGGGGAAAACCAGGCTCAAGTCATCTTGGGAATCCTTTCAAAATGCCCTTACTGGAGAGACTGACAATTTGGACAGAAGGAACTTTGATTCTTTGGGTCACAGTGAGATAGATGTCTGGGGACATCAGAAGACAGAGACTGGTTCTTAGTCCCTATACAATGCAGTGCTAGGTCAAGCAGCCCAGGTGTTACATGAGAGAGAAATAAATGTCTATCTTTTTTAAGCTACTAGTTTTTCAGGCCTTTGTTACCCACCGCCAAAACTAACCCCTTTACCCAGGTTCCATACTGAGATGGTGGACCTTGGTGGAGGCCAGGCAGTGTCCTGGCCTGGGGAGTGGGCCAGGGTCTAGCCTCGGGGTGAGGTCTCCACCTGAGTGGGAGCTAGGAATCAACAGAACCTGGAGACACCCAGAAAGGCTTCCTAGAAGAGTTGCAAAGCCTGGGGAATGAACATCTGACTTTTGGCTTGAGGCTGGAAGAATGGATGGGCTTCCTGAGGGAGAGAGTAAGAAAAAGAGAGGGTTCTGGATCAAGTCCTGGGAACTTCAACATTAGGGGGCTAGGAGGAGGAGGAGGAGCCAGAGAGGTGGAAGGCCAAAGCCTAGGGTCTCTGAATGATGGTGCCATGATGGGGCAGTGGAGTTGGGTGAGTGAAGGAGCAGTTGGAGGGGAGGAAGTGGAGGTGATGGATGGGGAAGAAAAGAGAGAGGAAGTTTCCAAAGGAGGCCAGGCCCAGGGAAGGTGCTTATAAGACAGGAGACCTGTGAGTGTTGGCTGCTGGAGATTGAGGACCGGGAGCCAGAGGGCAAGGTCAAAGATGGAGAAGCCTGAGAGTTGGTAACTGGGGCTTGTCTCACATTTCCATTCCAAAAGGAAAAGCCCAGGGGCATTGGATCTGTCTTAACAATGAATACTGCTGGATCCTCCTTCCCTCATTCATTTGTTCAACAAATACTCTCCAGGGGAGGGTATAGCTCAGTGGTAGAGTGTGTGCTTAGAATGCACAAGGTCCTAGGTTCAATCCCCAGTACCTCCATTAATAACTAACTAGATAAATAAACCTAATTGCCTCCCTCCTCCAAAAAAACCCCATTCTCAGCAGCCGTATCCTCAGAAATAATCCAGGGTGTTGGGGTACAGACAAGGATACAGTTCATCCAGTAAACATTTACTGAGCACCTGCATCATATTGGGCAGTGGGTCTCTGCCCTCAAGGAGCTCCTAGGCTGATGGATAATGCCAATAATGAAATAAACACATATCTGGATCATTACAGGGAGGGGAGTTCAGAAGAACATAAAGAGGGCCGGGGCAAGGAAGTTCTCCAGAGGAAGATAGTCAGGGTCCAATAAAGGCTGAGGACCAGGGGAATCCTGACCCAGTTTGAGGTGCAAAAAAGTTGTTTTAGCTGAGTCTTCCAGCCTCTGAAGGCATTTGCTAAGTGCAGGAGGGCTGTTTCTGACTGCGACTTTGAACAAGCCCCCTTCACTTTTCTGAGCCTCTATTTCCTTACCTCTAAAACAGTGACAATTCTACGAGCCCAAGAGTATGGAGCATGGAAAAGTTAGGGCAGCATTTTCATATAGTACAAGAGAGTATTATAACCCAACAGAATGGGCAGGAGGCACAAACAGGCACTTCACAGAAAAGGAAACACAGATTATCAAAAAACATCGAAGAGATATTCGACACCAGCTTGACAATGCTTCCCAGATACTGAACAATCACATGGCCATTGCCCCAGCACTTCTCCGCATATGAACCTGAGGTTATGCACAATGCTCAGAGCAGCACTGTTCACAAGCGCAAACAGTTGCAAACACCCAAATACCCACTCACAAGAGAGTGGATGAATACCCTGTGCTATAGGCACACTTTGGACTATTACACGCAGCCAGAATGTACTGTACTGACATGCAACAATATGGATAAATCTTAACAGTATAATATTAAGCACAAAGAAATCCCCCAAAATTATACACAGCAAGATGTCCTTTTTATAAAGTTAAAAGTAACTTAAGTGAAAAAATATATTTTGAAGGAATAAACAGATGCAATAAAACTATATAAAAAAGAAAGCAAAGGAATGTTGAACACAGGAGGTGACGGTTATTATGGGTGGTGGGGGACTATATAATGAGATGTAGGACATTGTAAAGGCCCTGGTTGTTTTGGGTTTTTTGGTGGGAATCAACTAAACAACTGGTGAGAATGTGTCATCAACAAAAGGTTACAAATAATCCTATTCTGTATCACATATAATTCGACACTAGCCAGACTAGGGCAGAGATGGGAGGGGAGCTCAGGGTTGTATCAGTGTGAAGCAAGAGAATTGAATCACACTTTGCCTGTCAGGAGAGTGGAGCAGCTGCCGGTAGGAGTGTAGGTTTGGCAGTGGTAAATCGAGGAAGGGCCTTCCCGTAGAAGCGCCTTTTTTATGTGAAGCCGAAGGAGGGGCAGTGTGCTTTGAGAAGGGATTAGGTTCGAAGCGGTTCCTGAAGGGACTAGTAAAGGACTAGAAGCAAGTAAAGGAAGTGAAGTCTTTCCAACTTCCCGGGTTTTTTTTGGTGTGTGTAGGAGGCAGGGGCAAGGGGGTGGGGCTATGGGGGTGTGGGGGTGGCGAGCGAGTCCAGGGTTCCAAAGGGTTGGGCGAAGTTGGCCAGTAGAGGGCGCAAGAGCCACGTACCACAGAGTGCAGGGGAAGGAGGGGGCGGGGCGAAGGGGGAGCATCGAAGAGAGAGGCGCCTAGAGGGCGGGGGAAGGTGGAGGAGCTTGGGTAGGGCGGGCAGCTGGAAACGTGGGGGCGTGGTCACAAAGGGTGGAGCTTCTGGAGCGATGGGGGGAGGATTGGGGGAGGGTCCGGGGGACAGTCATTGCTGGACTGGCCGCAGAGGTGGGATGGGCGGGGCGTTAGGGAGCGCGAGGAGCTGGACCCGGTCTCAGTTACAGATGGGAAACCTGGTAGGAGGCGTGGCCTGGGCGGAGTGAAGGGGCGGGACAGGGAGCGGGTATCGCCCAGGTCGGTCTGCGACGCGCACTGCTCCCCCTGGCGGCAAGTCCCGACCTTTCTCTGCTAGGAGGGTGTTTCTGCGTGTACCTGAGTATCCGTGGTGTGTACGAGAGTTAGTGGGTCCGAAGTTGCCATGTTCGGGTCCCTTGGGCAGGAGGTGTCTCCGCCCGGAATCAGTGAGTGCGCTGCCCTGATTGGACTTCCGCGGAGCTGACCACATCCGGAGTGTGCGTTGTGTCGGACCGAGTGCGTGGGTCGGGGGACAGTTCAGCCCGCTGAGCTCCCGAGGGGCTCATCTGGAGGGCCGATTCTGTCTGCCTGTATTCAAGCAATCTTGTTTCTCCTTTGGCTCCTCCCCGATTCCCTCCCCCACCCCAACTCCGGATTCCCAGCCTTGCGTGCGCCGGGAGCCCACCCCCTCTTTTGGGCGCGAGGCCCCGCCCCCCACCCCCTTTCCTCAGCCGCAAAGTTTATTTGCAACAAAAGGGAGTGAGAAGCAAGCAGCCAAGAGGGAGGGAGCGGGAGCCGGAGCGGGAGCTCGAGGGGAAGCAGCCAGGCCGGCTGGCGGGCGCAAAGCCGAGGAACGGAGCGCTGGGATCCAGCCAAGACCGAGTCGGGCCGCGATGCTCCAGGCCTCACCGGGCGAGGCGGGGGCTGGGCCCAGGAGTCGACGCTGAGGCGGGAGGGGTCGCACGGGATGGAGCCGATGCTTCCCAAGGCCGCAGAAACTTGAGCCGCGGCAGATAAACCTCTGCTCCGGTCTGTGCGCGCTCTCCGCAGACCCCCTCGCACTGCGGTTGCGGGACCCAAGCCTTCAGACTCCCGCCGCTGCGCTCCTTCGGGGCGGGGGCGCAGGGGGGGTTGGCCGCGGCTCCCCGAGGCCAGCCCCCCCAGAGTGAGTGCCGCCACTATGGCGGACGGGGCGACCCGGTCCCCGCTTTATCGCAGCGTCTCGTTCAAGCTGCTAGAGCGCTGGAGCGGCGGACCCGGGCCGAGGGAGGAGGCCACAGATCCCCCCGGGCTGCGGCGGCGCGCCTCGTGCCGGCCGGCCTCGGCCGTCCCGGGCCAGCCCTCCCGGCGCGTGTCCAAGCTGGCGTCGGGGCCCCCGGCCGCCCCCGCGCAGCCGCGCCCGCTCCGCAGCCTCTCGCCGTCGGTGCGCCAGCTCTCCAGGCGTTTCGACGCGCCGCGTCTGGACGACAATTCCACTGGGACCCGAGACGGGGGCGTCTCCCCCGCGGCCGCGGAAGAAGCGGCGGAGGGAGCCGCGCGCGGGGCCTGGCCCAGCGTCACAGAGATGCGCAAGCTCTTCAGTGGCCCTGGCTCCAGGCGGCCCAGTGCCGACTGTGAGGCCTCAGGGACACCCAGCCCCGACGGTGCCGCGTGGGAGCCCCCGACCCGGGAATCCCGGCAGCCACCGACGCCACCTCCTAGGACTTGCTTCCCCCTGGCGGGCCTGCGTTCGACGCGGCCGCTGCCCGGCCCAGGGACCGAGGGGAGGAGGCGGCGGCAGCAGCAGCAGCAACAGGAGCGAGCGCAGCGTCCGGTGGATGGTTTACATTCTTGGCATAGCTTCTCCCAACCGCAGGCCTGGGCCCGGGCCTCCTGCTCCTCCTCCATTGCTTCCTCCTATCCTGTCAGCCGCAGTCGGGCTGCCAGCTCCAGCGAGGAGGAAGAGGAGGGTCCGCCGCCCCCGCTGCCCAGGGCACAGAGTCCGGCCTACCACGGCGGCCACTCCTCAGGCAGTGACGAGGACCAAGACGGTGAGGGCGGCCACTGCTGGAGAGGGAGGCCGGGGCCCAGGCCTGAAAGCTCCCTCTTGGTTAAGGACTGTAAGCCGGACAGTTATGGGTTAAATCTGGGCAGCATGGACTCGGCAGGGCGAGCCAGGAGCCCCGATCCCTCAATATCTCCAAGAGCCCCTATCGAGGAAGGACCCCCGGAATGGGGTACTGGCTCTCCTTGTGTACCAGGTCCCCAGGAAGGACTTCGGCCCTTGTCCGACACCGTGGGGGGAGCTTTTCGCGTGGCCAAGGTGAGCTTCCCCGCGTACCTGGCCAGCCCTGCAGGTTCTCGTGGTAGCAGCCGTTATTCCAGCACGGAGACCCTCAAGGATGAGGACCTGTGGGCTAGCCGGGGTTCTGGGAGCTGGGGCGTGTATCGCTCCCCTAGCTTCGGAGCTGGGGAAGGGCTCTTAAGGCCCCAGACGCGAACCCGCAGCAAGGGACCTGTGGGCTCCTCAAGGGTGTTGAGGAATGGAGGATTGGAGCTGGACAAGAGCCGGCAACGGAAGTCCCTGTCGAATCCAGATATCGCCTCAGAGACCCTGACGCTGCTCAGTTTCCTGCGTTCAGACCTTTCAGAGCTGAGGGTCCGAAAGCCAAGTGGGGGACCCGGGGACCTTGGGAGTGGCCCCTTAGATGGCAGAGACTCACCATCAGCCGGTAGCCCAGTGGGGCAACTTGGGCCCATGCCCACCCCAGCCCCAGCCTTACCTGGCACCCGCCCCACACTGAAGGACTTGACAGCCACCCTTCGAAGGGCAAAGTCATTTACCTGCTCTGAGAAGCCCATGGCCCGCCGTCTACCCCGCACTGGTGCCCTGAAGCCCAGCTCCTCTGAACTCCTGCTGGCAGGCCCAGGTGCCGAGGACGACCCACTGCCCCTTGTCGTCCAGGATCAGTATGTGCAGGAGGCCCGTCAGGTTTTTGAGAAGATCCAGCGCATGGGTGCCCAGCAGGATGATGGAAGTGATGTCCCCCCCGGAAGCCCTGACTGGGCAGGAGACATAACCCAAGGGCAGCGGTCCCAGGAAGAGCTCTCCGGCCCTGAGTCCACTCTGACAGATGAGGGCATTGGGGCGGACCCTGAGCCTCCTGTTTCAGCCTTTTGCAGCCTGGGTACCACAGGGGTGTGGCGACCCCTTTCCTCGTCTTCAGCCCAGACCAACCATCATGGCCCTGGGGCTGAAGATGGTCTGGGAGGGTGGGCCCTAGTGTCTCCTGATACCCCTCCCACACCAGGTGCCCTCCGCCGGAGACGTAAAGTCCCACCTTCAGGCCCTGGTGGGACTGAACTGAACAACGGAGAGGCAGGTGAGGCCTACAGGTCTCTGAGTGACCCAATTCCACAGCGCCACCGGGCCACCACCTCTGAGGACCCCTCTGGGTTCTCTGTGGATAGCAACCTCCTGGGCTCTCTGAGCCCCAAGACAGGGCTTCCAGCAGCCCCAGCTGTGGATGAGGGCTTGACCAGCGGCCACAGTGACTGGTCTGTGGGCAGTGAAGAGAGCAAGGGATATCAGGAGGTTATTCAAAGCATTGTTCAGGGGCCTGGTACCTTGGGGTGTGTGGTGGATGACAGAGTGGCTGGCAAAGCCCCCAAAAAGAAATCTCTGAGTGACCCCAGCCGCCGCGGGGAGCTGGCTGGTCCTGGATTTGAGGGCCCTGGAGGGGAGCCCATCCGAGAGGTTGAGCCCATGCTACCTCCATCCAGCAGTGAGCCCATCCTTGCAGAACGGCAGGCAGAACCTGAAGAGCCCAGTGCTGCCAGGGGCCGGGCACAGTCTGAGAGGGCCCTACCCAAGGCCCCACCTGCCCCCTCCACTGCCCATGACTTCCACCTTGATCCTAAACTGGCTGACGTTCTGTCCCCACGGCTCATCCGCCGTGGTTCCAAGAAGCGCCCAGCCCGGAGCAGTCATCAGGAGCTACAGAGAGAGGAGGGCACTCAGGACCAGACTGGTAGCCTGTCTCGGGCCCGACCCTCCTCCAAACATGTTCGCCATGCCAGTGTGCCTGCCACCTTCACACCTATCATGATGCCTGAGCTGCCAACTTCCGTTGGCCCCCCTGTGGCTGTGCCAGAGCCCATGGGCTTCCCTGCCCAAGCCCACACCATGTTGCAGGCACCATCATTTGAGGACATCACTAAGCAGCACATGCTGACCCTCCACTCCGGTGAGGTCCCTGCCCCAGTGCCAGTGGACATGACCTGCTTGACTCAGGTTGTACCGCCCTCTACTGAGGCCAAGCCACCTGAGGCAGCCCGGGCCGCAGGTGAGCCTGCTCCAGCCAGCAAGTGCTGCAGCAAGCCACAAGTGGTGAGTCTTTGTGGGGGGGCCTTCAGGGTGGGGCTGAAGGAGGGCCATGGACAGTGACTTCTGCAGGAGCCTTTTGAGTGTGCTCAGAGGACAGGTGCCCAGGTCTGAAGGAGCTTCACTGGTCCTGGAAGTGCCTAGGTAGTTTCAAGAATGTTAATGACACAGGACTCCTGTCTACTTGGGCCCCAGAGGCTTCAGGCATCTGCTGGTACTAATGTCAGAGGCTCTTAGCTGCTCCAAGATATTCTGGGTGATAATTAAAAGGAATTCTAATCTAGTCCCTTAGACGTTTTTCAGGGACTGGTTTTAAAGATTCCTATCTTGTTCTTTGTTATAAATATATAAGGAGATGTAAGGCTCATTGAGCTTTCTCAAGAGCCTTGCTGCCCTATTGGCCAGACCCCTTATAGGATGTTTGAGTTTGGGGGCCCACAGTTGACATGGGTTTGCCCTTCCTCATGTGGCTTTCCTGTAGCAGATCAAAATGTGGATCTGTCCGTGGGAAAATTGGAGAGGTACAGGGCATTACTTTATGGAATAGTGGAGAGGGTTCCATAAAGTACATTGGCAGCCCTGTCCTTTCTCTGTAATTCAGCCTCCCCTTCTGTGAAATCAAGAGGGGATGTGGACAAGATGATGCCTATGTCCTCATCCAGCTGTGCTGCACAGATTTGTAAGGAGTCTGTGGGTTGGAGTTGGGGGACTCTTCTGGCCTGAGGTCTGTCAAGGTCTCTTCTGATTATACTGGGGGCCGCTGAGGGAGGGCAGAGTCAAGGAGGGGCCTTGAGAGAGATTGGGAGCAGTTCTGGCCCCCATAGGCAGGACTGTCTCTCTGGTTTAGGTTGGGGGCACTGGTCCCCCTTCCTGCCCGCTTACATCTTCTCCCCCACCACCCACTTCCTGGTGACTCTGAGATGCTTCCCTCTTTCTCTGCCAGACCCCAGGCCCTGGGGGCTCGGTCTCCCTGAGGTCTCCAATTCTGCCTTATGACTTCAGCTGTCCCTCAAGTTTTGGCCGGGGGTTCAGATGAGTTCTAGGCAGTGTGATACCCTGGAAACTGGATTCAAGGCACTGGGTTTTGGCCCTGGAGTAGGGATGGCCTGGGGTAATTTCGGCCATGGCCTGCACACCCATTGTGTTCCCTGCCAAGAGTGAGGAGGCTGGAAACTGTAAACCCTGGGCTAATTTGGTCATCCCCCAGTTCTCAGCACTCTCATGACCTGCCTGAACTCTCTCTGTTTCTCTCCCTGTTTCTCCCTTTCTCTAGTTGCCCCTGGTCCTAACTCTGGTTAGGAGGCCGCAGAGTCAGTAGGCAGGAAGTGGGGAGAGGGGAAGTTTGGGACCTGTCCTTCCTTCTGAGAGCCTGGTAGGACAGCTCAGGTGCTCTAACGCCAGGGCCAGTTGTCTTTGGAACACGGTGGGGTTGGGGAGGGTGAGACCAGGGGCAGCTCCTGCCAGGGGCCCCTTCCCCAGATGCTTTTCCCATATAATTATCTCCTCTAGAAGACTTGGAAGGTAAATTAGGGGAGAGAGTAGGAGGGAATTAAGGGACTCAGGGAGGGGGCTGCTCCTAAGAAGAAGCATTCAGACCCAGAGAGGAGGTGGGAGCTTTTGCAGAATTGGTTCCTGGTCTATTCCCTTCACATTGTCCCCTTGTCTTAGTTTGACCTCAGGGAAAAGCTTAGGGGTCCCTCCCCCAGGGGTTTATGAGGTGGAACATATCTGCCCATAACACAGGCTTCTCCCTTCTCTGAAAAGAAGCTGTCTCCAGCCTCCAAGCCTTTGCCCACTCCAGTCCTCCTACCTCTCCAGGCCCGCTTAGGGGAGAGAACTGGTGAGTCTGTCATTGGAAGAGCAGGATGTGAACCCTGGCTTCAGATTCCTGTGTGGCCTACAATCAGTCACATCCCTTACCCTTCTGTAAAATGAGGGTAATAGTCTCTGCCTGGCAGGCTTGTGTACTGTGAGTGGGTGGTGTGATCACTCTTTCCCTGGGGGAAGGAGAGAGGGGCAAAAACTGGCTCCATGGCCTCAACTGCTTCTCAGCAACCAGCCTTGGCACCTCCTTCCTGCCCCACACTGGTTTCTGAGCACAGGGCTAGGCATTATGGGTCTCAGTATAACCTGGCGGACTTGAATCAGCTCAAAAGAGATTCACCATCCCCTAATTCCCCACCCACTCATAAAGCCTGGAAGTTCTCCCATCTGCTGGCCAGAATCCTCCTGCTGTCCCCTTCCTTCTAGCTCCAGGAAGGTAGGGAGCAGCTGTCCAGCCCTCCTGTTGGCCTACATGGAGGAGACAATGTTCCCTTGTTTTGGGCTTGGGCCTCCAGTCACGCTTCCTGAGTTGTGGTGATGGGTGGAGATGGTGTGGTGTGGGCTCCAGAATAAGAAGGGAAGAGGCAGTCACACTTTGCTGATGAGGCAGAAACCAGTGTGAAGCCAGTCAGGGGCCGACAGGAGAGTCCCCGGGGCAGAGTGGGCCTCTGACACACCCTCAGCCTGCAGGGAGTCCCTCAAAGTCAGATCTTTCCCAGCCCAGAGTTCGTATTTACCCAGGCCTGGCTCAGCCTATGAGTCTCTCTGAGACCTGGACAGAGTCATCTTGGGCCTCGGTTTTCCCATCTGTACAGTGGGTAGTTAGACTTCCTGGTCTTTGAAGCTCTATAGGAAGGGCTCAGCCTGCAGTGTAGTCAAGGGTAACAAGATGAGTCGGAGTGTGGCTGAAGGGAGGGAAAGGCAGCTCTATGCAACAGCTGTAAGAACCTCGGAGCCCAGGGAAGGAAGGATAACTCATGGTTGCCTTCGTGAACGCCTGCTTGCGGATGTGCTGCGGGGAGGAGGCCCAGCTGTGGAGCCTCCCTGCCCTGCCCCCTCCCACGCTCCTTGTCATTTCCACTTAGGCCACCATAGCCTGGATGATCAGCGATTCTTCATCCCAAGGCTTCCCGCACCCTGGCCTTAAAGTACAGAATCTTGTGATCCAACCTTCTGCCCTCAGGTACCTGATATCCAGTTGACAGAAGTGACAGTGATAGCCCAGAAACTGGAAGTGACTTATGTCTCAGAATCAGATGGATGGACTCACAGATCTTTAGTATATTGAAACAGCAGTAACAGCGGCCAACATTGATTAAGTGCTTCCTATATGCCAGACACTCTGAATGTTTCATTCTTCAAATGTGAAAGCTGTGGGAATCTCACAGTGCTGAATTCTTAGAATTGCAGACTCTTAAATTCCCACTGAATCCTAGAATGTCAGTGTCTTAGAGTTGAAGGGGCCTGAGGGTCCCTGTTTCTTGGTGGGATTGGCCTGCCATCTGAGTAGTGGGGCAGGGTTGGGGAGGCAATGGGGGCTTACCTGCATACCCCTAACTGTCTGAACAGCTTCACGGTAGGTATTTAATTCACTGGGGCCTGGGTTTGCGGTGGAAAGAACTCTAAGACTCGTAAAGGAGAATGCCGACTTTAAGGTCACATAGTAAGGCAGGCAGAGCCATGTCCAAGCACCACCCTGACCTTGCCTCACCCCCTTATCTTTCCCCCAGCAGACTCTTCCCCTATCTCCCAGCTTGCCCAGCCAGCTCCCTGCCTTGCTGCATGTGGAAGGCCAGGCCAGCTGCAGTTCTTTGTCACCTTTCTTCTCTCTGTCTCTCCTTGGCAGGGAACCCAGGGGGGTGGGGGTTCTCTCCTTTCCCTCCTTAGCTCTTTGCTATGATTTTTCCATGGAAACTGGTTCTGGGAGGGGAGGCGATTAGGGCATTTGGAACTCTGAGCGGTACCAAATATCTATAATTAAATGTCTTGTCACCCACCCGGAGGAGGCTGAGAAGGGGGAGGACAAGCAGAGGGCTGTCCTCTTCCTCTGTTTATTCCCGCCACCTCCCCACTCCTTCCTAAGGGCGCTGGACTACTGGGGGAGTGTGGCCCAGTAATGGGTCATTCTTCCCCTCTGCCTCTCAAAAGGGAAAATCTGGGGGGGAACCAGAGTTGAGTCTGACATTTTCCAGCCCCACATTTCCAGGACCAGCTGGATTTGGGAGGCTAGGAGGCTGCTGCTAATCCTGTCCCCAGCCTCCTTCCCAGTGAAAGGACTTGCCCCCCTCATCTATGATCTCTCAGGCTACACATGCTGCCCCACAGTAGGGTGGAGTCACCCCTAGGCTGTCTGGGGAGCTGAAACACTCAGAGTATTCAGGATCTAGAAGCAGCCTAGAAGGGGCTATAAAATGTTGAGAGACTGGCCTGGGGGCTGTCAGGAGAGGCTTCCTGGAGGAGGCTCTGCAGCTTGGCCTTGAAAACTGGAAGAGTTTGAATATCCAGAGAAGAGATGGAAGGGTTCGAGGAGGAGGGCACAGTATGAGCATAGGCCAGATGGTGGGAAAGAACATGGCAAATTGTGCATTTATCCATTTAATAAATACTTGCTGAACCCCTAGACACTCAGGCACTTTTGTAGTCCCTGGGATACAGGAGCAAACAAAACAAAGGTCTGGCCTCATGGAGCTTCCAGACTAGTAAGGAGACCTGTCTGTAAATGGAGACATTGTTCATCAGGGAGAGATGGGGGTTGGGGAGCAAAAGAAAGCAGAATAAGGGAATAGAGAATGATAGGGAGGAGGCACTATATTAGATTAAGAGGTCTGAGAAGACCTCTCTGAGGTGAGATTGGAGCAGAGGCCTGGAGAGAGCAAGACAGGTGGCTGTCTTGGAGGGAAGAGGGGAACAGCAAGTGCAAAGGCCCTGAGGTAGAAGTCAAGAGGATTGTGTGGATGGAGTTAAGTAGAAGATGAGGTCAGAGTTAAGGGAGGGTGGAAATGGGTTGGGACCAAATGAGGTAGATTTCATAGACCAATAGGGGGTCTTCTGCGTTTATTTGAGGTAAGATGGGACACGCACTGTTGGAAGGTTCAGAGTAGAACAGTGACCTGAGCTGACTTAGGCTTTCACAAGTCTGCTCTGACCACTCTGTGGGAGTGGACTGCATAGGCCCTGGGTGAGATCAGGGAGGCCAGTCAGGAGGCTACTGGAATAATCTGGGCAAGAGATGATGGTGGCTTGGGCTGGGGCAGAGGCAGTAGGGTAGTGGATTTCTGCAGACAAGAGGGCTTTGAAAGGGCTTAGACTCCAGCTTTCAAGTTGAACATAGAGCTACTATAGCTCCTGTGTTTGGGCAGTGTGTGAGGGGTCACCTAAGTGGGGAAGGGAAGATTGACAAAGCCCCCAGGTTAGACTGGGGCAATAGGCTGCACTGGTCGCCCCCTGCAGACCTCTGTTGGCCTGGCTCAAAGGCTAGGAGGATGTAGCTGCCCAGGGCCCCAGTGAGGCAGGTGACAGTGCCTTATCCCACTGGTGTCTCCTCTGTATCCACTGTGATAGTTCCAACTTGCATGTCTCCTGAGACAGGGAGCTCACACTACCCCAAGGCAGCCCTGTCCTTTCCATCTGGTCCCAGTACATGGATGAAGGAGGCCCAGAGTAGGTAGAAGTTTGCCCAAGTACAGGATTTGGCCCAAGGTGTCCTGACTCCCAGGCCATACATTGGCCCTACAGAGTTCTCACTGAGCAGAGTTGGCGGGGATGGTGGTAGAAGGGTGGGGGAAGGGGGAGCCCATGTTTCCCAGAAAGGCTCGCAGCCCTGGCGTACTTATTGGGAAATGTGCCCAGGCAGCCTGGCGCCTTGCTGGCAGGCCCTGAAACGGGGGCCCTGGGTCCCCTGGGAAGCAGGAGCCTATTAGAGCCATGCCCCACCCCCCCATGGGAGTTTATCCTCTGTGCACCCCCACCACTTCCCACCCCTAGGCCTCCGGGGCATTCCAGGGGTGGACAGAGGCAGAGGAAGACTGCCAGGCTGCCATGTTCTGAGCTGAATGAGCCCCAGCCCATGACTTGCAGGGGCCTAGGGCCTCAGCCAAGATATCTGAGCCCCCCTCCAGTAACTGTGGGGCTCAGGAGGGATGACTTGGTATGGTGCATGGAAGTCTGCTTTAGGGGTCCAGAGGCCTATTTTCCAGCCTTAGTCTCTCCAGTTTACTACTGTGTGGCCTTAAGTAAGTCCTTTCACCTCTCAGAGCCACAGATTCCTCCATGCTCTTGGGCACCAGGAAAAACGTCCTCTCCTGCTGGGAGAAGCAACAGCTGTCCTTAGTAGGATCCCAACTTGTAGACTGAAGTGCTGGTGGGTGGACCTTGGCTCCCAGCCCCCTTAGGCTGCTGAGGAGACTGAGGCTCAGATTAGGGCTTGGACTCCCCCAGGCCTGACCCCCAGGGTGCTTTTCCCTACTACCAGCTGCTGCTGTAGGCTCTGTCCACCTCCACACATGTGGAGGGGGCCTCTCGCCCCGCACTCATGGCAGGCAGTGGGGCTCACTCTGGGGCCTGTCCAAAGTGTTGATAATTCTGCCACTAAGATGTTAAAACTTCCTCTGGGGCTTGGGGAAGTCACGGGGCTCTCAGACATTCCCTGGGCAGGGAGAGAGTGAGAGGATGAGTCTTCAGAGGTACCTGAGGTGGGAGGGACATGAGCTGATTCCAGGGTCTAGGCTGGCAGATGGATGGTGTATTAATTTCCTATTGCTGCTGTAGCAAATTACTATGCATTTAGTGGCTTAAAACAATACAAATATTATCTTACAGTTTAGAGGTCAGAAGCAATGGATTTCACTGGGCTAAAACTTAAGATGTTAGCAGGGCTGCATTCCTTCTGGAGGTTTTAGTGGAAAACCTATTTCCTTACCTTTTCCAGCTTCTGGGGGCTGCTGGCACTTCTTGGCTCATGGCCCCTTCCTTCATTTTCAAAGCCAGTAGCTAGCATCTTCAAATCTCTCACTCTGTACCAGACCTCCTGCCTCCCTGTTACAAGGGCCCTTGTGATTACTTTGGGCCCACTTGGATCATCCAGGATAATCTCCCCATCTCAAAATCTTTCATGACATCTGGAAAGCCCCTTTTGCCATGTAAAATAACATTCACAGGTTCCGGGGATTAGGACATGGACATCTTTGGGGGGCCCATTCTGCCTATCACAGGTGGGCAGAGGGCCAGTCTGTTGAGTCTTGGGAGCCAGAGCCGCCAGTAGGTGCTGATATGGGGTAAAGCCAGTGAACTCAGGCCCACTGCATTTATCCTGCGTTCATTTCTTTCCATGGTCATTTGTCATTTATTCGTTCAGCCATCAATTGTTGAACCCCTTGATGGGCAGTAGGGACTCAGAGGGAAAGCGTGGACATTATCCCTGCTTGCCAAGAGCTCTCAAGATGGTCCTAGCCCTCTGAAGTGAGTGGGGTCCAGTGGCTGAGCCCTGGTTTGATGGGAGAGGGACAGAAGAATCATTGGGTCCCCTGCAGACAGGCTTGGCTTCTAGAGGCAGCTGGCTAAAAATTGGGATGAAGCAGGTCCCAAGAAGGGCAGTTGGCAGGAGACTTCAGGGCCAGGGCAAAGAGGGAAGGTAGGGGTGGGGTAGGGGGAGTCAAGTCTCTGCCAGGCTGGCCCAGTTGGACTCAAGGCAGATGGAGAGGAGCTCCCTATCCCCATGTGCTGGGAGCTCTGTGTTGGGGATTGGTGACCCTGGTGCTGTTGGACCAGAGGGCCTATCGAGTCCCTTCATGCCCTGAGGGGCCAAGGTGCTGCCCCGGAGGTGGCACCTGGAAGGCAGCATGTGGAGGGTAAGGAGTGTGGTCTGTATCCCTTCTCTCCCTGGGCTGGCTTTGGGACCCTGGGCAAGCATTTACAGACCCCTCTGAGTCCATAAAATGGGTGCATTATCCCCTCACTCCACCAAGGATTATTATTAAGATTAAATGAAATAATGCCAAGAGAGTTTGCTCAAGAAATGTTAGTTTCTCCCCTCATGACTGAGATGCTAAGATGTTAGGATTCTAAGATTCTAAGAGACACTGACTCCGAGGTGCTCAGATTCTCAGCATCTCTTTCTAGCGATGAAGCAGAGGACAAAGCTCTGGACAGGAGGGCAGGCGGAGTCCTTGGCTACATCTGGGTGGGGTTGGTGGCCCCGCAGTCTGGGCCTTTTGAGGCAGGTGGTGGGAGAGGGGCTGGGTGGTTAGGTGGAGGCGAGTGCCCACTGATCTTGCTTCTCTCTCCAGCTCCCCCTCCCATTTTGTTACCACCAGGCCCAACGTGGGAGCAGAGCAGAGTAGAAGCCCCAGACCCATTGGAACCAGACTATGAAGTGGGTCTTAGTCCCCTCTGCTTCCTATTCTGGGCTCAGAGTCCCTCCAAGGCAGGGAATCTGAGGTCTGTGTGCTCCATGGGCTTTGGGATCAGATGGATAAGGGTTGACATCTCAGACCTGACTGACTTACAGCTGAGTGATATCTAACAAGTCACTGCACCTCAGCTCTGAGCCTGAGTTTCCTGCTCTGCAAAATGGGGATGCTAAGGAGTTACTGTGAGGGCTGAAGAGATAATGCTTGTGGAGCCATCAGCCGTGACCCCAGGTCTGGGAGCTCTCAGAAATGTGGCCACTTTAAAGTGTGTGCTTTTGAGATTGCCAGTTCAGAGTGTAGAATCTCGTGGTTTCAAGATGAAGTCTGAGTTTTTTTTCCAGAAGCCCTACCTCTTAGCTTGATTTATTTCATGCATTTGAGATTGTTACTTCTTGGTTTTGAGATTCTGTGGCCAGGGAGAGGTGGGGTTGGTCTTGGGCCAGTGGGAGGGCAATTAGGGTACAGTGATGGTGGGGACTGTGATGGAGGGGGCCAGGCTGAGGGAGCAAGCACCAGGTTGGTGTCTGTTTCCTGTTTATTGGTTCCCAGGGGGTGAGCAGGCCCTGCTCCCGAGCAGCAGTGTGGAGCAGGAGGGAGGGAGGCCTAGGGTCCTGGCTGCCAGCCAGCCCCAAAGCAAGGCCTCCTGGGACTGCTGAGACCCCTCCCCCAAGCCCCCTTGGACAAACATCTAATCCTTTCCCAGGACAGGGCATTGGAGGTCAAGGAGCAGATGTGAAGGGAAGGGTGGAAGGACGGGAAGGGACCCCACTCCCCCCGCCCCAAATCCTACTGGCTCCATCTTTCTTGGCTGCCTGTGTCACAGAGGTCTTGCTCCTGGTTTCTCACTGTCCCCTCTGTCTCTCTCCCTGTCTCCCTGGGTGGGGCTTGGTGATGAGACATCCAACTTCTTGGCAGGCCGGGAGGCAGGAGAAGGAAGAAGAGTGACAAGGCCTTGAATGCCAGAATGGTCCACCCAGAAAGATTCTTAGAAACCAGCATTATTCAGAGGGGAAACTGAGGCCCAGCCAGGGAAGGGGTCTTGCCCAAGGCCATACAGTAGCGGAACAGGCCCAGCAATCTGCCCTGTGCAGCTCACTGCCGGGTGTCAAGGGCCACTGGGAGTTCTTGAGAGAGGAGGAGACGTCTCTTGGGTCACTTGACATTTCAGGGAGCTGGGCTGAGCCAGGTGGAAAGGGAAGCTTTGATGTATGTATGGGGCCAAGAGGGCAGGGAGGTCTCTGTTTGGCCAGAGCACATGGGGAGAGGCTGTGTGTGCAGAAACCAGGTTGAAGGCCTCCAGTTCGAGTTAAATGGTTGGGGCTTTGTCCTGTGGACAGTGGGGAGCTATGGAAGATGAGGAGCTAAGGAGGAGCAGCGTCAGATGGGTACATTAGAAAGCATCCTCTGGTTGTGGGGGAATGATTGGACTGGAGGGAGCTGGGAGATAAGCCTGAGTTTAGAGGAGCAGGTGATACAGGGATTGAGAAAAAGACTTACTAGGGAGATAATTTGGAGGTAAAATCTGACATTTAAACTTAGTCTCAGAGGCCCTATCAGAAACCTGGGTAGGGGGAGTAGGGCCTGCCTCCCTTATTGAGGTTAGAGAGTGAGGCAGTGGGACAGGATGCAGTGTCCTCTGAGACATCCCTGCCTCAAGGCAGAACTTTTCTCTGCATTTCTGGAAGGGTGAGGGGTCTCTGAGCCAGCTCAACTCCCTGCCTCTGGGTCCCATATGCTTCTTGTCTAACTTCAGTCCCTCCTGCTCCAGCGGAAGTGCCCTGCTTCTCAGTAGGGTCACCAAAGAACAGCAGAGCTCCAGGCTGCACCCCTAATCCAGCCCTTCTGGGAGCAGCCTGGGTAGGGAGCATGTGCAGGAGAGGAGCAGGCCTGTGCTGTCTGGCTGGCTATGATGCAAGACAAGGCACCTGGCCTCAGTTTCCCCATCTGTGAAGTGGGAGTTCCAGATGTGGCAGAACCCAGGAGAGGTCTGGACATGCAGGTTCTCAGGAGCTGGGGGAAGAGTAACTGGTAGATGGACAGGCAGGCAGCCTTGCTAGCAGTGCTCACAGTGGGTCCTCATGATATTTGTACCATAGACCTCAAGACAAGTGCCATTCTGTAGCTGTACAGTCCTGGAGGCCTTCCTGGAGGAGAGTAGGACAGAGGCTGTAGGGAGAGGAGTAACTCAGATTTGGGGCCTGATCCTTAGCCTCAGTTTCCTCATCAGAGGCCTATGACCCTTCTAGCTCCTTGCTACTCCTAGGCCCTCCTCTCTCCTCCTGCCTGGACCAGAGCTTCCACGCTTCTCCCCAAGGCCAGCGGGGGCGTTGCCCGGGGCGGGTGAGGAATTTCCGAGGGAACAGCTAAATTCAGCCCCTGGCTAAAAATAGTCCTGGGCCTGGCCCCAAGGCTGGAGGAGGAGGAGGAGAAGGGCCTGTGAGCAGTTCATCCCAGCCTGCACCACCTCCCCACCTGGACCCAGGGCCTGGGCTGTGAGGCCCTCCTCCTTGCACCTCTTTCTTCTGCTTACTCACGCCAGGCCTTTCCATCACAGCAGGCTCCTGGCTTTCTTCTCTTCTTCCTCTTCTGCCCTTCATCCTGCCTCCTCCCTTGGTCTTGCTCCTTCTGTCTGTCTCTTGTCTCCTCTGACCCTCTACATCTCCCTGCCTCCAACAGAGCCAGACAGAGGCCCCTGGCCAGGACCAGGCCTTTGGAAGAGGGCCCTGTATAGGGCAGTATCCCAGCCTGGGTGTCAAGAACCCTTCTCCCCTCTACTGCCCCAGGACTCAGCTATTGCAACTCTGTTCTGTTTGTGGGGGAGACAGACCTCAAAGCTCTGGGGTGTGGAGATGTGGGTGGGACCCCCGGTTTACCCTATGACCCAAAGCTTGGTTCTGGCCAAGTGGCCCCACCCATGTGAGCCTTCCTGTTCCTGGCACACGGTGGGGCATCAAAACACATTGATTAAATAATGTGGAGGGGACTGGGGAAGGCAGGAAGAGAAGAGCTGGGCCCTGCCCTTGGGGAGTACCTAGGCTACCCTGAGCTCTTCCCACCAACCATGCCCAGCTCTGTGTGGGCTACGCCCTGCCTGAGCAACCAGGCAGTTGGGCAAAGGGTACTATCTAAGCCAGTACCAATTGGGAATGGGGGTGGGAGCTAGACCCTGAGGCCCAGAGAGGGTGAGGAGCCAAGCTCAGATCCCAGAGCCCAGAAGGAGTGAGGTGATATTGGAGCCTAGGCTGGCCTCACTCCAAGGTTGCAGGAGAGAATCTTCTCTAATGCAGAGAGGTCAGGGAGGAAGCTGATGGAAAGTCTGAGGTGGTCTAGTCCACAGCACTTGCCTGAATATGGTTCAGGTCAGGGGATAGAGAGTCATCAGTCATGGTAGCAAAGCTCTTCCTGTGTGTCTGGCACTGGTCTGAGTCTTTTCCACGTATTCACTCATTTAATCCTCGCAACTACCCTTAGGGAGGGACTGTTTCCTTGTTTCACAGATGAGGAAGCCAAGGCACAGCATGGTGAAGTAGCTTGCATAGGTTAGGAAAGCTAACCAAGAGTTGGAGTTCAAGCCCAGATAGTCTGGTTCCAGAATCCATGAACATGACCCAGGCACCTGGCTTTCAGGACTGCTGGGGGGGTGTCATCACCAAGGTGAGCACATGGGAAGAAAGAGCGTATTTCACTTTGGACATGGGGAACATATTTCACTCTGCTGGATTCACAGTCCACAGACCTAGTCCCGGGAACTAGCACACAGTAGTTGCTCAGTAAGTATCAGTTGAATGGCTCAGTTGACTAGGAGGGGCCCTTGAGGAGTGGAAGGAGGTGATGGTCAGGCAGAGGAAATGTTTCTTCCTGTTATGGGCCCAGGGTCCTTTCTCTTGGTGCTAGAGAACCTCTGAGGTGGGTGCTGGACTCCTGGCAGGTAGAGAAAGCTCTGGCTCAGGAGGTTGGAAGGGTGCTGAGCTGAGCTACAGGCAGGAGAAGGGGGGAGGTGGGCAGGCCAGGCAATGCTGGCGCAGTCCCGCCTGCAGTATCTGGAAAGCAGATCTCTTGGGCCATGGCCGGCGTGACTCAAATGGAGACAAAAAAACCTTCCATATTTGGACAAAGAGCCCAGAGAGGCCCGGACCCATAGCCAGCCCAGGCCGCCTCCCCCACCCCCGGCCTCCTGCCCTGTCTTTTCCCTCTGGGCCCCTAGCCCTAAGCCCTATCCCATGAGTTTAATTCTTGGTCTTCAGGCTGCACTATGGCCCCCTCTCCTCAGTCATCAGGCCACTTTCTGTATGGCCAGGCCTGGGCCTTGGGTGCTGGGTAAGAAACACCCAGTGTTGGTCCCTGAGCTCTGGCTGGAAATGAAAAGAGGAGCCCTGGCCAAGCCTGCAGGCTGGAGTGGGGACATACCGAAACCAACAATTCCCATGCTGTAGGGTAAGTTGACAGTAGACCCCCACCCACCCCAACATGAGCAAAGCCTGAGGTCCACAAAACATAAGTGTGTGTGTACACACACACACACACGAGATCCCCAGAAGACCTCTATACCCACAAAGACATCTGGGCAGATAATCAGAGGTGAGAACCCTAGCCTGAGAACCCCTCATACTTTGCCTGGAGCAAGGTTTGATGACAGTGAAGTTGGAGTAGATATGGGCAGCCAGATGTCAACTTAACAAGTGATGTAAGCCAGCATTATCCATCTGGGGTGATGTGAACAGAGCAGTTCATCCCTGCATTGAAAGCCCTGAGTGACTGGGAAGAGGGCCTCAGCCTTCTTTTTGCCTGGAGTGGGACCTCATTCCCGGGGGGAAGCCTAGCGATCTGACTGAGGACTAGGGTAGATAACTGAACTGACTGAACAGCTACTTCTAGCTTTTCTAATTAGCCTTGGGTAATTAACTCTGGGATCAGCCTGGGTAATGGGTTGGGAGACCCCAGGGTAACCTTTAAAATTACAATTCCACTGCCATCTGCTAGTGCCTGTGTGTGCAGGTTGAGCACATGGGCTATAGGACAAACAGGAAGGGATTCTGCCCCAGGGAGCCCCATCTAGAGCTGAGAATCAGAAGGAGGCTAAGAGGGATGAGGGTGAGAGGCTAATGTGGGGCACTGGCTGGAGCCTTGAAGAACCAGCGGGGCCCCAATAGGCAGAAATGGGGCCAGGCCCTTCAGGCAGAGAGAACCCGGAAGGCAGAGGCCTTTGATGGAAAAGCCCTGGTGTGACTGGGGTGCCACGAAAGCTCCCTGGTTTGAAGAAGTCGGGTGGGTCCTGGGGAGTCTGGAACGCCGGCACAGAAAGTCTGGATTTGATCCCAGGGTAGTAATTTCCAAGCTTTTAAAAATAGTAGAACCTTTTCTTCTAGAGGAATCTTAACACAGAGCTATAAAATAGGTCAACTTGGAACCTTGTTGATTTAAGTGAAGGTGGGGGTGTGTCTGCCCTCTTGACCACATTGCCCCCCCCCCCCCATGTACTCCATGTACTTCATGGAGACCCCTAGGACTCAGGCAGAGAATTTCTGTTTGGGGTAGAGGGGCTCTGGTGGAGGGATTAAGAGCTGGACAAGCCCCTCCTTTTAGTTTCTCTGCAGGCTCAGAAGCTCAACCCAGCCAGGCTTCCTGGCTGTTGGGGGCCAGTTCTCCAGAGGGAGCCAGGTTGATGGAGCACTCCACCTTAGGGTTCCTATTAGCAGGTGATGCCCCGCTACCAGCGGCCTCTAGAGCTGGGCTGAGCCCCACTTGACCAGGAGGATGAGCTGTCAGAACGGTGTGAAGACCCTGATTACCAACTGCTGCTGCCTGGGAAGGTATAGGCCCCTTGTGGGAGGTAGGAGCTGGCAGCCAGCCATGCTCCCGGAACAGGCATGCTATCTGGTCCAGCTCAGTCACTAACCGGGAGCAGGTGAAGACAAATTCTCTAGAGATTCAGGAGTCCCATGGGCTCCTCTAGGGTGAGGTAATTTAGGTTAGAATCAGGAAGAATTCCCCAGAGTTGAGAGTGAGTAAAAGGAAGCATGAACAGTTGCTGGCAGGAGAAAGCCTGGGCTCTGAGCCTGGCGGATCCAAGGCCTCAGGACCCAGGCTTTGCCCACCTCGGGCACTGGCCTAACTTGGCCTGCCACACAGCTGAGGCTTCCAGTTCCTTGGCCACCAAAAACACGGGATGGGCAGGAAATTACCAAACGTGAAGGCCAAGAAACCAGCAGATGCTGAGACCTAGGGTGTAAGAGAGTATGATAGGTTAGAGGAGCTACTGTGGCCAGAGCATGATGCAGCCATAGTATGACACAGGTGGGGAAATTTGATGCTAGTGGGTCAGCAAGGGCCAGGTCACCCAGGGTGTCAGGGTCAGCCTGAGTGCTTGCATTTGATCCTGTGTCCAACTGCGTTGGTGTAATGGTTAGAGCACAGTGGAGCCAGACAGCTGAGGTTCAAATCCTGCTCTTCCTTTTAGCTGTGTGACCATCAGCAAGTACTTTAAACCATCTGTGGCTCAGCAGTAAAATGGGGATAATTGTGATGGCATTTATTATAGGGTTTTGGTGAGAATTAAATGTGGTAATGCCTGTAGTGGCTGGGCTGGACCACTGACCACTAGGGGTCAGTGGGAAATCATAATGTAAATTGGAAGAAGAGGGAGGGAGGTGGTCTGGCCTGGCTAAGGAGGGGTCCTAGGGTGGAGCAAATTGAATGGAGTTACCAAGAATAGCCTAGAGAGTCATCCTTGGAGGAGGAGGGTTATACCTAGTTTCCCAAGGGAGGCTCAAAATTTCCCTTTAGGCAGCTACCCTAGGAAGGGACCTAAGGGGCTACACAGAGGTGGGGTGGGATTATGTGGGCCTGGGGCTCTGCCAGATTCTTACTGGCAAAAATCCCCACCCTTCTGTAAAGTTGCCAGTTGCCAACCTCTCTTTATTGACATTATCTGTGGCCCAGAGAGGAGCAAGATTGCTAGTGTCACCCAGCAAGTTCCAGACCCGGGGACTTCATCCAGGCTGGGGACTCATTTCCAAACTCTGGCTGAGTCAAAGCCCAGCCCTGAGGTCGCTCAACTTAAGGGAGGTGGGAGTGGGGGGGAGTGGCCTATGAAAGAGGAATTCAACAATTCTCCAAAGAAAGGACTGGCGTGCTGAGCTACTCTGTGACTGCAAGGTAGGCAGGGAGAGCATCCTGGAGAAGCCCAGAGATGAGACTGGAATTGTCCAAGAGGTGACCAATTAGGAAACCGGAGGGAGAAAGCTAAGACCAAACTCAGGGTCCCAGAGCAGTCCCCCTTTCTTTCATTGTCTTCATTCACCTGGAGCCTCTCAAGACTTGGACCTGTATGTAGGTGGGAGCATGGGGTGATGCACAGACACTTGCACAGATAGCAACCCCAGGGGTGATCAGGGCTGGGACAGAGATGCCAGAGGCTGGGGGGGCCCAGGGGTTCCCCACCCAGGAGGGAGTGTAAAGAAGGGGTGGTTACTGAGGAAGAGGCTGAAGCGAAGCCTTTGATGGATGAGGAGGATGAGGGCTGCAAAGGCTGTTCAAAGCTAATATATGAGCCGGGAGCAGACTAAGGGGCCGGACTATGAGATGAAGTTTTAAAAAATTCAATCTATATATTTTAAAATGTTCATAGATAATATATTCATGTGGTTAAGAAAAATCAAAATGGGTAAAAAGTCTCCTTCCCCTGAGTAGCCACCTTGCCCTACCCCAGGACACTGGGTTATTAGTTCTTAGTTATTAGTGAATCCCTTTATATATAAACACCAGCAAATGCACTTTTCCCCACTTTCCACACAGATGTGGTACACAGTCCACACTGCTCTCCACTGAGTATCACTTGCAGATCTTGCCTCATCAGTACTCCTAGAGCTTCCAGATTCCTTCTTGTACCGCGTAGTGTCTCACTGCACAGATTACCGAACTGTATTTAACCACATATTAAAGGATATTTAGGTTATTTTCAGTCTTTTGCTGTTACAAATAGTGCTGCAGTGAACAAGCTTGTTCATAGGTTATTTTGTATGGGGGCTGGTGTATGTTTATGGCAATTTCTTAGGTGTGGAATTGCTGGGACAGAGGGTGTATGTGATTTTAATTTTGATGCTCTTCACCGAGGTCCACCTCTGCCACACAGCCTCACCAAGTCAGACCTTTCAGTGTTTTCCCAATCTGATGGATGGGCAGTGTATTTAATTTGCATTTGTCTTATAATGAGGAAGTCTGAGCATCTTTCCACATGTCCAAGAGACATTTGAATTCTCTTTTTCTGTGAACTGTTCACATCCTCTGCCCATACTTCTATTATGTTGTTGGCCTTTTGTTTTATCAATTTCTAGAAACCTTTAAAATATTAGGAAGGTTAGTCCTTTGTCTGGGTTATGAGTTGCAGATATTTTTCTGATTTGTCACTTGACTTTTAACTTGGTTTATGGTGTATTTTTGCCATGCAGAAGTTTTTATTTTTGTGTGGTCTAATTTATCAAGCTTCTATTTTATGGCTTCTGGATTTGGAGTGATGGTTAGAAAGGCCTTTCCCTCTCCAAGGTTATAAAGCAATTTTCCCAAGTTTCTTCTGGTATTTTATGCTTTCTTGTGTTTTACATTTAAATCTTCGATCCATTTGGAATTTATCCTAGTGTGTAGTGTGAGTTATGGCTCCAATTCTATTTTTTTTTTTTCTCAGATGGCTGGCATTTTAAGATAAGGAGTGATCTGGTCAGAATAGCATCTTTCTGGGGTGGTTATGAGGGCCATCTGGGGGAGCAAGGCTGCAGGTGTTGAGGATCAATGGCAGAGAGGTGAGAATGGCTTGGGGCAGCACCAGTATAACTTGATGGACAGTTGGAGATGGGGCACAATCTGGTGGCATAGCATTCCCAAATCCTCATCTGCGCTGTGTGACTTTGGACAAGTCCCATCCCTATCTGGGCCTAAAGTATCCATAGCTGAAGGGACTCAAGATCACCCTGATTCCCTGGATTGACTGTGAGGAAGGACTTGGCCATCAGGAGAGGGTTGCCTGAAGGCAGGGGCACAGAAGATAGCCAAGGATCTAGTCCCCACTCAGGCCTGGCTGAAATGGAGGGTGGCTGGCAGCAGAATTCACTGTGTTCCTGGAGTAGGCAGGCTGGAAGGCAAAGAGGCAAAGAGGGGTGGGCACCCATTTAAAAATACTCACTGTAGCCTGGTACTGCAGGCAGGGGTGGCGGCAGGCCATCTGCCAGCCTTCCGGATGCAGGGGTGCGGGGGGTTGCTGGGGGCAGGCACAGTGTCCCTTGTCTCAGGACTGTGGGCCCAGCCCAGCCATAGCCATTTTTGGAGGTCCTCTTCCCACCCCCACCATGAAGCAGGCATCCTTGTCCTCTCCAGTGGAGAAACAGGGAAGCCAGAGTGTACAGACCACCCCCCAGGATCTAGTCTTGGTATCGCCCTGGACTTGCTGTGTGATGTGGGGCAAGTCCCTGTCCCCTGGGGTCCCTATGCACCAAAGGCGCAACTGGCCTTGCTCTGTTTACTCCCCACTCCCCGCTGCAGCCCTCACCCAGATTACTGTTTGAATTAGAGCTGGAAAGAGAGATCTTGAGATCCATGCCTCTTCCTCTTTACAGATGGGGAAACTGAGGCCATGGAAGGGACCGTGACCCCCTCCTGCCTTTGCTCTTCTTGGCTTTCCTGGGCCTCTAGACTCTCCTCCCTGCCCCCAGACCGACCTGTACCAACTCCCCACCCCCACTCCTGGGCCCCATGGTCAAATTCCAGGCCTGCCATTGCCATGGCAACAGCCAGCTCACACGGCCTCTCCTCTTGGGGTTCTCCACTAGTCCAGGGAGGAGGAAAAGAGGGCCTCCTGCCCCTGGGGGACTGGAGGGGTTGGGTGTAGGGTAGGGAGGAGGTCAGACCCAGCTGATTTCTTGTTTATTTTCCAAAGGAGAAAATAGAAAAGGCACAAATGCAGCAAATGCTCCTTGGTCATCCCAGAGACAGTAGCTGGGGACAGAGGTCATCTCCTGGGCTGGGGCCAAGAGAGCCAGCCAGAAAGCCCCTCCCAACCTTGCATCTGGAGAATCACCCCATTGAAGGGTCTAAGACCAGAGGATTTAGAATGGGAGATGGATGATCCTTTCCAAGGTCACCACCATCCAATGCTAAGGCTACCCAGGGACTGAGGGGCCCAGCCCAGCTGGGGCTTTCTCCCAAGCAGACCTGCTCCCTAGTAGACTGAGCTACCATGGTACCATTGTAGTGGGTAAGCTCCTTGACCCTGCGGGTGTGCAAGCAAAGGCTACCAAGGGATGTCTCCCCTGAGTTGGGGGGCTGGTCCAGTCGACCTCTGAGATGACCTGTCTTCTAAGGTTCTCTGGTTATGCATAACAGCCAATCTTTATTGCGAGTTCTTTGTTCCAGGCACTGTACTAAGTAAGCTCTTTGAGGCACAGATAGGGGCTTCCCAGAGGTCAGGGCAGCCATCAGTGCAGCGTGGTCTCTGGCTCTGCCCTCCTTTTTCCAGGGACCCTGCCCACCGTTAAAATTCTGGTGTGTGGTGTATTTGCCTCCAGGCTTTTCTCCTTGTATATACACATGTATATTTCATGTTGAGATGGTGCCATATGTACGCTTCTTGCTTCTTTTATTTAATATTACACTGAACATTTCTCCATGGCATTTTAAAGAACTGCATGAGTACACAATTCACTCCACTCTGTGGTCATTCCACTGCTGTTTCGAAGGCAGTATGAGTGTTCTCCTTGTGCTGGGGGCCTGGGCTGCTATCTGGGTTACTCCCTTGAGCTGGGGTATCCCCTCTCCTGTACTGTGGAATAGGTGTGGATAGCCTGACTCCTTGGCCCTCTGGTGGCACAAATCCCATCTGCTGTGAGACCTTGAGCCAGGCCCTTAACTTCCCTGTGCCCATCATCCTCTTGTGTAAAGCAGAGTAATAACAGGGCCCACCCAGGAGGCTGATCTCGAGGTTAAAATAAATACCTAAGCAGTATAGTACCTGTAAGCAGTACATAGGAACCCCCTCAAGAGAGATTAACTCCTGTTTGTATGCCATTGCTCTCTTCCTGTCCTTAGGCATAGCAAGGTTAAGTGATTTACTGGATGTCCCACAGCAGGTCCAAAGCAGTTTGGTGGCAGAGGGGGGATTTGGCCCCAGGCCCACCACCTCTTAGTCTTGAAAACCTGGGCAAGTTATGGCTCCTCACTGAGTCTTGGTTTCCCCACCGAGATGCTGTGAGGATCTAATGAAATTAGGCCCTGCAAGCGTTTTTTAGACTGTGAAGTGTTGAGTGCTGCCCTTTATTGTCCATATCATGATAGCAAGCCTAGAGAGACTAAGGTTTCAAGGCTGCAACTCTAGAAGCCCAAGGAGCTCAGAGAAGGAGGGAAGTTGGCAGATCTGGGCTATCAGGACACCTTCCTGGAAGTGGTGGCCCTAGTCCTACTGTCTTCAGAGAGTGGATCTGGCTCAGGCTGACCTTCAGCTGTGAATCTTGTTGTGGCCACACCACACACACACACAGAGGTAACCATGCTGCCTAGGCATTAGGGCTGATCACTAGTTGCTGATACAGTGCAATAAGGCTTAGAAACTAAGGCTGCATCTGATCAGCCTAAAGCAGAGACCACTTCTGCCAGCATGGCCCCAGCCCAGTGACAGCACCCTGCAGGCTGGGATGAAGGGATCATTGAACAGGGCATGGTCACTGCCCCTGGGCACCACCCTAGGCTTGTCTGGTGTGATGGAAGGGGCTTCCCTGGGCTCTGGGTTGGGCCAGGGTTACCAGGGCTCATTCCAGGGCCAGAGTGACTGATGGATGGAACTTGTCCCCTGGATCCTGGAATAGGGTAGGGTAGGGGCAAGGGAGGTGGGGGCCCTTTTGAACAAGCTGTAGTAGAAAAGCCCCAAGGGCCTGGTTCCAGCCTCAGCTGACTACCTGCTACCCTGGGGGTCATGAGACACTTTCCTTTCTGAGCCTCAGTGCCCATATATAAAATGGGAAGGAACAGTCCTTTCTCTGGCCCCCTCCTTCATTGGAGGATCAAACATGGACATTCTGAACTTGCTGTTGCACACTCATTACACTGACACTTGCTTTCATTCATACACTAATTCACAAATATGTACGTCACTTACTAAAGCCTGGGCTCTGTTCTAGGCACGGATAGTGAAGCCTGTAAACGCCAAAGGGGAGGGGGCATCTCTGCCTTGTTCCAGCAGCATCCATGCCTAGAACAGAGGTCAGGTTAGTAGGTTGGTAGGAGCTAGTAACACTCCAAGCTTCCCTGGGCCTTTGTTGGTCTGAGTAGAATTTCTGGCAGCTTCTGGGGAAGATGGCCTCTTTTGGCTGCAGAGCTTCGAGAACCCCCAGGATTATATCTACAGCTCAGGCATGCCCTGCCCCCTTCTCCCTATCTCCTAGCTCCCTGGGGCCCTGGCCTGAGGCTGGCCTGGCCTTTCCCAGGGTGCCTGGTCCACAGCCCAGTGAGTCATCTTCCGCTCTAGAGGCAGGATACCCCATCCAACCCCAACAACACACACAAATGGAGCCCCCCCCCTCCAAGAAAAACTGTGTCTGGGTCTGAGGGAGGGAGTGAGGGAGAAAGGGAGAGAACAGGAGGGGCTAGAAACAGGCACTGGATAACTTCCGTTCCCACGATCCCTCACCCCAGCCTCCCTGCATGCTGGAGAACTGGGTGGAGGTGACGGAATGGAGCGCTTCTTCGTAGAGCACCTACTGTGCCCTAGATCTTCACCCTCATTTTTGAAGTGAGAAAACTGAAGACGAGAAAGAAGGTGGTGGTGCTGGGCCCCAACCATATGGGCCTGATTCCCCGTGCAGTGTTCTATGCTGAGCAAGGTTTAGACATTGTGAATGAAAAAATTTTTAGAACTGGGAGGGTTGGGCTCTGGAAGCAGATGTCATCCACAGGTTCTAAGCCAGGGCTGGGGCCACAGGCCAGATCACCATTGTGAACAGAAATGCACACAGGGGTGGGTCAGTGCAAGTCCTGCTTTAAGGCTTTGTCAGATTCCCAGTGGTATCCCCATCCACCCCCACCCCCACCACCACTCAGATGTGGGACCCAGAAGATCTGGGTTTCAGTTTCTCTGCCTGTAAAATGGGGATGACAATCCCAGCCTTTTAGGCCATGGAGATGAGTAAATTCAGAGCTGACTAGCGCATCAGGAGATGATTTTCACATCTGCTGGGGTCTGACTATCCACTAAACCCCTACTGCTTCCGGCTATTATCCATGATATTAAGAAACTCTTCCTTCCCAGGCTGGAAGATCCAGCTGTATCTCCTTGAAATTAAGGAGGCCGGGGCGGGGGTTGGCGGGGTGGAGCTGTGATTGTGGGAGGGCAGAGAAGAAGGGAAAAATCCACATGAAAAAAGACAGGAGTTAAATTCAAACCACATGCACAACAGCCCCTGCCATGCAGGCCTCTGCTGCCACCTTTGGGTGTCTGGAGGAAGTGCAGTTCCTGGAGCTCCAACTTCCTCACTCAAGCCAGAAGGCTGGGTCCTGGCACCTGAAATCAGAGAGGAAGATCAATTTAGCCACCCTCCATTTCTGGGCATGACCTCACTTACCTGTCTCCCTTGAGGAGCCTGGTGGGGAGTTTAGAGTCCACCTGTGCCTTCTCTCCTTCCCCATTGTTTACAGAAGAGGAGCTGAATCCCAGAGTGGGGAGCAGCTTGGCTGAAGTCACAGTGTCAGTCAATCAACAGATAGGTATGGTGCACCTACTGTATGTCAAAGACACAGCTGTAAACATGGACAGATCTGGTCTCTGCTTTTATGGACATTACAGTGGGGGAGGCACAGACACAGAGACCTTCTTACTTTCCTATTTTTATCTATTTCCAGTCATCCAGGGAAGAAAATACAGCCCACCACCATCTAATTCAAAGCGCCCTAGGCTTGACTTGAATCCTTATTTATGTGCTCTCTGACCCTGGTGAAGTCACTCACCTTCTCTGATATGCTGATTACTTGTGATCAGATTCCAACTTCAGCAAATCCCAGTTTTGCCACATCTGACTTCATAACCCCAGGCAAGTTGCTTCACTTCTTGGAGCCTTTGTTTCTTCATCTGTAGAGTGGCAATAATAGTGATATATAACTCAGACAATTGGTGTGAGAATTAAATGAGATAGTACATGAGAAACAGCATCTCACTAATAAACATGAGCTGGCAGTAAAAGTAAGTCCCCACCAAGTGTATAGGGAAGGCATGTCATTCCCTGAGGTGAAGGGTCAGGAGTACAGTGAGTGGGGTGTCTCTTCTGGGCTGAAAGGTGGCCATCATGGTTGAGCCTGAAGCCCCAGCATAGGGAGTGAGAGCTGCCCCTTCGGTCCTCCTTTCAACCATCAGAGACAGTTTCTGGAAGGGTGGTGATATTTTCTAGTGCTGCTGATGTTAGGGTCCCAGAGGGATTCCTCTGGGTGAACAGAGGAAATCTGAGTCTGGGCAGAAATCATCCTCTTGCCCTGTTCCTCCCATCAGGACATTAAGGACCCTTAATGGGTTCTTATCCCAGCTCTCCCATTTACTGGCTACATAACTGTGGCTTCTTCACTTCTCTGAGCCTGTTTCCTCAGAGAGGTGGTTGTCACTGGAGGTGGGGGATCTTTCATGCAATTGCAGGCAGGTAGTAGCTGGGCTGGAATCACCTTGAAGGCATCCTCACTCACAAATCTGGTAATTCACGCTGGCATTTGAGTAGGAGCTCATCTGGGCTGTGGGCTGGAATACCCTACACATGTCCTCTGCATGTGGCCTGGGCTTCCTTACAACATGCCGCTGGGCTTTAAGAACAAGTGACCCAAGAGAGCAAAGTAGAAGTACGTGGCATGATTATGGCCTAGCTTTGGGTGTCATGTAATATCCCTTCTGTTGTGCTCTGTTGGTCGAGGCAGTCACAAAGGTCCACCCAGTTTGAAGGGGAGGGAACATAAACCTCATCACTATAGGAAGAGTGTCAGCACCACATTGTAAGAAGAGCGTGTAAAATGGAAAGTATTGTGGTAGCTATCTGGAAAATGCAGTCTGCCACACCTACCTGGGGTGCTTCAAAATGAGATAGTGACGTGAAGTACTCAGCCCATGGCTGGCATGTGGTGAATGCTCAGCTATAGCTATTTCTGGTTATTATTGAAGTGGCCTCTTCACTTCCCACCTGTGCCACAGAACCACATGGATGAGCACCCACAGAGGGGCTGTGCAGTCACATGGCCACAGAAGACCACTGACAGGGGCATACACAGACATGTGGATGAGCCACACCATTGGGACATGTGTCGTGTCTCTCATAGTCCCATCTCCAGGTGCACACAATGCAGTCTGACCTAAGCAGGGCAGTGACCCTGTGGCAGGAAGGACCTGAGGCTCCTTTGGCCCTTGATCTCCCCTTCCCATTCTCAAATCACATTCCCGAGAATCCTGGGGCCCACCCAGAGCAGCCAGTCCCAAGGGAGTCCTGTGGCTTAGACAATGCCTTTGCAGCTGCCTAAGGCCTGGGAACTCTGTGGAGCCTTGAGAGTTCCCCCACTCCCAGAAGGGAGGGTCTGTAAGGGACAGATCATGACCTGGGAAGTCAGGGGGAAAGGATGGATGATGGGAAGAAGTGGGAAGGGGTCTGAGACAGGAACTGATGGAGAGACTGAGGCCTCAAGAGGGGAAGTGTCTTGTTCAAGGTCACATCACCAGTAAGTAGGAGAGCCAGGATTTGAGTCCAGGCTGTCTGGCTCCAGAGTCTGCCCTCTTAATTTCTATACCTACAAGTCCCTCTTTTGGAACTTCCATTAGACCTGAGGACTTGAGGAGGGCAGCAGCCATCAGCAAAATGGATAGCCCATGAGGTTGGGAACATCCAGTACTAACTCCATGCCCGTGGACATCAGTGGAGTCATGAACACAGACAGTCCATCTGGGCCATTAGCCAGGGCTCAGTTCCCGGGGAAGAGGATCCTCCTCGATCCCAGCATTGCCTGTGGACAGCATTTGTTTTTCACCAAATCCATCCTGGGTCAGGAGAATCTGTTATGTCACTGTCTTGGTACAGATAAAGCTGGAGAAAGGCCATTCAGGGTACCAAAGAGGCAGGTGAGGCCGAGAGGAGGTGGAGAGGGGCTCTCCCTCAGTGGAGGTGGTGGTTTAAGATCATGGGCCCTGGAGGCAGCCACCTGGGCTCCACCCCTTACCAATTAGATGACTTCCCTGAGCCTCAGTTTCCTTGTTTGTAAAATGAGGGAGTAACAGGAACAGAACCCTTGATGTAGGGCTGCTGTAGAGATTAACCGAGCCAGGGCTTGGAAAGCAATGGTGGGGTGTCTGGCCCCTGAAAAGTGTTCAAATAACATTAGTGATGGTGAGGATTCTAAGATTATGAAGTTGCCAGTGTTCTGGCTTGGGCAGCTCTGGGGCCCAGACACTGTTCTGGCAAATATCTATGTAGAGCAGTACACATGTGAATGGCTGGAGCCCCCTTCTGACCCTGCAGGAGCCTAAGACCTGCTGCCCCCAGACGTGCATTGTACTTGTCCTTTCATCTTCAATTCCTATCTCCCACACAGCCTGTGGTGCCCAGAAGAGCACAGGCCTCTTTTCTTACCATTAAGTCTCCAGCTTCATACTTGGTAGGCACTCAATAAATATTTGTTAAACTAATCAACAAATGAATAAAATAAAAACTCAATTAACTTTGCATCCATTGGACCATGTGTCTTTGTATCCATTCATGTTTTCATTTATCATTGATTCATTGTTCTGTTCATCCATTTTATTCATCCATCACCAGTCCATCCATTTCATTTATTCATCTATCATTTATTATCCATCCATTTATTCATCCATATGTCTTCTTATCATTCGTCCCCCAACTGGTCCAGCACTAGTTGCCCCAAGTCAGTAAGAGGCCTTGCATGAGGTCTTGGTGGGGCTCATAGTAGTAGTGTGTCCAGAGGCAGGCAGGCAAGTTGTTAGGCTTCCCTCAGAGATGTGGAAGTTGTCAGCAGATTGGGGGGGGGGGGTCAGGAGGGTTGGGTGTTCCCTAGGGCTGGCAGGGGGTACCCAGCCAGCCTCCTGGAGTGAGATGGTAGCCTTGTAGAGCAGAGCCCTTTCCCCTCCCTGCCTCTCGCCTTTCTTTGACTGAGGAGGGGTGGGGAGCTGTTTGGGCCTTTATCAACTACCTTATACACTTTCAAAACCTATTCTGAGCCAGACCCACTCCAAACAACTGCAGATACCCAAAAGGAAACTAATGGCTGAAATAAGAGCTCAGGGGAACAACAGTAGAACCAGACCTGCCCAGGGGCATCCCCATCTCCCACCCCAGCTGACCTTACCTTGAGGGGCTCTGATGCTTGTGCTACTGTGGGGATGGTCCCTGGACACCCTAGTTCAGCAGCCATTCCTGTTCCTTCTCTCACCTTTTCATTTCTCCACCCCCACCAGTCCTTGTGTTGCCACGGCAATGGGCTCCGATCTAATTAGCTGTCCTTAATGAAGCAGCAGCAGCCTGCAGTGCCTTCAGCACCAAGCCCCGCCCCCTTCTCCAGGGTAGGGGCCTCTGGTGAACTTCTGAGCACCCGCATGCCTCTGGATCTCTTGACCTCTGGAACTTGTTCAAACCCTGCCTCCTCCAGGAAATCTCCCACAACCCCCCACTGTTCACACCCCTCCTCCCCAGGTGACTCCTGCTGAGCCTTATGTGTTGTCTGGGAGCTCCTGGGTACCAGCCAGAATGGATTCATCTCTGCAGGGCCTGGTCCTGCTGGAGGGAGTGAGGGGATGGGTGCATCTCACTAACATGCCCTAGCAATGAACTGCCTCCCAATCCTAACCACTTAGACAAAATGAGGCCCAGGTCATATAGTTGGAGGGAGGGTCCAATGGGGGAGAAGATATTCTGAATGAAAATCAAATGTAGGTTAAGTAGCTACAGTGATTGAGACCACCAGCCCTCGTGCTAGTGTGGGATTATCTCTGGGACTTGTCTATTTGGACTGGACGACGGGGTGTATCCATTCTCCTTGTTTAAATCATCATTCAGTCAACTGGTCTGGCTGTTCCAAACCCTCCTCCAATATGATGGAGAGGAGGAGGAACAGGCTCCACCCCCAGAGGAGCACACAATCCATCCCACTGGAAGGGTAAGAGGTGGAGGGACTCCCTGGATTCCTTGGTCCAACCTGGAGGCAGAAGAGGGTTTGAGACCCTCCTAGAGGACCTTCATTTCTGCCTATTTGGGGTGGAGCAGGGGGGGCAAGGACCTGCTCTCTGGTTGTGGTGGTCAGATAGGTTCTAGGCCTTGAGGGCTCTGTGCTGCCAGTGTACAAATTGCTGGTCTCCATTCCGGAGTTTCAGGTTAGTAGGGTAGTGTCAGGGAAGCTGATAATGCACATTTCTAACACACTCTCAGGAGGTGCGCAGGGACTGCACTTTGAGAACCATTGCCGTAGAGGGACCAGGAAGGGAGTTAGTGCAGAGCACTATGTTATGCCTTCATTCATTCTTTCATTCAACAAACTGGCCTAAGAGTTGCTCTGAGTCAGGCCCTCTAGAGACCTAGGGGAGACAAAAGGGCTCACCAGTTGTTCTTTGTGAACTTTGCAATGCCTGTCAGGTATCAGACCGCACCCCCTAAGGCAGACTCTGGGAGCATCCCTACCTCCTGCCTGTGTAGTGCTCACTGCTCTGGGAGCTCCTGCCAGGTGTGGGTCATACCGGTATCCTCTTGCTAGTTTCTTGGAATTCTCTGTGCCTGTTTTCATTGTTGGCTGCTTGGAAGTTGTCTGTTGGTGAGTTAACATTTTGGCAATGGATATTTTGGACTCTCTGAAGATGCCACTGCTGGGCTGGGGTGTGGGGTATGGACTCATCTTGGTTGAGGGCTAAACAGGGGGTTGGGTGGGCGGGGGGGCAGGACAGGATAGGAGGCTGCAAGGGCCAGCAGGAAAGGCTGTTCCTGTGCCATGGGGAGGACAGGGAATGTTGATGAGCAGGAACCTGCATGGGCTGGTTTACCTCTCAGTGGTGACTGCTTGGTTTATGGGGAAAAGGGAAGAAAAGAGTTATTGTTCATTAGCCAGAATCTATGTGCAAAGTGCTGTGGCTTACACAAGGGACATAGACCCTGCCCTCTGGGAACCTAACGGTCTCCTGGGAGGAGATGGTCATCAATCTAGCAATTGCTCAAATGTATAATTACAAACTATGATAACCTGCTTAAGAAAAACTGAGACTTTCTGAAAGCAAAGAGCAGGTGCACCTGACCTAATCTGAGGATCAGGGAGGGCTTCCCTGAGGTGACATTTTTCACTAAGACTAGACTTAAAGGAAAAGAAAAAAGCATGTGTAGGGGAGGAAAGAGACAAAGGCCAAGACCCTGGGGCAAGAGAGCCTGGTCTATTTCTAGGAGTTAGAACAGAAGTGGTAGGGAGGGGAGAGCATATCAAGCAAGGGTGAGAAAGAAGGATGGGACTGGCTTGGGTGATGGGGTCAGGAGGTCTCCACTGTTCAGGAAACCTAGAGGAAAGCAGGTTTGGGAGAGGGAGTCAGTTGGGGGGCACTGGTGAGTGAGAGAGCCCTCAGTACAGAGTAGAAGAGTCGGAGGGGCCCCCAGCCAGCTGCAGGGTGCATCAGAGCCTCCTGGTAGGCGGAGGTGCTGTTGCAAAACAAAGCTCACCCCACCCGTTCCTGACTGAGTCTGGAATAGGTTTGGGAATCCCTGGGATTTGAGGGACAGGTCCTGAGGTTCCTGCTTGGAGACATCCCGGAACACCTTGTGTTGGTGGTGTTGGGGATAGGGTGAAAATGTCTGAGCACCTTCCTGTGGTGGGTCATGGGGTTGGGTGGAGAAGGATAGTCCTGGAACTCTCTAGGACTGTCTCAAGCACAGGATATAGGTCAACTGGGTGGGATGGGAGAAGGGATGACTCAGAGTGGGCCCTTTCCCTGATAGCCCCCCTCCATCAGGCCCAAGTGCTCTGGCCCTGGATGGGAGGACAGCATCAGTTTCCAGGGACATGTTTGTGCATCCCTAAATCTGTGTGCTTATTTATGCCTGGTTATAGTGTGAACAGGGAAGCACATGTCACTGTGTGCAGCACTGGGTCAGGTTCATGTGTGTCAGGGTTCAGGTCTGTATGGGACTATGTTGTGTGTGCCCTTGGCTCTGACCCACACCCGTATACTAATCAAGGCCGGAGGGCACGTATCCATGTACGTGGGCCTGTTCTGTGTAGGTATGTGCATGCCCTTCGTGTGCCTCCGTGCGTACAAGTGTGGACAAAAAGTGCATGTCGCCGAGTGTACTTGCCTTGGCCACGGGTGTCCGCGGACTTGTGTCCTCCGAGGGAAGTGGGTCCACAAGCGGAGAGGCAGCGGGGAGTAGGACAACTTTCCGTGTTGGAAGAGATGGGGCCGAGCAATGAGGGCGGTGGGGGGGGGTGTGGCGCGGGGGCGGGGGACTCCCCCCCTTCCCCGCTGCGACGCCGCGCGCGGGGCTCGCTGGGCGCACTCGCTGAGCGGAGGAGGCAACAGCGCCGCTGCCAGCCCGGCTGCCGCCATCAGATAGACGCTGGAACTGACTTGGCGACTGCCGCCGCTGTCAGGCTGAGCCCCCGAGGGAGCGACGGTGGGAGGGAGGGTCCCCGCCAACCCCCGCCACCCCGGCGCCCCCGCCCCGGCGGCTTGCCGGCCGCATGCTGCAGATGGTGAAGACCCTGGCCCAGTTCACCATCGCGTTGGAAGACATGCGCGATCTGGGCCCGGCCGCCGCCTCCGGGGAGCCCGCCGGGGGGAGCAATGGCGCTGACGCAGAGGAGCCGGGGGAGGCCCAGGTAAGGGGAAAGGGAGGAGCAGCGAGGGACCTGGGCCAAGGCTTAGAACTCGGGCGACCCCAGACTGGGAGAGGCATGAGCAGATGCTGGGGCCTAGGGCCGGAAACTCGGAGCAGGCACAGCAGCCTCCTGGCCCTGGGGCTGGGAGCTCAGTGACCAGTGATGGGGGCAGGGAGATTGAAGGTGTGTGAGGAGCCCTGGCAGAGGTGGTGTGGCTGGCAGGGCCGTGAGGTTTGGTGCCACCAGGATATAAGCTTGGGATGACAGAAGGGTTGGCAAGCTCAGCTGGCATGGGAGGCCTGCACCCTGAGACCCAGCCTTGGTAAGGCTTGTTGGTGCTAAACACATGATATAGGTCAGCCGTGGAGGCAGAGACTGTTGCCAGGGGTATCCTGGGTCCATAGGCTCAGGAAGGAAAGTTTTTTCCAGCGTCCCTCTCAAGCCTGAGGCAAATCCCAGATGAATGTGTGTGCCGGAGGAGGGGGTAGTCAATTTTGCTCCCTCCCTTGCCATCCTCTTCCTGCTACTGGACTCACTGGGCCTTGGAGGTATCATGCTGGGGTGGCGATGGTGGTGTCCCCATTCCAGGTTCAGTGTGCATTCCCCTGCGGGGGAGGTGGAGGCTTCCACAGGCTGTTTCCACGCCTTTGTGTGTCTCTCTGGGCCTGGACTCTGATTGCTCCGCTCTCCTGGGCTTCAGTGGGGGCTGTGGTTTTGTCCTCCCTGTGCTGTATTGTGTGTGTCTCTCTCCATTGCCTCAAGTCTCTGGACTGAAGGACCTGGTTCTCAGCTGGGTGATTTGGCTGCTTTTTTTTCTCTTTGCGGGGTGTCTGGCCTTTATGGCTTCTCTCTGTGTACATGTGTGTGTGTAGGAGTCTCAGGCTTTGGGTCATGATGTCCCAATTATACTGGTAGGAGAGGCCCCCCACTCTGTCTTTCTCCTGTATCCCTTTGGCCCCATGTCCCCCTCCCCCTTCAGTGCCCCACATAATGAAGATCTTCAGATGGGGCTGTTGAGGGATGAGAGGCTCTGGGGGAGGCTGGGCCTACAGGGCTGTCCCGCCCAGAACAGGTGGGCCTGCTGATCTGGTTGACAGCTGCATTGCCTGTCTCCTGCTTCCCCTGGCCTCCCTATCCCCACATACACTCACACCCGTGTCTGGGCACGTGCAGAAGGGGCTCTTGATGCAGTGACAGGGAGCTGGCCTTGTTTTCTGTTCCTCTACCTGACAGCTGAGTGACAGCCCACTGTGCTTTTTAAGCAGGGGGAGGCTGGGAAAGGCGGCCTTGCAATGTCAGCCTCCCTGCATGAGTTACCCCAGCCCTGCCTCACTCAGGAGGCCTCCCTGCCCATGACCCTCACTGCTGGGCCTGGCAGGCTTGGGCTGGGGAAGTGGGTGGGGCAGGGTGGCTATGCCACCCAAGGCTGAGCTCGATTTGATCCTACTGTCAGGAGCTCCCTGTCCCACAGGGAGATGAATGTAAATAAACAGCTTTGCTGAGGCAGAGTAAGAATGGACCTTGAAGACCCAGTATGTGTGGGGAGAGCCACCCTGCTCCCGATCGCCTTGCTTTCACAGCACTGGGAGGGAGGTATTACTCATTTCATTTCACAGAGGAGATTGTGGAAGCCCAGGTGATTAGGTGACCACCCAAAGTCACAGCTGGGAAGGACCAAGCTGGGGTCCTTGTGGCCCATGGCTGGCTGGTCAGTCTGAGTGAGAACTCTGGGTTCTTGGGCCCTGAGACTCAGCATGAGGTGGCTAAAGAGACTCTAGTGCCCACTCGGCTGGCCACTGGCTGTGTGACCTCGGACAAGTCAGGCCACCTCTCACCTGTGAAGTGGAGATGACAAGCCCTGTCATAGAGCTGCAAGCATGAGGCTGAAGTGTGGCCATATTTGTGAGGTGCTGAGATGTCCCTGGACAGGGGGAGGATTGGGCATCTGGGCCTTCCCTTGGGAGCCCCTTCTAGCCCCTGATGCTCTCCCAAGCTCTCCATCCTCGCTGGGGTGGGCCTAGCTGGTGCTGCCTCCTACTGGAAGCTGTCCTGGATTTTTTAAAGGCCTCAGAAGCACTGAAGATAGATGGGCTGGCTGTAGCTGGGGACTCTGAGGCGGAGTCCAGTGCCTTCTCACTCAGCAGAGCACAGGGCTGGTGGGGGTGAAGCAAACCAGCCTCCTCCCCTCCCTCAAGGGGGTGTCATTCACCCCCCCACCCCTGAGTTCCTAGCATAGGAGCCCATTTTTCTGAGCATGCCTCATTGTAGTACAGGTTTGGAGACAGGTGTGACTCCTGAGTCCCTGGGTCAGAGGGAGGGGGACCTGAGGTGTCCACGAACAGAGGGGTGAGCAGTGGCTGGATCAGGCAGGCTGGGCAGACCCAGGGCTCAGGCCTACTCAGCAGACATAGACCCAGGGCCGCTCCACTGGTAACATCTCTGCCTTGAGGGGCTCCTAGGGGTGGGGAGTAGAGGGATGCCACAGATGTGGACACCCACTGTGCTGTTGCCACGTGCAAAGAGTGTCCACAAGGACCAGCAAGCTTTGATGAGCTCCAGCTGAGGCCAAGGTGAGGCCTGGGACAGAGAATGGAGAGAGGAGAATAAACCACAGAGACCCAGGACCCAGAGGAGATATGGACCTTGCTCAGGACCACTCCAGGGACTTGGAGGAGACTTAGAGTGGAGTCTTTGCTTGGGAAGGGAAGCCATTAGAGCTGTGCCATCTGGGACAGGCTTCCTGGAGGAAGAGTGGATCAGAGGCATAGGAACTAGTGGTGAGAGGCAGCAGGTAAGCTGAGTCCCAGGGGTGGAACACAGAGCAGACATCTCCAGGCTGGCTTCCCAAAGCCTTCCCATAGAATAGGGGCTCTCCTGTCAGGGATACGCACCTTGTCCCTGGGGGTGTGGGTGCAGAGTCTGGGTAACCCCCCAGGGACTCTACTACAAATCATCAGATCCTTGGAATAGAGGCATCAGTGCCTGGGTCTCCTTTTCCCCATCCTTAAAATGGGAAGAATAAAACATCTACCTCACATGGTGCTCGGAAGGATGAAATAATAGTACACAATGCTTAGAATAGTGCCTGACGTAGAATAAGGCTCAGTTAACTTTTTTTACTGAGTGAACTGGGGTCCAGCCTTGTCTGAGAGTGGCTGAACCCTGCCCCTACCTTGCTGCATGACAATTTTCAACTCTCAGGGATGGTGTGAAGCCCAAGGTGGGTTCTGACCCGACGGTGCTGAGTCTGAAGGTGGGGTTTTCAGAGTTGGCAGCTGGAGTGGGGAGTGGCCTGGAGGCATTATCCTTCGCAAATGTGAGAGATTATTGATTTTTTTGAGTCCTTTTCAGAAGCCCAACAGGAGAGCCAGTTAGTAAACAGGAGATCTCCAGATCTCTGGACTCATGTGATGGCAGGTGGCTGGTGTGAGAGGAACAAGGCACTGCTCACCCTCTGCCTTCTGTCCCCCCAGGACATGCGGAAGCATGTGACCATGACCCTGCTGGATACGGAGCAGTCGTACGTGGAGTCGCTGCGCACCCTGATGCAGGTGAGGCTTGGGGCTGGCCCGGGCCCCTGAGAGTAGCCACTGTGAGTCTAGGAGGCTGTCAGATATGTGGGAACAAACCCATTTTGTGGACAGGGGACCGAGGTTAGAGAGGAATTACCCTGGAACACACCACCTGTTCATGGAGGAAGCCCCCTCCAGGGCTGGAGAGAATGTGGAGAGGCCTTAATGGTGCCAGACTGGGGCACCCCATGGCAGGTGCTCCCTCCTCCCACCACCCTTCCACTGCCCCCAGCAGCCCTGGGTCTGGGCTTAGATCTATGAACCTCCTCTGTTGTCCAGCCCCCACAACACTTTATTTATTGACTGGAAAAACATTGGTTGAATGGGATTAAATGCTGAGCACTTGCGTGTGCTAGGCCCTATTGCGGGTGCAGGAAACACAGGGATGAATAAGAAGAAAGCCCCTGATGTGGGAGCTGACAGTCCTGCTGGGACATAGTTGAGGATATGGGCTCTCAAGGCAGCGAAGGGCACCTGTGAGGTGTGGGGTCTGGTATTTTCCCTGGAGGAGGTGCTGGCTTCCTCCTGCCCTGTCTCCTCAGTAGCAGGAACAGCATGTGCAAAGTCAGTTAAGGAGAGGTCTGGCACTTTCAGAGGTCCATGTGGCCAGCACAGGGGGTCAGTCCTGTGGTGATGCCAAGGGAGCCTGCAGAGCTCATGTGGAGGGAGCCCCCAGTCCCAGGAGGAGGGTTTGGACTCTCCAAGGCCCCAGAGACTGAGAGCTTTGAGCAGGGGCAGTGTGCAGCCTGGCGCATGCTTTACCAAGTCTGCCTGACTGCTGGGGAGGGGCTGCAGCAGCAAAGCAGGCCGAGGCCAGGTGAGGCCCGACCAGGGCAGAGGCTGCAGAGAGAGCGAGCTGGGGACAGACACTTAGGAAGTGGACTGGTCAGGTCAGCTGTAGTAACTGGTTGGTTGTGGGGAGCCCCTCCTGTGCTCATCCTTGGTGACTGAGGCACTAGAGGAGCCCTACCTGGGAACGGTGGGGTAAGATGGTGAGTTTAGGTTCAGGTGTGTGGGTCTGGGAAAGTCCAGGAGCTGGGTTGCGCATTCGGGTCTAGGGCCCAGGATAGGTAGCGTGGGTCTAAGCAGAAGGGGGGCCTGGTGGTCATGGTTGAGGACAAGTTTGCTCAAGCCACCTGGACAGAGTGAGAGCAAAGGGTGGAAGGGAGAGCCCTGGAAACACCCAGAGTATTCATTCATTCACTTCACAAATTCGCAATGGGCACCTTCTGTGTACCAGGCAGTGTTCAGGAGGTGGGGGTGTTCAGCAGTGAGCATGAGTGATATGGTCCTGTCTCCTGGGTCTCACAGTCTATGGCAAAAACTGACAGTAACAAGACAGACCATGTGTGAGGACAAATGGTGATGCAAAAGTGCACCAAGAGTATATACTTAAAACAGAATATCGTTCAACCTTAGAAGGAAATTCTGACACATGCTATGATACAACATAGATGAACTTTGAAGACATTATATGCTCAGTGAACTAAGCCAGTCACAAAATGACAAATACTACATGATTCCACTTACATGGGGTACCTAGAATAGGCAAATTCATAAAGAAAGTAGAATGGGGTTGCCAGTGACTGGCAGGGGGAGTGGGGAGTTATTGTTTAATAGGTACAAAGTTTCAGTTGGGGAAATGAAAAAAAGTTCTAGAGATGAATGGTAACAGTTCCATATGATGTGAAAACACTTAATGTGAGTATACTGAACTGTCCGCTTGAAAGTGATTACAACGGCACATTTTATGCTATATGTATTTTACCACAAAAATACATTACTTTAAAAAAAATGCATAGAGAGATGAGAACACAGAATGGGGGCCTGCCCTGGTGTCGGGGCCACTGTGTTGGGCATTTAGCTGAAACCCGGAGGGTAGGTAGGAGTAAAGCAGGGGGAGTCCTGAGGGGATTATTCCAGGTGGAGGGAACAGCAAGAACAACAGCTGGGAGGCTGGAGGAAACCTAGAGTGGTTAAGGATGGGGAGGTGGCCAGTGTGGCTCCAGGCAAGGATCTGGCCTTTATTGTGAGCACAAGGAAGTCACAGGAGGGCCACAACCGGAATTCCATCTTTAAGAGGTGCCCCTGGCTGCCCGGCGGATGGCAGGTGTAGACGTGCAGGGGTCTGGGGCGGGGGGTGGGGCGGTTCTTTGTGGTCCTCTAGGTGGAAGTTGAAGGCATGGGAGTCAGTCCAGAGTTTGAGTCATTTACCTTCCTTCTGGGTGATGCTAGCCTAATCACCTCACTTCTCTGAGCCTGTGCATTTTTGTCTGCAAAATGTAACTAATCCTACCCTGCTTTCAGCGGGAAGATTAAAAGGTGATGAGGCCGCCCATGTCTTGTTCTCAGACTGGAGGCAGGCAGAGCAGGGTGTGCCTCTTTGCCTCCGAATCTCCCAGCGGGTACAGGGCTGCACACGTGGAGGCTTGCAGGGCCTGCAGGCAGAAGAGCTAAGGGACAATGGTGCTGAGGATGCCAAACTGAGAGTGTTGGGTAGGGAGGGGTGGACGTGGGCAGGACAGTGTCAGCTCAAGACAGCCCTAGTGTGTTCGAAGGACTGAGGTCCATCCCAGGGGTCAGGAGCACAGTTCTGGAGCCAGACTGCCAGGGTTCAAACTTGGCAGTACCTCTTGACCAGCTGTGTGACTTGGAGCAAGTTACATAACCAGTTTCTGCCTCAGTTTCCTCATCTGTATAGTGGGAATAATAATACTACCTGTCTCAAATGCAGATTACAAGAGAGATGCATGAGTAATTTAGCACACTGCTTGGCAGTTCTGCATGTGTGTGTATGTGTGTGTGTTTATAAAAATCACCTTTAATCCTTGTCTTAACCTTGTGAGGCAGGCATTATTGTCCCCTTCTTCGTATGAGAAAATGAAGGCTCAGAGAGGTTAAGAAGCCTGTCCAGGGTTGTCTGTCTGTTAAGTGATGTCCTAGCTTATTTGGGCTGCTGTAATAAAAATTCCATAAACTGTGTGGCTTAAGGAAATAGAAATTTATTTGTCATAGTTTTGGAGGCTGAGAAGTCCAAGATGAAGGTGCAGGCAGATTCGGTGCTGGTGAGTATGTCTTCCTGGTTCATAGACAGCTGTCTTTTCACTGTGTCCTCCATGGTGGAAGGGCCAAGGGAGCTTTCTGGGGCCTCTTTTATCAGGGCACAAATCCCATTCACAAGGGCTCCACCCTCATGACCTACTCACCTCCCAAAGGCCCCACCTCCAGATACCACCACATCAGGGTTTGGGTTTCAACATGTGAATTTTGGGGGAACACAAACATTCAGACCATAGCAAGTGGTAATACTAAGAGCTGACATTTATTGAATGCTTACTATGTGTACTTTGTATAAGTGAATTCATATAAACCTCACTATAACCCCCATTTTACAGATGATGAAACTGAGCACAGAGAAGTAGAGCAACTTATTCAGGTCCACAGAGCTGGGACGTGTCATAGCCTGGGTTGAATCCTTGTCAGCTTCACTCTAGGGTGCTTCCTACATAGGTGGTATGCAAATGGAGATTGATCTCTACAACCCTCACAGTGACCACTGCCACCCAAATTGATAGGTATTGTTCCTGCAGGCCAGGAGTTTAAAATGAAGGAAGAAGTTAATTACTAAGGTTAAAGCCAGAAGGAGATAGGATTTGAACCCAGGTTCTAAGATTACACTGAGTGTCACCCTCACCCTTTCAGTCTTTCTTCAACCCCCAAATTCCTAGCTAACAACCGCCTTTCCCTGACCTTCCCTCCTGCCTTTTTCTCCCACAGCACTCACTGTCTTCTAAAATACTGTGTAATAATTTCGTTATTTATGGTACTTATTTTTTGCCTCCTTCCACTAAACTTTCACCTGCGGGAGCACAGGCCTTCTGTCTGCCCACTGATGCAGCCCGTGCTTAGAAGGCAAGACACACAGTAGTGCTCAGCAAGTATGTGCTGAGTGAATGCAGGTACTGGCTCCTAGCAGGTTCTGTATTGGGTTCTCAGTCGCTGTTTATTCTTTCCTCCCACTGTGCACCTGCTTCTGTGCGAGGCGCTGGGACCCAGAAGTGAGCAGTTTAGCTCTTGCTCCTTGTAGGGCACCAGACCCTGGTACAGATATGGCACTGGCTCAGACTGGCCTAGGAGCTGCAAGAGGGAGGCTGCCTGTCTCCACACCATCACCCTCCCACTTTTTCAGAATCCCACACCAGGTGAGAGGATTCTGTTGAGCTTTACTTTCTCAAGCTTGTTTTACAACAAGTTAGGTTTAAAAAAAAAAGTTTGATGTAAATTTTATTTCGACATGGGGTAATACTTTTTCAAATAGCCTTGTTTCTTAGGCTTGTAGTTACAGTTCATGCCAGCAGAGGGCGACATCTCTGTGAGATCTCAGCGGCTGAGCAGGGCTATTCATGCTTTGGAAACACCGCTGAATGCAGATTTGAGATGAAATTTGGGAGTTTTAGTCACCGATTGACCAGAATGTCTGAAAACTGTTCAGATAGTGTCAAAAAGCCTTCAGTAACTTCCCATATGGCCTCCCATGCCCCTCCCTGCTTTGTTTTCCCCACAGCAGTTATCACTCTGTAACTTACCACAGGATTTCCACATGTAATTGATTCTAAGACATATTCTTCACATTTTGCCATCTTTGAAATCCAGGTTCATCCTATAATTGATAGCCTTTAATAACTTAATTGGCAGCATCTTAGATTTGATGAAATGTGGTTTGTTTTTTTATTTTATTTTATATGTGTGTTTCCTCTGACTAGCTCTGTCAGGGCAGGAGTTTTGGTCTTTCTTGTTCACTGCTATCTCCCAGTTCTTAGTGCCTGGCACATAGTAAGTGCTCCATAAAATATTTGCTGAATTAGTGTGTGGGGTCCCCCAGAAGCCCAGTCTTCTTGCTTTCCTCACTCCAAGTTCTGTTTATTCAGGCAGCCAGCACATCTTTTCCTGAGACCCCTCACTCCCATCTTGTGCGAGGCCCTGGGCTGTGCAGGGAGAGGCGTGGGGATAGGTCTTCTCATCTCCCTCCCAGAGTCTAATGAGGGAGGTCCAGGAGGCAGGGCCACTGAGCTGCAGGTCCAGGTGATTTTATGCACACCTGTGCCAGTGGGTTGGGGTGCCATCTCTCTGAGGGACCTGTACTGACCCTGTGAGTCTCCTAGGGCTACATGCAGCCACTGAAGCAGCCAGAGAACTCCTTGCTGTGTGACCCATCACTGGTGGATGAGATTTTCAACCAGATCCCGGAGCTCCTGGAGCACCATGAACAGTTCCTAGAGCAGGTGCGGCACTGTGTGCAGACCTGGCATGCCCAGCAGAAGGTGGGAGATCTGCTTGTCCAGTCGGTGAGTGGCCCTGCTATCCAGTGCTACAGCCCCACAAGCTCGGCCTCTCCTAGAAGGGGCTGGATGCTTCCATGTATGGACCCCCTGACCCCACCCTACCCCTACCTGGAGACTGACTCTAATCCCTGATCCAACCCCAGAGCTTGGCTGGACTCTGGCATGGACCCCAACCCCAGACACTGACCCTGATCTTGGGCCCAACCCTAGTTGCTGGCACTGACCTGACCCTAATACTGACCCTGAGCTGGCCCTAACACTGACTTAGACTCAAATGGAAGCTGATACTGACCTCAACCCCTACCTTAATCTGAACCTAAACAGTTGCTTTGTTCCTGACCCTGGACTTGGGCTTCATGTTGACACTGACCTAGTCTTGATTAGCTCTTTTCCCCATCAGGCATTTTGATAACAATAGCTAGCTATCTGGCACTTATGTGCTAGGCATTCTAAATACATTACACATATCTACAGTTCTAAGGAGGAAGGTGTAGTTATTCCCCTGAGTTTAAAGATGACTCTGCCACATAGAAAGCAATCTGATCAAAGCCATGGTTAGTAAATGGTGGCTTCAACCCCAAGAAACCTGGTTCCAGCACCCATGCTCTACCCCACCTGTACTCCCTTTCCCCACAGGCAAGATCTCCACTTGTGAGATTTTCAAGATCCTACAATAGTACTTGGGACCTTAGGAAAGGTATTGACTTCAAAAGTCAAAAAGAACTACAAAAGCAAAACTAATAAACATTCAACTAAATGTCTGTAAAACATAACATGCCATTTTCTTTCATTGTTAAATTTAGTATTCATTTATATGAATTTAATTACATTTGAAAAAATTTTACTTACATATGTTATTTTGCCAGAATTCCCAAAAAAGCATGATGATGAATGATAAATATGGTGAAACACAAACTAAGTGCTTACTCAGAGCCAAATAATTTCAGAAGTAAAATTGTAAAACTCTTTCCAAAAATTTTACTAGCAAAAAATACTGTGTCTGTTTTTGTGGATTGTGGGTGTGTTTTCATGTATTTGTGATGTTGTGGGGTGGGCCTTGGGCTCAAGAAGGTCTTTGAAGGTCCCTCCTGACCTGGAAACTGTTGTGACGAGAACCATGGCCCAGTGGTGATGAGACTCCAGCTTGAGTGCTGACCTCTCCAGCCCATCACAACCCTCAGTATCACTAGGCCTATCCCTCTGCCTGGACCTTGCCAAGGACAGCAGTGGAAGCCCTGGCCCCACTGGAGGGGTCAGCATAGGATGCTCTGTCTGAGGATGGGGGAAAGAGGTGGGGACTGTTGTCCTCCCTAAGCTGCTTCAGCCTCTGCCTTAGAGCACATCTGGATGGGGAGGGGTGCAGTCGGCATCTAGAATCTAGAGACACGGGTTTCAAGGCCCAGAGGGGCCAGAGATACCACACAGGTCATGTCATCCATCCATGGTGTAGCTGAGACAGGAACTGGGGTGTCCAACTCCCAGCCAGGGCTTCTGACAGAGAATGTCCACATTTAGCCCAGCCAGCAACTGGCCAGCAAGTATTAGCCACCAACCAGCATGTCCTGGCCCTGAGCAGGGCTTTACTGGGCAAGATGGGAGCATCTGTCTCCTTGGAGAGGGAAGACTTGTTTTGGATCAGGGGAGGCCAGAGGCCAGGTATAGTTCTAGGCAGAGCCCTCAGTGGGGCATGGAGTGCTTCCTGGAGGCAGGAGAACTGGGGCCTGGGGTAGATGAGATTTGGATGGGTCCAGGGCATTCCTGGTGGAGGGAGTTACATGAGCAAAGGCCAAACAGCAGGAATGAGTCAATGTCACTCAGCAAACAGTGAGGAGGGAGACCTGCCTAGGTGGACTTGGTGGGCCTGGAGACCAAGGGATGGAGATGCCCAGCTGGAAGGGAGAGAACCTGATCTGAGCACACAGAATGTTCCCAGGCACATGTATGTACATGTACACACAAACACGGATGAGACACGTGTGCATGTGTGTACGTGTATATACCTAATCACACAGTCACATGTGCAACATGTACATACAACCCAGGAGCACATGCCCGATCTTTTAGAGACGGGATCATTTCTAGTTGGAGGGAAAAGATGTTGGCTCATGAATCACTGGAAACCAGGACAGGGTGAGGTGGGGTAGGGGACACCTTGAGGGTTTCCCAGCCTGCCTCTTCACCCACAGTTCTCCAAGGATGTCCTGGTCAACATCTACTCTGCCTATATTGATAACTTTCTGAATGCAAAGGACGCCGTGCGTGTGGCTAAGGAGGCGAGGCCTGCCTTTCTCAAGTTCCTGGAGGTACTGGGGCAGGGAGAGGGAGGCCACCCTCACCATGGGCCAGCTTTGGGGCCCCAGGAGCCCCAGCCTGTGGGTCAACTTCCTCCCTGGGGCTGAGCTGGAAGGGCTCGCTGGGGACCTGTTTCTGGATGTTTCCTTTGCATGTCTTTCCTCATGTATGTGCCCATCCTCCCTGTCTGGGGTTTCAGCAAAGCATGCGTGAGAACAAGGAGAAGCAGGCGCTCTCTGACCTCATGATCAAGCCCGTGCAGCGGATCCCACGCTACGAGCTTCTAGTGAAGGTGGGCATGGGGCTAGGCAGGCAGGTGGGCAAGGCCTGGAGGTGTGTTGGGGCACAGGGGGTTCTGAGGCTCCTACCTGGTCAAGCCTGGCATGCAGGTCCCCAGGACTCAGGTAGGGGACCTCTCTAGGGTCTACCCACAGTCCTTCCTGTTCTAGCAGTCAATGTGGGGGCTTAGGGCATCACCGGGGCAGCTAAGCAGGGGTCTGGTGCCCATTTCTACCCCAGGACCTCCTAAAGCACACGCCTGAGGACCACCCAGACCACCCACTCCTGCTGGATGCGCAGCGGAACATCAAGCAGGTGGCTGAGCGCATCAACAAGGGTGTGCGGAGTGCTGAGGAGGCAGAGCGTCACGCCCGCGTGCTGCAGGAGATTGAGGCCCACATCGAGGGCATGGAGAATGTGAGCACCACCTTGCCCCACCTGTGCTGGTGTCCACATCTATGGTCATCTGGAATCAGGTCCAAATCCACAGCAGTGTCTGCAGCGTGTTTGCATACATCTCTGTCCACATCTGTGTCCTCTTTCATGCCTTCCCTATTGCCACACATCCCATGACCTGAAGACACAGCATTGAGAGGGTAGATGAGATGTTGCTTCCACTGGGCTGGCCCCTGGAGAGGGGCCCAGGGGTCGCCAGGGTCTGGGGAGGGGATGGGATTTATAATGAGCCTTCAAGATGCCTTGTCCCTCCTGCCCCACAGCTCCAGGCCCCTCTGCGGCGGTTCCTGAGGCAGGAGATGGTCATTGAAGTGGTAAGAAGTGTCCTGATGTCTGCCCACCTCCCCACTTTGTTCATACTTCTGCTCACAGCTGCTACGCATGGGTCTCCCTGCTCTTCCATCTCAGCAGGGGCCCTGGGTCAAGTCCCAACTCTGCCTCTGCCTCTGAGCACCTGGGGAAGACCCCTACACCCTGTCTGAGCCTGACTGTCCTCTTGGGCCACAGTGGACAGGAAGGTGGGCCTCTGGGCCTGAATCCTGTGTCTGGCCCCACAGAAGGCAGTTGGTGGCAAGAAAGACCGGTCCCTTTTCCTGTTCACCGACCTCATCGTCTGCACCACCCTGAAGCGGAAGTCTGGCTCCCTGCGGCGCAGCTCCATGAGCCTGTGAGTGGCTGGGATGCAGCTGAGGGACTTGGGCAGGGGAGCAGTTGTCCCTCCCCAGTCCCCTCTGCCCGCCCTGGCCAGAACACCCCCTCGGCTCCTCACAGGTACACTGCAGCCAGCGTCATCGACACGGCCAGCAAGTACAAGCTGCTGTGGAAGCTGCCACTGGAAGACGCGGACATTATCAAAGGTGGGGCTGGCTCAGGCCTTCTTGGGGCTTCTGAATGTTTGGGGGTCTTCCTCTGAGAAGCCTGCCTGGGGGCTTTGAGCCGTGGCCAGGTTGGCTGGCTATTCCATCTGCTTTTCTGCTTTTGGGCCTTGCTTTCCCATTCAGTCCAAGGGAGCTGATGTGTGGGATCTGGTCTGACCCCTGCAGAGCCAGACCAGGGCCTATGCATACAGACCATTTTCTGATTGGACAGGACCTGCTATAGGCTGGCAGGTGGACTGGGATGGGGTGGTGCAGGGAGCACAGACATACCCATAATTAGCCATCGATTCACTGCACAAATACATTTAAATTCCTCGTAGTAGATGACAGCATACTGTTCTGGTCCAGCAGTTTTATGCATGGGGAACAGACTCACTCAAGTCAGTACAATCAAAAGGCTGGTTTGAATGATCCTTGTTTGGGTCTGAGACTAGGTAGCTGAGCTGGTTTCAGAGAGCCTCTCCCTCTGCTGTGTGAGCATATCCCTCCCTCTTTTCCCTCCCCACACTGTGATCCTTCATGGCCTTTCTCCCTCAGCTCTCGGCCCCAGCTGCTCTGGGATGCACAGTTCACCTTCCTGAGTTGGGTGCTTGGTCTGGGATGGTGGTGAGGGCACCTCTGGATCAACAGGCAGTTCATGCCCAGACTCTGTCCCCAGGCCCACCTGAGGTGGCCCCCAGGGTAAGGGAGGGGCTGGCTCAGCCCCTAGGTGGACCCAGGCATGCCCTCCAGGGGTCCTTGTGTAGGAATACAAGCTGATTATTGGTCCAGTTCATCTCTTCTCACTAGAGAACTGGCCGGTTGATAAAATGATTACCTTTAGGTCAGGTATCCACACTTGGTCCAATCAGCTGTGGTCAGAGTGGGGGCAGGGTCATAGGGAAGAAAATGTGGCTGCCCAGGTGGTGAGGGTTGTCGGGGGACAGTTTCCCTCAGAAGGGGCAGGAGCTATGCTCAGCCCTGGCTTGTCTGGTCCACTCCACTGCCATCTACCCTACTCATCTACTCCTGTTTGTGGGCCACTGATCCAGGGCGTGTGCTCCAGCTAGACAGCGTAGGGTGTGAGGGATGCTGAGCTGGTCTGCGGGGTCAGCTACTTGGCAGTGGTCGGGTATGGGATAGGACCAGAGAAATCTAGGTCATCAACTAATTGGTCCCTCCTTTGTGGGGGAATTGAGTCGCTGGATCAGCAAATTTAACCGCCAGAGGCTCTGGCTGCCCAGCCGCCTGCCCTGTGGGAGGCTGCAGCCCCACGGTCCGAGGCCAGCCTGCAGAGCCAGCTGCAGTTTATTCTTCGTGCTCTCTCAGGGGGCTCTCCAAGGTACCCCCTGTGCCAGGTGGGTGTGAATCACGCCCAGTCCCCTGCTCTCAGGCCTGGGGTTTCTCTCCACGCTGCCTGTTAACTTGGGTGTTAATGTTAACCTGAAGTCTTAGAGTTTATAAGCTCTTGGTTTGTCAGGCTGCTCCCTGCACCAACTGCAGTTTGTGAGGGGAGGGGAGGAGTGTCTGTCCAAGCCTGACCTTGTCTGTCTCTGGTTCTGCCCATGGCCTTCCTCTGTCCCCACCAGGCGCGTCACAAGCTGCCAATCGGGAGAACATCCAGAAGGCTATCAGCCGTCTAGACGAGGACCTGACCACCCTGGGCCAGATGAGCAAGCTCTCTGAGAGCCTCGGTTTCCCCCACCAGGTCTGCACCTTCTGCCTGAGGTTCCCTGACCCAGTCTGAGGGAGAGATAATAGCCTGTCATTTGCCTGAGGGAGAGGACATCCCTGTCAGTTATCTGAGGGGAAAATACAGCCTTACCCCATCTGAAGGAAGTAATGTGTTCCAGGTCTGGGGGTGGAGACACAGCTCCATCCCCGGCTGAGAGAGGAGAGTGGGCAGTTGCAGCTGTGGGAGGGAGGATCCAGGTTACCTCTTGGGACAAGGAGGGAAACAGAGTCCTATTTCCCATCTGAGGGAAGAGGCAGATCCCCAGTCCCATCCCCAGGGCAGGACAGGCTCTAAGGAGATATTAGGCCTGAGACCTGGGACCTCCACCCTGCAGAGCCTGGACGATGCACTGCGGGACCTCTCGGCTGCCATGCACCGGGACTTATCAGAGAAGCAGGCGCTGTGCTATGCGCTTTCCTTTCCCCCTACCAAGCTGGAGCTGTGCACCACGCGACCCGAGGGCACCGACTCCTTCATCTTTGAGTTCCCCCACCCTGATGCCCGCCTTGGCTTTGAGCAGGCCTTTGATGAGGCCAAGAGGAAACTGGGTAAGCCAGGACCCATGCCACTGTCCTCCCACCAGAACCTTCAGGCAGTGGGCAGTGAGCAGCACCTTGTAGCTGACTGACATCAAGAGCCAGAAATCCTGGGACTGCCATGTCCTGTGCTCCAGTCCCTGCCAGTGGAAGGGTGGACTGAAACTTCTGCAGGGAAATATAGGACTTTCCCAGGGCCTCCTTGGCAGGGATTCCATGGATAGGATCAACTTAGGGCAGGGGCCCAATCATGGGAGTAGATGACTAGGATCCACCCCCTCCTTACCCACACACACACTCAGCAGGCCTGGATCAGGGAAAGCTGTGGATCAGGGTCCATCCACAGTTTAGAAGAGCCTTAGTGACCTCTAGGTCTACCTCTCACACTGTACAGATGGGAAAACTGGGGCCAAGGACAAGCAGGGAATAACCCCTGCCACCTCATTCTCCCTGGAGAGAACTTGAGGGGCAGGGGAGAAAGGGAAATGAGCAGGGTAAAGACCAGGGTGAGGTGGATGCTAAGCAGTGTCTGTCTGTCCATCTATCTCCACTACAGCTTCCAGCAAAAGTTGTCTAGACCCTGAGTTCCTAAAGGCCATCCCCATCATGAAAACCCGCAGCGGTATGCAGGTGTGTGTATGCACCTAGGTACCAGGGTGCATTATTCTAAGCCAGCACATGTTCATGTGTTTTTGTTTTATATACAACATTGTGTACATGTCTTGAACATTGCAATGTCTCCCTGTGTCTTTGAGTGTACAGCTGTCTGCACAAACACATGGACACTATATATGTCCACATATATGTTACATGCACATGGGTATGTTCCTGCTCGTATGTATCTGTGCATGTGAACAAAACTATACCACTGATGTGAAAATGTCTTACGTGCTTGTATGAGTCTGCATATATATGGGCAAAGGTTACCATTTTTTCACATTTGTTACACATATATATGTGTGTGCTCATATTTGGGGTGTATATGTATGTGAATATATGCGTGTACACATATATATGAATGGATGATCCCTGTAGCACAGGCATGTGTGTATTTGATGTGTAGTGTCACGTGTGCCGTGTGTGCGTGCACACGTGTATGCAGAGGGTCTACTGGGAATCCATTCACGCCCATGAGGACCTGGAGAGCCGTGTGGAGGTGGCAGCGATTCCCATTCACCTTCCCCTCCCGCTTGGTGCGTTCCGCAGTTCTCGTGCGCAGCCCCGACCCTGAGCAGCTGCCCCGAGCCCACGCCTGAGGTGTGGGTGTGCAACAGCGACGGCTACGTGGGCCAGGTGTGCCTGCTGAGCCTGCGCGCCGAGCCCGACGTGGAGGCCTGCATCGCTGTTTGCTCCGCCCGCATCCTCTGCATCGGGGCGGTGCCCGGCCTGCAGCGCCGCTGCCACAGGTGAGGCCGCGGCGGCGGGCGTGGAGCGGGACTAAGTCCCTGCCCCCAACGCACGCTGAGCCCGCCCCTACGAGGTGTGGGCGTGTCCTGCGAGTGTGGACGGGGCCTGGCGGGCTTGCGGGCGAGTGGGGCCGAGCCTGCCTCCTAGCGGCTCTTACCTGATCTTTGTCTCCCAGCCAAAGGCCTGCGTCGCTGAGGAACCCCCCAGAGACGGCAACTGAGCCCGCTGGGCCGGAACTGGACGTCGAGGCCGTGGACGAGGAAGCAGCGACTCTGGCCGAGCGGGGACCCCAGCCCTGCCTGCACATCTCCATTGCGGGCTCAGGCCTGGAGATGGCGCCAGGCCCCGCCGAGGGTGACCCACGCCCAGAGTTGATGCCCTTTGACAGCGACTCAGATGATGAGTCTTCGCCCAGCCCCTCAGGGACCCTGCAGAGCCAAGCCAGCCGGTCCACCATCTCCTCTAGTTTTGGCAGTGAGTGCCCAGCTTGGGGCTGTCAGGCAGGGCAGACTGCCCAGAGGAGAGGGCAGCCTAGGCCGTGCTGATGGGTGAGGAGAGACCAAGCTAGGCAAAGACATGAAATCACGTCTCAGGATGTTAGCACAGAGAGCAGTAGGGGCTAGCAAGCTATGCAGGGGCTACGACACCACAGATCCAGAGGGCAGTGGGATAGTCAGACTGGATCCTAAGAACCCTGGAATGTCCAGTTGAGGAAGATGGAGTAGAGAGGGTGGAATTGTTGGTCCTCTGTCTGTGGTGGTGGATTGGAGGGGCCAGGCTAGGACCAGGAGCCTGTAGTCAGCAGGGTAGCAAGGGCTGAGCAGATGCGGAGACCTGGGGCGTCAGAACAGCAGTGGGAGGCCCTGGGCAGGACCTGGCCCAGAGGGATGCATTGAGGGGAGTTTGAGGCCTAGAAAGACATCAAGTCTTGGGCCTGGCAGAGGGGAATGGAAATAAAGACTTTTGTCTCCCTCAGATGAGGAGACACCGAGCTCCAAGGAAGCCACAGCAGAGACGACCAGTTCAGAAGAGGAGCAGGAACCTGGCTTCCTGCCACTGTCTGGCTCCTTTGGGCCTGGCGGTCCCAGCGGTACCAGCCCAATGGATGGGAGAGCCCTTCGCCGCTCCAGCCGTGGCTCCTTCACCCGTGGCAGCCTGGAGGACCTGCTGAGTGTTGACCCTGAGGCTTACCAGAGTTCTGTGTGGCTGGGCACTGAGGATGGCTGGTAGGGACAGGCGAGGGGCTGGGGTCACAGTGCCAGAACCCTGAGCCCCTTTCTTTAGGAAACATGTGATGTCCTGAAGCAGAAGCAGGAGGGCTTTGGGTCAGACTTCAGGGTTGCTGCCAGTGGGTCTGAACCCACAGGGAGGCTGTGGGATCTCGGTACCTTCATGGAGGAGATAGTGGTGGAGGGATGACTCCAGGGGTTGGTGTGCCCATGCACTTGTCACAGGTCCCTACCCCTGATCCACAGTGTCCACGTATACCAGTCCTCCGACAGCATCCGTGATCGCAGGAACAGCATGAAGCTCCAGCACGCAGCCTCTGTGACCTGCATCCTGTAAGGTCCCTGGGTGTTCCTTCTGGTCCAAACCCTTCTCAGCTACACGTGCAAACCTCCTTCTGTTCACCCGGGTCCCCTGCTCTACTGGCCCCTCCTTTCAGTGGAAGCTGGAGAGGCCTGGCCCTAGGCTAGCTGTGCTTCTCACACACTGTGTGACCTTGTGCAAGTCACTGCTCCTTCTTAGACTCAGGTGCCCCTCACCTGGAGAGCAGGGAAGGGGTGGTCTCTTGGGAACCATAGCTGTTCTATCTGTGATTCCCTTTGGCCTCTTGAAACCTCTGACTCTTTTTCCTTGCTAGGTATTTGAATAATCAGGTGTTTGTGTCTCTAGCCAATGGAGAGCTCGTGGTCTACCAAAGAGAAGCAGGTGAGTGCCCCTGGAGCCCATTGCTGGGATTGGCGCTCCCTCCTAAGCAAGGCTGGTGCCTTGGAACCACAAGTCTGGAGATGTGACTTTAACTCCCTGGGAGGTAACTCCCAGGTCCTCTCCAGGCCTTGGTGTCCTCATTGATAAGTGGGGTTATCAGCACCTCATTTCAGGGGCGGGTGCAGCTCAAATGCAATACTGGGTTGAATTTGCGATTTTCTTTACCTCACTCCAGGCCATTTCTGGGACCCCCAGAACTTCAAATCGGTGACCCTGGGTGCTCAGAGGAGCCCCATCACCAAGATGGTGTCTGTAGGTGGGCAGCTGTGGTGTGGCTGCCAGAATCGGGTCCTTGTCCTGAGCCCTGACACGCTGCAGCTGGAGGTAGTAGGGATAGGGGTGGGGTTAGGGGATTGGTGACTGGGGTGAGCCAGGCTCAGGAGAGAGAGAAGAAAGAACATGGGGCCCTAAAAAAACGTCCAGCTGAGAGGTCAGGGCCTTCCCCTGACCACTGTGTGAATCTGAGCCAGCCCCTGTCCTTCTCTGATCCTTCTTTCCTCCCCAGTTGATAAGGGTTATGATAAGTGCCCTGTGTACATTATAATTCTTTATTCATCCTTCCCCCAGAGACTATCTCTCAAGCATTGGGGTCTTTTGGGGGCAGACGAAGGTCCTTCCTGATGTCAGCATCCCTTAGCATTACTTTGGCCTTCATTAGTCTTGAGTTCATTTAGATACACAGCAGGGGTTGTCAGCCTGGTGGTATCTGTAGGTAACTGGTTCCCTTGATTTCGCTCTCACTGATCCCATCCTTGGCTGAGCCGGGAATGCAGAGCTCGGGTGCAGGCCCAGCTCTGTGACCGACTTTTTGACACCTTTGATAGGTTCCTTTCCCTGTGAGGCTTCAGCTTCCCCATCTATCCAGGCTGAGGCCAACAATTGCCCTTAAAACCCTTCAAGCTTTGAACTTTTCTGATCATTAAATCATTCAACTTCCATGAGGGAAAGGGCACTTCCATTTTAATTTCTGAGATCTAAGTGGAGAGGTTCTAGTGAAACCAAGGTTTGAAAGGTTAAATCCAGACCAGGGAGCAAGGCTGCCTTTGCTGTCAGTCCGGGAACTTTCTGGAGAGGCTTGGTGTGAGTTCTAAGGAGGGAGGGGTGGGCAATGGTGAGGCACAAGGCAGGGAGGGCCAGGGAAGGCAGGCCTGTCAGTCACCCATCTGCTCTCTACCCCTGCCCCCCAGCACACATTCTCCGTGGGGCAGGATTCCAGCCGCAGCGTGGCCTGCATGGTGGACTCCAGTCTTGGCGTGTGGGTGACACTGAAAGGTAGTGCCCATGTGTGTCTCTACCATCCAGACACCTTTGAGCAACTGGCAGAGGTAGATGTCACCCCTCCCGTGCACAGGATGCTGGCAGGTACTGACTTCAGTCTGTTATTGCCCCTTCCCTTGGAGCCTTTCTGTCCCTGTCACTGAGGAGGCTGAGCCAGGGCCAGGACTCAGCCCCAGCTCTGCTCTGTCTCCACCCCAGGCTCGGATGCCATCATCCGGCAGCACAAGGCTGCCTGCCTGAGGATCACAGCGCTGCTGGTGTGTGAAGAGCTGCTGTGGGTAGGCACCAGCGCCGGTGTCGTGCTCACCATGCCCACCTCGCCGAGTACTGTCAGCTGCCCACGGGCACCCCTCAGCCCTGCGGGCCTGGGTCAGGGACACACTGGCCACGTCCGCTTCTTGGCTGCAGTTCAGCTGCCAGATGGCTTCAACCTGCTCTGCCCAACCCCACCACCTCCCCCAGACACAGGTGGGTCTGTGCATCCTACCCCAAGTCAGGGACCCTGGGCTTTGGGTTTAGGATTCCCCACTGTCCTGCCAGGAGAGGGTTAAGAGGGAGGAAAAGTATAATACAGACCTGGAAATGGCATATATTAGAGGAAGTAGGCTATGGAAACCCTAAAATAAAATCTAGTATACAGTTGGGGGTGTGTGTGTGTATAAAAGTCTGTCCAGAGAATGTCATAAGAGCCGAAGAGTGAATTATAAGAAATTAGAATATGACACAAGAAGGGATATATACAACAGGAAATAAAACAGGACTAGAAATGATGTTTAGGGCAGGAAGTAGAACCAGGGAGTGATGTGCAGGCAATAGAAATAGCACTAGAGAGCAGAATAGAGAGTGGCAGACAGGACAGGAAATGGACTGTGAGAATTAGAAAGTGAAACATATTAGGAAATAATGCATATCAAGGAGGTCCCAGTTAGCAAAGTCTTGCTTTGGCGGGGCGGGAAACCATATTCCCAAGAGGAGGGGACTGTGGGAATCAGGGAGCAGGGAAGCCTTGGCCAGATGTTGTCGGAGTCCAGAGAAGACAAGTTGCCTAATTGGGAAAGGGCTGTTGGAAGCAGGAAGTGAGTGGGAAGAGGACAGTATACGTGCAGTAATCAAGAGATAGAAAGTGGTATGGCCCTGGGATGTCATGTCACTCATGTCTAGAAAGTACAGAAGGGATGTGAGAAGTTGTCTGACTGCCAGAAAGTGGGCATTTCTTTCCAAATAGGAAGTTCTTGGCTCACAGGAAGTGGGATCCCCCTTGGGAAGTACGTGTGTCTTTCTTGCTGTCTTCTGGGCCATGACGAGATAGTGCAGCCACTAGTCACCCCAGGCTAACCAGTCCTCCCCTTGGCTCCCCCAGGCCTCGAGAAGCTGCCCTCTCTGGAGCATCGGGACTCCCCTCGGCACCGAGGCCCTGCCTTGGCCAGGCCTAAAATGCTGGTTATCAGTGGAGGCGACGGCTATGAGGACTTCCGACTCAGCAGTGGGGGCAGTGGCAGCAGTGAGACCGTGGGCCGAGACGACAGCACAAACCACCTCCTCCTGTGGAGGGTGTGACCCTGTCCACGGTGGCCCAGGCCTTGCCTCCCCACCTGCCCTCAGCCTCCTTGCCTGTTCCAAGCCCACATGCAGACTCTGAACAGGAGTGTCCGACCTCGGGTACACCTGTGCCTGCGTGGGCCACCTCCCATCCTCATGGAAGCATTCCTGATGGAGCACCTTTCCCAGCCCTCTGGCTGCTCCGGTGCTCCCAGTCATGATGGGGTGGGGAGGGGGACACATGGGCTGCCCAGGACCTCTGTCCCTGGAGCTTCTACCAAAGACACGACCAGGCCTGGACCCCATGGGGCTGGGGAGGGCCATGTGCAATATTTGGAGGGTTTTCTGGGGGCAGAGGGAGGGCTAGGGAATGGAACCCTTTCCCATGTACAGTATTTATGTTTCTTTTTAGATGTGTACCTTCCCAAGCACTTATTTATGCAATGACCTGGGGCAGGGAGTGATTTGAGGAAATGACAGAAGGAAAAAAAAAAAGAGCAAACCCTATTCCTGTCCTGGGAGCCATCCTAGGCCCCTAACCAAGCCTTCCTGGAGGGACCAGTCCCCCTCTCATTACACACGCGCACACACACACTGCATGTTTGGGGCACTGAAACACTGCCTCTTAACATATATTTTCCAAGGCCTCGTCCTGACTGGGCTGCCCTCCAGTATCCAGAGGAAAGGACCAAGTCCCCTCAGTCATCCAGAACAAGATGATGACTCCGGGGGAGGTGGGGAGGGGGAGTGACTCCCATCTGGAGGGCCTTCCCAGGCCGTAACGTTTCTTTGCTTGTTGGCAGTGCCTTTAGTGGTTCCTGAATTTGGGAACACTGATGAGGCCTGGGCCAGGGCTTTCTCCTGGCTTGAGCAGGGAAAGGGCCCTTGCTCTCCTCATTGTTGCTCCTCAGCCCCTGCATCTCATGCACTGGCACATATGGTCACCTTGGGAGGTAGACCTAGGAGCCCCCTCACTCTGACCACTGTATCCCTCTCCATACCCACCTCCTGCCAGGGGCAGCCCTTCCAGGAAGGATGTCCAAAGCAGAGGGTCTAGACGTAGCCTCTTAGGCTGGGAAGGCTACCACAGGGGGCAGCGTCTCCCCTGCCCCCCAAACTGCAGGAGCCAGTCTGACCCCAGCCCCCCGCTTCTCCAGCTGCAGCTCCAAAGGTCTGGTGTCAGATGGGGTTTGGTTCTGTTTGGTTCTGTTTTTGTTTGGGGTGGGTAGGTCATTGTGGTCTTAGATTATGTTTCTCTTGCTACCAGTCATGTATTAACTTTCCTTGGATGATGAAGTTTAAAGAGTCAATAAATAGAAACACCAAACAACTGGTCCCCATCGGCAGCCGTGGAGGCCTTCTGCCAGCACCCTCTGGGTTCCCCAGCTGCATGGACCTCCTGACCCCAACTCTCTGGGGCCAGGGGAGGGCTGGGACCCAGAAGAGTGCTAAGTTGGCGAGGCGTCCACTGACTTGCTGTGTTATCCCAGGCAGGTCACCCCGCCTGCCTGGGCTGGTTTCCTTATCAGAAAAACCAGGAGTTATGCTAGTCCAATGCCTTATAACCAGGGCTGTGTGTTAGAATCCCTTACAGCTTACATGCGTAAATACCAAGTGTAATATGTAAATTGTACATGTAAACACACATTCCCAGGCTCCCCCCAGCTCCTGTGTCAGTGGGTCTGGGATAAACCTTGGGAATCTGCAGCTGACACATGCCGTAAGGAAAAAAACGAGGTGACAATGAGCCTGTGTACAGCTCCTCCAGAAAGCAGTGCTCTCCAGCAAAGCCTCATATGAAGCTCGGAATCTGACGGGCCAAGGTGAGCACGGGTAGAATCCAAGTCTGTCTGATTTCTGGTCAGTAAATCAGACACAAGAAGACAAAGGCCAACAAGGGCTGTTCTTCACAGGGGCAGAGGGCCTTTCCCACCAGGGGGCACCCATGGGATGCAAAAGGATGACTTCTAGAAAAGGGCCACTCGTGCCTTAGCTCTGCTGAACACGTTTGAACATTTTCCAACCTTAACAATTTAGACTTTACAAAAACCAGTTGCTAAAGGGGAGTGCTTTGTAGACTGGTGTGTATCTCAGGAGGCTGCCAGGCCCTTGATGCCACAGGATGTGCATGAAGCATCTCCCTCCACTCCTGGGATGCTCTGGGGAGGAGAGGACTACAGAAAACAGATACATCACAGAGTGGAAGGCAGTGTTTGTGTGAAATTTATGATAAAACAGAATAGAAGGAGCACAGGCTCTGAAACTGAACAAAACGTTGACTTGCCACTCTCTAGCTATGCGGCTTCGGATGAATTGCATCCTCTCTGAGCCTCCGTCTCCTCATCTGTAAATTGAGGCTGATAACCCTTTCCCCCAAGGGACTGTTGCTTAGTGTACAGGTTTTTGGATTGTAAGGAAGAGATTGTTTCTGCCCAGAAATAAAAGGTGGGGCTAATTAGTGGAGATGTGACCTGGAAGCCAATAGCTGTCAGCACAGTGGCCCAGATAGTGCTGCCCCATCGCAGGACCCCTGGCTGCTCCACCTTGGAGCTCTGGTTCCTGCCTCGCTGCCAGCCAGCTGCCATTCTCTCTGCTTCACAGCTTCTGCTGCCTCAGGCCATCTTCCCTCTCTGGGTCCAGGGGCTCCAGACAGACTTCCAGCACTGGTTACCAAAGGCCGGATCCTCAGCATTTTCCCAGCTCAAGTGCCGCGGTAGGAATGGGCCCAGTCCAGCCCACTGTTCCTTAGGAGGCCATGTGGGCAGCCTGTGGAGAGGTGCGCAGCCTTAGCTGGTCAGCTGTGGGCTGAGAGGACCTGGGATGCATGGTTGCCAGTCCACCAACCCAGGGGAGGCTCCTGGAAGGATTAGTTCCTCTAAAGCAGTGGTTCTCAATCTTGGCTGCATATTCTAATTACCTGAGAGGCCCAGGCCATATCCCAGACCAATTAAATCAGAATTCTGCGGGTGGGACCCCAGGATCAGTATTTTTTAAGGAAACTTTTAATTGAAGTATAACACTTGTATAGAAAAGTACTCAAGTCATTAGTGGGCAGCTAGATGGGTTTTCATAAAATAAACACACACCCAGATCAAGAAACAGAACATTCTATCACCTGAAAACTCCCCACATGCCCCTCCCAGTTACCCCTTCTAGTGTAACCACTACTCTGGCTTGTTTTTATTTTTTTTTTACTTTTGGGGGGAGTAATTTGTTTAATTTATTTACTTACTTATTTAATGGAGGTACAGCGGATTGAACCCAGGACCTTGTGCATGCTAAGCACATACACACACTACCACTGAGCTATGCCCCCCCCCCCACTACCCTGGCTTCTGACAGCATGGTTTAGTTTTGCCAGTGAGGTGGAGAACCACTGCTTTAAAGAGCACAGCCATGGCTGGTCATTGGGATGGGAAGAAATGGGGCTTGGGTTTGGTGTGAAGAGGAAACAGCTTGAGTCAAGGCCAGGAGGGGTGGGGTCTGAGGAGTAGCCCCAACTGGAGCAGAGGGGAAAGAGAGAAAGGCAGGGAGGTGGAAGGGGGAACTTGATCTTGTTCTTTGCTCCATCCCCAGGCCACCTGCACTGCCTGACGTGCAGTAGGTGCTCAGGAAATTATTTGTTGAATTAAATCTGGAGAATTTAGTTGGGATCCTTCTCTAGGTCCTAAATGTCACAAAGAAATAATGCCAGCTTCCATTTCTTGAGTGTTTGCTGCAGGCCAGTAGCATGGACCATCTCATTTAATCTTCAGTGGTCCTGGGAGGTTGGTACCATTATTATCCCCTTTTTTAGATGAAAAAACTGAGCTCCAGAGAGGTTAAACACCCTCCTCAAGGTCACCTGCCTACTAAACAGTGAGCCTGGATTCACATAGGATCTGTCTGCTCAGGTCTCTGTGCCTTGTGGAAGAGAGGAAGGACAGTCACACGGGGTGGCTGGAGGACAGAAGAGACAGTCTGAGCAGCCAGAGCCACATCCAGTCACTCATGAGGTATCTGGCTCACATTCCTTGGGCCAGCCCTGGGAAGGATGTCCTGACTTCAGAGAAGAGAGTTAGGGCCAAAAGCTGTCTCTCCAAGGCGGTTCTCTAGGTGTTTCCTGGGGCTAGGGACAAATGGCAGGGTTTAGCTAGACATCTATGTCACAGGGAAGATGAGGCACAGAAAGGGATAAGGACTTACCTAATGTTACACAGCGAGGCAGCATTTAGGCGAGGGGTGGGTATAGAGGAGAGCAGGCAGGAAGGTTTCCTCTGGTCAGAAAAGTCAGACAATGACCCTGAGAACCCAGGAAGCACAGAGCTGGGGTTAGCTGGCCTTTAGGGGCCCCATCACACACCTCAAATCAGGGTCAGCAGTAGTCTATAGGTCCAGAGGGCTCAGCAAAGGGAGCAGCAAGCATGTTAAGGCCCTAACTTAGATCTTCTGGGTGGGGTTTGGGGAGGGGATGGGGGACCCAGAGCTGAACCGAAGCCTCAGCTGTGGCCTCCCCTTACTGTGTGACCCTAGGCAAATGTTGGCCCTCTCTGTATCCAGGTGACCTCTGAGAACCCTTCACATCTTTTGCATGCCTGCCAAACACCAAGTCTCTCTTCTGTCCTCACAGACCTTAAGCCACAGGCTAGGTTGCAGGAAGTGGCAAAGGAGAGTGCTATTTTGGGCCCATTATGGCTAATGTGGAGCCCTGCCTGGCAAAGGCAAGCAAAGGGGCACCCCAAGTTGGGGGCAAGCAAGATGCCTGGCTCAATGTGGAGGGGGCAGTGTGCAGGTATCAGGGAGAAATGGGGGCAAAGCCCAGATGCTGGCTGTGGAGAGGACACAGGGCAAACACTGAGGGCAGGGGACCAGAGGAAGCAGATGATTTCCAGTCCAGCATCCTAGAATAGGCTGGTGCCCCTGATGTGGGGTCTCAGCAGATCCTCACAATACCTTGGACAGGTGAGCTTGCACTCAGAAAGCTGAGGTCACTTGCTTAAGGCCACACAGCCTGGCAATGGTAGAACTGGGACTTGATCCCTATCTGTGTGACACCAAAGCCCACCCTTAATGGGATTCCAGACCCAAGCCAGAGTCTGGACCTAAATGTGAACAGAGTCCCGCTCTCAGTTCCAACAGCCTCACTTTCAGCTCCTGCCCTTCCCTATTTGAACCCACCTGCCCTCCCAGCCCCAGTTCCTCCGTAGATCAACCCCTTTCCCCAAACCCCCTGCCTGGAGCTAAGGCACAAACACAGGAGAACAGCCCACCTTCTGAGGGGAGGATTTGGTCAGTTGAGAGGTAAGCCAAGTGCAGAGCCTTGACATTTCAGCCCCAATAGTCCTCCCGCTTTGGACATCCATGTTGGAATTTAAGTATAGCCAGCAGAGGGCGCCACCATCTTGGTCCATAACCCCAGAGGCAGGCTCCGAACCACTGAACCCAACTGCATTTCATGTCTCTGATCCTGTGGCCCAGGATCCCCACCCCAGGCAGGGTCTCAGTGGGATATGGAGCCCATGTCCCTGCCTCCGGATCACCACAGCTCATCCCAGCTTACTGGGGCCTTGTGCTGTGCCCCCTAGGTTGAGGTACAGGCCTTCTCTGGGCTCACTTCCTTGGCTGTACTATGAGAGGTTCAACAAGATCATCTCTGAGGTTCTTGAGCTCAGGGGTTGTAATGCTAAGAGTCCATGGATCCACCTGAGATGCCAAGAGTTTTAAAAGCCTGTGATTCTGAGAGTTCTTTGTTCTTGCCAAGGACCCTAAAAAGGTGAATCACCAAGCTCCCTAAAAAGCAGATCTAAATATCTCCTGTAGCTTCCACAACTCCTTCCCTGTCTCCTCACTACAGCATCTAGATGTTTCCAGACTCTTGGGGAGGGTCCCATGCTGCAGCTCACTGTGGTTCGGGAGTCAGAGCTGGCAGATAGATAATAATTAGGCTCCCTCATAACCTGAGGAGGTGGGGGTGGGATGTGGGTGGGCTGTGGTTCCAGGAGACCTGACTCTATGGAGCTGCAGCCTGAGAGTCCAAAGTTACCAACCAGTGCCCCCACTCAGCCAGGCTGGGCAGAACGCCTCCTCCCACAGAGAACTAGAATGACCTTCAGGCACCAAGTTTGGCACCCTAATTTTCAGATGGGGAAGTTTGAGTCGGAGAGGGATTCAACCACAGGCCTCACAGACAGCTGGTAGTAGAGACAGGCTTGGACCCTCTCTCTATAGGACATCTGACTAGTAGCCAGTGCTCTTTGGCCAAAAAGCATATCCTCATTTGGATTATTGACTGCATGTGAAATGCCACCATTTGAACTCCAGAACTTGAAACTGGGGCACAGAGGTCCCCTTACAAAGAAAACATTTGCAGGGATAGACGGCATCCTGGGCTGCTCTAGCTCCCTTATCAGATCCCAAGCACGGATCTTCTCTGGACTCCCTCCCATGTGCTCAGATGTTGGGTATGTGACCCTGGGATCACCCCTGCCCTAGCCCTGGGGATGCCTATTGACATATGAATGGCCTGGGGCTATGATCCCTACATCAATTACCAGGGAGCCCTTTCTGCCCTTCCTCCACAGCCTGGACCTGGCCTAGGGAAATGGAAACTCTTCCCCTCTCCCCTTCCCTCTGCAGGTGTCCAGTTCTCCTCCCAAGATCTCTTGGGCCCTGGGGACCTGATCTTCCCCACCCACTCACCCCACAGCTCAGATTCTATGACTCAAGTTTATTTAAAATTCTCCACTTCCCCTACAATCTATCCCAAACAACTCATTTACCTTCCTCCACTTCTGCCATGGTCTGTGATTATCCTGATCCCACCCAGGCCTCTGCTCCCAGCATAAGGCTTACCCTACTGTCTGCATCTCCTCCCAGCTCTGCTGTCCTGGGAGGGCCGCATGGGATCCCCTCAGTGGTACTGAGTAGGGGAAACCCTGGCTTCTGAGCTGTTGCCTCCAATCTTGGCACACCATATGTTATAACTCCAAGGACACAATTCACAGAGCTGGAAATCACTATGAACAGTGTCCTGGAGTCCCTAGTCACTGCCCCGCTGGGCACTCTGATGGCTGCTGTTGGGAATCGGCAGGGTGGGACAGTAGGGAAGAGAGAGCAGTGTGTCACCTGTCCTGCTGGAAGGAGGGAGTAACTGTCCTGGCAGAGAAGGGTGGGGCTGGGAATGGAGACAGGAAAGACCTCCTAGAGGAAGGAGATTAGGGCTGGGCCCTCGGGAATATGCAGGAGCCCACCAAGTGGGCCTCTATCATAGATTTATTTTCACCAGGCCTTTTCTCACCAACTAGGTGCGGTTTCTGGCGGTGGGCCCGGGCCTCTTCAACAAGGCAAAGGAGGTTGTTCTCCCTGGCTGCCACTTTCCAGGAGGAAAACGAGACCTAGGGAGGGGCAGCAGTGGCCCCGTTTGCCCTGGCAATGGTGACAGGTCTCAGAGGAGCATCCAAGTCTCCAGTCTATCTTGCATCTTGCAACCCTTTCTTTGGTTTGGAGCCCAGAAGGGGCTGATCCGGGAGGCTTCGTCCGGAGCAGCCCCCTGCAGTTCTCAGGCAGCGGGAGAGATGGCGACACAGAACAGCGCGGCCTGGAGGGAGAGCGCGAGCCCAAAGGCAGCCTCAAGGGGCAGGGGGCGGGGGGGCGCGAGCCCGGGCTCTGACGTCGGGGGCGGGGCCGGCGGCCGTGACGCGCGGGGCGGGGCTGCGCGCCTTCCCTGCCCAGGCGGCGATTCATTCAAAAGGCGCGCAGCTTGCGCGGCTTCCCGTGCGCTCGACGAGCCGGGCCCGGGCGCCGGGTTGACCTGGGAGCTGGGCTGCTGGAGCTGCCGCCGGGCGCCCAGGTAAGGAGGGTGCGCGGAGCCCCAGCCGGGAGTCCGCTTTCCGCCGCCGGGGCCAGAGGGATGCGGACCCGAGTGGCGCCCTCTGCCTCCCCGCGTCTCTGAGGAAGTTCAGCGGCGCAGCGGATGCCGCAGCCCCGACCCGCGCCCCACAGCCCCCGCCCTGTCCTGTCCCGGCGTCTTCCGAGCACGGTCCCCCCGCCCAGCTCTGAGCCCCCTGCGCCGGAACTTGCACGTCCTCCGGCCGCGACTGCAGGCCCGGCCGTGCACTGTGGGGAAGCCCCAGCGGAACTTGCAGTTTGAGTAGCCAAAGGGCCGCGGAGACGCCCCCAGCCCCAGAAACTTGGACCAAGACCAGGACGGGTGCGGGACGGGACGGTGGCACTTCGGTGCGGCTGCGGCTCGGGGCTGCCGGAGAGGGTGGCTGAACGGTGTCAGTCCGTGACTGTGGGTGACATGGTGCGTGAGGCGGCCCAGTCCGGGCGAACGTGTGGCCGGGACACTGGGCGGTGACGCCGGGCCGGGCGGGAGACACAGAGGGGCTCTGTGTGTCTGTGACAAGGCGGAGTGTGTGCGTGTGGTTGTGTGAGAGAGAGACCCCAGGTCACTGCGGTGACTGTGACCCCAGCCAGCTGTGAGTGAGACCCCAGGTCACTGGGGTCACAGAGTGTGTGGCTTGGGGTATGACCAGGGCAGGGCCAGGGCCCTCGTTAACGTGAGTGAGTGTGGAGTGGAGAGAGGAGCCCCAAGTGACCGACAATCGGTCCCCAAACACTGGGGCCATAGTGTGCTGTACAAGTAGTGCAGTGTGTGTATCCGCACCTCAGGGAAGTGAGTAAGAGGAGGAAAGAGAAGGGACCTCAAACACCTACTAGCAGATGAGGGGCTGGAAGGAGGAGGGCCAGGGAGGTGACAAGGGTCTCTCCAGGACTGTCCCCAAGGGGGCGCCCCTCAGGAGCTCAGTTCAATAAGGGGGAGTGGGTCCTGAGTGACTTGCCTTGGTAGAGGGAGAGAGGGCCAACGCTGGGCAGCATTTGGTGGGGTGACACATCTGGTAGTTGCTGAGAGGCCCTGAGGTAGCCTCAGGCTCCACCTCTGTCTGTCCCCCTCTCTATTCCCCCCACCACATACACACACACACAAGGTCTGTGAGACCTGGCTCACAGAGGGCTCTGCCCTCTGGTAACCAGTATTCTCACTGGGCCAGGGCAGTCTTGCTTTCAGATCTTGCCCTCCCTGGGCCTCAGTCTCTCCCTGTCCGCACAATGAGATATTAAGCTGAGAACAGCCTGTGAATCATCACTTTGGGATCCTCTATTGTTTTTGGGTCAAATGCCTCTGTTCTCCCCTACCTCCCTTCAGGCAGACAGACTGCAGTGGAGGGTAGGAGCAGGCTGTCTGATGGAGACAAAGTGGCCCAGGGGCTGCACCCAGGTGCTGGTAACGGGGTTGGAAGCATAGCTCCTTGGACCAAGCCCAAAGCTGTGATCCATAGACATTGACTTCTCTGGTCCCCATCTCCTTTCTTCAGTATCCTTTGTGGGGGGAGAGGGGACATGGACTTGTGCCCCATAAGTGGTCTCTGATTTGGAGAGCTGGAGCAGAGCCCCTTCACCATCTGGGCTAGACCCTTCTGAGGCTCCCACCCCTAGGAGGGTCTTCCAGGTTTATGCAAGGTGAAGTGGAAATCAGGCTCCCTAGCCCCAAATGGGTAAGGGGGCACCTGCTGAAGGATCCAGAAGTTCTCTTCTCTGCTGTTCTCTGAAAATGTTGATTGCATTCTTGGATCCGGTGTGAGGGGCGGGGAGCACCGGGTGCTGTGCTTAATACTCAATGGCGGGCTCTTGTTGAATACTCACAGTGGTTCTGAGTTGTGGTAATTGTTTTTTAGAGAAGGAAACAGGTTCTGAGAAGCAAAGTGATTTGCCCAAGGTCATGCAGAGTCAGGACAGTACCAGGACTGGAATTCAGGTCTCCTGCCCCTGAAGCCCTGTGAGATGCTTGGAGAGGGTCCCTCACCTTCCTAATATCTGCTCTTGGCTTATCTGGGCTTTGTTCTCTCAAACCCAAGGTGGCAAGCATGGGCTTGGCAGGGTGTGTTGTTGTGAGTTCTGAGTGTGGTGTTTATTTGCACACAAGTCTGAAACATTGGGGTGGGTGGGTTACATGGTCTTCCTGTTCCTCCTCTTCCTCCCTACCCTAAGCTCGCAGCACCTCCCCCACCCCAGCAAGAGGTCACCAGAAAGGCTTGTCTCCTGCCTTCTAGAGCCTGTTACTGACTTTGGGAGCATCCATGTAGCTCCAAAGAGTGTCCGGAGTCAGCAGCACCACCTGGGCTCAACAGTGGTAAGGATGATTTAAAGTCCCAGTCGACCATCACCATACCTGAGAGGCCCTACGCCCCTATTCAGAGTTGTTCTAGGGGAACTTTCCCGAATCCACCCACACGCTGCTTGGCCGAGAGCTGGAGCTGGGGATCAGGGTGTCTCTTGGTCCTCTCTGGAATGACTGCAGCTGTACTTGGGGCTAATCAGAATAGCTGTCTTGGTCTCCTGGGGCTGAGCCTGAGTTATTTCCATCCCCAGCAGAGAGGTGGAAATAGCTCAGGGCCGAGGAAGGGCAGGGAGTGGGGAAGGTTTAATCAAGGGTTAACCTCTTCTGATCCCAGCCCTACCCTGTGCTCTGCCCAAACCAAACCTTTCTGGGAACTTGGTTTCCCTGGATGACAAGGACGATGGCAGCGGGGCCAGGCTGGGTTTCCAGTGTGGCTCCAGTTGGGACTGGTGCGGTGCTGGAAGGAGGTGCCTGTGTCTAGCCAAGGAAGGGGGACTATCAGCCCCTTGCCCCTGCTCATAGGGTCAGCCTCATGTTACAGAGGGAGAGACTGAGGTTCTGAGAAGTGCTGGGACTTAGCCCAGGACCCCCCAGAACCCTGACATTCTGGCCCTCACCCTCCAGACAGGGGACCCACCTTTTTTCTTACCACATGTTCCCCAGCAGGCAGCACATGGCCCAGGCCTGGAAGCAGGCCCAAGACATGCCTTCACAGTCAGGGCGCCCTCTTATGTTCCAGCTCTGGCCTTGCTGTCCTTGCCCCGACTCTTCTACTGGCCTATCTGCCTCCCTTTCCAGTTCCTCCACACCCTGCCAGGGCAGCCTCCCTAAAGTTACTTACACTTTTTTCTTACAAAATGTAGATTCAGTCTCCTCATCCTGGTTTTCCTTCCAGGACCCTTTTGAACTTTATACCTTCACCCTCATCTCTCCCTACCAGATGCCTTGGTTCTACTCTGCCTTTGCTTTTGCTATCTCCTCTTTCTAGAACCCTCCTGGTCATTCAGGGTAAACTCCCCCCATCCCCACCCACTCCTCCACCTGGGAAGCCCTCCTGCCCAGTGTTAGTCCCTCTTCATTGTGTGGTCCACCTGCCACGTGTCCCCCCTCACCTCTAGGAATAGGTGCAGGGGTGAGGCCCTCATGGGTACTGCACAACCGGCTGGATGGGGTTGGCCTGGCCGGCAGCCTGCCCTCTGCTGAGGCCATATCTCTGCTGGCCAGGCCTCCTCCTGAGGAAGGGCAGCCACTGTAGGCTGAGGGCCTACTGTGTGCTGGGATGCACAGGGAGGTTTGTACCCAGGGTCTCTGATTTTCCCATGTGTGTGCTGGGGGTTAAGGGCAAATACTCAAGGCCACTCCTGTGTGTTGGGGTGAGCTTGGTGCTTGCCATGGGCACTTCTCAGGCACAGCCCTCATTCTGGGCCAGCAGAGGAAGCTCCTTTCTTCAGGCCCTGTGGTGTGTCAGGCCGTGGGCACAGGGTTCCTTGCAGCTGGACTTACAGGGGATCCCCTTTCTTTCCAAATGCTCAATGGGGAGCCAAGACTCAGAGGGCAGAGGGGTCCAGCCCTAGTTTGAGTCACACAGTCGCTGGTGCTAGAGCCTGGCATTCAAGCTCTCACCCAACCCCCAGCCCTATCTCCAGGCAGAGGTGAGGGTTGTCTGACAATTCTGGCATCAGATTCCAAACAAAGACCAGGCTGGCTACCTACAGGGGGATGAGGAAGCTTTGGTGGGGCTGTTCAGCACCTGGCCTGGGCTGGGTTTGGGGACCAGCCCTTCAAGTGAGCAGGAGGGGTGGACCAGAGAGGGAAGGGTTTTGCCTGAGCTTAGCCAGCAGGGCACCCCCAACTCAGGATTGAGGGTGCTGGGACATGGTCTCTGGCAGTGCTGGGGCTGGGGTGGCAGGGAAGACAGGAGGAGCCAATGCTGCGTCCCTACTGTATGCCCAGCCCTGGATAGCACCCTGAGGCCCTCTCATCCTCAGACTCATGTCAGTGCAGTCAGCAGCCCCGTCCAGGTACAGGCAGGGAAAAGAGGACCCAGAGAGGGGAAGGGACTTGCAAGACTCCCGTGTCACTGGGATCCTCACCTAGGTCTATTTGCTGGGAAGGCCAGAGCTCTTTCCCTGGCCACCCTGGGAAAGATGAGAGCTCTATAAATAAACTCCCCATGTGGCTGTGAGTGTGTGCCCTGGCTACTTGGCAGAGATGGAGAGGGAAGGAGGGAACTTTATAGCCAATTAGAGGCAGGGTCTTAGTGTGTGATTGGAGAGAGAGAAGGAAGGAGGGCTTCTGGAAGGAGGGACTTAACTTGGACCTGGGCCCTCTTCACGGTGAGCATGGGGAGGGCGCTGTGTACCCACCTCCTGCTTGCACTTCCCTCCCTCCCTGAGGGGGACCACAAATAATGATGGCTGAAGAGGCCAGGAGAGGGGTGGGTCCACCCTGACAAGGAGGCTGGGAAGGCTTCCTGCAGGAGGTGGCACCTGGGCTGAGGCCTGATTGTAAGAAGAGCCACTGTTCCCCAATGAACAGTGGATCCTTCAGCAATGCCAGGGGGTCAGCTGGACAGGCACAATTGTCCCAAATTACAGAGGAGGAGACAAGCTCCAGGATGTAGGGCTAGGTCCTGACTGCTCAGCACCCCTCCACCTTCCTTACTGTGACTTCAGTTGGCCTGGGAGCAGGTGGACACAGGCCTGTGTAAGGGCTGGGAAGTGGGTCCTCCCGGGAGGCCAAGGCTTCTCCATCCGTGATACTGGGACAGACACTGGGTTCTCCCTTGCTTGCTCCCGAGTCACTGGCTGACCTTGGCTGAATGCTGCTCGGTTCTGAGCTTGACTTCTGGCCCTTGTGGGCTGTTGAGAACTGGTACTTAGGAGAGGTCTGGCTAGTTCTATTTATGGTGCCTTCTCTTACCCCTCAGGACCTTTGTTTGCAGAGAAGGACCCTGAAGCTCAGGGAGTATGAGTAACTTGCTGAAGGTCAAAAGCTTAAATCCAGGTGTGATTGCTCCAGGGCCCAGCCTCCCCACTCAGGCTGACCTCTTTCCACAAGCTCTGTAGGTTAGGGCCTGACCTGGGATTGCTGGGAGCAAGGGAGTCTCTTTGCCGAGCACCCAGAGTCTGGAGGAGTTGGAGAACAGGGCAGGCCGGGCCTGTGGTCTCCCCTCAGTCTCTCGAAGCCTCGCCCAAATTGGCCTGGTCAGGGTGATGGGGCAGGGCCTGTGCTGAGCAGACTCTGGGCTGCCCTGGCACAGTAGCGGTTGGTACCAGATGCACGGCTGGGGCAGGAGGCAAAGGTGGCTTCTCAGAGGAGAAGGTGGCAGTGGCACGAGTAGGGGTGGGGAGTTGGGTGTCCTGCAGCCCTCCTAGGCCCCTTGCTGTCCTGTCTCAGGGCCTGGGAACTGGCCCAGCCTCCCTGCAGGAAGCCCCTGGTTTTGAGCCCTTGGGTGCTAGGCTGGAGTAGGGTGTGCAGGAGCAGTGGGAATGCCAGGCTTTGGGTGGCGAGGGCAGGGGCTGCCAGCTGCCTGTCCCCAGTCCTAATGGTATAAACCTTGTCTCGTTTGAGACCAGGTTGTTACAGGGTCTACTCACCCTCTCTGAGCCTCAGTTTCCTTATTTGTGAGGCCTGGAACCCTGTCTTTGAGGCCAGGAAAGGGAATGGGCATGTGGTAGGTGCTTAGGCGGGGTGGGTGTTGGGAAGCCCCAGCTCTGCCTCAGAGAACTGTCTGGTTTAGGCCCCTGCCCCGCCTCCCAGTCCCAGGCTCAGCCCAGGGAGGGGGCAGGGATTTTATCTTTACCCAGACTGGGAGGGGCTAGGTGGGCCCAGTCTGGCCACCTCAGCCCTTTTCTCAGCCTCAAGGGCCAATTAGCCCCCTCAGCCCCACCTGCCTACGTCTTGCCCCTGAGCCTCCTGAACGCTGCCCTGGGTGCAGCTGCTGCCTGGTGTGCCTGGTGCGGGATTAGGGGTCTGCATTGCCTGGAATCCTCACCCCATGGTTGTGACCTGGGAGATCCTGGCAGCCTGAGGCTGGGCTGGAGGTGGGAATGGGTGCACCCTTCTTCCTGAGTGGCCTTGAGGCAGCCTCTGCACACCTCTGGGCCCCCAGCCCGTCAGCAGCCCTAGGGAGCTGGGCTCCACCCTGGGATCTTCCTCTTCCTCCTCCTGGGAATTCCAAGCCTTCCCTGGGCTTCCTGCTTCTCACAGGTCCCAGTGCCTTTCCCCTCGGAGCTGGCATAGATGAGGGCAGCATGCAAATGTGTATGGATGCAGGGAAATTTCAGAGGCCCCAGAGACCCCCATGGGGACAGCACCTCCTTCCCTGGGGCCCACCTGGGTGCTTTGTGATAGTCTCTCAGTTGAACGCCTCCTGGGTGCCACTAGCTCCCTAGCCTCTGCTGTCAGGTTGCAAACACTTAGAACATCTGCTATATGCCAGGCCCAGGGCCAGGCTCCAGGGTAGGAGGGGCTAGGAGTGAGGTGGGAAGCATTCAGATAGACCTGGGCTGTTCAAATAGACCCTGCTTCACTTACTGGCTTTGTGACCCATACAGGTGACCTCTCATAGCCTCAGTTTACCCAGGTGTGAAACAGGGATGCTCACCTCTCCTATGAGGAGTGGAGGCAACCCACGATGAGGGCCTGGCCCAAGGGAATGAAGGTCAGGTCCCTTCCCTGTGAGGATGGAGGATGAAAAGGATGCAATGCCTAGCAGTCTTCACTGCCACCCAATGTGGGCACTGCCCTACTTCAGCCCCAGTTGCCAGGAAACCACTGGGTTCCTCGCTAACCTGGATTTCTCTATTGATGGGCAGCCTTTGTCTTCCTGCCTCAGGTGCGGCCACTGCTGAGGGGGGCCCATGTCCAGCTGTTTCCCGGCAACCCTAGACTCTGGAGGTTGCAGGGAGGGCCACAGGCCATAGAGCCACGGACTGGGAAACGGAAGTGCCTGCCTCCCAACCCCTGCTCCAGGTGGGTACCTGCCTCCCACCTCTGTCGCCCCAGTCCTGCCTCACTTGGCAGCAGCCCAGTGAGCCCTCTGAGGCACAGGTTGTTCATCCCTCTCCCTCCCCTGCTAACCCTTCAAGGCTCCTGTAGGCCCTCAGGGAAATGCAGGCTTCTCAGCTTGCAACCTAGTCTTGGTGTGACTTGGGCTCTGCCCAGTAGCCTTTCCAGACCCCTCTCCCTTCACCCTCCCACCCCCCAGATTGTCACTGTGGCTTGTCGGGCACCTACTGTGTACCAGGTCCTGTGCCAAGCAAGCGTACATAAATGTAAGAGAATCTCATTCATACTTCACACCTCCCATCAAGTGTGTGCCATTGTCCCTTCCACAATTTACACATGGGGAAACTGAGGCCCAGTGAATGCTTATTGAGGGCTTGCTCTGTGCCAGGCCCTGTGCTGAGTATTTAATGTGAATTCTCTCATCTTGTCCTCACAACAGCCCTCTGAGGGGCAGGAGGTTGGGGGTGGGGTCCACAGCAACAAAGCCAGTGAAGAGCAGAGCAAGGAAGGCTGGTTCTCCCCAAGTTAGCCCAGGGTTTCAATCCCCCCTCCGCAACCCCAACCTCTGGGCTCCTTAACTATCAGCCTGCTCTCTGGCCCTCTCCTGATCAATTTTTCTGATCCCCTTGGTTCAGCACATACGTACTCAAGTGCTGGGTCCTGGATACGAGGGGCAGCACCCCTGTCAGTGGGGAAGGGGCTGGGTAAACAGGATGGTCACACCCAGGGCAGTTAATGTACAAATGAGGTGGTGGTTGGGGGCTTCCAGGAGGAAGTGACTTTGAGCTAAGCTTTGAAGGAAGGGTAGATGTTGGTCAGGTGATGGGAGGGGTTTCTGGGCAGAGAAAACAGCAGGTACCAGTGCCGTCTGAGGAGGCAAGTGTCGGGGCTGAAAGAAGCTCAAGAGTGGCTGGAGGTGGAAGGGGGGCAGGAGCCAGATTTCAGTATTGAGACACCTAGGCTGCAGGTAGGGCTGACCTGGAGGCCAGGGCGTGGGGTGGAGGGTGGGCATGGGGCCATGGGAGAGAGACTGTTGGGATTTGGGAAGCTTCAGTGGCCACCATGGAGGCTGGAAAGTGAGTGCCTGGAGGTGGGGCCCCAGGCTGGGGCCGGGTTACCCCACGAGCTTCAGTTCTGGGAAAGGGGAAGCTGCCGAGGCCTGAGGAGGCCTGGGCGGTGACATAGCTTCCTCTTTCTCTGAGCCTCCAGAGCTGCACCTCCCTGGGGCTCCTGCCACCTCTGGCTTGGGGCCCTTGTCTCAGCTTTGCTAGTTGGCTTTCTTCCAGGGAATTTCTGGTTCTAATTGTTTGGGCATTTTTTGGAGGGTAGGGGTGGGCTGAGTGTGAGGAAGGCCCACCCCCACCAAGCCCCCACAAGCCTGTTTCGGGGAGGTCTCCTGCTCCAGACATCAGCCGAGGGAGGGTTTTGTGGTAAATGAGACAGACTTCCCTGCCCTTGCTGCTGTCTGGTGGGGGGCCAGCAGTAAACAAGTAAGCAAACAAATCATTACAAACCTGGGCAGGAGGTGCAGGGGAAAAGAAGGGGTGACGTGGAGGAAATCACATGACCTATGTCAGGCTCATTACCTTAGTTAAACTTCGTGACAGCCTCACTCTGGGAGATAAACATCCCTATCTTGCACACGAGGAAACTGAGACCCAGTGAGGTGAAGCAGGAGCTTGGGTTCCCCAGGGAGTTGGTGGCAATGGGGACAGGCCCCAGGCTAGGAGATTTCAGGGCAGAGTGGCCTCTAAGCTAACTTCCATCTCTGCCCCTGGGGCCCTGGGGATGGTTCTCCTCTGCCAGGACTACTCCCACCGTGGGCTGAGGACGTACCCTTCTCCGGGCCTTGGTCTGGCCATTTTTGATAGCCCTCCCCCAGGAAGTCCTCAGGAGGTGCTGGACTTCAGAAGGTCACTGACTGCCCTGCCTACAAGAAGGCAGGGGTGTGGGGATGGAGCCTTCACAGACCCCTACCCAGCCAAGGGGCTTGATCTGAACTTGCTTTTCAGTCAAGGTTCCAGGGCTCGGGGCATAGATGATGCTGAAGGCCTGATGGGGGGAGGGTGCAGAGTGGGTGTTAGAGCAGCATGCGTCCATGTGCTTACAGAGGGGTTCTGGGCGGTGGCCAGCAGCTGCCTGACCTGGCAGGTCCACTGGGGGCTCTGTCTGCCTGAGTGTGGGGGCCGGGGGCGCTGCTGTAAGCAGAGACTCAGGCAGCCAGACTGGTGTAAGTGCTGGTTTGGGGTAATTAGAAGGTAGGTAATTAGAAGGCGTCAGGGCGCTAGGTGGCGAGTGTCTGTGAATGTGCCTGAGTGGGCCCTTGCTGTCTTTGAGTCTGGGCCTTTGGACTCCGTTTTCCTCCTGGAAGTCTTGAGATCCTAGCTCCCTGTTTGTTTAGAGGTGAGGAGCTGCACAGCCCCTCCCTGGTCCCCCAGCAGGTGCCAGTCACGGCCAGGGGTGGGACTGGGGCCCTCTCCTCGGTGGCTGTTGTGCCTCTTACTTGCCACCCCTGCCCCAGCTCTCTGGGCCCACCCTGGGGACATGGAGGGGTGCAGGGTCTGGGGACTGGGTGGTGGGGTGGCCAGACTGAGGCCTTGGGGCTCATGGTCAAATCTGTGGGTTAGGTCCCTGAGGAACAAAGGAGAGGGCCATGGAGGTGGGGAGCTTGAGTGGGAGCTGGGCCTGGGCAGGGAGAAGGGACACTTGTGACCGAGGTGGAGGAAGGACCTGTGGAGGATGAGTTAGGGGCTGCCACCTGTTCGGTGCTGACTGCCAGGGTACCACCTTCACTTTACACTGTGGCTGGACCTTCTGTCCCGGGTTTTCCCATGAGCTGGTCTTGGGCCAAGAGCCATTGCCAGTGACCTGGAGAGTCCCGAGGATGGTGTGACCGCTGCCCCTCCCCCTCCCCTGTGGTGTAACTCAAACCCCTGGCCGGCAGAGGTCTGTGCCAGGCCAGGCCACCCAGTGCAGGTGGATCAGTTTCCTCCGGCTCCTTTTCCAGGTGGGAAGTCCAGGCCGCCCGTAGGCTGAGGGGCTCGCATGTGACCTAGGGTTTACTGCAGGCAGCGCTTCTCCTTCCAGGCTTGGCGTCAGGAGGCTCCAGGCCCAGACAAGTTCCCCTTAACCTGCTGGGCTTGGCTCTTCCTCCCTGCCCTTGGGGGTCAGATGCTGCCTGTGGCCTGTGCCTGCGGCTCCACAACCACAGCTCCCCTCACCCTCCCGTCTGGAGGCAGGCCTCCTGGGAAGATGTCATGGAACTCCCTTGCTCTGCCACTCTACCTTCTGTTGTCTAATCCAAATCTTCCTGCTCTTCCATCTGTGTCTACTGGCTGGAGATTTTTCTCCAGAGGAGGGCACACTCTTGAGCCTGGGGGCTCAGCCTCAGGCCAGTGCCCATCATACTCTGTGCTCTCAGGTGCCTTATTTTGTTTCTTGGCACTTCCCGCCATCTGGCAGTGGGACATTCACTTTTGTTGTTGTTTTTAAGGTTTTATTTATTCATTCATTCATTCATTTATGGAGGTGCTGGGGAATGAACCCAGGACCTCATGCATACTAAGTATGCACTCCACCACTGAGCTACACCGCTGCCCCCCTCCCCAGCCCCCAATTCACTGTTTATCTGTTGGCCATTGGTTTCCCCGGGGATGTGAGCTCCCCCAGGACAGGGACAGTATCTGTCTTATTTATATCCTTTTCTGTTTTGAGGGCAGTGCCCGGAACAGTAGCTACGTGAGAGGACAGAGGGCTTGAAGGCTGCCTGCCACAGGTCTGCCCATGGCTCAAGAGATGTAGACACATCCCAGACCTCTGTGGTGAAGTCTGCTGGGTGTGGACGGTGGGACACGTGGGAAGGCCAGGACTGTGATGGGGTCGGGAGTTGGAGAGGGGACACACACAGGAGCTTTGAGGGCCAGACCCAGCTTTGGGAAAATGGAGATCTAGAGAAGCTTCCGGAAAGAGAGGCTTTTGTGTTGGGCTTTGAAGTGTGAGGAAAAGGTCTTGCTTGGAACAGAAACAACAAGAGTGAAGGCAGAGAAGCGAGAGAGGCTGGGCTTGCTCGTGGGCCCCACAAGGAGGCGTTCTTAGTGGCAGGACCCTGAGTGCTGGAGATGAGAGTGGAGAGTCTGGGCACGGGGGCACTGTCAGCCTTCTTGTTCCTCCCACCCCTGGGGTGGGAGGGATGAAGCTGTAGGCTTCCTTCCTCCTAGCCGCCCCCGCCCATACTCCAGGGTACCTGGCTGTTTATGAGAGGGGCAGGAAGCCCTTCCTCCTCTGGGAAGCCTCCCAAGCCTGTGCTGCCCTGGGAGCCTGTGGCCCCAGACAGGGCGCCCCCACTTCTACTCAGGACTGCAGCGGGGAGCGGTGAGAGTAGGCCAAGCTGCCCCAGTGCTCTGCCTGCCTAGCAACACCTCGCGACGCCCCCGTCCAGCCCTGTCATGGGGGCAGCCCTGGAAGGACAGCAGCCACCTGCCTGTTCCCACCTCCAGCTGAACCTCCCCTCCGTCTGCCCTAGGCTGGCTACCCGCTAGAGCCTGAGGATGAAGCTGAGCCTGCCACACTGGCCCCTGACCTGCTTCCTTGCGGTAAGTTGGGGATGGGATAAGGACAATGTGAGCCCTGAGCCCTGCACCCCAGCCCTGAAGAGGTGGAGTGCGGGTGCCACTCAGGAACCCGTGGCCGCAGTGGGTGCTGGGATTGTTTATGCAGCTCTTCCTCGAGACAGTTCGATCCTAGGAAGCATCTCCTGGCCCAGGCCGCTCCTCGCGTGGGTGGCCTCCCAATGCTTGGCATGTACTGGAGCCAGGTCTGGGGACTGAGGAGGTCCCTAGTCTCCTGTGTGACATTCTCTCTGCCCTTCTCTGTGCCTGCCACCCCAAAGCTGGGGCCCAATTGGAGGACTGGGATGGAGGGTGGGTCTCCCCACTGGGCAGGTTTCAGGTCAGACAGTTCACATCTGGAATGGGGAGAGAGGGAGCTCCCAGTGGAATGGCGGGAGGGGGCACAAATTGAGAAGATCCTTCCTTTGGGACCTGTCATGCCCTGTGTAGATGCCAAGGTGTGAGCAGGCTGGCCGTGAGTTGCAGGGAGGTCACAGAGACTCAGCCGAGGGCCCAGAATAGGAACTACCAGCTGTAGACTTGGCCCCAGGGGTGATGAGCAGAAGCTGGTTAGTGACATGCTCAGCTATGGTGTGGGGGCCAAGGCAGCAGGAAGAGGGCACAGAACTTGAGAGGAATTCGGAAGAATTTCCTCCTCATCATCCTAGTGAGCTGGAAGGGTATGAGTCAGGCCCAAGGGCTTGAGATTCTGATCCGGCCCTGTTGGGGGCTTTCCAGCACTTTTCAGAAGCAGATGTGGTTCTCTCCTTGCCTAGGTGATAGAGACAGGCAGGTTTTACTTGCAGCACAAGGCATTGAGCTTAGAGAGTGTCCCCAAAGCCTGGGTGGGGGTGGCCCTGTACAGTCAGCAGTCCCTGCTCCTGGGGCATCTGGAAGTGGGTGGTGGCCCGAGATGCCACGTCCCAGTGCTTTCTACTCTTAGTGTGTCCTGCCCTCTGTTCTTCCAGCTGCTGCCCTGGCCTCTGGCCACTCCAACATCAACAACCCCTTGGCAGTGCCCACCTGGGGAGGAGCCCAACCTGGTGAGCTCGCCCTACTCATCTGCCTCTCCTGGGAAGACTGTTGAGGGCCAAGGCAGAGACCTCAACCCTGGCTCCTGGCTTTGTTCTCACTCTTTCCCTCCCGCAGGACCCAGGGCAGAGCGCGTTATGCAGGTCTTGTCCCCCGGGCACCTTCTCAGCCTCCTGGGGCTCTAGCCCATGTCAGCCCCACTCCCGCTGCAGCCCTCGAGGGAGGCTGGAGGCCCAGGCGGGCACCGCAACTCGAGACACACTATGTGGAAACTGCCAGCCTGGGTGAGCCATGGGGTGGCGTGTGGTGGTTCATGGACAGGTAACTAGGACTTGAGATCCTCAAGTCCCAGCCTCACTCACCCCTTGAGTGGGCCTTTGTCTTCCCATCTATGAAGTAGGATGGATCAGGACCAGTGAGGGTGTCCAGTAGAAAGGTCCAGCCTCTCTTAAAGATAGTTTCTGGGCTTCAGTAATGTCTTCCCTCCCTGCAGGTGGTTTGCCCCTTCAGAGGCCCCCCATGTTCCCTGTCAGCCATGCTCCCGGACACCTCTGGGTACTCGTGGCTGTTATGGTGAGTGGCAGATAGGGGTTAGGACTGGTAGGGGTATGTGGGAGGGGGTCTGGCAAGCTTGAGCCCAAGGGCCCCTGCACTACCATCCAAGGCAGTGGGGTCCTCACTCCCTTAGCCCAGGGGAGGGTGTGCAGCCAGAGGGTGTCCAGCAGGACGCAGTCAATTGGTCAACTGGCTGTGTGTCTGTCAACTCTATCTCTGAGTGGCAGAGACTGTCCAGCAGGTGGCTGCTACAGCTGGGGTCTCACATTCTGACTGGTCTCCTGTCCTTATCCCCTCAAAGAGACCCATGTAGATGAGTGTGAGCACACATGCTTCCATACATGCACCTCCTCTCACCTGTTGAGTTGGTCACCTTGTGAAGCAACTAACTCATGGACTAGGTCTTGGGGAGGCAGGATCCCATGTCCCTGTGCCCAGGCATGTGCACTGGTGCCTTTTGTTCACCCCTCTGACCCATCATGGGTGGTAGACAGGGGGTTCAGAGTGTGGCCATCCTGAGGTCTGAGGCTATCTTGCTCAGGCTCATGGACCGATCAGAGAGCCAAAAAGGAGGAGGGGGTGAGTTGGCCTTTGCTTCCCCTATGCGGTGGGGAGCAGGTGGCTCTTGACATGTCAGTACTGTACCCCACACATAGGAACTTGGACCCTGGGCTTCTCTGAGTGTGTTTCTCTCTGCCTGTGTCTTTCCTCCATGCCTCCATCCTCCATGGTGCTCAGAGTGGAGGCGGCGGGCCCAACGTGGTGTGGAGGTGGCGGCAGCAGCCAGCAGTGCAGGGGAGATGCGGCAGCCTGGAAACAGCACGCGGCCAGGCAGCCCCGAGGAGACGGCTGCCCAGTATGCGGTTATTGCCATTGTGCCTGTCTTCTGCCTCATGGGGTTGCTGGGCATCCTGGTGTGTAACCTGCTCAAGCGGAAGGGCTACCACTGCACGGCCCACAAGGAAGTCGGGCCTGGCCCTGGAGGTGGAGGCAGCGGTAAGGCTTAGCCTGGGGTTGGGTGGAAAAGCCAGAGGGCTAGCCCAGCACAGTAGCTTGGGTCCCCTGAGGGGACCTACTTGGCCTGCCCAGGGTTAATCAGGAGGGCTGGAGGTACTGCACGTGAGCTGCAGAGGAGACACTGCAGATTCAGAAAGTGGAAGGAAGGGTGAGGTTGCCAAGGTAGCAGCTGGGGCAGAGCAGAGGGTACTCAGAGAGACATGTTCCTCCCACCCCTACCCCAGGGGCCTGAGCTTTTTTTCTTCTTCCTCTTACCCCCAATTGCCCTCAAAGGCCAGAAGGGCAGGAGTCCCACATGCACATACACCACCCATGAACTTGGTGGCCAGGTGAAGACTGAGCAGCGCTTCCCATGCCAGAGCCCTTTCCAACCCCTAACTGCAGACCTCAGGGAGCAGGAAAGGGACAGGAGCTTTAGACAGGCGACTCAGCCTATTTCGCCTGGGACTGCACTTGTTTTCCTAGCCTAGGATTCCCTTTAACTACTGGGTGCTGCCTAGATGCCAGTCCTAGGAGCTCTGTTTACTGCTGGCCTAGGACCATGTGGTCCATTCTCATGCCCTTGAGGTTTCAGCCCTAAGCTTACCAAGGATCCTCAGTTAGCTATATAGACCGGGCGGTGTGTAGGGAGGTGACAGGCCCGGAATGGCGGTTTGCCAGGGTTGCTGGAGGTTCTGGGCAGAGGCAGCCCATAGCTCCCTGAGGCTGAGGAGGGAAGAGGCAGGCCCTGAACGAAGTCTGGCCCCCTACCCTGCACACTCTCTGCAGGGACTGTGGAGTTCAGATGGCCCTAAACTGCTAAGCACCTGGGGCTGATGGATGCAGAGAACAGTGATGCTGAGTAGTGAAGGTGATAAGGGGCTTAGAACCAGAGTTGAGACAGTAGGTACATGTATATCCAGGATCATAGCCTGACTCTCATAAAGGCCTGGGGCGCCCTCTGCTGTCATACCGCAAGCCCAGAGTGTCTGTGACTCCTTCCCTAGGATCATGGTTCTTTTCCCCAGGAATCAACCCTGCCTACCGGGCTGAGGACGCCAACGAGGATACCATCGGGGTCCTTGTGCGCCTGATCACAGAGAAGAAAGGTGAGGGGAAGGTCTGACTCCTTTCCTGTGCCCAGGAGAAGGTCTCCTGTCAGAGCCCTGTCCTGCTCCTCCTGCCAGGACACCTCCGGCCAGCCTGGACCTCTCTGACTAGTGTCGGTGGAGAGGTGGAGGAAGGGGGTGGTGGGTAGGTAGGATTTGTGCTGGGGCAGGTTGGGGGTGATGGTTAGATAGAGGGATTCGTGCTGGGGAAAGGGGTTGGGGAGAGTGCCCCTCTTGGCCCAGAGCCAGGTTCTGACTGCAACTGCCCACAGAGAACGCAGCGGCCCTGGAGGAGCTGCTGAAGGAGTATCACAGCAAACAGCTGGTGCAGACCAGCCACAGGCCTCTTCCCAGGTGAGTGAGACGGTGGGCAAGGAGGGCTCTGACTCAACAGGGAATCAGCCTGCCTCCTGGGGACTCACCACTTGGGTTATGTTCCCCCTCCTGTCACCCGGATACCTCCTGGGGTGTCCTGGGCCTGGCTTGCCCCAGTGACTGCTCCCATTTGTGTTTTTCACAGGCTCCCGCCAGGCCCACACAACCTGCCACATATCTGCCCACATCGCCACCACCTTCACACCGTGCAGGGCCTGGCCTCACTCTCCGGCCCCTGCTGTTCCCGCTGCAGCCAGAAGAAGTGGCCCGAGGTGCTACTGTCCCCTGAGGCCGCAGCTGCCACCACTCCCACTCCCAGACTCCTGCCCAACCCAGCCAGGGCTCCCAAGGCTGGAGCCAAGGCAGGACGCCAGGGCGAGATCACCATCTTGTCTGTGGGCAGGTGAGGCGGGCATAGACACAGCAGGGTCGGAGACATGACATGACAGCTGTTGGGGAGGCAGGGCTCTAGGCTGAGCCATGAAGTGGGCTCAGTGCTGGTCCCACCTTTCCTGGCCTCATTGTGCCTCTCTTTGCAATGTGGGTGGCCAGGGAGAGAAGCCAGGTCTCCCCAGCTATGCTGTGTCTCATGAAGCCATTGGGCCCCAAGGGCAGGGTCCTAGCCCCCATCACACCTGGGCCCCTTCAGGCCAAGAGCCTGTCCACCTGGGATCTTGGCAGTGGGAGGGAGGACATGGGGAGGGCTCAGGCTCTGATCTAGGAACTTGCTGTGTGACCCTGTGGGTACTGCCCTCTCCACACCTGAGGGTCCCCCTCTAATGGGGGATGATTACACCACCTCTCCTCATAGGTTCCGTGTAGCCCGAATTCCTGAGCAGCGGACGAGTTCAGTAGCCTCCGAGGTGAAGACCATCACAGAGGCTGGGCCCTCGGTGGGTGATCTCCCTGACTGTCCACAACCTGGCCTCCCCAGTGAGCAGCGGGCACTGCTGGGAAATGGTGGAAGCTATACTAAGTGGCCGAAGCCCCCAGCAGAGAACAAGGCCGAGGTGAGGACCAGAAGAGTAAGGTGTCTGTTGGCACCTGGACCAACCCTGATTGCAGATGGGGCAGGGGTGGAGGTGCAGAGGGCCCTGGGCAGGGACCACTGTCTTGGAGCTCAGAAGCCCCCTGGCTCAGCTCTGACCTCTCACCCCTGCCCTTCAGGAGAACCGCTATGTGGTCCGGCTAAGTGAGAGCAACCTGGTCATCTGAGAGGCTGTCTCGTCTGAGGATACTGCAGCCCTGACCTGGGAGGTTCCCAAGGCTTCCTGGAGGAGGTGGAGCTGCAGCTAGGCCTGTTGGATCACGAAGCAATGGCCCAGCAGACAAAACAACCAAGGCCAAGGCCTGAAGGTGGGAGTGTCCACCCCAGTAAGGAGGCAGGCCAGCCAGCGGGTGCTGTGTGCAGGAGCAGGTTGAGAACCCCTGCCCCGTCCCTGCCACCCATTTCCTTCCCTGAAGGATGTCCCTGACCCTGTGCCCTGCCCTGACCAGATCCTTGGGGCCCACAGGGTCCTCTGTACCACCAGGTGGCTAGGCCCTCTACCTGGCACCTCTGGCCCCAACACCCTGGTAATTAGCCACTCCTTGCCTCTGTAGAGGGTACCCCCGCTCCTCTTACAAGTCCCGTAAAGGGAGGGGTCAACAAAAAGTGAGCTGGGAACTGAGTTCCTGGGTTCTAATCCTGGGCAAGTCCCTGGCCATTACCGGGTCATAATTTTTGACTGTGAAGTAGAGAGTGATGTCAGTGCCCAGGGCCTTCCTGCATCTTGCAGGCTCTGGGCTGGGTCGTGTGGGTGGAGGGCTTGACTCCTTGCCACTGCTCCCATTAGTAGCTTTATCTGGCCCCATTTTTGCTGCTTCTGGGCCTCCACCTTCAAAGCTCCCATGGGGCTGCCATCCATGGCTTTGCCTACAGAAGGGGTTTAATGCATGTGCCTGCCCCGGACCCTGCTATCTTTATTGAAATTGAAAAAAACAGACTGACCTGGCCAGGCAGGGTGGTATAGAGCCCCAGCCTGCCCAGCCCACCTCAAGGTCTCAGGAGCTTCAGGGGAAAGGGGTGTGTGACAGGGCTGGAGAGGCTCCTCTGGCCTGTTTCTATGTCCCTGTAGTGTTGGAGTGTCTGTCCCCTGGCCTGGGCAGTGCGGGCGATTGCCCAGCCCCAGGCTGCACTCTGGCTCAGACATCTCGTTATTTATTTGGGGTCGTGCAGGCACAGGCCCAACTGCCATTCCCATTTCTCTTATTTATTGAAACTTCACTGTTGTCCCATCCTTATGTCTCCATTTGTTGAATAATAAAAGGTGGGAAAGTAGTATCACAAGGAGCTTCTTTTCCCTGTGCCTCTTCCCAGGTCTGTCCATTCACTGAACAGCTCTGTGCTGAGTTTCACGTGTGGGACAGGTGGGCACCGGGCAGCAGGGGAAGTGGCTTGGAGGGGCCCTCACCTTCCCTGGTTCTCAGTGAAGGCCCTAGAGGCAGTGCTGTCCAGTGGAAATACTGTGCGCCACATATGTAATTTAAATTTTTCTAAAATAGCCACATTTTTTAAAATAAAAAGCAGTGAACTTTTTTAAAACAATAATGTATTTTAACCCAGTATATCTAAAATATTTTCATTTCAATTTTTTTGCTTTGAAATGCGGTGTGTATTTTACACTGAGAGCACTTCTTAATGTGAAATAGTGTATTTCAAGGGCTTGATAACCATGTGTGGCTAGTGGCTCCTGTATTGGACAGCACAGCTCTAGAGAAAGTGGAACCTCGCAAATGGATGGGGTAAGTAAGGCATATTGGGGGCTGGAAAATGTGGAAAGGGGAATTGTGTTTGTTTCACAGAGAGGAACAATATGTGCAAAGGCCACACACCAATAAAAATATGAGAAGCTGGAAGTACATACAGTGCAGCTGAGGTGTGAAGACTGGGGTGGGAGTGGGCAGCAGAAGGCAGCCCCATGGGCTCTTGGAAGCTATCAGCCCTAGGCCAGGGAGGCCCAGGGAGTCTCTCAAGCATTTAGGAAGAGGAAAAGCATGACTGGTCAGCTCATTCCAAACCACAGTGTGGGGGTGGAGGCGCAGTGGGAGTAGGGTTTCCACAAGGAGGCTGTTGCAGCCACCCAGGCAAGAGATGGAGGAGCCTAGGACTGTGTGGGCATGCTGGAGAGAAACATTCCTAGGACAGAAATGCTAGGGCTTGTGATGGGATGGGGGCCACGGGATTAGTGCCAGCTGGGTGGGAAATACAGACCCACAAGACATCCTGAGGCATCTGGATGTGAAGGTCTAGAGCGCTCAAGAGACAGCCCTGGGCTACGAGCAGCACTCAGGTGAGCATTTGGACCAGGATGGTACTGGGAAGGAAAGCATTCCAGGGAGAGCTCAGGGCAGACCCAAGGTGGTGGCAAGGAAACCAGGAGTGCAGGCTCAGGCTCCAGAGAGAGAGGGGTTTTAGTTAATTCCAGGTTTTTTTGGTGTTTGGTATGGCTTTAAAAGCTTGACAAGGGGGATATATTTAAACACTAACAGAAGGAGAGGCTGAAGTACCAGAAATGGACACTTGATGGAACCTGGGGAGGTGTGGAAAAGGACACCCTGTGGGAGGCCCAGGCCTGTTGCAGCTGAGAGGACAGTGGCCATGCTGGGCCTGCAGGCGGCCTGGCTTCACAGAGGGCAGAGGCCTTTCTCTCAGGCAGAAACCATGGCAGGGGCCCAGCTTAGCAGCTGCAGAGAAAACTCTCACCCTGAGGGAAGCCTGGGCAGACATGCCTTGAGATTTGATCTCTCTCTAGGGCAGAGGCTTCTCTGGTGCTTCTTAGGTGGGTGGCAAAGGGAGAACACCTCTGAGGATCCAGGAGACAAAGCATCACCTGCTCTAGGGGTGGGAAGGAGACAGCCTGGACATCAGGAGGCATCTTCTGGAGCACCAAAGGTTGCCAAAGTCTAGAACAAGGTGTCCATTGTAGGGGACTAGCAGGCATCACCAGTGTGTCCCAGGAAATGTTCCCTGAGGTTACCAGGGTGGACTTGGTGTCCCTACTTGCCAGCTGTTAAGCTGCACCTCAGGATTTAGCTTCTCAAACTTGTCTGTCCTCTCAGGCAACCAACCCCACTTCACAGAGGACCTGGAGACACACTGAGATGAGGAGACAGCAAGAGACAGTGCCCTGGGTGAGAGGAGTGAGAGGCTGAGCCCTCCCATTCCCTGGCCTCCTGTTTTAGGGGAAAGCTGGACTCTGGTCTCTGGATGCTGTCTTGCCTGGAGTGAGGCACATACAGATGCCAGGCAGGGTGGAGACAAGCTGGATCTGGGCTTCCCAGGCCAGGTAATGGACATCCCATCTCAGTGCTAGGCCCTGGGGCAATAAGTACAGCTCTCCTACAGACTCCCACCTCACCAATTTCCTGCTTGCTGGAAGGTAAGAGAAAAGAACAGCCCTGGCCTCAGTTTCTTCACCTGTCCCTTGTGGATACTGAAGCCAGCTCCCAAAAGTGTGATGAGGAGCTGAGGGATCAGGATGCTCTTGGTCTTCAGGGCCCCACCCTCATCTGGAAGCTTTCCTGGCTTACGCCCTCCCAGGACTCCTTGCCCCACCCCAAATCCTACTCTTCAGCTCAAGGTAGACCCAGGCTGCTGGAAGCAGTAGGAGCTGGAGGACAAGCTGGGGCCCTGGGCTGACCACTGAGGCCAGTTCTGAGCTTCCCCCTTCTCACTCCATATCCCTTCCCCCATGGGCCAGAATGGTTGGCCCTGGAGCCAAGGTCTCTGCCTCCTTGCCTGCCCCCAGCCCTACCAATGACCTGGAGCTGAGTCCCTAGGAAAAGTCCCCTTCCTGTCCCGGAGGAACTGCTGTGACAAAGCCCAGCAATGCCCTCCCCTCCCACACCTGACAAGAGCTTTCTGCCGCCAAAAGGGAGGGAGAATGAGTTTCATGTCAGATGAGGACAGGAGGGGTAACTGGGGAGGGTGCCCAAGGTAGTTTGGTGGAAAGGGCTCAAGAGTTAGGAGTCCTGAGTTTTAATTACAGCTCTAGTGTGAGCCAGGTCACTTAGCCTCTTTGGGCTGGTTTCTCTCCAGTTGAGGAAGCTGAATACTTGGAGGCTGGGAGGGAGTGGACAGTTGAGGCCAGGGCCTAGGAATGGTGGCTGTGATAACCAGGGAGAGCAGCACAGGCTTGGAAGTGGGCAGTGGCTTTGCCCAGAAGGGAGATGAGAAGAGTGAGATGTTTAGGATGTAAAACTTCCAGCACTTGATTACCACCTGCATGGAAACCATATAACCTCCCTCAACTATCCTGTGACTACTAAGCCCTTCTCTTCTCAGATGGGAAACCAAACTTACCCTTTAAGTGAGTGCAGGCACGGCTGCCTCCAAGGTGGGCAGGAGAACACGGAGCTTGGTGCCTGGCCTCTGGAGCCAGACCAAATGTGAATTTCCATCTTGGCCCCTCACCAGCTCTGTAACCTTGGCCAAGGTACTTACCCTCCTTAGCTGCCCCCTCCCAAGGACAGGGCTAACAACAGGGCTCACCTCCCATCCTGCTGTGAGGATTATGAGTTACCAAGCATAAAGCACAGCGCCGGCTACATGGTGGGCAGTCGGTAGACATCAGCCTTCATCATTCATGGCCTCCCTGTGTTCCAGTATCACAAACCTTAGTCCAGGTGCTGACGGCCACTTCCCAGGCCCCTCAACTGTGAGTCCCAGGGCAGCCCTGGAGATGCAGCGTAGGTGTTACCTGACTGGTAAAAACAAGTTTAGAATCAACTTGGGGAGAAGCCCAGGGGACTCACTGGCCCAGGAGGTAGTTTGTGTCCCTCTGCCCAAGAACCACCAGTCTGGTCACCCCAGACTTTTTTTGGAAACTTTTTTTTTTTTAATAGTTATTGAATGTTCTACAGCTTACAGTAAATATCATAGTTACAAATTCTTGGCTTCAATCTTTCAGAGTGATCACTATCTGATCTTCAAAACAAAACGAAACAAAAACCCAAAAGAATCCAAAACAAAACAAAACCAGTTTTACACTTCATACACACAAGTGAGGCCATGGGGCTTTCCAATCTTTACACTCCAGGCTGTGTTTTGAAAACACCTATAAGTTCTTTGATCAAACTACTTGGAAGACACCAGTCAAAGGTTTATTATTATTATTTTAAACATTTTTCTTTTTAAAATGTGAGTTCCCATAAAATTTAAAAATTAGATTCCAACCTGTAGATTAAAATGAATTAAAAAATACAAAATCATATACAACGCTCTCTCATAGGGATGGTACATGCTACAAGAACAAGTTTCTTTGTCGTGTGATATGAAACAGGGATGCAGATGCCTTTTAGTCAGGAGACGGGGACTTGGGCCTTTATAGGTCATTACAAACAATTCCACGTTGCTAGAGGCCTGGCCTTACCTCCCCTTGAGTAAGAAGAGCTGGAATCCCACCACAGATCCAGATAATCTGGCTGACCCAAGAAGGTGGTCTCTGGGTAGTCCCACTCTTTCCGTGACTCTCAGGCATGAGGAGGAAGGCTGGAGACTGGAGATGCTGGTCTTGCTGGGGTGAGGCCCAGAGATGGTTTCACCCATTTAACTCCTATGGGCTGCAAAGCTGTTATGTCTGTTCTCTTCAGAATGGAAAATACCCCTTCTACCAGGAGCTGGACTGGGTACAAGGCCTCACTGCCACGGCAAGGATACCCAGGGACTATAGATGCAGCCACAGGGAAGCAAGCACTCTAGTCTCCTTTTCTGGCTCTGTGGCAGTCCCAACTCCTGTGTTCCTCACTTGGCCACTGGGCTGGACTCAACAGCATGCAAGACAGAAAATACCCATTGGAAAAACTGAGGGAGTGGGACCCAAGTCTGACTCAGGTGAGGTTGGTTATGGAATGTTGAAGCTGGCCTGCCAGAAATTTTGAAGGCTGGGCCCTGGAACCATGTAATGCCTAATTTCAGAAACAAGTTCTTTAGGAGAAGGAAACATGGACAGGTAAAGGACAAATCCTGTAGCCAACCTGGCACATCCAAGGAGGCTGAGCTCTCAGAGGCTCAGATGTGGAATCTGATGTTAGCTTGGCTGGGTTTCCTCTGCTGTGATTCTGCTTTTGGAGGTGGACTGGGCCTGGATTCCCCTGGGGCTGTACACTGGCATGGAGCCTGCTCCCTACCTGCCCACTCCCCTGCCCAACCTGCTCCCTCCAGGTTCCCAAGCTTGGCAAGCAGCTGAGGACCGCATACCTTATAGTGATGTCGTGGAATACAAGATGGAAAAGCAGAGCATCCACAAACTTTCTCTCAACTTCAACTGAGGAGAGATGCCATGATGACATCTAAATGACTAACCCAGCCATAGTGCTGTGACAAAGACCACACCAAGACCCATGCCTCTAGGCCCTCCCTCTCTGGCCACAGAGCAGAGCTGAGGAATCTGATATGCAGGGCACCAGGCCTGACTCAGCCAGTGCCTTGCTGGGACTCTGGCTCCTATCTGCAGCAATGAGAATACCAGAACTTAGTGACCAAAGAGTCTGCCTACTTTCATGTTTCATGTGATTAACTTCTGAAGGCTACTCAGAACAAAGCAAGCCCCTCTGAAGAAGCAAGCTCTCCAAGGGTACATAAGCAAAGGGTACACAAACCTCCCAGGGTCATGGGTCTTTTAATGGACAGGTGCCTGGGGCTGCCCTTCACCATGTCTTCAGTCCTGGGCATCAGGACCTCAAAGTGTTTTGATCAAGTTAGGTCTTTTGTTGCAAATTTTCATCCTCTGGGTGCTATCAGCTGGATATGCCTCTGGGTTCCCATGGATGCTCACAAAAATCAGCTCAGCTGGGAGGATTGAGTTTCCCAGGTCTCCATGGAGTCTTCCTCTGGGGGCAGATGGGTAGCCCATCCCCTCTGCATGCCTGCCACTCAGACCTAGCATGTGCCAGCAGGAAGAGCAGAGAATTTGAAGAATTCAAATCTTGGCTCTTTCTCTTATGAGCTGTGTGACCTTTGGCAAGTCTCTTAAGCCTTCTGAGGCTCAGTTTTTTTCCATCTATAAAATGGGGATTTTGGCAATCAACGTCATTCTTTGTATACAGACAAAAAATTCTGGACAGGTCTAAGTGTCCTTTTTCAATATACAGGGAGGAGGATATGGACTTTTTAGGGTCATTGCCAGGAGAGAGAGAAGCAGCAGCAACTGTCCTGTCTCCTGGGGAAGAAATTAAAGTTTTCAAAACATGGCAGAAAGATTAAACTTCAGGCTCTCACCACTTGGGGGCACTCCAGCTTCCAGACTCCAGCTTCCTAGGCCCCAGGCTAATGAGGAAAGGGAGCTGGTGGAAGTGGGGGAAGCCAAGAGGATTGGCTGGTGACTGGAACCACCTGCAGCCCTAACCCTGGCCACCAAGCTTGTACTGGGGAGAAGCAGTAGAGTAGGGTGGAGAGAAGTTTGCTGGTGCTGCGCTGCAGCTTGCTGTCATGTGAGTACACCCTTTTGTCCTCTCTGGCTTGCTGGCCTTCCTACAATGACAGGGCCCCTTCCAGCTCTGACTTTCTGTCCAGCTTAACCTTTGGGTCATCCAGTATCTTTGGATGATACTTATGGTATGTTCTGACAGACGCCTGTGATCCTACCAGGTGTACTCATCCTACCAGAAGCACACTACTGCCCCTGTTCTCCTGGACTCAGTCCCTCTGCAATGACTCCCCAAGCTTGGCCAGGCTTGTGGATCTCTGTCAAAGCAAGAGGGTGGGACAAGCTGAACTGGGGCTCTGGTGCTCAGACTGCAAAGGGGATGCTGGGCCTGGGCTCTCTCAGACCACAGCCTTTCCACGTCTGTTTTTGCCTTGGGGTCTGTCTTTGATCTTGAATTACACACTAGGACTAAGACAGCGTGCAGAGCATAGATGTTTCAGTCCGCAAGCCAGTGTGTGGAGTCAGATGAGTGAAAAGTGAGCAGACTGGGATTCAAATGGCTGTCACTTATGAATAGGTTGCTTTGCTTTTCCAAGCCCCAGTTTCCTCATAGATCAAATGGGAGAATAATCTATTTCACAGGGTTAAACCAGATGATGGATATGAAATTGCCTTGTGAACTTGAGGTACTAGATGTTAGTTTTTACTTATTGGTATAGAATGAACAAAAGTAACAAGGTCATTCCTAAACTCCTTCTTTCCCCTCCTCTCTGTGGTTCTACCCCAGCCCACCTGGAGGCAGCAGGATTCAGGGATACCAGCATTCTGCTCACTTTGGGCAAGTTCCCTTCTCTTCTAGAACCAGTTTCCTCATTTATCAAATGGGTGTAATAACTGTGACCCTGTCTTTCTCTCAGGGTCAGTAAAGGCTGTGAAGTGCTCTGAAGTCTATGAAGCACCTGTCAAACACAAAGGTTTCCTATTATTATAATAATAATTATTATTACTTTTTGGCATTTTCCAAACATGTATGACAAAGTCTAAAACAACCTTCATCACCCTTATAAAACCAGAGAGCAGGAGGAGGTATTTGCAAAAAAAAAAAAAAAAAAGGGTTAACACTGGAAACTTTCTATTATTTTAAAACAAAACCTCTCCAGCACCCCCAGAATAGACCATTTAGAACAGGTGGGCTTCTCCTGCAGTTCCCTGGAAGACCAAGAAGGTGGGCCCCCAAATCCTAGCTCTGGGCCAAGAATGTTGCTGGGCTTTGTCCTTCTGGGAACAGCCAGACAGCCTCTGAGGTCCTTCTGGCACAAGGATTTTCCTGATTTTTTTTTTCCTCCTTTAAAAGGGAAGACATGGGAGGTAGGGGTAGGGATACGTCCAAATATGCATGAATTTAAAATAAAAAGATACTTAAAAGTTCTATATGTTATCAATGATCCCATTTTGTACAGTAAAATGTTCCTCTCCCCCCACCCCCAAAGGAGCTGCTGGTCCAGCCAAGTGCTGGGTACAAGGGGGCAGTGCTAGACAACGGGGCTCCTGGCTGAGACTAGTGGGGCCTCCTGACCCAGTGGTCCCTCTTTTCCAGGAGAGCCCATGTCTCTTCCTCCTCTCCTCTCAGGATGAGGGGCTACTCTCTTAAAAATGGACTCCTTTTTCAGCCAGCCCACCTGTTCCTTCTCCTAGGGCTGGAGTCTGGTCAAAAGTTACAGACGTCTTCACTGAACTTCCAAATGCTATTTCTTCATTTGCAATTTCTGTTCCTGCCATCTTCCCCCAAGTGACCTCTGCCCAGTCTTCAAACCCCTGCCACCTTTGGAATCCGTAGAGGAAAAGAGCAGAAACAAAAGCCCAGAGACTGTTCCAGAGCTCACCAGGTGTGGGCAGTGTTGACTTCATTTTTACAAAACCAAGCCAAGCCATTCCTAGGTAAATTTGCAACACGCCCCTAGGCAGGAAGGCTGCATTTAATGCTAATTCACTGCGAGGTCTAGGGAAAGCTTTTCCTTTTCTCTGGGCCTCAGCTTCCTCATCTGTCAAATAGGGGAATGGATGAGATGACTGCTAAGGTCCCTTCAGCTCCATGAGTCTATGAAATGTTTATTGCTATTGCTTTTCCTTCACTATCCTGACCTTCAGAGCCACCAGCACCCACCTGGAATGTGGTTTCTTCACTTTGGCCATGAATGGCACAAGGTAACCAAGAGCTTGGCCTGTCTGCCAGCGCCACGGACAGTCGGATGAACCCTGGCACTGGGAAGGGCAAAGGGAAGGGAGAGAAATGCCATAGGTTTCCTCTCTAATCAAGAGGAAGCTCCTCATCAGAGTGGATCTTTGAGGGCTCCGAGGCCAAGGTCTGGATTACACAGGGCACCCGGCCTTCCAAGGCTTTGGGAGGCTGGGATCCCACCATCCTGTAGCTGCTTGGCAGATCTGAGGTCAAAATCTGAGGAAGTGCCAGGTCAGTTAACATCACTGTGCAAATCAGAGGGTCCAGGCCCAGATAACTGGCCAGAGACCTTACAAACCAAACCCAGCAGGCAAGCACCTCTCTCCTCTCTTCCCTCTTCTTTCCCACAATGCCCTCCCTCCCCCAAGTTCTCCCAAAGGAAGAATCTGGTTTTCTCAGATTCTCATCCAGGGTATTACTAAGCTGCTATGAACACTCCTACCTAATCAGGTTGTTTTGTTCTTGGTCTGTTGCGATGATTCTCAGAAGACATTTCATTCGTGTCAGGACATGGTAATGTCTTAACCTAATCCTGCTTGAGACAAATCAAAAAAGAATCAATCCCCTAGAGATGTGGCCTGCTCAACAGCTCTGAGTTCCTACCCTAGACCCGAGGGCCACATCTGTTATGCTCTTCAAAGGAAATCATGCCTTTAGCTAAACCATTGCAACAGACCCCACTCTCTGCCTGCTGCTGGACTAGGCTCCCCAGGGACTGGATTCTTGGGAAGGAAAGAAAAGCAGAGAGGATGTGCCTGATCAGGTAGGAGGAGCGGGTAGAGTTGGAAGGGCAGTGCCTAAGAAGGGGACAGTGGGGAGAGGCAGGAGATTAGAAAAAGCAGCTTTTACAAAAACCAAAAATAAAAACCAAAATCATTAAAGATGCATAAAGTGACCCTTGCACTTCCGTTGTCTCTTCTTGCAAATAGAGGCGGTGCTGCTAGGAAGCTGCTCCAGCACCTGTGTAAGACTTGAGTAGTTGCATACAATGTGTGACTCCAGATCTGGGGGAGGAAGGGGAAAGTCATTAGTGACAGTGATATTCCCGAGGACACTTCAGGAAGCTACCTGACCTCCTCCCTTCCCCTTGGGAGCCCTAAGGGGAAGCCCTCTGTGGCTTTCCAGTAGATCTGCCCGTTTCCTGGGCAGTGCCAAGAACTCCTGGAGGAGGGCAGGAGAGATGAGGCGGTGGGGCAGAAGATTTTGAAGTGACATCCCTGGAGCCCTGCAGTTCACTGGCACTGCCTCAGGAGCTGATGAAAGCAGTAAGGAAGCTGCTGGAGGGGGTTGGCCCAAGGTCTCTGCCTGGCCCTAGTCAGAGCCAACATCTGATTGAGGTAAAATTTCATTGGAAGAATGGGGCCCACAGTTAAGAGAACTCTGAAGACTACACAGTAAAGAGCACAGAATTTAGTCCGAGATGACTGGAGTTCAAGTCCCAGCTTAGTTTTTACTGGTTAAGTGATGGTGAACTATGATTTATCTGTAAAATAGAGCTAGTGATCCTTATTACACAGAGCTACTGCTACTGGAAGGATCATGGGAAAACATATGTATAGTATCTAGTTTATATAGAAAGTGACAGCTATAATTAAGAGTGATATCACTGAACATGGAGCAGGAAAGTAACCGGTAACTGCCACCTACTTCCTGCTGACACCTATGCTTCAGATCAAGCCAGGGGCTTTGAAGTAGTTCTGCTATTTAGTCACCCTCCTACCTCTCCACCCCGGGCCCCACTCACTTGGATGGGCTGCAGGCTTTACCAGTGCGGGGGCACATAGCTGTACGCAGGGGTCCCTTGGGCCCTGTATGTTGGCATGGAGACAGGGTGTGCCCCAATCGCAGTGTGCTGGGGTGCAGTCAGCAGGGTACCTGAGCATCCAAAGAGAAAAGTAAACCTGGTGAGCCGTCCCCAGCCTGGGATGAAGAGGATGAAGCCATGGTCTTTCACACAGCTGCTCCCCGCCCACTCAGGAGCTGCTGCCCACCCCTCCCCACCTTGCTAGGCGTCATCTCCTAAAGAAAAGCTTTCCTGATGCTCCAGGACAGTCACCCACTCTTCTTCACTGACCTCCTTTCATTCTTCATATTGCACAAACATCAAGCTGAGTGGTGATTGTTGCTTTATGTGATTGTATTCCCACTAATCTAGCTGTTCCTACAGGCAGGGCTCTATTCTCAACTATCGGTATTTGGTTCCCAGGATCCAAACAACAAGGCTGGCACTGAGCAGATATTAAATAGCTTGCTGACCTGATCTGGCACTGAGAGGCCTCAACACATCCTACAGTAGTGGCAAAATAAAATCCCAGCTCCCATCTGCCCACTCAAACCCCTTGAACTCTCTTCCCTCAGAAAGAGATTCAGTGGATTCTTTGAAAGTTGGGTCTCTAAAGGTTATGCTTTGCCCTCTTGTCCTCTCATGCTCTTCTTTTAAATGTCAACTCATCTGAAGACTTCCCTTAACCTGCTCTGGCATCACCCTCCACCCTCATGCTTCCTGAAGCACAGGGCTTCCGGAGTAAGCCAGAAATGGAGGAACATCCTCCTTGAGTCCTGCCTCTCTCAAATCTTACAATTAATTATTGGACAGGTCCTTAAGCTCCTGCCTGCTAAATAACATTGCCCTATGCCCTCCTTTCTGGAACCCTGGTGCTACCAGAGTCCTAGCATCATCATCTCTCCTCTGAACTACAGCCTCCCCACTGACTTACCTATTTCCAGTCTCTCTCTATCTAAGCCTGCCTCCACCTTGCACCAGAGAATGATTAAACCTAATCCCATCTCTCTGCCTAAATCCCTTTGCTAGCTCCCCATTACCTAAAGGTATTCAAGCCTCTTCCCCACTTTATCTCTGACGACTGCTGCAGCCACCCTTCCAACTCTATGCCCCTGTTTTCTAAGTGATTTAGACTATTTCCAGCCTGTGAATGTGCCTTACGCATGTTCTTTGCAGCTGATTTGCTCTTCCCTCTTTCATCTCTCTGGTTGGCCTCTGTTCACCCTTTAAGGTTTAGCTCAATATGCCCTCCTTGGTGAAACCTTCCTCATCCCTGTGGACAGGTTTAGAGGATCCTTCCTCTGGGTTCCTAGAACCCCCAGGCACAGGATTTTACATGCTATGCTACAGGCAATTCCATGACTGTGTTCTCCACTCTGTCCTGAGTTCCTGCAGGAGGGGAATGGACAAATGATGCTATCCTTACCTGCTGACATTGCCATGGTGGTGCCAGCCACCATGCCCATGGCCACGCCGTTGGTCCTCGGGGCAGCGACAGGCGCCGGGTAGATGGCAGAGGGAATGCTGTTGGGCTGGACAACCGTGGTGTGGTGGATGACATGGGGCTGGGCAGCATACACCGGCTGTGTGTAGTAGGCTCCCTGGGGGAAAAGAGGCTGAGGTCACACAGGCTTTTGGAGAGGTGGGGCAGATGTGGAGAGGAGGAGGGGGGACTGGAGGAGGGCCCTGAGGGATGGGGTCAGAGTAACACAGGACCAGGGACACAAGTCTGGGCCCCAGCAAGAGATCTGCTATGTCTTACTATGTGACTGTGGACGGTTCAGTGCTGGGCTCCTATTCTGATCTGAAAAATAAGACTCAAACGTTATTCTGCCTTGCCCTTAGGGCTGCTATGATGATCTACTAACTCCTTATACCCACTCCTTAATCCCAAGTTTAGTATTTTAAAATGTTTATCCTACTGTAACATGCTTCTATAAGCTGCCTAAAATACAAAGGCAAGGACCACAATCAATGAGTGAAGAGGGTTGTGGATGGGGCTGGTGAACTTCAGAGCACTATGTGTATACACATGAAAGATTACTAGTGGGAGTATCATACTGGTGTGAATGCTGCCATTTTACATATTGGGAAAATGTCATAAATGCAGAGCATCTCCCCAGATGTCTCATATCTATTTCCCTTTAGGCAAAAAGGCAGAGGATGGAAACACTGGTCTGAGGTGACATCCCACTGCCTGGATCACATGGCTGCTTCCTGCTGCCACTGCCCACAGGTCTGCTGACCTTTGGGCAGAGATGGGGGCCCTCAATCATCTTAACCCACAGCTTCTCAAATGTTTCTACTGAATGATAAAAAGAACCTTAGAATGTGGACTGAGGTAGAGTGAGGGAGTATGTAGACTGCAGGGATACTGTTTCAACAACAGTGACAGCTGGTCAGAGCCATGAACTCTCTTTCCGTCTCTTCTTCACCCACCTCCACCCCACCCAGGTTGGTGGCTCCTTTACCTGAAGAAGAGGTGGGTCCAGGTTTCCACGTGTACTTACCTGGGCATACAGATTCTGCTGGGGGTAGGCACTTCTGATTGGATACATGGCCGTCTGATAGGGGTTGGGTGATGGGGAGTAGGGGGGTGGAGCAGTATTACTCTGGGTCGGTGGGACCTTGTATGGTGTCCCCGCAGTATACCCTGTATCAAGGCAATAAGAGAGACTTCCAATTAGTTGGCAGAACAGCATCGCTGGAAGGCAGCAGGTCCCAGTCACGGCTCCCCAGACAAGCATGGGCTGAATTCAGGCTGGAAACACAGATGAGAACAGACAGAACAGGGCTCCACTCAGAGAGCCCTGGCCCCAGAGGCAGCTCCCTCAGTCCTGGTGCACAGGGCTGCATGTGTGATTCTGGCATCTTTTATTTCTTTAGGCCTTACGGCTCTGATCTATAAAATAAGAGGCTGGAACCAGATGATCTCTTTAGGAGCCCTTGCAGCTTGGACAGTCTGGGATTCTCACGGACAGTGCCATGAGAGAGGCAGGTGCGCACAGATGGGAGACCCTCAGCCTGCTCGCTCTATACTGCACTCTCTTCTTGCTTTTCTGTCTCTTCACTCAGCACCCCAGGGTATCTTCTGGGGCTGTTTTTGTCTTTCTGTCTTGCTTTCCCTCTTACTCTCTTTTACTTTTTTCCTTATATCTCTCTCCCTTTTTGGACTGGACTGCCCTCCACCATGTTCCCCACTCCCCTCCTGTCAAGCTTTAAGGTGAAAACTTCATACAAAACACCATTCAGAGATCCTTGTTTTCTGAGATGCTGAAAAATTTTGCTCTACAGAGCTGGCTTCCCCTCCCCTCCTGGGGGTTGGGGAAGGGTCACCTCTGACTGAAGGACTGAAGTCAGAGGTCAAAAAGATTTCACATTGACCTGGAACCCAGGCCATGTCAGTACCTCAGCAGGGTGGACCGAAGCTGGGGTTGAGAAGTCAGGCCCCAGGAAGTTCACAATCGGCCAATCAAACAAACTGTGCTGCCTTTGAATCTTCTGGAAAGGAGTCAGATCCTAAGTTCAAAGAAAAACCTGAAACATGTATCACTCAGGAACAAGACTGTGTCCTGACAGAATCAGGAAATGGAGTGATTCTATGGAATTCAAGTGATCATCAAGTAGCCCCAACTCTCTCACTCTATACAAGGGGATCCTGAGGTTCAGAAATCACAAATCATTTTAGGAACATTGCCTTCTTTCCGAGTTAAAGGGATAGTGGCAGAGGACCTTGGCTTTGGATCCCTAATAGGGTACTGTAGGAGCTTCTTCCCTGTGGTCCTCATCTTGGCTTAGTTTGGCTGACACATCACTGATCACTGAACCTCTCTTGGCCTCACGTCTTTCACCTACAAGAGGCTTGCCAAGGACCCTTTCAGTTACATGGAACTGTTTTTGCAAGAAGAAATCGGGGGTAGAGTGAAGAGGCTGCTTTACTAGGAAAGAAGAGGATTGGGCTTTCCTTCAATTTGCTGTGACTATTGCCACATCTTTGGGCCTTAGTTTTCTATTTTGTAAAATTGGAAGGCTAAGAATGAGCATCTCTTCCTGAACTAAAATTCAGTTGTTCTAAAGATCCTGGATCTCTGCTTCCCTAACCCTAAGTTAAAGCAAGCTGCCATATGGTCACAGCTTTGGTTGGGCAACCCCTGCCCCTGATGAGGTACTGAGAAGGATATGAGAGCTGCTGTTTAGTCACCACAAAAGGCACCACCAAAAAGTTGTCCTGTCCTCTCCCCTGGAATCATGTCATTTACACCTTTCCACCTGTAGACATACGGTTTGTTCCATGGGAAACTAGGGAAACATTTTGTGGTCAAATATGCTTGGGAAATAAGTAGCAATGGGGATGGAGTAGGAAAAAATTAATTAATTAATGAGAAGGTAGCACTAATAAGAACCAGGAACTAACTGGAAACAGAGATGTAAGTCAGCTGAGGAAGAAGTCTAGAGCAGATTCCTCCAGGCTTCTAGACTGTGGAGCTAATCCTAAAATGTGGTCACAGGAGGAGAAGCAGACACTGTGGGAAGACAGGAAGTCTAGGTTTACAGACATCTAGAAGGAGTTGTTTGAGGCACACTTCACCTTGAAGACACAGTTTACCTGTCTGTAAAACAAAAGAGATTCTCAAGATGGGTATGTCCCAACAGTATACAATGGACTATGACTCTAAGGGATCCTAACTGTTTTGCCCAAAAAGAAGAAGAGGAGGAGGAAGAGGATGAAATATAAAATAGAAATAGGTTTGTTTGTTTTTCATTCCATGACACTGAGAAGTTTTCAAATGACAGTAGGAATTGTGAATCTCCAAGACAGGGATATGCAAGAGACAATTTCCAAATTAACTTTACTACAGGATCTTTTATTCATACTGTTCACACTTAAAACATGAAAACTACTTTTTTTTTGGTGATTGCAGATTGTTTTGGTAAATCAAGTATTGCTGTAACACAGCCATGCCCATTCATTTACATATTGACTATGGCTGCTTTCCTGCTTTAATGGTAGTTATGGCAGAGACCAGAAGGCCTGAAAAGCTTAAAATACTTACTATCTGGCCCTTTACAGGAAAAGCCTGCTAACTTCTTATTTAAAGGAATAAAATAGGGTATGGGGAGTCCTGCCGGAGTGGAGGACAGGACACCCTTGAATCCTAAGATGCCTGTCTCTGAAAGCTAGATAGCACAGGGCCATGGTTATGAACAGTCTAGAGCCAGACTGACTGCTTGGGTCCAAACCCCAGCCCTGCTACTTAACAGCTGTAGAATATATCAGTTCCTCATCTATAAAATGGGGATAATAACATTACTTACTTGATAGGGTTACTGTAATAAATACATTAATTAATATGTGCAAACCCCTTAGAAGGATGCCTGACACATTAAAAGCAGTTCATAAAAGTTACCTATTATTCTTTTCTTTCTCTCACTGTATAGACAGATAGTAAGCTTCCTGTCCTGCAAGTATACAAGCAGAGACTAGTCTGAAAGACTACAGTAGATAGGAGGTCAAACTATGACAACTATGATGTGATCCAACATAAAATAGACTCCAGGATTCTAAGATTCTAAAATTTTATGGTTTAAAATGCCATGATTTTAAGATTCTTTAAAGTTAATATATGCCAACGATGCTGGCGACTTTCCTTTATGCTCCCTGAGAATATGTGCTGAAGCTTTATCCCCTGGGGAAGCCTGCACTAACCCTCTGCCACAGGGACAACCATCTTACAAAATGTTGAGATTATCCCTCTGAGGAAAATCAAAAGGCTCCAAGAGACTACAGTAAACTTTGGTTTCCACATCTAAGAATAACTTTATCTGCAAATGTTTCCTTTCTTCATGTTATAAAATGAGACACACACAAACTCAGAATACGAATCAGTAACCAAAACATGCTTGACAGCCAAAAAGATGATGCTGCAGAAGCCCTTGCTTGTTTGTCCTGACAGGTTGAGAAGGGAGAAGCAGAACGGCAGAGCTAGAAGAGAGCTTAGAGATCATTACGGCCAACACAAACATTTCCAAGATGAGATAATGAACAGATGCTGTGAGCGAGCAAGTGAGCAACTGCTCACCAAGACCCAGGACTTGATGCTCCCTCCTCTGACTACAGTGGTTGTCATGGTTGCCATTTGTGTCATGAAGTCTGCATAAACTGCCTTGGGGCTCTGTCCTGGGTTCTGTCAGTGATTCAGCTCAATTCCTTTCTCAAGGAATACCTTCACTGGACTCAATAATTATCAGGGGACCTTTCTAGTGATGATATGCTGAGTATTTCAGTGAGACTTTTATGAGAAAATCATTACAGAGGACATTCCACAACTGGCTGGTGGTCCTATCCATACCCTTTAGGATCACTAGAAATTCCCCTAGGGCTCCAGCCTGGACTACCTTGGGTATCACAAGATTCAGGGTTTATTACTTTACACACCCAAGTTTTAAAAAATCTGTTGGACTTGATGCAAACAAAACAAAACAAAAAGGACAAACCAAAACAAAAACTCATTGATTTTGCTCAAATAAACTTAGATTCAACCTACCACTGGGTTCTACCTAAGTCTTAAAGTCACAGAATTAGGACTTTGGAATGCTATACCTTAAAGACATTAGAGACTTGCATTCAACCCTCTCCAGTTCAGATGAAGCACCTGGAGCCCAGGGGGCCAGGATCTTTTCCAAAACTACACAGTACATCAGTGCAGACCTGGGCCGAGAGAGTTCAGGGCTTACCATGCCCTGGGCAGAGCTCTTTTCTTAATTATGCCTCTGCAGTCCAACCTGGCACATTTGGTATACCGGCCTTTGTGTCTTCATTTCACCAAAGGCAATATCGTTGAGAGAAAAAAGGAATTCGATCACTAGCAGACCCAGCCTTGTCTTATGAAAGAGGCTTTTTTCACGATGCTCTGTTCTTTCTCTCAGGTTCCTAACTGTAATTTTAAACTCCATCAAATAGGATAATAGAGTGTGGACATTAGCAAAATAAAAACTTTCCAGACCTCTCTTCAATCCTTGTGCACAGTCATAAATCTTTTTCAGTTGTAGAGCCCCTACCACCTTCAAAGGCATTGATCCTCACATCAAGGATGCCTTTTAGACTAATCGGTTTATTGACTATCAGATTTGTATGTCTGGACAAAGCTCTATATCTGATTCTTGCCTTGACCTCCAAGTCTCCTTGTTTGCAGCTGAACAAGAGTGCTGAATAAGTAGGAGGGAGAACTAATTACAAACAGGCTTAGCAAGTATTAGTAAAATTAAACTGAATTTGTTAAAGTGCCCTGAATCTTCTGTGGCATTAGAAGCCACAAAATCTGTGTGCTGGGAGGAACCCTGATGGGGTATGGGAGGGTCAGTCAACCCCACCTCTATTTACAAGCTGCACAAGTTCATACATTATTTGCTTACAAGAAAGAGGGGTACATCTTGGTCCTTACTAGGGACTGTGACAAACTGTGAGAGTACAGTGGGATATAGCTACTGGACATTTCAACAGAACTTCAGGAAGATTTCAACATAGTAGAAGGCAAGGTCTTCTAATACTCAGACTTTCTCACTGTGGAAAGGGGTGCCTCTGGAGGGAATGAGTGCTCCATACCTGGAGATATGTAAACTAAGGCTAGTTGACCAATTACTAGTCTGGGTAGCGAAAGGAAGCCCCTGCCTGGGTGGAGGATATTGAGCACATAGAACCAAGGTGATAGAATCAGGAACCTAAAAGCTAGAGAGAATCTTAAAGATAACCTAGTCTTGTCCCCTCATTTTACATTTGAAAAAAATAAGGTCCAAAGCATGGACATGAATTATGCAAGATTACACAGAACTAAATCTAGAACCCAACTCTTTTGGTCTTCCACTCCAGGCCTCTTTCTGTTACACTGAAGTAGGTGTGTCTATATGCACCTACCTCCATATGTGCAGGTATAAGAGAGAATATGTATGCACATGCCCATTTACATATACAACATTATAGGTATCTGGAAAAACTAACTCCCTACTGCTATCATCTCCCTCTTAAATAAGAGTAAAATTAATCTTATGAAAAAAGTCAGTAATAGAAACTTCACCCGGGGGGTGGAGGGTGGGAAGGGATAGACTGGGATTTCAAAATTGTAGAATAGATAAACAAGATTATACTGTATAGCACAGGGAAATATACACAAAACGTTATGGTAGCTCACAGAGAAAAAAATGTGACAATGAGTGTGTATATGTCCATGTATGACTGAAAAATTGTGCTGAACACTGGAATTTGACACAACATTATAAAATGATTATAAATCAATAAAAAAATGTTAAAAAAAAGAAAAGAAACTTCACCTGGGTGATACCTTTGTCTAGCTGTGCTGCTTACTAGTTGGATGGCCTTGGGCATACTACCCTTCTGAGCCTCAGCTTTCAAACCAGAATACAAATCCACTCAAATAGGACTACAGTGTATATTAAATGAGAGGGTGATTATGAAAGCATATTCTGTAAAAGGTGAGAGTCATGCTGTATAAATGTCTAAATTGATATGACATTTAGGGGCAATGATAACTAAGGAGAAAATAACATTTTGAAGAGAAGAAAAAAAATACAAGGTATTTTTCTAATTTACTTAACAGATTAAAACTTTGCTGAACCTCAGACTATCAGGCCTCTGCAACACCCTCCAAGGGTTTGTCTAGCCTCTGCTCACCACATCCAAAGACTCCTTTGGACAGCTCCAACAAAATACAAAGTTTTCCCTTATTCAGAGTCAAAATGCCACTCAGTCCTTTCTAAACACTGGTCCTCATTTTACCCAGTGGAGCTATTTTGTGTTAAAAATCAGATGTGAAGGTGAAACCACCAGTCACTCCACTGAGCCTCAAGTGAGTGTGACCAATCTGACCAGCCAGATGGTGTCCAACTCCACAAGGACTTCCTGTACGTACCTTGCTCCCACAGTGTAGCTTCCACTAGGGCAGTGTTTCTCATGAAGGGGGCAGGATGTTTAGCAATATTTAGAGACATTTTTGGTTGCCATAATGAGCACTTGCTACCGGCATCCAGTGAGTAGAGGCCAGGGATGCCACTAATCATCCTAAAATGCACAGGACAGCCCCTCCCATAGCAAGGAACTCTCTGCTCCAGGTGTCCACAGTGCCCAAACTGAGAAATCCTGTGCTAGCTGGAGAAGCCCCCTCTGTCCAAGGGTCCATAAGTCTTTAAATGTGCCCTCTGTCCTTTCCCTTGAATGCAGTAACAGTCCTTCCCTCATCAAACTCCTTGGCCAGGAGAGTACTTCGTTCTCCCTCCCTCATTGCTTTTGCCTCCCCACAAAGAGGGGTGACCTTTCCTGTATGAGGATCAAAGAGGATGATCTTTCCTGTTTGAGAAGGGCCAATTTTGGGGTAGGTAGGAGAACCTCTTAAAACAGTGTCTTATAAATGTCAGTTTTAGAAGTTCCCTTTCCTTTCTTCCTAAGAGATAAATCAGTCCCAACCAAGGGGAACAAGGAAAGGAGGAGACAGGCTGTATTTACTGAAAGCCGCAGAGGATGCTTGGTAAGTTCGGTTCTCGGTCCCGGTGTCCACTGGGAGGTGGAAGGTGCCTTCAGTGCCACAGGAAGACGAGTTCTGTGGCCAGGCCTGTTTCATCAGCAGAGTTGCTTAAGGGAAGACACAAGAATGGCATTAGGCAGAAATAAGAAGTGGGCACCACCAAACACAGACACAAAAGCAAGGGTCTTGTGCTGGACGGAAACATATAACCCAAGGGGCTCTGTTTAAACACATAGGATGGTTCAGCCTTTCTGAGATGGGTTAGTGGTTGGGAGGAGTGCTGAAGTGAACTTCCAAATGATTTGAAACTGAGGAAATCTGAGCTTATACTAATTAGGAGAGTCAGGATTTTCTACCACTACTGAAACCCTGAAAATGCTTATGAATACTGCCTTCTACTGTGACATTCTGGCTTAAGGCTCTGTGATAGTCCTTGGTCACTTTCATATTAAGATGTAGAACTTCGAGCTTTGACTGTGTATTGGGCCAGATCAACTGAGTATCCTTTTTTATGCCTGAAATCTCATCTGGAGGTGTATTTAACAAGTTGCTTTCAAAGAGAGACCCCCAAAATACTATTACCACGCGACATGAACCTTGCTGGACTACCATCTCTTCTAAGGAACTGAGTTTTGGCAGCTTAGAAGGGACAATCCCTGCTAACTCCTTTTCCTATACACCCAGCCAGGGCCAGACAGACAAACCTGTTGCACGAACTTTAAACCTCCTGCTGAGGTGCTACTGGTGCTCCACCTGAGATACTGCCTCATGAATTAGACATGATCTTTTGGACCATTAAGAAAGTAAATGTTAAACCTAGGGTAGCTGTGGAATAGAGATGAGGCCCAGTTTGAAAGAAATCTGCAGAGACTTCCCAGGCTGACTCAAAGCTCAGCTTGGGAGATTTGAAGGATGATACTTCCTACATTCTAGAAGTGGGGAGTGACTCAAAAAACTTACCTTCATGGTGTCCTCTAGGGAAGGAGAGAAGAAATAGGGTTTCAAAGGGTGGAGGGAGTGGGTCCCTAACATTTCAGATACTTCCCTTGATATACTTTCATACACTAGAAGAGAAATATTGACCCAAATGTCTACTTATGGTTAAAAGAACGATTTTAACAGTATCTTTTCCACTCAAATAAGGTCTTGGGGGAATCATGGACCTAGAGTGTTTTAAAGTATATTCGTATTGGCAACAGTAAGATATACTTCACACATTTTAACAAAGGGCTAAGGTAAGATAGGGTGGTTATGAGAAGTTTGCCTATAACCCTCTAATTCCATCAGGATAAGGATAGTCCACCTCCAGAGAGATCCCCATAACCCTGTCTGCCTCTCCAGGTAACAGGAAATGCCTCTGGTTCCTTCAGTCATGAAAGTACTAGGGCCAGAGAAGGAGGTCAAGGACTCTGCTGTTTTTGCTGAACCAGTGATAGAAGCATAGCTGTTCTGGGCTGACCCTGCACTTGCATAGATGGCCCGCAATATATACAGCAGATGCTGAGAAATGAGAAGGAGATCATGGGCAGGGAAGTGACACTAAAAGGAGAATTCTGGTTAGAAGAAATGCAGACCCAGCAGAATTCCATACAGAGTCCAGAGCCTTTGCTGGACATTAAGACATGGCTCTGCAGACAACACAGGAAGAAGGCAGTCAGTTTTAAATGATTATCTCAGGTTTCTTTTCCTGGGGGGGGGGGGGGCAGGGTTAGGATGGGGTAGTGGGGATTAATAAAGGATCCAATTAGTGTTGAAAAATCTTATGATGTCTCCAAATTTAGAACCTGCCACTCCACATGGCTGGAAAGCCCTGGTCACCCAGAACAACTACCTAAAAAGTGAAACATGTAGTTCTGAGAAGTCAGAGAGCAAGACCATGCCCTCAAGACCCCATAGGGAATCCACCAGGGAGCAGGAGGCCTGAATTTGGCTGCAGAGAATTTGGAGAATTTGGAGGCTCTGTTCTGGTCCAGTTTTTAACCCAAGTGGTGCATACTTTACCATAATTTTCATCATAAGCCAAAAAGTCTGACATTAGCCTGAAGGACTGTGTGACAATTAAAGCAAGTAAATCAAAATGAACCAAAGGGTGACTGAGGCCTACACTGCACTCAGCACTGAGGGAAGCGCCACGGTGGACAGGAACACACGTGGGTCATTGTCACCACACACAAGGTATTTATGGTCTAGCTGAGGATGCAACATAGCCACACGCCAACCAGAGAGTGAACAAGACAGCATTACATACGGTAAAATAACATTCTAGATTAACCAGGAAAGAAGCAAGTGCGACTGTGCCTATGATTATGTCTTTCCCAACTGAGCAGGTGAATAAACTATACATGTTCCTGAAGAATTGGGTATTTTCTTCTGGTTTCATTATAGAGAAATACTGGTATTTTCTATATTTCTCTGTATATACGGATACATAGTAAGTTAAATAACTATGAATATGAAGACTAAAAACAAAAAAATAAATACTAGCTGTCAACTTGACTTCCTTATTAGTCAGCTGTACCATATGATCTTCCTTATCCCTGTACAATTCTAAAGTAACCCATTCTGTTGGTGGTAGCGATTTAGAGCTCAGTTGTGAGATGAAGACAATCCAACTGGAGCTTTCAGAGGCATGCTAACAGAGGAGGCTTCTCTGACAGACATGCCTGCTCTTGGGTGCCATGAAAGGTACCAACTCCTAGAAATGTTCTATATTTTTAATAAATACAAGTGTGTAAATTTGTCAAATCTTACTGAGCTGGATACTTGAGACTACTGCACTTTATGTAGTACTGTATATATACTATTCCTCAATTTAAAGAGAGAGAGAGGGAGAGAGAGAACCCGTGGCAGTGAAGGGCCACGGCCCAGTCACAGCATGCTACCCACGTCCAAGTGCTGGGTTGTTCACTTCCCTGGATACGGGGCCCTCACGCCCTCTGACACTTAAACAATTTGTTAAGCACACTTACAGGGAGGAGAGGCAGCAAGGGACCATCATCCTGAACAATGTAGTAAGTCAGGAAATCTGAGTTCTAGCCTGGGCTGTGCCACTTATTAGCTGTGGGACCTTGGGCAAGTCACTATGCCTTTCTAAACTTCAGGTCTGTTGTCTCATAAAATGGCAATAATAATCACTCCCTTGATTGCTGCATAGTATTGATGTGAGGATCAAAAATAAAGTGTCATCCAATCTTAGAGTTTCTAATTCTGGTGTCTGTCCACACTTTTATCCCCACAGTTGTGGTCAGCTCTAATGGAAGCTCTCATCACCTCTCACCTGAATTACTGCAACTGCTTCTTCACTCTTCAGTGTTTTTTTTTTTTTTTAAACCTGCCAATTTCATTTCCAAGATACAATCAAGAGTGATATTTCTGAGACCTAAACTTAATCACAAAACCTTCTTAAAAACATTCCATGGTTCTCCACTACCTAACTCCTTGTGTGGCACTCACTCTGGTAATTTAGTCCTATGGTCTCCCTAGACTCTCCTTGTTCTCACTCTCGAGCCCTATACTACAGCCACACAAATGGTTTATTATTCCCAGACTATGCCAAAGAGCATCATTTCTCTGTATTTTTGCTTACACTACTCAGTCTTCCTGCCATGTCTTTTTCAAATGCCACCTGGTAAACATTTATTAACCCATCAATCATAAGCTGAAGACTCATTTCTACTATGAAGTCTTTATTTTCCCTACCTCTTGACCACAGCCCCCTCATGTATCCCATTTGGTTCACTATCCCAGCTCCTGTGAGTCTTAGAAGCCCCCATACTTGCTAGTTTGTCCATCTCTCCCACTAAACCGTGAGCTCCTTGAAAAGAGGAGCCTTGTCTTACTGGCCTTTAAAGGGCCAGCTTAGGGTGTGGGACAGAACATTTTGTGAAGAGAAGAGCTCCATACAGACTCTCTGGTACTTCTATTTCAGATGGTACAACAGGAGGGGTGAGGAAACAGGAGAGCGTCTCTCACTTTATGGAGTCTTCTGTCCGAGTTCATATATCCTGAGGCAAACAAAAATGACTCCCCGTAAACAATAAGAGAAACAAGCCTATAACTAGCAATATTGAAATAATAAGATTGTAAGAGGACAAGCTGTTAGCATTTAAAGGGACCTCACAGATCATCTGGAATAAAACACTTTATCTACCGCCTGGAGACATCAGCGAATTGCCCAAGATCACACAGCCCACAGCAGTGGCAAGAAGAGATTTTCACAGCTCATCTCCTAAAAGGTGCACCACACACAGATTCGATTTTCACAATCCAAATAATTCAAGGTTGTAAGTTGAGAAAGTGTGCAGAGATTTTTACAAAACACTGTCCTGAGCAGCCCAGGTGAGGGTGGTGAAAGCAGCAAGTCCCTCCTATGGTCCCTTCCTGTCTATGACAAAAAGGACCTAGTCAAGTTACACTGCTGGGACCCTCACAGGTGCCCAGAAGTTCCCGTGGTGCCTTGGGCCTGGAGTCCACACTGCCCAGAGAACCCAGCTTTGGTCCCAGGCTTATGAGCACACTTGCCCCTCACCTCTCACCATTCAGGAAAATGCGCCCCAAATGAGCCAGAGCTCAAAGTCTGGGCTAAGGGAATAGATTGTATCTAAAGTCAACCAGGTCTTCAAACATGTCAGACTGCCAATGGAGATGAAAAATCTGATCTGGGGCAGACTGGATTTTTGCATTCTTATAGTCATACTCCAAGTACTCCTCCACAGGAGCTGCCACAAAGCGAAAAGAGGAGCCATATAGGCCCAGGAATTTTTGTTCAATTGTTTGTTTGAATTCAGCAGCCACGTTAGGGTGAAGGTTTCTGACCCTAGGTCAGATGGGACCCCAGAGGTGAGGAAGGGGAGAGACGCCTTTTAGTGCCATGATCCTTCACTGCTGCCCTAGGGGACGGTTCATGTGTGTCTCCAACCCATGATTTTGCACCATCAGACATGTTCCTGCATGCTTTAGGAACTGCTGCTGAGCCACCTGGGGGAGCCCAAGCCTAGGGGATGGGATTTGGGAAGGAAAGGGGAGGGCATTTACTGTTGTTACAAAATAACACATTCATAGGCCATAATACAGATGAGGAAAAATAGCTCTCCTACCATAAGCTGAATGCAGGAACTGAAACTCTGTTGGATAGAAATGTTAGTTGAAATTACCACTAAGAATCTGTGCAAAGTAGTATACATTGCAGTTACAAAAACAATTTTTGTTTCAAAATAACAGTTTCCTCCCAGGCTACACAAGAAACAGTGAATGCAGAGAATGCAAAGTACCTCTACCCTGGAGGGTGACAGACTTGCCATCCAGGAAAGTTCATGCATCAAGTCGAGAGGCACCTCCTTGGATGCCATGACATCTTCCAGGCAGCTGACCCAGAAGCTGCCTGGAAGTGTACAAGTCCAAGCTCCTGCTCTTTGCTCATCCATGCTAAGAATAGATTTCAATTCTCCCAAGCACTGCAGAGGACTTCACACATGACAGAGGCTTTATATGCTAGAGGAGGCAAAGGTTCAGGGACAATACCAACATTTTGGGCCTCTGAAGAGCCTTCTAAAGTCCTAGAGGGCTAGGACCAATGCAGAGGCATTTCATTCCCTGAAACCTCTGGGAAAGTGTGGTGCTGCAGGAAGGGCATAGACTGTGGGTCAGATTAGCTTTGAATCCTAGTTTCACCACTTTTTAGCTGTGCAACTTTGGACAAGTTATTTAACCTTTCTGGGCAAAACTGGAGGCAAGAAGCTCTAACTCACAAGACTATGATAAAAATAAGACAAGACTTACATAGTGTTTGAACATGGCAGGTGTTCAGAAAACACAAATTCCTTTCCCACCCCTGCCCCAGGTTCATCATATGCAAAATGGGAATAATATATTTGTACTTTACAAGGCTGCTATGAAGTCAAGTGTGACAACAAATGACAATGATTTATAAAGAGATTTTTTTTTGAGGCGGTATTTCATTTTTACCTATATTAGTTATCCTATTTATCCTTTCTCATCATATTAGAGTACCATTAATATGATACATCCTTTGACCTCCGGATTCTAAAAACAACTCTGTTGGATCCTGCCTCCTGGATCCTTGGAGTCAAACAGGTCTTAGATAAGATCCCCGAAGTCATTAAGAGTTTGGAAAAAAAGCTCCAAGTACCCACACTGTTTTCAGAATCAATGAAAAGAGTGAAATGATTCCCTGCATCCTGGACAGATGACATCTTAGGGTACTCAGAGCTGCTAAAAATAGCTCTTTCTGAAGCAACTTCTTGGTCTCCTTGAAGAAGTTGAGAGAAATTTAAACCTGAGAACCTGGCTCCTTTGCAGCCTTCTATCCTGCAGGCATCTCTTAGCATCACAAATAACTGGTTCTGGCAGGAAGCTGACAGTACCTACACTGTCCTCTCTGTCCTTGAGTCAGCTCCTCCATGGCAGGAGCCCCACTGCAGTCAGGAGACCTGGTAAGTGCAGAGGTCAGCCTCCTAGCATATGACACAGACCAGCTGTATGTATGTGTAACTCCAAAGGGAAAGGGATCTGCCCAAGGTCACATCAAAATCAGTAACATTGTTGGTGCTATAACCCCAGTCTTTCAACTCCCAGTTTGGGGCTTTCTGACACAGTGTGCTAATACCACCCTCTTTGGGGGACTGTGTGGATTTCTGAGAAAACAGTCTAGGTGTGTTTAGTCATAGCTTAGTTTCAAAACATGAAACTGGGGAAAATCAAGTTAGAGGTGGGTCGATACCTTGTGTGTTTCAAAATTAAAACTTAATCAGCACTTTATACATGCTAGGAGCTTTCCAATCTCTCCATCTGCCCACCACCCAACAGTCTCAGGCTCCTCCTATCTGCTCTCCCTTCCCTCTCTGATCTGATTGCTCTAGTCTACCACCTCAATTTCTCTATGGCCAACTGCAACTATAATGCAGTGGTTAAAAGTGCATATGGATGTGGTGGCAGGATGTCTGGGTTTGGATCCTTGGGTTAGCCCCCTAACTTCTCTGAGTTGTAGTTTCCCTACTTGGGAAAATGGGAATAACAATAGTAATGACCTCAAAGGTTTCTTATGATATAAAACAAGTTAATATCCATACAGAGCTTAAAATAGTCCCGGGGACTTAGGAACCATTCAATAAATGTTATTTATTCCCTGCCCTTTCACCTTCTTGCCAACTAACTCTAAAACAATTCCACAATCTATCACCAGAAGTTTTGAACATTATGAAGACTATCCCAGTGCTGAAGATTAGAGCTTTGACAAATTTGGTCTCCACACTCAGTCAGGCCTCTCATGTTACAGGACTGTGTTACTGCTTGGTAGCTTCCTCTCCTACTTCTTCCAGTGAGGCTTTCAGACCTCAGTCCCTCTCGTTAAGAACCCTCCCTCAGCCTTGCTCACCTGTCTCAGTAAATCAAGATCATTAAACTAGAACTCTCCACTTTCCAATTTATTCTAAGTACGTCCACCTGTGGCCTTTTGTTTAGTCTGAGAGGAAGAGTTGCCCTCCTATGTGAGGAACCCCACTCTACCAGCTGCCCAAAACAAAGAAGAAAACCAAGCTCTGGGCTTCTCACCCCACTGCAGGCTCCTTGGAGGCCTGGCTCCATCTGATATCCCTTCTCCTGCTTCTCTGACTTGTCCTCTCCAATTGTTCCTTCTCATCAGCACTTATTAATCATATTCATATCCGGGGGGAAAAAAAAAACCAACCCTCACTTAACCTCACCTCCTCTTCTAGTCAATGGCTTCTTGTTCTCCTTTCTCTTGTAGCCAAGCCTCTTGAAATTGTAGGCTCCATCTGCCAAATCTATTTCTTCACTCCCAGCCTCACCTCACTGACTGCTTCTGCAGAGGTCACTCATGGCCTCCTGACTATGAAGACAATGCATCTTCTTCACCCTGGATCCTACCTGACCTTCTACAACTACTCATCTCATTAGGTTTTAGACTGGATAGTTTACCAAGCCAATCCACAGATCTCATAGTTTTTAGATTTAAATAATGTCTATATCATTTAAGATACTAGATAATCAAAACCACCATAGTTTTTAAAGTAGAACTTACCAAATTCGATTAAGACTTATCAGAGAGAATTTCTGTAGCATTTATTGCTTCTGCCTATTATAGGTTTTTTGGGAAATATATATCTCATTGATTAAAAGTGAATATAGAATGAAATATCAATGCTAAAATACTAGTATAGATTTTTCAGCCTGTGTGACACTGCTCCCCTCACAAGCTCTTTGAGGACCACAACCACAATTTTTTCAAGTTTAAATCACTGATGGTGTCTTCCAAAATGCCTCAGACATAGCAAGACCAAAACAAATGTCTGTGGAATAACACACCTCCGTAAGCACTTCAGGGATTAACAGCACTTACTCACATAAAATAGTTCTTGTCTGCTAAAAAAAAAAGAGGGGACTCATGATATGTGCATGCATAGGAGTGTAATATGATTATGGTATCATTCCTCTTAGAGAGGGGCAACTGAGGTTCACAGAGGTCAGGTGACTTTAAGGTTACTAATCTAGGAAGTGACAGAGTCAGAACTCAAATCTAGGTCTTCTGATATAGCCCATGTTTGCCTCTCATTTAAACATCCCAGAAGAAAGGGAATGACAGTAGGAAGAGTACTGGATTGGCAAAGAAAAGCATGAGAACAAGAGCCCAGAGATCTGCCAAGGGTTCTAGTTCATATGCTACTGATTCACTGGGTGACTGGGACAAAACACTGCTTCTCTCTCGATCTCCCTTGTCAACAGACGGGTTGAACTGGAGGAGCTCTAGGGTCTTTTCAAGCTTTCCCATTCTAGAAGAATAATTACTAAGCGAGAAAATGAGGGTATTATCATGACATCCAAGGCCTTTCCAAAGCTGGCCCTTGAATACCTGTAGTCCAGATTCATCTATTACGCACCACCCCCCAATCAACAGTCTATGCTTCAACCATTCTCACCACTTCTCTAGGTTCTTCAGTGTCATTTCTTCACATCTCCATGCCTTTGCCCAGGCTCTATTCTGCCCAGAATGCTCAACTCTTTTTTGTAGGCTTAAAAGAATGCTTCTTACTCCTCCCTCAAATCTCCACTGCTAGGTCCTCTGTGAAGACTCCCCTGTACTTTGAACCTCAGGCAGACTGTTGTACCCTCCTCCGCTTCCTCTTTTCTTGTATGTATTCCTTTTCCAATACACATTACACTGCACAGTCATGAATTTGTTTATATACCAGCTCCCAAATGGACTGTAAGCTACTTAAGGCAAAGATAACATCCTTCATTTTTTTTTTTCCATTCTAGTGTGGAGGACAGTCAACAAACACCTGAGTAAATGAAGAGGAAGTTAACATAAAAGCATCTACAACCGTGAGGCAGGTAGAATATTTCTCAGAGAGGTGAGGTAACTTGTCCAAAGCCTCACAACTAGTGATTCGAGTAATCAGGACTCAAACCCAGGACTTACAAACTGCAGAACCCATACTCTTTCTTCTGCCCCTTGAGTGTTAAAGCACCAGCTGAGCGTGGAGGGTAAGATTAATGGTAAGACCTCTGCATTGCTCCCAAACTGAGACAAACTTTAATACTTTCAAATCTATTTCAACCTCTATCCAAGGAGTGTTGGGTCTTTATGATTTTTGAAAAATAAGTTTCTTGCTTTAGCTTGAAAACCAGTTCTTTATTCTCTGGTAGCAAGTCTCTCACTCTCTTCCACATCCAAAAGTCTGCTCTGCGTGTCTGTGTGTGTGTGTGTGTCTGTCTATCTCAAAAGCAGCCTCAGGGGAAACTAAGAAAAAAATGGACGTGGACATTGTTTGGAAGAACAGAAAAGGTTCTGTAAAGAGGATGCATGTCTTAGATATTCCAGCAGAGGAAAGAGGCCAACTTTAAGTCCCAAGGAGAAAGGAGGAGATTCTATTCTCACTCCAGCCTGGAGGCTTAACAACCCCAGTTCCCAGAGAGGACTCCCTGGAGAATCAAGTGTGGGTAGACAGGCTAAGCCCAGAGCAATTAAGGACTTGGAAAGGTCAGCAGGTGTTTTGTGGGTTTTTTTCCAAATAGAGCCCCACCTCCTACCCCACTCACCACTGCTGTCTCCATTTTCTCCTTACCTGGAGCATAACTCGGGCTATTGGTGGGGTACAGGCTGGGATTGTAGGCAGGGGCGGCTGCTGGATAGGCTGTGGGGTAACCTATGAAAAGGAAAAAAGCTCCATTTAGTTGAGCAAGAAGAAAACCCAATTTCTGAGCAAATGGAATCCAAGTCCCAGGCTTGCCCTTAAAGCCTCTTCGTGGGCCATTTCCACAGTATATGTGACTCGCTTTTAGCCTCTCGAGAAAAATCACCAATACCACACCCCCAGCATATACACATTTTTCTAATTTTTAAAAGCAGTACAAGAACTATATGACTATATGCTCACTGTAAAAGAAAAAAAAAAAAAGAAAGAATCACTATACAAGTATATATGGTAAAAAAAAGGAAATTTACTTTCACATTCTTGATACATTACTCTCCTCCCCAGGCAACTATGACTCCAAAAAGCTTTCTGTGTATTTTTATACACATACGTTCAGTGATGTGCTGGTAAATATTAAAACAGGCTAGAGGGGACTGAGATGGAGCCGTATTTGCAGCATTTGCCAAGTTCTGTGGTGTAAATATTCACACCATGGCTAATTTCAAGCTACCAATATCACTGAATTGAGAGGAGATGCTCCTTATTGGCTCTCAAGAGCCCACACAAGCCTGATCCAGTTCATCACTGCATATTATATATGGAGTTTTGGGGAATTTTTTAATTGTGACAAAATACATATAACATAAAACTGGTGATTTTAATCATTTTAAGTGTAAATTCAGTGGCATTAAATACATTCACAATGTTGGGCAACCATCCTCACTATCTGTTTCTAAATCTTTTTAATCAAACAGAACTCTATAACCATTAAGCAATAACACCCCAATCCCTCTTCCCATAACCCTTATTAACCTCTACTCTACTTTGTCTCTATGAGTTTGCCTTTTCTAGATATTTTATATACATGGAATCAAACACCATATATCCTTGTGTCTGATTTTTTTCACTTAGCCTAATTTTTTCAAAGTTTATCCATGTTTTAGCATGTATCAAAACTTCACTCCTTTAGATGGCTGAGTAATATTCCATTGTGAGTATATGCCATATTTGGTTTATTCATTCATCTGTTTGATGGACACATGGGTTATTTCCACCTTTTGGATATTTTGAATAATGCTGCTGTGAACACAGATATACAAGTATCTGAGTCCGTTTTCAATTCTCTTGGGTATATACTGAGGAGCAGAATTGTTATGTTATATGGTAATTATATGTTTAGCTTTTTGAGGAACCACCGAACTGTTTTTCAGTGGCTACACCATTTTACATTTCCACCAGCAGTGCATGATGGTTCTAACTTTTACATATCCTTGTCAACACTTGTCATTTTCTGGTTTTTTGATTATAACCATCCTAACAGACATAAAGTGGTATCTCTCTGTGGTTTTGATGTACACTTCCCTAATGATTAATGATGATGAACATCTTTTCATGTGCTCACTGGTCATTTGGGCATCTCTTTGGAGAAATGTCTATTTGAAACATCTGTCTATTTAAAAAACTGGGTGGTTGTTTTGTTGTTGAATTCTAGGACTTTTTAATATATTCTGGACATTAAACCTTTATCAGATATATGATTTACAAATATTTCCTCCCATTCTGTGGGTTGTCTTTCACTTTCTTGACAATGCCTTTGATGCACAAAATTTTAAAATTTTGATTAAGTCCAATTTATCAATCTTTTTCTTTTGTTGCTCATGTTTTTGGTGTCATATCTAAGAATCCACTGCCAAATCCAAGGTCATGAACATTTACCCTATATTTTCTTCTATGCATTTTAATGGCTTGGGCCCTTATACTTGTATCATTGATCCACTTTTGTATATGGTGTGAAGTAAGGGTATATGTAGTTTTAAATTCTACTTTTTCACTTTAACATTATAAGCATTTTTGCATGTAATTACACATTCTTCAAGACAGTTTAAAATATCTTTATGGGGGGAGGGCATAGCTCAAGTGGTAAAGAGCATGCTTAGCATGCACAAGGTCCTGGGTTCAATCTCCAGTACCACCTCTAAAAACAAACAAATAAACAAACCTAATTATCCCCCAATAAATAAATAAATAATAAACAAATGTGTTTATAATAGTCCATTAGGTAGATAACCATCACTCTGTTTTTATATGTTTAGGCTGTTGGCAAATTTTCATGATTATAAAGCAAGCTATGAGAACAACGTAAATAAACCTTTGGCTGCATTTCTGATTAGGTTTTCAGGAATCAGTTCTAGAAGTGAGCTTTCAAGGTCAAAAGACAGTGCTATTTTTAAAGCCCATCAATTCACAGTGACAGACACTGTGATTGCTGCCCTTGTGGAGCTTATACTTTAAGAGGGTAGGAGAAGGCAGTGGATAAATAGTAAATATAAACACAGTGCTATGGAAAAGAGAAAAATGGCAGGGTAAAGGGCATCAGACATGCCAGAATGTTGCAGGGAGGGCATTGCACTATTAGAATAACCAGTATAAGATACATTGAAAACGATAAATGCTGGAGAGGGTGTGGAGAAAAGGGAACCTTCCTACACTGTTGGTGGGAATGCAGTCTGGTGCAGCCATTATGGAAAACAGCATGGAGATTCCTCAAAAAACTAAAAACAGACTTACCATATGATCCAGCAGTCCCACTCCTCAGCATATATCAGAGGGAACCTTAATTCAAAAAGATACTTGCACTCCAATGTTCATAGCGGCACTATTTACAATAGCCAAGACGTGGAAACAACCTAAATGTCCTTCAAGAGATGACTGGATAAATAAGTTGTGGTATATTTATACAATGGAATACTACTCAGCCATAAAAAGAATAAAATAATGCCATTTGCTGCAACATGGATAGACCTGGAGACTATCACTCTCAGTGAAGTAAGCCAGAAAGAGAAAGAAAAATATCATATGATACCACTTATATTTGGAATCTAAAAAAAAAGACAAATGAACTTATTTACAAAACGGAAATAGACTCACAGAAACAGAAAACAAACTTACAGTTACGGGGGTGGGTAGGGGTGGGAAGGGATAAATTAGGAGTTCAAGATTTGCAGATACTAACTAATATATATATAAAATAGATAAAGTTCATACTGTATAGCACAGGGAACTATATTCAGTATCTTGTAGTAGCCTATGGTGAAAAAGAATATGAAAACAAATATATGTATGTTCATGTATGACTGAAGCATTATGCTGTACACCAGAAACTGACACACTGTAAACTGATTATACATCAATAAAATATATATATATACATACAAAAAAAAAAAAAAAAGAACCAGAGCTTAAAAAAAAAAGACACATTAAGAAAGTAAGATTTCCACAAAAACTTGAAGGAAATAAGAGTTAACCAAGCAGATGGCTGAAGGAACAGTATTTCAGATGAAGGTAACAGTCAGTACAAAGGCCCTAAGCTAGGAGTATAAGGGAGATGTCTGAGGAACAGCAAAGAGGCCAGCATGGTTGAAGTGGAACAAGTGAGGGGGGAAAGTAGTAGCAAACAAAGTCAGAGAGATAAAAGGCTCGTCAATTCATGTAGGGCCTTACGGCTTCTGGAAGGACTTTGACTTTTACTCTGAGTGAAATGAGAAGCCATCACAGGGTTTTTAGTAGAATAGTAACATGATCTGACTTATGTGTGAAGAGTCACTCTGACTGTTTTGTTGAAAAGAGACTACAATGGGGGAAGAGTAGAGAAGCATGGAGACCAGTTAGGAGGCTACTGCAAACTCCTAGCAATAGATGATGGGGATAAGATCAGGCCAACAGCAGCAGAGATGATGAGACGTAACATGGTATCATGCTGCTTTCTAGGAAGACTATCAATCTGTATTCATACTAGCAGTGTGTAAGTGCCTGTCTCACTGCTTCCTGCAGTTTTTAAATGCTCATTGGTTTTTGACTGACAATGGAAAGCTGATTTTAAAAGTCAAAGATTAAATCCCTAAATCCCTAAAAGCTTCTTTGGGATTTGTAAATATTGAGCTTTAATAATGTATCTTTGTTAATATGCTGTTTCCTAAATCCTTTCCAACTCCAAAGAAAATTCATCTCTCTTTACCCTCCAGTCATTTTCTGATTTCAGAACTAAGGCAGGTAACCTGTTGTCACTTAATTAGCAATATGGAGGCCTGTCACTTCTCAAGGAGAGTCAGGGGTTTAATCTGGGAAGCCAAATGATCCGGTCTCATGGCTGAAATTTGTATTCAGTTTCCTGTGAGATTACAGCCAAGGGTAATCACACCCCAATTATGTCATTTCAGATGTCTTTTACTTTAGTGGCAATTACAGGATCTTCCTTCAATGTTTCCAAGTAGAATTATTCTACATTCACTTGAATTTGGCAAGTATCACAGAATGGCAGCATTAGAAAGAGCCCTCTTCATTTTCTTGATGACATCCTCAAGCTGAGAAAAAGGAAGGGAGTTAGGGTCACAGATTACTGAGGTTAGAAGCAACTTGTGGGGAGGGTCTAGCTCAAGTGGTAGAACGTATGCTTAGCATGCAGGAGGTCCTGGGTTGAATCCCCATTACCTCCTCCAAGAATAAATAAGTGAATAAACCTAAATACCTACTCCTCCAAAAAAAAAAAAAAAAAAAAAAAACCCACAACCACCACCAAAAAACACACACACACAGAAAAGCAGCACCTTAAAGGCCATTCGGTCCACCCTCACATTTGAGGCTAGGGCTCCACTACAACACACTCATGGTATCATTTATCCCAGCCCTCACACCTCTACTGAAAATGGACTCTTTCCTTTCCTGAGATACATACCCTCCCCAATCCTGCCATGAGACTGCTCTGATTGTCTGAAAGGGACTTCTCATACCTCACCGAACTCTATCTTGTATCTTCTACCCTTTAGAAGAGCAAATTTTTGAAGACACATACATCCCCAACTACAGAACTTATCACATGGCACTTCAATGGTTTGTTTACATTTCCTGTCCTGTCTCCTTCCCTCAAATTGTAAGCTCCATGAAGGCACAGCTATATCTCATTTGCCTGTACACAACAGCTCTTGATCAGTTCCTCTCTCCCACTCCCTGAACACACCACCACCACCACCACTTTCTCCTCTCAGCCTAGACAGCAAGCATGTGAGCTTCTCAAACACAGAGTGGTGATGAATAGTCTGTCTGGCCAGAAGAGAATACCCCTTTCCCACCTTCAACTTTCCCTGTCCAAAAGGGGAATCATAAGTAAGCTGAACTTCCTCCCTACCACTTTCTTGGTTTTGTTTTGCTTATTTTGTTTCTTTGTTCCCAACTGATATTGATCATCTTGCTGCTTCTGTTGATGCTGCTGCTGGTAGCTGTAGTGCCTAGTACCATAAGGCAGAGAATAGGTACTCAATGAAGAGATTACCCAGCGGGTTGTATTCTGGAGCTATGAAAGGTTTAAAAACAAAAGCAATCCAACAGGATCCCTGGCCTTGAGAGCATCACCAGCTAATAAGGGAGAAAGGTAAGTGGACAGTTAGAATATGGCCTGAAAAGTGTTATGACAAGGATATAGTGTGAGCAAAGAAGGAGCCTTTACGAACCAAGATTTACATAGTACCTGCTGTCTGCCAGGCATTATACTGGGCACTAGGTGTCCCTGGATGTGGACAAAAAAGGGGAGAAAGAACATCCAGACAGAAGGATGAAGGGGATCGTTTTGGGGGCATCCATAAGTGGTTTGGCTTGCACCCTCCTTAGCTCTAACAAGCAGGGCAGACGGGTTAACCACATCTGAAAGGGTAGGTTGCTTTTTAGGGCTTGATCTCACCATTTTGTCTTCTTGTGACCATATCTCCCTTTATGGTCATTGACCCTAACTTACCTTCTAGTTTCATCTTTCTACTGACTATGCCCGAGTTTCATACTGCTAGACTGGACTTCTCTCCTGAACTCCTAACTCACATAGTATCTATCTGCCTACTCAACGTCTCCACTTGGATGTTTGCTAGACATCAAGGCTATAAGGCAGAGTGGCTAAGAGCGTGGTCCCTGGAGCTAGATCTAACCTTAGGTTTGAACTCCAGAAACACCACTAACTGTGTTATCTTGGGCCAATTACTTAACCTCTCTATGCTTTAGTTTTCCCATTTGTAAAATGGGACTAATAATATTATAATAGGTTGCTTAAGTATTAAATTAGTAAGACCTCGAAGCACTAGGAGCCAGGCAAATAGTTCAGACTTCAAAAAGTTAGCTATTATTATTTCGAATTTATGATATTCAAAAACAAATATTTGCTTTCTATCTTCCCATTCCCTTCCAAACCTGTTCTTCAAGCTTCTCCACACCAGTAAATGACAATTCATTCTTCTAGCTCCTCAGGCCCAAAACCTCAGAGTCATTCTTGACTCTATTCTTTCTCTCCTATCCACATCTTATCCAGCAAAATCTTTTTCATCTATCTATCCATCTTATTCAGCAAATCTTTTCAGTTCCACCTTTAGAATACATTCAAAATCTGACCATATATCTTGTTGCCTACATACTTTCTATCCTAGTCCAAGTCATCATTTCTCACCCAGATTATTTCAACAGCTTCTTAACTGGTCTCTGCTCCTACCTTCCACCTGAGCAATTTCCCACAGCAGCCAAAGCTATCTTTTAAAACATTAAATCAGATCATAACACTCCTCTCTTTAAGCCCCACAGTAGCTTATTCCCATGACAATCACAGTGAAATCCTTTTAATGACCCACCCAGACTTTAGCTACCTCTCTAACCCCTTCTCCCACTACTTGCCCCCACACTGATTTACTCCAGCCACAATGGCCTCCTTGCTGTTTTTCAAATGTGTCAAGCACCTTCCCATCTCAGAGCCTTTACCCTTTCTGTTTTCTCCCTTCTGGTACTCTATTCAAAGGTCATCTTACATTCTTTCTATTTGGTACTGTTTTAGAAAGTAATCAACTTTGATTACTCTCTATGTTCCTTATCCGGCTTTGTTTTCCTTCACAGCAGTTAATAATCTGACATACTAGATATTTACTTGTTTATGGGAGACTGCCTACCTCCCACCACTAGAATGTAAGCTTCAAGTCACAGCAGCACTTGCTAGTTTGCGGCTATTCCCTGTTGGATAGAGATCAGGACACTCCAAAGACTCTCTGGACAAAGACTCTCTCACCCAAATAAGCAGAGTGCATTCCAAGTGCCAGTTCTCCAAGACTGAGTGGATCTGTAGAAGTGCACTGGGGGTAAAGACATGGAGTTCAAATACCACACCATGGATATTTCACCCATTGCTCAGACAAAAGATACTTTCACAAATGCAATGTCATTTGAGCCTCAAAACAACACTAATGTTATTTCTCCCATTTTGTAGGGGAGAAGGAAACCAAGGCTCAGAGAGGTGAAGTGACTTTCTGGCTAAGATTATTCAGTAATCTATATATTCCCATCCCATCCCCCTTTTTTTGGTTTCAAAATTATAATGTATGGTTTAAAAGAGAAGAAAGAAAGTTTGTTGCTGGTTATAGGTCTGAAGGAATCTAGGAGGAAGGGAAGATAGAGGGAAAAGTAAGGGAGGGGACATGTTTGGGGAAAATCCAGTAGCACCAAATCCCAGTTTTCCACCTACAGTCCAGCCCTTGGAGTGAATAATTTTAGTGACAGGATGTGGAATGGGAACTTAGATGGTAGGAACTGAACTTTTCCACAACTACCAAATAACTATGACTTGATCCTTAGAAACAAGTCTGCCCCTCCTGTATTTATATTCTCTGAAGGTCAAGAGTGAAGAGAATAAATGGACACAAGTGAGCTTTTCTCCTTTGTACCCGAAAGACTACAGTAGTGATCAGATTTCCTGGGATTCTGATGTGTACATTTTAACTGCTTTACAGAGGTCAATACAATCTAATCCCTTTTATATGAAGAAATGTAGAGCTATTTTTTGATTAACATGGAGATAAGAAATTGCTTTCAAGAGAAATCAGAGTACTAGTTCTGAAATTAGCTGATCTTTAGGAAGTAAATATAGCAGAGTACCAAAAAGCTAGTGGAAGACTAACTCCTTGGGTCAAGAAGACAAAGAGGATTACTCCTTTGTGAGTAGGGGGGACACTTATGCAATGAAGACACTTTAGGTCTGAAGCTCACAATTAAAAAAGAAGAAAACTGGCCCCCTCCACCCCAACCCCAAAGCCAGGGTGACCAAAAAACAACAAAAACAAAAAGATCCCCAAAACCCCACACCAAACTTAAACAAACAAATCTCAAAATAAAAAGAAGAGGGCAGGAGGAAGGATATAATTTTTAGTGCAGCATATTCTGAGCATTGTGCCAGGCACTTCTTTATCTGATTTAATCTTTACCCTAACTTGATGAAATATGTTATTAGTCCAACTTTATAGATGAGGATATTGAAACTTAGACTTATCTTACACAAGTAAACAGAGAGTGGAGACAGAACGGGGTCTGCTGAATGAGACAAGGTCCATTCTACCAACCTCCCTCAAACATGAGTCTACTTAGCATAAACCTCTGGATTTGGCTGCCATTTTCTTTGCCAACATTCTTTTATTTTAGCTTCAAAACCTGAGAAAACAGGAAATTACTAGGGAGAATCAATGAAAGATGGTTCAGTTACAAAAATTTTTTTTAAAAAGCTCTTCTGTTTCCATTTAGTATCCTAATGTAGGTCATGCTCATGTTATTGAAAAGCATCACACAGGCACTGATCAGAGTTAGAAGAGGTACTAGCGGTGACTGAGTCCAACTTGCCACTCAGCACTGAAATACCTTTTATAGTGGCCTGCACGGCTGGTTCTGCCAGCACACCCTTCTAATGATGGTGTGTTCAGAACCCCTTCAGGAGGTCAAAGCTCCTGCTGGAGAGCTCTGGGGTTAAAAAACTCTTTACTCAAGCAAAAAATTGACCTTGTAAGGAATCTAACTCTGAACATCTTCGAAACTACTGGTCCTAGTTCTAGCCACACAGAAAACATCTCTTCCCTCTGTTCTAGCACAACTTTCCAGAGACATGAAGAAATTAGTTATTCTTCCTGAATTTTCTGTTGTCCACATCCAACAGACTTAATTCCTTCAATTCTTCCCCATCTTGACTGTCCACCTTTGGCCAGTCTTCAATTTACAATTCCCCTTCTCTTAAAATAATTTCCATTTTCTTCCTGCCTCCTCATTCTTCTGATGTTTTTTTTCCCTAGATTTAAAACAAAACAAAACAAAAAAAACCCAACAAACTGAATTGACCTAAGATTGGTAACAGGCGGTCAGTGAAGGCCTACAGTGACTTAATCCAGATTTCTTCATTATTATCCATTTTAGTTGGCCTTGACCAATGAATAAGAGTTTGTCAGAAGTGTGTGGCAGTGGGGACAAGGAAACATACATTTGATTCATACATGAAATGTATGCCATATCAGGAATATGGCAAATATTCATACATGAAATGTATGCCATATCAGGAATATGGCAAATAGAGTTTACAGTTTGTGGGGAAGAGTGGCAGGAAACGAAAATAAAAATACACCCTGGGGATAGACTGTGAAGAGATCTGAATGCCAAGGTAAAGGATGGAATTTATCATTAAACAGGAATCCGTTGGAGGATTTTAAACTTGGGAGTTTCAGATTTGTGTTTTACGAAAACTACTCTAGTAGCAGCAGTACAGAAAGTGTTGAGAGTGAGTGCGATCAGAGAAGCAGCGACCAGACAGGAAGTTACTGCAACAGACCCGCTAAAACAAAAGTTAAAGCTAAAACAGTAACAATGGGATAAAGAAAGGAAGACTACAAAGATGTTTAGGAGACAGAGCCCACAAAACTTCATCCTGATAGCATAATCATTTTTATTGCCATGAGCTGAAAGGCTACAAAGTAGATATGGGAAACATTCAATGGACCCTTGAATCTGTTAGCTCCAGAAAAAAGCCTCAATCTGAATTTTACTAGGTGGGTGGCCTGGCTGCTGAGAGTGCTGTACCAGCGAGAATGGAGTTCAACTGAGGCAGGCAACCATTCTGCAGCACTGGCTCTGGGCCGGCCCACTAGACCTGAACCTGGGGAATCCTGTACACCAGATTCAAGACCCAGCCACCCAACCTCCCAAGTGAGCCTCAGGGAAATTTAAGGGTATAAGTGAGGCATTGTTCTTAGTTTGGGCAAGGCAACTCCCCAAGAGGTAACAAGAAAGAAGGGACTATACAGTTATCAACTATGCTCCAAGTTGTGTTGCATCTTCAGGGAGAACTTAACTCAACCAGATAAAAGGCCACCAACCTGCGGGTGGGTGAATGACCATTTACCTTGACTGAGTCAGAAGAGAAAGGTTGCTAAAACCAGAGCAGGCTTACCTTGATATGTCTTTAGTGTAAAAACAGTATCACCAACAAAAAAAGATAAGAAAATAGGCTATGTTAAAGCTAATAATAAAATTCCTCCAAAGTAAGCACATAAGGTAAGTGCTGTTCCTTAGGGGAAACATTCTTTCAGAAATCTAAAAATATCTCCAAAGTTCCCTACCTGCCAGTGTGGGAGAAATTTTAATGGAAAGCAGATGGCCTATCAGTCTCAATCACCACTTCAGGAGTGTGCTTCTGCTGCTGCCTTCCCCACCCCATCCTTCATCTGTAAGGTATATGGGAAGTATTCAGCACTTTACAGATTATTTGGTGAATGATTCCTGTCCTCCCTGCATTTATCTTCTAAAAGAGATAAAAGCGAACAAGATAAAATTTTGCAAATTGATGATTTGGTCCATGAATCCCTTTTCCTCATGGATCAATTCACTCATTTATTTCATTATTCTATTTAATAAGATCTGGTAAAGGGAAGAATCTTACTTAGACTCAATAAAATGTATCAGGGCACTTGGTTTTTCCATGTGAAGAAAAAAAATTAGATCCCCACCTCACACTTCTCCAATTCCAGAAAGACCAAAGACCTAAATTTAGAAAACAAACAAAAACCTTAAAACTATTAGGGGAAAAAAAAATATATATATATATCAGTTTGACTTTAGGATTAGAAAGTATTTCTTAGATAAGACCAAAAGGAAAAACCATAAAAGGCTGACAAGTTTAACTCCTTAAAATTTAAATCTGCATGGCAAGATGCTATAAACAAAGTTTAAAAACAAGCACAAAGTGAGAAAGGATATTTATCACACATTTAACAAAGAACTAGTATCCACAAAAAAGAACTCAAATTAATAAGAAAATGAAAAGAAGCCAATAGAATATAATGCAGAATAGAATATATTATTGCAATTCACAGAAGAAATCACTCAAATGACTAGGGAGATGGAGGAGGAAAAAAAAAATGTTCAACCACACTAGTAATCAGCAAAACACAAATAAATGGAATACAATATCATTTTGCAACTATCAGACTGACAAGTATTTTTTTTCTTTTTTTTCCTTTGTGACTGACAAATATTCTAAAGTCTGACAATATCAAGTGTTGGGAAGGATCTGGAACAACAGGAATTAGTAGAAGCATTGTGAAAGTCACTTTTGTAACACCAAATAAAGATATACAACCTAGCAATTCTAAGTATATAAGCTTGAGAAACTGGATTTTGAGCTGGGCCTTGTGGGATGGGCAGGATTCTGACAAAGATAAAAGAACTTGTATTCCCCAATAAAAAGAACAGTATAAGCAAGACCACAGAGACAGGAAACTACTTGAGGAATGGCCAGACTGTTTCCAAAGTGGCTACACCAGTTTTACATTCCCACCAGCAGTATATGAGAGTTTCAATTTCTCCATACCCTTGCCAACACTTGTTATTATCTGCCTTTTTAATTATAGCCATCCTATGGGTGTTAAGTGGTATCTCACTGTGGTTTTGATATGCATTTCCCTGATGACATTATGTTGAACATATTTTCATTTGTTTATTAGCAATCTGTATATCTTCTTTGGAGAACTGTTTATTCAGATTCTTTGTGTATTTCTTAACTGGGTTATTTGTCTTTTTATTATTGAGTTATAAGAGTTTTTGACATACAGACATAGGTACAACTACCTTATCAGACAGAAGATCTGCAAATATTTTATCCCATATATGTGGGTTCTCTTTTTGTTTCTTGATGGTGTCCTCTGAAGTACAAAAGTTCTTAATTTGATGAAGTCCAATTTACTTATTTTTTTTCTTTGTCTGCTTGTGCTACTGGTGTGATATCTAAGAAACCCTTGCCAAATCTAAGGTCACAGATTTACGACCAAGTCTTCTTGTAAGAGTTTTATAGTTCTAGCTCTTGTATTTAGGTCTTTGAAATATTTTGAGTTAATTTTTGCATACGGTGTGAAGTAGGGGCACTATTTCATTATTTCATTATGTGGGTATCTAGTTGTCCCAGCACCATATGTTGAAAAAACTATTCTTTCCCCACTGAATTGTTTTTGGTTCCCTTGTTGAAAATCATTGACTGTATATGTGAGGGTTTATTTCTGGATACTCAATACTATTCCACTAATCCATATGTCTATCCTTAAGCCAAAACCATGCTGTCTTGATTACTGATAAGCTTTCTGATAAGCTCTGGGAAACTGGGAAGAGTGAGTCCTTCAACAACGTTCTTTTACAAGATTATTTTGGCTAATATGGGTCTTTGAATTTTCATGTAAATTTTAGGAACAGCTTGTAAAAATCTGCAAACAAGGCACGTGGCCTTTTGATAGGGACTGTGTTGAATCTGTAGATCAATTAGGGAGTATTATTATCTTTAAAATATTAAAAATTTCAATCCATGAACATGGGATGTTTTCCTAACTATTTAGATCTTTAATTCCTTTCAACAATGTTTTGTAGCTTTCAGAGTGTACATTTTATGTTTCCTTTTAAAAATGTATTCCCAAGTATTTTGCGTGTTTTGAGGCAATATAAACAGAACTGTTTTCTTAATTTCATTTTTTGCACTATTACAACTGTATAGAAATATGATTGATTTTTGTATATTGATCTTGTATCCTACAACCTTGTTGAACTTACTTATTAGTTCTAATAGTTTTTGGGTGGATTCCTTAGAATTTTCTATATACAAGATGGTGTTATCTGAAAGTACAGAGTTTTACTTCTTCCTTTCCAATCTGGATTACTTTTAATTTCATTTTCTTGCTCAACTGTCCCGCTTAGAACCTCCAGCATAATGTTTAACAGAAGTGGTGAGGCTGGACATCTTTGCCTTGTTCCCAAAATTAGGGGGAGAACATTCCATTCAGTCTTTTTCTATTAAGTATGATGACAGCCATGGGTTTTTTATAAATGCCCTTTATCAGATTGAGAAAGTTCCTTCTATTCCTAATTTGTTGGAGTTTTTGTTCGTTTCTTTGTTTTCAGAAATCATGAAAGGGTATTGGAGTTTGTCTAATGATTTCTCTGTATCCAGAGATTATGTGAGTTCTGTCCTTTAATGTTTTAATATGGTGTATTGCACTGATTGATTTTTCCCATTCTGAATTGATCTTGCAACCCTGGGGTATATCTTACTTCATCATAGTGTATAATACAATCTTATCTATAAATTATTGTTCATTTTGCTAGTGTTTTGTTGAGAACTTTTGCATTTATATTCAAACAGGACATTGGTCTGTAGTTTTCTTATGATGTCTCTGTCTGGTTTTGGTATCAGGACAATACTTGCCCCATAGAATGAGTTAGAAAGTATTCTCCCCTTCTCTATTTTTTGGAAGAGTTTGTGGAAGGTTAGTGTTCATTTTTTTTAATTGAAGTGTAGTTGATTTACAATGCTGTGGTAGTTTCAGGTGTACAGCAAAGTGATTCAATTATACATATACACCTGTACTTTTTCAGATTCTTTTCCATTACAGGTTATCATAAGATATTGAATATAGTTCTCTGTGCCACAGAGTAGGTCCTTTGTTGTTTATCTATTTTATACATAGCAGTGCACATCTGTTAATCCCAAACTACTAATTTATCCCTCCCTCTACTTTCCTCTTTGGTAACCATAAGTTTGTTTTCTATGTCTGTGAGTCTATTTCCGTTTTGTACATAAAATACTTGGGCACAAAATAAGTCTCAATAAATTTAAGAGGACAGAAATTATTTCAAGCATCTTCTTTAAGCACAATGGCATGAAACTAGAAATCAACCACAGAAAAACAAATGAGAAAAAAACACAGCATGGAAACGAAACAACATGCTACTAAAAAACCAATAGGTCAACGATGAAATCAAAGAAGAAATTAAAAAGTACCTTGAGGCAAACAATGAAAACACAACTACACAAAATCTATGGGATACAGCAAAAGCAGTCCCTTTAAGAGGAAGTTCACCACAGGCCTTCCTTAAAAAACAAGAACAATCCCAAATAAACAACCTACCCTACCACCTAAAACAATTAGAAAAAGAAAAACAAACAAAACCTAAAGTCAGCAGAAGGAAAGAAATAATAAAGATCAGGGAGGAAACAAATAAAATAGAGATTGAAAAAAAAAAACAGAAAAAATCAATCAACCAAGAGCTGTTTTTTCGAAACAGTAAACAAAATTGACAAGCCTCTGGCCAGGCCCACCAAGAAGAAAAGAGAAAGGACACAAATAAAATAAGAAATGTTTTGTGTATAATTTCATTTGTATCATTTTTTAAGATCCCACATATAAATCATATCACATTTGTCTTTCTCTGTCTGACTTACTTCATTTAGTATGATAAACTTTAGTTTCATCCATGGTGCTGCAAATGGTATTATTTCATTCTTTTTTATATGGCTGAATAATATTCGTGTGTGTGTGTGTACACATACTGTTTTCTTTATCCATTCATCTGTTGATGAACATTTAGGTTTCTTCCATGTCTTTGCTATTATAAATAGCACTGCTATGAACACTGGGGTACGTGTATCTTTTCAAATTAGAGTTTTCATCTTTTCTGGATATATGCCCAGGAACAGGACTGCTGGATCATATGGTAACTCTATTTTTAGTTTTTTAAGGAACCTCCATACTGTTTTCCATAGTAACTGCACCAATTTACATTCCCACCAACAGTGTAGGAGAGTTCCCTTTTCTCCACACCCTCTTCAGCATTCATTATTTGTAGACATTTTGATGATGGCCAATCTGACCAGTGTGAGGTGATACCTCATTGTAGTTTTGATTTGCACTTCTCTAATAATTAGTGATGTTAAGTATCTTATCATGTGCCCATTTGGTCATTTGTATGTCTTCTTTGGGAAAATGTCTATTTAGGTCTTCTGCCCAATTTTTGATTGGGCTTTTTTTCTTTTTAATATTGAGCTGTATAAGCTGTATGTATATTTTGGAAATTAAGCTCTTGTTGGTCACATCATTTGCAAATATTTTCTCCCACTGCATAGGTTGTCTTTTCATTTTGTTGTTGTTCATTCAGTTGAAACACATTTATCAATATATCACGGCCTAATCTTTGTGCAAATCAGTAGATAAATGTAACTGTTTCTTTCTCAAGTTTAGCAACTCAGTAATCATGAAGGCATCCAGGATCACAGAAAACATGCCGGATTCCCTGGGGCTCTGTCTGCCAAAGCAGCTCAGTCCCCTAGGGCAAAGGAACTTAGGTTGCTGGAACACTCTAAACTGGGAAGAGAAAAAGCAACAGGCTCCCTGAGCTAGTAGAGCATGAGGTACTATTGCCTGGTGGGTCCTGCATACTAATATTAATTGTTTTCGAATAAACATAACGTTAGAAGTCCAAACAGTTGATATTCACCATTATGATTAAATCAGGATGATAAAGCTGTTGTGATAAACACAACTATGAAACTGAAAATTAGTGATGACAACTTAGTTGTATCAGGCTCAACCTCCAATATACTTCTGGGGTTGCATAGCATTGAGAAAATTCTGATTTACAAACATAAGTAGCTGCAAATGTTAGCAGTTTTTTTTTTAATGAACATGCATTCTTAGAAGCTTAAGTTAACACACTGATCATCTTACGTATACGCATGCTTTTTAAAAATAGTTGTAAATAGTTTTCAAAAATCAAATCAAATATTTGAGGATTTTATGAAGCCCTCCAGCCTATCCCCAACCCCATCAGAGTTCCTACAGAACAAAGTTTGGAACAACCAACAAAAAGTTCTCTGAGATCCTTTTATTCTCAGTCTAGGAGGCTATACAGCAAAAAAATGTGAGGTTATGAGGAGGAATCAGTACATTCCGCCCACAGGCAATGACTTTCTTCCGGGACAAAAGTCTCTACTCTCCCACCTCCAATCCTGCCATCAAGACCAGTATTAATCTACTTTTTGAGCTCAATTTCCCATTTTCCCCCTTTCTACTCTTCACTCTAGCTAATCTTAAGTACTGCCTAGACCCCAACCATACCTTCTTACTTCCATGTGTTCGTTCATATTGTTATCTTCACTTTGAATTTATATTCATTACATATTTGAAGGCTTATGATTTGCTAAGCGTTATGCTAGACAACTTACATACATTTTTTAATTCAATTCCATTATATGTCCTATCCATCTTTATTTTAAAATAATAACAACCCATTATTATGCACTTATTTTGTGCACTTATGTGCTGAGTGCCTACACTAGTTCATTTAATCCCTGTAGTAACCCATGAAATAGGATAATACTATTGCCCTCATTTTATAATGAGAACACCAAGGCTCTGGAAGGTTAAAAAACATACCTAAGGCCAGGTAAGGAAGAGAATGCTCCCTGGAAAAGTGCTATCTGTGATCAGAGCCAAGTTCTTAAGAGTATGGTGAAGTTGTGATAGGACAATGGCATTCTAGACAGAGGGACAACATTCACAGAAGCAGAGCAGTAGGAAACAACATAGTATGCAGTTAGGAAAAAGATCAACCTTCAGAATCAGCAGACCCAGGTTCAAATACCTATTTTTGTTTGTTTTGTGGCCTCTAACTGTGACAACTCTCATCTGTAAAATGGTGATAATAAGCTGCACTATGTAGAACTGCTTTAAGATCAAAATTAAACATGATATGTAAAAGTGCCCAGTGCAGGATTAGGCCTAGGGTACATATTCAGTAAATAAATGTTACCTCCCTTCCTTTTCCCTAGTTGACAATTCAATAATCCATAAGCTTAAGAATATCATTTCCCTCACAGACATAGAAAACAAACTTATGGTTATTGGAGGGGGGAGGGATAAATTGGGAGTTTGAGATTTATAGATACTAACTACTATATATAAAATAGATAAACAACAAGTTTCTGCTATATAGCACAGAGAACTATATTCAATATCTTATAGTAACCTGTAATGGAAAAGAATATGAAAATGAATACGTATGTGTACATATGACTGAAACTTTATGCTGTACACCAGAAACTGACACAACATTGTTAACTGACTATACTTCAATAAAAAAATATATATATTAAAAAAAAAAAAAAGAATGTCATTTCCATCTCCACTACATTTCAGACATTTTTCCCTTCTGTAAGTTCCCAAGCTTTAGCAGGGATTCTGGAGCTGTAATATACCAAAAGTCATTGAGCAAGTTACGAGGTAACATCCTTAACCACATTTCTCAAAATGCTCACACAACTCACCTGTGTAGGCCATGTTCTTAGGGTTGCCATAAGGAGCCCCAGGCTGCACGGGGCTATAAACAGGGTTCATTGTGGAAGACTGAGAATCCTACAGAGAAACAAACAAACAAAAAAACAGCATTGGTTACTGATTGCTCATTCTCCCTGACATCAGCTTTTGATTTATAATCTTCAGTTTACATTTATAAAAAAGCAACATGGTATAGTAGAAAGAGGACTAAACAAAAGCCATTTGTTTCTATTTGGCCCTATGCTAGACACTATTCCCACTGTACAGATGAAAATACTGAGAAGCAGAGACACAATTTGACTACTATCAACCCAGGCCTTTTGGCTTTCAGTTCAGTACTAGTCCCACTATCCCACAGATGCCTCTGCCATGAGTGTACCATGTAGCACTGGCCAAGTCACTTTCCCTCTCTGGGCTTCAATGCCTTCTTTTAAAATCAATTTTTTTAGGCTCCCTGAGGTCCTTTCTAATTCTGAGGATGCTAGTCCAGGAGCTGGTAAGGGATGAACTTCTACTGTTCACCAGGGGAGCATGAGTACCTAATGACAAACCTATAGACTGCTAGAAAGAACAGAACCAAGTGTGTCACTCACCTTTTGCACCTACAGAGGACAAAATACAAGTGACTAGCAGCTTTGGAAAAAAATGGGAATTTATTGCCACTGATCATTTTAATGCAAACAAAGAAACACAGTTAAGATCTCTTTCAAAATTCATTCACGGGAAAAGAAATAAACTTGGATATTTGTGTGCAAGAAGTATCATCTGCACAAGTGCTCTGTTAATTATCTGAGTGAAGCACATTCTCCATCCTAGAATTCTCTTAAGATTTTTTGTATTTCTGTGGCGTCGGTTGTCATCTCTCCATTTTCATTTCTTATTTTATTTGTGTACTCTCTCTTTCCTTCTTGGTGAGCCTAGCCAGAGGTTTGTCAATTTTGTTTACTCCTTCAAAAACTCAGCTCTTCATTTGATTGATTTTTTTCTATTGTTTTTTAAATCTCTGTTTTACTTATTTTCCATCCTGATTAATGGAAAATCTGTCATTAAGCTCTGTTGGCCATCCAATTTGTCTCACCTTGTTTAGGGAACCATCTCTGATACATAGGCCAACATATGTTTGAAAACGTATCACCAAATGTATTATTTACACTTCATAAAAATCAAGCAATTCCCTCCTACCTAAGCTCACATGATAAATGGGCAATTTTTTAGGTCATTAACTTCTCCTGTAGCACCTCAGGATAGAATACAAGGCGTATGTTGAAGACAGGCAGTTACAGTCAATAGATGGCTTGATGACAACTGCTCTAAGATTAATTAGTCTGTCCAGGGCTCTGAAATGAGAAGTGGAGAAAAGATGGGTTTCTAAAAAGAGGAAGGTGGGGCAGTAAAACAGGTAAAAAAGAAAATGCCATTGGTCAACTTCAGAGGATAGAACTTGTTGAAGTGTGCCCAATGTGCAGCCCTGGCAATCACCCCAGAGCAAGAGGCTAGATTAAACTACCATCAGTTGACAAACTGAAACCAGAACAATTTGAGGGTGAAAGTTATGGGAGATACATACATTCCAGCACAATTTAAAGAAAAAACACACTTGCAGCCAGAGTTATCCATGAATACAGCCAAGTACACTCTCTCTGAATATAAGCCCTCTTCTGACAGGGTACTACAAGAAAATTAAGAGAGTTCACAGATGTTATAATACATTGCAAACTGTAAAGTGGCATGCAGATGTAAGTGATGACCGTGATGATGTGACAACACCACCACAGAAGACTACTTGTACATTTTCCCTGCCTTGGATCTCTCATCTACTCAACTAGTCTTCTGCATAATAAGCCAGGGTAAGGAAGCTGTGCTAAGCAGCACAATGAGCCCTGTAAACATCTGAGCACTCTCCTACTGAGAAGGTACTCTGTAGTGGCTGACTGGACAGACTGTGAAATTGCTTTTCATAACCAAAGAAACTATCAGTTTTGAAACTGGTCTCCTGCTGCTCCAAAATGAGGGCCACTGCCTCAGAAAGAGACCATGTCTGAGCAGCACTCCACAACAGCAATGATTCCAATCTCAACTAACAACTGGGGAAAATGAGATCTGCGAGGGGCTCAACATTTGGAGTAAGAATATGACAGCCACTTCTAGGTTGCTGCTCACAGGCAGAGAGGGTTCTTGGCTTTCAAGGGGAGGTCAGTCTTTTACAATACAATCCACTCACTGTTGATAGTTTCAGTGTAGGAAGACTGTAAGCTCTATAATCAGGCAGATTCAGGTTCAAATCCTGGAACTGTCACATACCAAATGTGGGACCACAGGCAAGTTCACTACTTCACCTGAGCCACAGTTTCCTCTAGCCTCAAAATGGAAAAGAATAACACATACTTTGTACAGCTGTTGTTAAGGTGTCTTTTTTTTTTAAATAAAAGGTAGGTTTATTGAGGTATAATTTACATATAGTAAAATTTACTTTTAGATATACAGTTCTATGAGCCCTGAAAAATGTATACAGTTGTACAAATACCACCACAATTAAGATACAAAGTATTTTCATCACCCCTAAAAGTTCTCTTATCTTTGTGGTCAATATCCTCCCCACAACTACCAGTTGTAGCAACCACTGATCTGTTTTCTGTTGTTGTTTTATGTACTCACACATTGACTTTCATCTTACAGATGAAAAAAGCAGGGCTGAGAAAAGGCAAATGAACAGTCCAAGGTCACAAAGCAAGTAAGGGACACAGTCAAGAATAGCACACCAAATGGATCAAAGATCTAAATGAAAAAGCTAAAAGTATAAAACTCTTAGAAGAAAGAAGAAAACACAGCATAACCCTTCGTGACCCTGGATTTGGCAATGGTTTCTTAGATATAATACAGCACAAACAACAATAAGGAAAAAATAGATAAAATGGATTCATCAAAACTAAAAACTTGGGTGCTTTTTAAAGAACACCATCAACAAAGTGAAAAGACAATCCACAGGAGAGAAAATTCTGCAGATCATAAATTTGATAATGATTTGTATTTAGAATATAAAAGGAACTCTTAGCTCAATAATAAAAAGGCTAATAACTCAATTAAAAATGGGAAAAGGATTTGAACATACATTTCTTCAAGTAAGTCATATAAGTGGCCAATAAGCACACAAAAAGATGCAAATCAAAACCACAATGAGATGCCATTTCATGTACACTAGGATGCCTATAATTAGAAAGAAAGATAATAAATAAAAAGTGTTGGCAAGAATGTGGAGAAATTGCAACCCTCATTCAATGCTGGTGGGAATGTAAAATAATAGGGCCACTTTGGGAAAAAGTCTGACAGTTCCTCAAACAGTTAAAGATCACCACATGATCCAGCCACACAACTCCTAGGTATATACCAAAAAGAAATTAAAATGTATGTCCACACAAATGTTCACAGCAACATTATTCATAATAGTCAAAAGGTGGAAACAACCCAAATGTTCAATTTATGAATGGATAATGAAATGTGGTATATCCATACAATGGAATATTTGGCAATAAAAAGGAATGAAGTATTGATACATGCTACAACATGGATGAACCTTGGAAATATATAAAGTGAAAGAGGCCAGTCACAAAATTCCACATATTATGTGACTCTATTTACATGAAATGTCCAGAATAGGAAAATCTATAGAGACAAAAAGTAGATTAGTGGTTGTCTAGATTAATTCATGATACATGAAATCTACATCTTTATCTTTCTCAAAATAATTATCATAATGCAGCACTCACCCACACATCTATTCTCAAACATACCAACTTCCTAAACACTTCTTCCTGATAACTCCATAAGCAATTCAAACTCACCATGTTCAAAAGTAAACTCATCATCTTTCCTCAAGCCCATTCTTCATTCTGTATTGGCCATCTCTAAATTATTAACGATCCATCCATGTGGCATCTAAGCCCAAAACCCTGGAAATCATCCTAAATTTCTCCCTTTCTTTCACACCCAATCAATCACCAAGTTCTGACAACCTTACCTTTCTCATTGCTACTGCTCCCTAGTTCAAGTTTCAACATTTCTTGTCTGAACCATTACAACAGTCCTAAAAGGACTCTTTTCCCCAATTCTAACCAGTTCTAATTCATCCTTGATTTTCTTTATTAAAACACAGGTGTTGGGGGGAAGGGTATATAGCTCAGTGGTAGAGTGCATGCCTAACATGTACGAGGTCCTGGGTTCAACCTGCCATTATAAAAATAAGTTTTAAAATAAATCAATAAATTAATAAGCCAGATTATCTCCCCCCACAAAAAACAAAAACAAAAAAGAGCTTTGGGGAAAAAAAAAAAGAAAATGTTTTAAAAAAAACATAGGTAGATATAAGTACATTACTCTCCTCAAAAGCCTCGGGAAATATAATCCCTACTTCTCCATATGGTATACAAGATCCTCTATGCTCTATCTGAGATGGGGCTAAGGAACATGTATTTGTGTTCCTGAGGAGATTTTGATACCCAAACAGTTTGAGGATGTTACCTGAGACTTTCTAAACCAAATGCCATTTGTCTTACATAAGCTTGATAGCGGAATTGAGATACAGCAGTGAACAAGAACAAAAATTCCTGCTTACATGCTAGTTGGGAGGGGGGAAGAAGAGACAAAATATTTTTTAGAAGTAAAATATACTATATCAGATGGCAATAAATGCTAGAGAAATTCTCTGAGGGTGAATAGGGAGTACCAAGGGAGGAGGTACAATTTTAAATAAGATGGTTAGAGACAGTGTCACTGAATGACATCAAGCAAAGACTTGAATAAGCTGAAGGAACAAGACATGTAGGTCTCTGACAGGAAACTGCCCAAGTAAAGAAAACAGCAAATGCAAATGCCTTGAAGTGGAACCATGTCTGAGAAATAGCAGGGAGGCCAGTTAGCTGGAACGCAGTGAATAAAAGAGAGAAATGTAGGTAGTGAGATCAACCAGATAATAAGGGCCAAATCATGTAGGGCCTTATAAGCCAGCATAAGAACTTTGTCTTTTATTCTAAATGAGATAGGAGTGTTTTGAGCATAAGAGTGACTTGATTTGACTTCATTTTAAGAGAATTACTTTGCTGAGCTGAGATCAGAGAGCAGGAAAGCAACAGGAGAAGCAGGGAGGTCCATTAAGATGCTACTGAAATAATCCGGATGAAAGATAATGGTGGCTTGAAATAGAGTGGTAGCAGTGGTGATGGTGGTGATGGTAAGTAGTCATATCTTGGACATAATTTTAAGGAATTACTAATAGATTGACAATGGAGAATGAGATGAAAAAAGACATTAAGGATGAAGCCAAAGTTAACTTGAGAAACTGGAATAATAAAAATGCCATTTACTGGCATGGATGAGAACTATGAAAGGAGAATATTTTAAAGTGAAGATAGAAATTTGCACCTGGACTTAAATTTGAGACACTTAAGAACTCTGCTTACAACAATGGTTGACACACAATGAGCATTCTGCAAGGGTTAACAACCAGTACTTCCATTATAAATATTACTACCAGCAGCTACTATTTGTTGAACATTCACCATGTGACAGGTACTATGTTAGGGACTTCCCTTATTATGTCCGTGTAAGTCTTATAAGGTCACAATCATCTTGCAAAATAGCTATTATTTTCACTTTATTACAGACAAATAAACTTAAGTCCAGAAAAATGAACTGACTTGCCTAAAGTCTCATAACTAAGAATTGAAAGAAGTTAGTTTTACACCCAGTTCTTCTGACTGCAATGTCCAAGCTACTTCTACCTAGATACTAGGTGCATTTCCCAGTCTCTCTAGTCTCTCAACCCAGCACTGGATTCTCCTCTGGAATAGCAGGCCCAGAACCCTCCTTTAACTCAGGGTTCCTTGTGCTCTGTTTGGATCCAGATAGATTCCACCATAGAGGTAGTTCATACTTACCTACTCGGTCTCTGCTGGACGCTCACAGGCAGTTATAAGAGAATAAAAGTACCGTGTGCCTGACTTTTATTCTTGCCAACTGTCTAGGATCTCAGCTGCCATATGCTACCCATCCAACTTGACTTCACTTCTTAAGTAAGCTAAGTGCCTGCTGTACAAGTCCTGTCTAGCTCTCTCTCCCATAGACAAATATGGAGTTGCCTCTGCTCCCTGGGGTTGAACCACAGTATGTCTATACTACCTGTGCCAGCTAACACAACTCTGCAATAGCTTCTCATCTTATTCAGAATAAAATCCAAAGTTCTTATAAAGGTCTACAAGGCCTTATATGATGTGGTCTCACATGCTCATCTCTCTGGTTGCAACTCCTACCACTACCCCTTGCTTTCTCCACTCCAATCGCAATGACCTCCTTATTCCCTGAATATACCATGTTATGTTTACGCCTTAGGGTCTTTGTACTTGCTGTTTCCCATACACCTAAAATGCCCTTCCCTCCAGATATCCAAATGGCACAGTCCCTCACTTCATTCAGGTCTCTGTGCAAATGTCACCTTGTCAGAAATTACTTCCTTAAATGAGCTATCTAAATAATAGCTCCTACATGCTGTTATTCTGTTTCCTCATCCTGCTTTACTTTTCCTATTGACATCTATCATCAACTGATATATTTTCTTGCCTATTTGTTTATTCTCTTCCCTATTAGAGTAAGTTCCATGAGAACAAGGATTCTATTTATTTTGTCTTGTATTCTTAGTACCCAGAATATTACCTGGCACATAATGGGCATTAAATACATAGTAGTTGAATAAATAATGAACTGTCCTTCATGTTTCTCCAAAAGACAACTCTGGAAAAAGTTTCAAGGTTCTTGGTACTTCTTGGCATATCTCAGTCAACTACTTGGCTCCACACCTGTCCAGCATTTACCACCAATGTCCAGAGAAGCCTCCATCAATAGCTCATCTTGGGCAGAACAAGTAGCAATGAGCAAGGTAGTGGCATGATGACTGAGAGGGAAAACACAGAGGTTTCTTAAGACATTCCTCCTGGTGGAGCTGGCTTTCATTCCCAGACTGTTCTACAAGTAGCCTGCTGGTACCCTCAAAAGCACCTGAACTATTTCTTTCAAATCAGTAGCAAAATCTATGAGCATAAAATGACATGAAAAAAAATCCCAGGGATGAAGGATGAACACTTGGAAGTACCATATGCACAACAGGTTGCAGTGTGTAAAATTAGTGTTGTAGTTTGCAAACTACTTTAAAATTTTCAAAGAATTTTACCATTTAAAAAGCTTATACAGATGGTCTCCAAATTATGACAGTTTGACTTAAGATGTTTCAACTTTATGGTGGTACCAAAGCAATATGCACTCAGTAGGAACATATTTTGAATTCTGAATTTTGATCTTTTCTTGGGCTAGATAAGCAGCATGATACTCTCATAATTCGGGGCAGCAGCAGCAGCGAGCTGCACAGCTCTCAGTCAGCCACACAATCACAAGGATAAGCAAATGATTTACACTTACAACCATTCTGTACCCATATAACCATCCTGTTTTTCACTTAAAATACAATATTCAATAAATTATACGAGATATTCAACATTCTGTTATAAAATAGGCTTTGTGTTAGATGATTTTGCCCAACTGTATAGGCAATTGTGTTCTGAACATGTTTAAAATGGCCTAGGCTAAACCATGATGTTTGGTAGGTTAGGTGTATTAAATGCATTTTCAACTTACAATGGGTTTATTGGGACATAACCCCACTGTAAACTGAGGAAGATTTGTAGTTTACAATGAGATTTTTAACCGCTATTTCACTTGGTCCTTTGAAGTAAGCAATACAAGGATTATTAATTTCATTTGATAGATAAGTAAAGTTCAAAGGTTTAATGCACGTTAGGATGGATACTGTAGGGAAAACATACAGATAGTGTCTGCCCAAAGGAGATTACGGTCTAGCTGGAGAATTTTAGAAATTAAATAAAAATAAACATGCCAAAGATAATACACGGAGGTGGAACTTCTGGAACACCTAAACTGCTTAGCAAATCCTCTTCCCTAAAAGCAAAAATAAAAATAAAAACAAAATTGTCAAAAACAACCATTTCAGATGCGGAAAATTAACCAAAGGCATACATCAAATTGAGAAATGTTTATTCAAGAAAAATTACTGAACCATGTTAAGGACAGTAAGAATTTGTGACATTTTAGCCTGAAGTTGCCCCTACCCCTCAAACCTCAAGCTCCCTAGGGGTAATTCCATCAGGGCAGGCCAGGCCAGGCCATGAGCAGGACTGCTACCAGAGTGGGCTGATTTAATTTAAAGCTGAGTGTAGAAAATCTGCTCTGGATATTGCCCAAAGTCATTGTCAAAAACAACAGAGGGACAATCTGGGGAACAATAGTAAACCAGGCTACTACTGCAGCTGGCCTAAGGTCATATACTAGTTAGAGCAGGCAACAGACCTGCAGATAAGCCAGAAATTTAAAAGAGAGTTCTGGGGAATACAAGATAAGACAAGACCCACTATGAGATCCATAGTGTCCATAAGGCTTCACACTTGCTAAGGAGAAACGGGAGAGGTCCTAGCTATCTACTGACCTTATGTGAATATAAGGCTTTGAAACACTGAAAGTAAAGGCTGGAGCAGAACTATAAACTGCCTGAACTTTGAATGCATTCCCCAAATGACAAACAGATCTATCAGCAAAAGGTGGGAGATTTCCTGGCCTAGGATTGAAGCCAATCGTTGGCTAACCACTAATCTATGCTGACCCAGGGGTGAACCTGAGGAAGCCAAGTTTAAAAATTAAAACAATAATTTAAAAAATATGATCAGAATAAACTACTTGCATGTTAAATAATTAATAAATATTAAATAATAATTAAATAAATATATAAATAATTAAAGTAACATGTATGGTTAAAAAAAGAGACATCAGCAGCCACACATTGCAAAGGAGACAGACACTATAGAATAGTCTGAGCAAGTCATTAAATAAACACTCCCCCAAAAAGGACCCCCCAAAAAACAAACAAAAAAATACAACCCAGCACGAACCCTCCCACCCCTTAGTAGTGGGAAAATCTTAATCAAGAATTGCTATAATATATTATCTAAAACACAGTTTTCAACCAAAAAAATCATGAAACATGCAAAGAAACAGGGAAGTGTCACCTATTTACAGAAAAAGAAAAAGGAGACTACAGATGTTGTCTCTAAGAGAGCCAGATGCTGGAATCAGCAGATAAATATTTCAAAGCAGCTATTATAAATATTTTAAAGAACTGAAAGAAATCATATTTAAAGAATTAAATGAAAGTATGATGGTAACTACCCATCAAATAGAGAATATCAATAAACAGAAACTATTTTAAAAATGGAATTGTATTCTGAAATGAAACATTCAAGAGGGACACAAGTCTGATGGCAGAAGAAAGAATCATTGAACTCAAAAACAAATCAATATAGATTATGCAATCTGAAAAACAGAAAGAAAAAATAAAGAAAAATAAAGTCAGAGACCTGTGGAAAACTATGAAGGCAAACCAACATACAATTAACGGGCATCCTAGACAGAGGAAAGAAGCAGAAAAAATATTTGAAGACACACTTGCCAAAAGCTTCCCAAATTTGATTTTATAAACAAACATGAACCTACACACAAGATAAACAATGAACTCCAAGCTGAATAAACACAAAAAGATCCACACCTGCACACATCATAGTAAAAACTGTTGAAAGCTGAAGAGAAAAAATTTAAAGTGGCAAGAGAAAAAAACTTACCAGATAAAAGGGAACAACAATAAAATTAAGATGAACAGCCCACTTCTTACGAGAAATAATGGAGGCCAGAGGTAGTGGAACGATAAATAAAATGTGCTGAAAGGGGAAAAAAAGTCAACCACAATGTCCAACCCCAGTAAAATTATTCAGAATTAAAGGCAAAAATCAACACTCCCAAATGAGTAACAACTGAGATAATTCATTGCTAGCAACCTACCTTTCAAAAAATCCTAAAGAAATACAAAAGCCTTCTGGCTGATAGGAAAGAGTACTAGAGAACAATTCAAATCCACAGAAAAAGATAGCACAAATACAGGTGATTACATAGGTAAAAATAAAGGACAAAATAAATATTTTTCTCTTTTTTTTCTCTTAACAGACTTAAGAGACAACTATATAAGACAGTAACTTTAAAACTATATTGCTGGGTATATAATACAAAAAGATTTAATTTATAGAAAAACAAGAGCCCAAAATAAAAGAGAGGGGGAGTGGTACTACACTGAAACAAAGTTTCTAAATTTTACTGAAATTAAATTAGTTTATATCTGAAGTAGATTGTTTGTATATGAAGTAGATTATAATAAATATGTAACCTGTAACAAATTAAGATATATATTTAATCCCCAAAGCAACCTCTAAGAAAATAACTTTTTAAAATTTAATAAAAATATCAACAATAACAGCAATAAAAAGAAACAAACCATTGATACATACCAAAGCATAAATTAACCTTGAAAATATTGTGCCAAGTGAAAGAAGCCAGAGCAAAAGACCACATATTATATGATTCCATTTATACAAAACATTCAGAAAAGGCAAATCTGAACAGATAGATATTTGATCACCTGGGACTTGGAGTAGGGATGAGTAGGAATGGGGATTGACAGCAAATAAGAGCAAGAGATCCCTTTGGGGAAATTAAAAATGATCTAAAACTGGTCTAGATAGTTGCACAACTCTGTAAATTTACTAAAAAGCATTGAATTGTACACTTAAAATGGTTGAATGTATAAATTACACCTCAAAAAAGCTGTTAAAAATACAAACTGGTGATTCTTGAGTCAAGGAAAAAAACATGTTTCTATAAGCTAAAAGGAATTAAGTCATTTAGTTCAACACCCTTATTTTATACACATGAACTGATACTTCCTGTGCCAAGCTCTGCACAAAGTGTTAACAGAATCAGAGATAATAGGACATGGTTTCTGTCCCTGCGGTGCTTATATGAGGGAGATAGACATGGAAACCGACAATTAAGAGCAAAATAGTAGTGTTATTATACTGAGTGCTAGAATTTAAAGAAAAAACAACTAAAGGGGGGAGGGATGCTGTGACTGCCACTGGGTGGCAATGTGCTCAGTTAAAAGATCCTATTTCCCAATCTGTCTTTGCAGTTAAGTGTAGTAGCTACGTGATTAGTTATGCTCAATGAGATATAATTGAAATATTGTGTAGGACTTATGCCTAAAGTCTGCTTAAAGGGAACGGTGTTAGCTGGGGGAAGTGCCCTTCCTTCTACCCTTACTCTTTCCTGAATTAGGACATGACAACTGGAGCTCATCAGCCTTCTTTTCTGTGAAGTGACCTTGAGAATGTCTCAAACCAAGGATGGCAAAAGGACTTGGGTCTAGGGCTTGAAACTACTATTTTAGCCCTCGACTAACTCTGGTGCTCCTTTTATGTGAGAAAATAAAACCCTATATATTTTTTTAAGTTTTTTGTTTTGTTTTGTTTTGTTTTGGGGGGGGATAATTAGGTTTATTTCTTTCTTTCTAGAGAAGGTATTGGGGATTGAACCCAGGATCTTGTGCATGCTGGCATGCGCTCTACCACTTGAGTTATATCCTTCCCCCAAAACCCTTTATTTTTAAACCACTGTTATTTTATATTTGTTTCATGTAGCTGAACCTAATCCTATTTAATTGGGGAGAGAGATATAGAAGATTTCAAAAGAACGTGTCATCTGATTTATGTTTTGAAGGATGACACAAATTCTACAGAGGGAGAAGGGGAACGAAAGGCCATTTGTGAAATTACATCATGAGAGAACAAGGCACATTTGGAGAATACTGAATAGTTCTGAAAAGCTGGAACATAGAATCTGAAGGAAACCATGGCAGGAATATTATCATTCAGTCCCCATTTCTCAATTGGGTCCACTCAGCTCTTATGAAGAATCTTGACTGGGCATGGCTACAGGCCATTTTATGATCCCAGAGCTCTTTTGAACTTCTGTTTTAAATACTTGTTGCAGCTGAAATTTGCCTGATTTTCTTCCTGCTACACTGTAAGCAACATAAGGTCAAGGGACCGTATCTGTTTCACTCACTACTGAATTTCTAGTAAAGGGCCTGATATTAAGCAGGATGCTCAATAAACATTTTTGACTGGATGAATGAATTAATTAATGGGTATAAGTATTGGAATTTGACAGTTTAATATCACATTAACTACTTCTTACCAAACAAAATTAAGAAAACTCAAGTTTCAGTGTTTTCCCCCTAAATTCTATCAATATGATACTGCAAGGAGCCCAGTTTTTATTGTAGCTGTTTGCTTCTTTATATTGTCTGCAAATTTAATCAGTCTGCACATCACATTCCTGCATTTTACAGTTCTGTATGTATCATTTCATCTCAGGAAATATTTCAATTTAAAGATGAAATGGAAGATTTCTAGCAAACTGCCAAGAGGATCTCAATATCAAAAAGGCTTCCATAGTTAACAGATCTTTTCATGCAAAATCTCCACACTACCTCTTGTGCCTGCCTGTAAATGAAATGCTCATCTGCAAAATGTCACATTCTAACCACCAGAGCATTCAGCCCATTGAAACAGCTTCAAGAAAATGCCTTTGTCCTAATCAAAAATACAACAAAATTGTCTTTCAAGCCAAACACTTGCAAATAATACAAAATTTCTTCTCAAGGGTTTTCTCAAAAGGGCAAACAAATTTCAGAAGGAATCTCCCTTAATATAGAAAGCAATTATTCATTAAACCTCACATATACTTACTTGGGACTTACTATGTGTCATTTCTCTGCCCTTAAAAGAGTTCATCTTTTAGTGGGGAAACAGTTTTGTAAAAAGATAATTACTATAATAAAAGTGTTATATTAAAAGGAAGTGCTTAAAAGAGAAAGATGTCATTTTGCTCAGCAGAAGGGTCAAAGAAAGCTTTCATAGTGTAGCACCTTTACAGTTTATACAGATGGTGCAAGAGTTAACAGTTACCATTTTGCAGATAAAGGAAACAGAATCAGAGAAGTTAAATGATTTTGTTCAAGATTCCATAGATGGTTAGTGGAAACCCAGGGACTAAAACATAGGTGAGTAGATCCCAAGTCCAGTGTGCCTTCCTTGACATCAACCTGTTTAACAATCCAGACGTAATAATGGTTGTAATTTCCTTGCCTTTACACTTTAGCATCCAGCAAATGTGATTTCTCTGAGTTCCCCTGAACATGCCACACTCTCTGGCCTCTGAGTCTGTACACATGCTATTCTCTCTGCCTGAAATGCCACTGTCTCAATCATTAGGCAGTTCTACCTCATCTTTCCTATCTCTTAGTCTGAATAATTCCTACTCTTCTTTTCGGGTCTCAATTAAATGCTACTTTCATTGAGAAGCTTCTGTAGTATTTACCACAATATATAGTTGACCCTTGAACAACACAGGGGTTAGAGATGCTAACCAACCATGAAGTCAAAAATTCAAGTATAACTTTTATAGTCAGTCTTCTGTATCCACAATTCAGCATCTGTGGATTCAACCACTTGTAGACTGTGCAGTACTGTAGTACATACTTATTGAAAAAAATCCACGTGTAAGCAGAACCACACAGTTCAAATTCACATTGTTCAAGAGTCAACTGTAATATAATTATATCACACTCTTGACTGTAAAGCCTATGAGAGCAGAAATTTGTCTTGCACTGAGCTTTATTCCTAACACCTAGAACACAGTATCAGGGACTTAGATGTCCTTGGAAAATATTTGCTGAATAAAGTGACTGTATGCCATAGTTTCACAACCACACAATACAATGACTTTAAATTATCACACAACTCTAAAGCAAAATTATAATTTGCTGAAAATGGGCTGCTTCAGGCAGACTTGCTATAACATCCCAAACTACAAGAAATAGTGATCAGGCATTTCTAGAGAGATTATAAATCAACAATCCTCAGAGTCTCTCTTTAATGGTTACTTACAAGAGGCTAGATTTGAAATGTAAATATATAAACCAGATTTTATCTTCTTAGATAAGGCTTGTGACACTGTATTAAAAACAGTGGGCTCCTTTTCAAAAGTACAAGTGCCATAATACCCATTGCTCCTAGTTGCAGTGAGCTAGTTGGAAGAGGTCTATGGTAATGGCACCCAATAGCTTTATTTATTTTTGTTTAGAAGAGATAACTGAAGCACAGAGAAGGGAACAGGTTACTTTAGAAATACATGGCAAGTCAGGGTTGTGGACAGTGCCCTGAACAAAACCCAAGTAATCACCTTTCCTGGGAAAGTAACATCTGCAAAGTGCTGCTTAGTAATTTTATATAATGGTTAAGAACATAGGTTTCTAAGTCACAGCAGTTGTGAGGCTTTGGATAGCTTAACTAATTTCAGTTTCTTCTTCTGTATAGTAGAAATACTAGGGGTAACCACACGCCAGGATTGTTGAGAGGATTAAATGAGATAATATGTTTTGCCAGAGCACATGTAAACACTTAACAAATGGCAGCTTTATCATTATTTCATCTGGGGAAACATCCTTATCATACACGATTTTCAATGGCCTAGACCTACAATGTCCATAGGGACACCCAGGACTATGGACTATCCTCTTCCCAGGTCTAGGGTTTTAGAAAGGTAATTAGAAACCCTCAAAAGAGTAAAAGGGGTACTAGTCACCTTGAGGCTATCTGCTACAGGAGGGCAATTACCTCCTTATTTATAAAGTGAAAACACTACCATTTATTTAAAGAATTACTATGAAGATGAATAGCGAACTATGAAGGATTAAAGTAACAAAGTGACAATCTCTGTGCTTTAGAATGATATTTCCTAAGAAGATTAAGGGTGCATTGCCAGAAGAGAAACAGAAAGTCTGAACTAGAAAGAGCCAAAATAGAAAAGAAGGAAAGAATATAGGAAATATTTTAGAGTCAAAACTGACAGGATTTAGACATTTTCTGTATGCAGTTCTTGATGAGGGAAAAGTATGGGGCTTTTGGGTAAGCACTGAAAGATAAGCATTCATTTTTGAACAAGCAGAGGCAGAGATGTCAATGAACAACTAGGAATCCAGAAATACTGATCTGAGAGGCAGTGACTGCTATGAACTAACTACTCAACAACCATTATGTTCAGTTGCTTACAGGTTAGAAGTAGTCCCCCAAGGGTATAAAGGCAGTAAGGAATGAACTACATGGAGGAAGAATAACAGCACAGCAGAATATGCCATCAGATGTAATTCAGAGCCGAGTAGGGCTCTCATAAAACATAGCATATCTTCAGAACCTGGCCACTAAAGAAGCAAGCCTACTTGGCTCCCAATATGATTGCTTGCTTCCTTCTTTCAGTCAATAAACCTTCCCTGGGTCTTTATTTTATACTAGGCTCAGTACCAGCATTAGGGATATGAAGATGAATAAGTTATGGTACATGATCTTAAGGACCTTGGAGCTAGCAAAGAATAGAAACGTGTAGAGTCAGATAAGGACAAAGGAAACACGTAAAGAATCAAATAAGGACACCCACATGCTATGGTACAGATGAGTGCAGGGGTCTAGAGAACCTAACTCCATGCACCCCTTCTCCACAATGTCTTCCCTGAATATTACATTAGCTAACATTTATGAAATGCTTAACTATGAGAGGCATTTTTCTTAGAGCTTCACATATTTTACCTACTTTAATTTTCACATCTACTTTATCAAGTAGGTACTATTTACTACCCTCATCTTACAAATGGAAAAACTGGACAGTCTGGCCTATGATGGACTCTCCTGAGCTCTCATTGTCCTCAAAAAGCATTTTATATCATCATACAGTACTTTGTATCATTGGTTTTTTAAAAATATCCCTTGAAGAACCCTCCTACACTGCTGGTGGGAATGCAGTTTGGTGCAGCCACTGTGGAAAACAGTATGGAGATTCCTCAAAAGACTAGGAATAGATTAACCATATGACCCAGGAATCCCACTCCTGGGCATATATCCAGAAGGAACCCTGTCAAAAAGACAGCTGCACCCCAACGTTCATAGCAGCACTGTTTACAATAGCCAAGACATGGAAACAGCCTAAATGTCCATCAATAGATGACCAGATAAAGATGTGGTATATTTATACAATGGGATACTATTCAGCCTTAAAAACCAACAACATAACGCCATTTGCAGCAACATGGATGTTCCTGGAGAATGTCATTCTAAGTGATGCAAGCCAGAAAGAGAAAGAAAAATACCATATGAAATCGCTCATATGAGGAATTAGAAAAAAAAAAAAACAACATAAATACAAAACAGATACAGACTTATAGACATAGAATTCAAACTTGTGGTTGTCAAGGGGGCAGGGGGTAGGAAGGGACAGATTGGGATTTCAAAATTTGTAGATACTGACAGGCATATATAGAATAGATAAACAAGATTATATTGTATAGCACAGGGAAATACATACAAGATCTGTGGTAGCTCACAGCAAAAAAAAATGTGACAATGAATATACGTATGGTCATTTATAACTGAAAAATTGTGCTCTACTCTGGAATTTGACACATTGTAAAATGACTATAACTCAATAAAAAAATGTTTTAAAAAACCCTTTAAGATAAAGACATGAATATATTACGGCTTTATCTCTTATGGGGCCTAGTACAGGACCAGGTATATATTACAGGTATTCATTATTTGCTAAACATCAAAATGACTGTTACGAAGTCATTCCATTGTCCAAGTTTTATATCAGATCCTTAAAAAGCAATCATTTCTTATTCATTCAGCAAATCCACAGTAAGTATTCAGTCTAAGCCAATTAATGGTACCAGGTATAGGCTAAACAGAAATAAACCAGACACAGAACCTACCATCAAATTTATCATGGTAACCACTAATGTGTCTGTTGTTTAACAGCATATAAGCTCTATATTCTTCAGATATTATACCCAGATATACATGTGTGTCTTCTGACTATTCAAACACTTAATAGGAATAAACTATCAGTTGAAAGAATAAATGAATGAATGATGGATACTCTGAACCTTAGACCAGGCTGTGCTCTGGCCACTAGGAAGCTCAGGGTTGAAACAAACCTTAGCAATAAGCAAGAACTCTGGAACTAAATTTACCCTGGCTTCATTTATTCTGTTTTCCTTATTTCCCCCTTCACTGTGAATCTCTTTATTTACTTTTGATCCTATTACCTTATGCATGTTTTAAAACTAATTTCCTCTAGAAAAAAAAAAAAGATGGCTATATAGTATTTAATCAATTAAACTGCAGATGATGTTATCAATCTCCTTAATTTAGCCAGATGCTCTGCAGAAAGTCTGGAGACAAACCAGGCCCTATGTGCAAGTCACCAGCGTAGAGCTCAACTGTTCTGTCTTTGAGCGCTAATAAAGGGGATCTCTGCTGGAGGAACTATATTGCTTCAAAGATGCCAAGGTACCCATTAAACACTAACTCCCCGTTCCCTCCTTCCCCCAGCAACCATTCTACTCTCTATTTCACTTAGCATAGTGTTTTCAAAGTTTACCCTTGTTGGAGCATGAAAACACTAGTTTTCAAAACATTCTAGACTTTCAATTTCAGATAAAGATAATCACAAACTTTAAGTCTGACTACCATTTATTTAGCTGTTTAAGATAAACTCAAAAGCTAACTGCAGGATTTTTTCCCTTCCAGTTCCACTGAGATTTCCAAATTGATTTGAAATCTGGGACATCTATTTCCAACTACAGATCATTCAGATGGAGTAAACTGCTACTCTGAAAATGAATTCCAACATGTTCATTAGGAAGCAAAATGACCCTCGATAAAAAAGACAATATGGTATCAATGTCTGAATAATGAAGATTAATGCTTAAAACAAGCTACTGATCTGCTTTGATATTACCAAACATATTTTCTTGCAGGAAGACAAGTATGCATCTGTTCGGGTTTTATAATATAACTATAAATGCTTCCTATTCCAAAGTAGCATGTTTTTAACATCTGCAAACCAATTTATATTATCCAACTGACTTATATTATCCAACTGACTTATATTATCCACAAGGATTATCTTTAATCAGTAAATTATCTTATTTGAAACGTCATTGGATGACCAATGTGAGTAATTGTACTACAAGCAATTAGAAAAGACCTCCTCCTTCTCAGAGGGAGTATCGTTTTTTCCCTACCCCACTCCACTCCTGCCCCCAGGACAAGCAGGCCATCCCTTATCTTCCAGACTTTAATCCTAAGTGACTTTACACTTTGCACTTTCTCACTCTCATAGCTCTCCCCTCCTCATCTCCTGACCTTTTCCATTGTATCCTCTGCATCTCAAGGTTAGCAAAATCTCTGTATGCATCTTCAACCCCTTCTGTGAATGTTCCCTTCATCTTCTTGCTCTAAGTGAAACCTGGCAGTTCCTGATAATATTTCCTCTGCAGCCCTCTCAATGGGGGCTGGTTTTCCCTCACTCTCCATCTACTACTGGGCCTTGAACCTCGTTGTTCTTTCCAGACCCTCTTGGATGCAACATCCAGCTCTGAATTGGACAGCATCAGATTTAATCACCATTCCTTGTAGCCATTTACGACCCTCAAGTTACTCCCTTTCATGCCTTAAAGAGTGTGGCTCCTAGCAAACTGCTATCCTCTCCAGCAACATTCTTGCCACAGTTCTTGGTAATTTCAGTAACTATATAAATAATGGTTACAACGTATTGCCCTCCCAGTTACCTGACTGTCTCCCCTCTGTTGACATTGATTTCCACTCTACTGCAGCCTCTTACTGCCACGGTTATACTCTTGACTCTGTCATTTCTAATAACTGCCAATCTTCTATAATTTAAATTCCAAAGATCTCATTCTCCAACCACTATCTGTTATTTTTCTAGTCTTCTTGTTGTAGTACCCTAACTCTAACAATTTTTCAGCCTATCAGGATATTTACTCTATTGATCTTACCTACCAATCCATCACTTTCCTCACTCCTAATCCTGGTTGGTTTAAATTCCCCAGTCAACTTTTAAAAATCATTCCCTTGGCCCTCTATCACTTGTATTAACACTAGTTTGATTAAACCAACAGCCCCAGTTAAATCCAATTCACCATCTACTCTCTGCCTACATTGGCACAGGTCTTCGTAGAAAACATACACAACTATACTCACTAAAGTTAAGTTTTAAATTCATGATCACTATTTTCATGTGGGCTCTAAATGCAACCTGACAATCACTCTGCATTTGCAAAGACCATTTACTTTCCTAGACTATTTCATGCTTTCTCTGTTCCTAATCTCACTCTCACCTAGTGATTTTGCTTATTTGTCTAAATAAAATCCATCACCCAGAAGAGAATTTTCACAAGCCCTGACCCTTTTACCTACCAAACTGCATCTGAGCACATAAACCCTAACTTCTCTCCTAATACTATGTGTAAGAGTCCATGTCCAACCCTCCACTGACACACTAGAGTCCATCTCCTCACCAAATGAAAGGTGTTACTCTGGTCACTTGCCCCCTTTTTCTTCCACATTATTAGGATTTTCCTTTTGTGCAGGATTATTCCTATAAACGTACCGCTACTTGTCTCATCTAAATTTATTAATTAAACAAATAAAAACTCCTTTCTTTATTCCATCTAATACACCAGCTACCAATCCATTTCTCTCCTTCTCTTCTCAACAAAGCTTCTAGAAAGAGCTATATATATTTATCTTTCCTCCTATTCTTTTGAACCCACTCCAATCAGATTTTCATTACCAATATACCACCACAGCTATTCTTATCAAAGTCACCAAAGACCTCCAGCATGCAAAACTAGTGATCAGTTTTCATCTCTTGGACAATTCAGCAGCATGTGAGCCAACTCATCACTCTCTCCCTCTTTTAAACACTTTCTTCATTTGGTTTCCAGACACTATACTCACTGAGTTTTGGTGGGGAGGGTTTTTGTTTGTTTGTTTGTTTGTTTTGTATATTTGTTTTCCCTTCATTATCTGGCAGCTCATCCTCGACTTCTAAACTCTGTGATGACCTAGGCTCAAGCCTTGGGTCTTTTCTCTTTTCTATCTTCATGCACTCTCCTAAGGTCATCTCATCTAATCTCATGATCTAAAAACCGTCACATTTTGATATTCACTCATCTCCTCCCCTGAAATATGTTTCTCCTAAAGTCTTTTCCCAGTTCAGTCAATGGCAACTACATCCTTTCAACTGCACAGGTCAAAAGTTTGTCAGTTTTGACTTTTTTCTCTCTTTAATAACTCACAACTAGTCCATCAGCAAATCCTTTTCAGTTCTACCTTTAAAATCAATTCTCATTACCCCCAATTCCACCATCTTAGTCTAAGTTACCAGCATTTCTCATCAGGATTAACATAACTCCCTCCTAAATGGTCTTCTGCTTTTGCATTTACCCCTTCTGTCTATTCTCAACAAAACAGAATGATTCTATGAAAACATACGAAAAAGTCAAATCAGGCCACTCTTCTGATCAAAATCTTCAATGAATTTCCGTCTCACTTTTTGGAAAAGCCAAGTCTTTACTAGGATCTAGAAGACCCAAAAAGATCTGCTCCCATCACAATCTTCTGCCCTCTACTAGTACTCTCCCCTCTAATCACGTCACATCAGCATCCTGGCCTTCTGCTATTCTTTGAAACATACCAGGTCTGGCTTCAGAGCTTAACACTTGCTGTCTCCTCTGCCTGGAATGTTGCTCCTCCAGTACATTCTCTCCATTTTCTTCAGGTCTTTATCAAAAGTTACTTTCTCAAGTGAGGTCCTTCTTGGCTTCATATTTACAAGTTTAAACCTTCACCCTCTACCCCATGGTTCTCCCTTGTTTTATTTTTCCTCTTTCACACTTACCTACCATATTACTTTTTATTCAGTTAATTATGTGTCTTCCTCGAAAGGATGTAAGTTTCATGATGGTAGGGGATTTTCAACTGCTGTGTTCACTATTGTATCCCTAGTGCCTAGAGCAGTACCCAGAACATGGCAGTTAATTTGTGGGGCTGCCCTTGTTCTGTGACTTAGATGACACACAGATCACGGATAATGAAAGCTTCCATTAGTCACTGCCAACTGTGTGTCAGATGCTAATACCAGTTGATTGCACTAATATTACATTTACTCCTCATAATAATCCTGAACTCTCAGGGACACACATCCCCCCCACCAGGAGACCTAAGTTTAGAGAGAGGATCACAAGCAGAAAGGAGATATGATGGGACTTTACTTATGGCAATACCATTCCAGTGGGAAGGAGCTCTATGAAAAGTCATCCATGGTGGATCCTTCATATTTATATAGCACTTAACAATCAAGGGTTACTCTTATGTGGCTTCTATTTCACACTCTGTGAGGCACAATTCTTCCCACTACACTGAGAGTTCTTGGGAGACTGTCCATTCATTTCTGTAACTTCAGAAGCCAGTTAGCACAGAGTAGATTCCCATAATGTTTGCTAAATTTGAGGCATTTATTCTCTCTTTTTACTCATGACAAAGTTGTGCTTTCAGCAACATTATGTAATATACTCAAGGATGCATACCCTCTAGGTGCAGACCAGAGATTTAAACTCAAGTTCCCTATTCTTTTTCCTGCATCGTACTGTTATATAAAAATAATTGACTGAACACTGACTGACCCTTGCTCCAACTTCATGTCATATGTGGAATGCAGATGCTTTACGCCAGCTATACTCTGAGAAAATATTTCACAGATGGGATCTTCACAAGGAAAGTCAAGTACCCAAACTGAACCCCATACGCTGGTAAGTCCCATATTCAAGCATTTTCCCCTTGGTTCACTCTCTTGATTCCTCTGTGTTCATTCCCTTGATTCCTTTGTGTTCATGTCTGTGTGCCCAATTAGCATGTAAAGTCCTCGGAGAGCCAGGCCATATCTGATTCTTCCTTCTAGCCCTCTAACACAGGACTTAGCACGTAATAGGTAATTTGTGAATGTTTGTTCACTTAAAAATACCAAAAGAGCCAAAAAAGCAAAAGAAATAAAAAAGATTGATTTTTGACTTTCCAAAGTATTCCTATAGTCATCTAACAATTCAATAGGGGAATCAGGGCTGAGATTTACTTTACAAATGAGAAAAGCCTCAAAGAAGAGAAGCAACTTGCCCAGACTTTACCCTGATTCCTCACACTCCAGGCCCAATGCTCCTTCCAACATGTCAAAATGCTCACTATATTTCTTATAGCCAAGAAGATGGTCAAGGCAAGTGTAAGAAGATTCATGATTGACAAAAAGACTGTTACATGTTATAAACTAATCACTTAACACAAAAAGCACATCCTGAATAAATATGCAAATATGACACTCATCTAATGGTCAAGAGACTTGGTCTAAAATAAATAAACACACATTTAATAACACACTACTCTGGGTTATTTGTTATATAAATCACTGGGAAGAGGTACATATGATGAGAGATTACAGTATACTGTTTGTCCTTATGGAGCTCACAGTCTAATAGCACAAATGAGACCCAAATATTCAAGAGCTTAAAATATTAGTAGCAGACAAAATAAGAGAAGCAGCTTAAACTCAGAGTTCCAAATAATAAAAGAAAGGCAAGACAACAATAGTTAAAAGAATTTAACTATATACAGCTAAAAAACTACTGCAGGAATTTGGAAAAGGGAAGAAAGGATTTATTTCTACGACTGTGTTTATGTATCTTTAGTTTTCAGGTGTTTTTGTTTGCTTGTTTTTTAAGGAGGAACATGATTTACCATGAAAGCTGTGACAGAGTTTAAGAAGAGAATAGGCTTGGGGACTCATAACGGGGATGGGGAGAAGAAAGAACAATAGAAGAGGTGAAGACAGGACCAAAGACTCGAACACTCCGTCCTACATGTAGCTTCACATACCCTTCCAGCTAAATTAATCACTGTCTTCTGCTCCAAACACACTTGGTGATGATCCCATTTTAGACCTGCCTCAGGTTAGACCTAGTTATTTTTATGATTACTTCCTTCCTGGGCTATGAGCTCTGTGAAAGCAGAGGCTGTATTGTTAACCTATGGAGTTCCTCACTGGTTAATACAGAGCCAAGCAAACCATTAAGTAAATGAAATGAACCAGAGAAGTTAAGAGCTTGGTAGGCTCTCAAAGATCATTTAATTCAAGCCTTTTACTTTGCATAGAACACAGAGACCCAGTGGCTTGCTTAAAGTCACAGTGCAAGTCAGTAACCAATCCAGGACTGGACCTCAGGCCCCCAGGCTCCCAGCCAGAAGAGTGGCAGTGAGGCTGCTTTTCTACCCAAAGCACAAGAGATCTCCTCTGCTTATGGGTTAGTTCAAAGCCTACTGGACCCTTGCAATGGGAGGTCTAACACTCTGAATCAGGAGCTGCTGCATTCCAAACAGCTGAGACTCTGAGTATCAGGCCAAATCCTTTGTCTCAGGACAGAGGGCTCAGAAAAACCTGGCAGAACCACCCTTGCTAGATGCAAAGGCCCCAGGATGCTGTGGACTACAGGCCTGGGCACAGGATCAGGAAGCTTCACTGTGATGAAGCTGAAGAAAAACTGGAAGAAAAAACAAAACAAAACAAAAAAGGAGATGGCGCATAGGAGAATTAGATTCCTGTCCAACAGCACCAACACTGAGAAAACACTCTTGATGAAAAGGAAAGAGATTGTATTAGAAGCTAAAGGCTCAGAAAATGGAAGAGAGGGTAATTTCAGGACACAGGGAAGACTCCCCAGGGAAGCACCTGTCTAATTTGAGGCTTAATGGTATAGACATCACACACATAAAAAAATCAAACTAGAGACAGCATGTGATGCCAAGAATAACCCAGTCCTGAATAATGCAGCTTGAGTGACCCAAGCCTCTTCACTCTCCATTACAGCTGCTGGCCTACTCATCACCAATCTCCATCAGAATCACCTGGGATTCTTATGTAAAACAGTTTTACAAAGAATTCAATTAAAAAATGGGCAAAGAACATGAATAGACATTTCTCCAAAGAAGATACACAAATGAATAAAAGGCACATGAAAAGATTAATCATCAGGGAAATGCAAATCAAATACCATCTCACATCTTTGAGGACAGCCATAGTAAAAACAAACAAACATATACAAACCACAAAACAGAAAATAAGTGTTGGTGAGGATATAGAGAAACTGGAAACTTTGCAGACTATTTGTGGGAATGTAAAATGATGCAGACATTATGGAGGACAGCATGGAGGTTCCTCAAACAATTAAAAATATTATTAGTATATGATCCAGCAATCCCACTTCTAGGCCTAGATCCAAAAGAACTGAAAACAGAATTTTGAAAAGATATTTGCAAACTCAAGTTCACTGTAGCATTATTATACCAAGAGGTAGAAGAAACTTAGATGTCCAATGATAGATGAATGGATACAGAAAATGTCATGTATATATACAAAATATTATTATTAAGCCTTAACAAAGAAGGAAATCCTGCCATATGCTACACCATGGATAAATCTTGAGGACATTATGCTAAGTGAAATAAGCCAGTCACAAAAAGACAAGTAAATACTGCATGATCACACTTACATGAGGTATCTAAAGTAGTCAAACTCTTAGAAAACAGAATAGTGGTTGTCAGGGGCTGTTGAGGGATGGGGAGTTGTTGTTTAATGGGTATAATTTCAAGAGGAATGCACTGGAGATCTGGGGCACAACAAGGTGCATATACTACTAGTTAACACTACTGCACTGACCACTTAAAAACGGTTAAGAGGGTAAAGTTCATCTGTTTTTTTTTTTAACCTCCAAACACACACACACGTGCACGTGCGAGTTTTAGGTCTCACACCAAAACTACTAAATCAGATTGATTCATTCAACAAATATTCATTGCTTACTGTGTGCCAAGTACTACTCTAGGTACTACGGAAATAGCAGTGAACAAAAAGACAAACATTCCTGTCCTCAAAAAGCTTATGTTCTAATGAGGCAGTATCTGGGAAAGAATTTAATTCCCCATGAGGCATTTGGTATTACTAATACCCTTTTATAGATGGGAGAACTGAGGTTCAGACTAAGGAACCTGTTCAAGGTCACATGGCTTATAAATGACTGAGCCTCAAGTCAAATCTGGGACTACTGACTCCAATTTCTTTTCCACAACAGGACCCTGTTTGACCTCCATTCCTTCCTGCAGTGAAACAAGACCAATGAATCCTTTTCATATCATTTTCCCCTTGTGGCACTGAGATTTACAGATTCATTATGATTAGACAAGATTTCTGGGTTTAATGGATTAACGAAAGGAATTATAGGCACAGGCTGCGTTTTAATTTCCCACTCTCGTATGCACTCTCACCCACTGCTTCCTAATAAGAAGCTCCACACCAGGACCCCCATGTTAACTGCACGCTATGCATAGAAAACAGGAATTTATCAAGACCAACAAGCCTCAAACACCAGGAAGGAGGGGTAAATTATACATCAGAAATAAAGGCCACTGCTTCCAACAAGGCCTTTCAGGGGAAAAGCTCTGCTAGATGTGCACTGTGGGAGAACTATGATCAAAAGTTAGGTTCAACCTACTGAACCTTTCTAATCTAAACTTGGTACACAAGATCTATAGAAGATGTAATTCTTTATCTACAAAGAAGTCAGTGAATCAAAATACTTTCAACAATATTTTCTCTGCACATTTTTACCTGTTCATGAAATCTCTGTGAAAATACTAGCAGCTTTTTCCAGAAAATCATTAGTGCTGCCAGGAGCTCTGGATTCTAGCCCTCCTCTACAACTCATCAGAAAAGTCACTTCTACTCCCTGGATCCTAGTTCTCTCACCAGAAGTAGAAGCTAGCAGAGATATTCTTCAAAGGTTCCACCTTTAGCCCAAGAACATTGTATAATAAGGACACAGGATCCCTGCACCTTCACACTCAGACCCAAAATTCATTCATTCAATAAACATTTATGTAAACTAGGCACTGAAAACACAAATATACTAAATGATAAATTCATAAAAGTTTCACATAGATTGCTTTTCCTATTCACACGTATAAACATTTCAGTGTTGTATTCCTATTAAAAACAAAACCTGGTTCCAAAAAAATTCTTTTCCCCAATCACACTTAAGAGAGTTGTGAATCTTTTATTATTACATACTATACTTAAATCACCCCTCCCCCCAGGAAAAAAACCCTCTCCCTATTATGTCATAGCTCAGTTTTATTTTCCTTCTTTATATTACTCACAGCCTAAACTACTAAGTTAAGGTTTTTCCCCCACTTAATATACAGTGGGAACACCTCTAATTCTGTACATGTATTTTGCTTACAACCAACTATTAGTACCTTGAAAATATCCTTTTTTTCTTTGCATCCCCTGTAAGACCTTTTTATAATTATTTATAATCCATAACAAGAGTAATCCAAAAGACTGTAAGTGGTTCACCTTAAGATATAAAAATAAGACAGTTAAAAATGAATAAAAACCAGGGACATAGATTCTAAACCAAATGATCAAAATTCAGGCCCCATATCTGCTATATATGTACCATGTGCTTACTAGCAAGTTGTAACCTTTCTAGTAAGCTTGCTCATCTGTAAAGAAGGTACAACATCATACTGCAGAGACTCTATAAAACCCAGAAACAAATGCTGGTGAGGCTGTGGAGAAAAGGGAACCCTCCTACACTGCTGGTGGGAATGCAGTTTGGTGCAGCCACTGTGGAAAACAGTATGGAGATTCCTCAGAAGACTAGGAATAGATTTACCATATGACCCAGGAATCCCACTCCTGGGCATATATCCAGAAGGAACCCTGTCAAAAAGACAGCTGCACCCCAACGTTCATAGCAGCACTGTTTACAATAGCCAAGACATGGAAACAGCCTAAATGTCCATCAACAGATGACTGGATAAAGAAGATGTGGTATATTTATACAATGGAATACTATTCAGCCATAAAAATGACAACATAACGCCATTTGCAGCAACATGGATGTTCCTGGAGAATGTCATTCTAAGTGAAGTAAGCCAGAAAGAGAAAGAAAAATACTATGTGAGATCGCTCATATGTGGAATCTAAAAATTAATTAATTAATTAGTTAAAAAAAAAAAAAAAACAGAAACAGACTCATAGACATAGAATACAAACTTGTGGTTGCCAAGGGGGCAGGGGGTGGGAAGGGACAGACTGGGATTTCAAAATTTGTAGATACTAACAAGCATATGCATAATAGATAAACAATATTATACTGTATAGCACAGGGAAATATATACAAGATCTTGTGGTAGCTCACAGTGAAAAAAAATGTGACAATGAATATATGCATGTTCATGCGTAACTGAAAAATTGTGCTCTACACTGGAATTTGACACAACATTGTAAAATGACTATAACTCAATAAAAAAATCTTAAAAAAAAAAAACCCAAAAAACAAACCCAGAAGTTAACAGAAGCAGCAACTGTGGAACCAGGCACTATAGGCTGGAATCAAATCATAACTCCATCATGTATTAACTGTATGAATTTGGACACCTTACTCAACCTCTTTGGGTCCTGGTGTCTTCATCTGTTTCAAATGGTGATAATACCACTTTTACAGCTGATATAAAAGTTAAGTGAAATGATACATGTAAGGCACTAAGCACAGAGTCAGGCACATAGTAAATACTCAATAAAAAGTAACAGTTCATAGTAGGCATCATCTCCAGGTTATTTATGAAGACATGTTACATAAGGAGAAAAAAGGTTCCGAAGTTTAAAATGCTATGAGATGTTTGGAATGCTTATTACTATTACTCATATTCAAAGCTATGCAGCAAATTAATAAAATTGAGGAAAAAACATGTCCAAAGACAGTTGCCTTAAACAACATTTTTCTAAGTAATGTTCCCTATAGCTAGCTCCCCTTTTGCATTTCTGGCCTCCTTCCACACATCTTTAATACTGCACTAAAGCAGGAGTGGAAATGCAAGCCATGTACTTGCAACTGACAGGAAAGGTGAGGCCTGGGGTTTTTCCACCAAGTTGGGACAAAACTGTCTTGTCTCCTCCTTCTAGCCCTGCAGGCTGCTTGTGCAGGAACTGATAATCTGTAGCTGCCAGGAAAGCCAGTTTAAATTGAAGCAGCTGGTTGTGCTTCTTTGTTGTTTGTTTTTCTGATACCTCCAGAACACAATGGTGTCTGAGCCTGGCCTGCTCTGCAGGATGACAGAAGGTGTAGCCAGAACATGAAGGCAGCAGAGGACATAAAAAGGACAGGGCACAAGAAAAATACTCAAAAAGTTGGTGTAGATGATCACCAGTAAGAATTGTTTTACAGACATGTGTTGAATAGGCCAATATGTGTGCAGTCACTATAATACAAATATGTTTTACAAAAATGCATTATGATCTGTGTACATGAAGAATGTCAAAGAAAAGGCTGATCTGTATCCCTCATACAGAGTCCTAAAATATCAGAACCAGGAGAGCCTTCACACATTATCCAATCCAGTAACATTGTTATTATGGATACAAGGAAAAGAGGCTTAGTGGTGATCACATAGACAAGTCAAGGAATAGTTAAAATCAAAACCCAGGACTAGGCTGATTGTGGACTTCAGTATAAAGTATGTAGGAAGGGAATATACTAAAAACCTTATCATTTGGGAACAAATCCCCAGAGACAGCTTAAGAATCTTCAAATTTACGAATGCCTTTAACTGTAAGTGGGGGACATTCCTTAGTTAAGTAAATTACTCTCATTCACCACTGCCTCATCAAATACTTTTCAAATGCTCACTTCAGGAAAGTGGGAAATTATGACATGTCATGAACTTTTGCGGCTGCTCAAAAATATCCAGAGCTGTATATGCTTAGTTCACCAAAGTGAAATGTCTAAATAAACTCTGAATTGTAAAGGCAGAAAGTTCATTACCCAGCTGCCATCCAGTGTTCCCACAACTTATCTCTGAAGAAAGGAGCATACAAATAGAGTGGTATGGATGGAAATAAAAGTTAAATCCTCAGGTCTAACATTCTAGGCTCTTTAAAACCTAGCCCCAACCTTTACTCTCCAGCAACCCTCACTCCTTCACTAATGCTCTAGGCAAATTAGACCAGAGCTTGGCTTTTCAATTTTATTTACAGAGGAAGAGAAATGTGTGCTCTCAAACCTTGTGCTATCTCTGTAAATTCAAATCCAAACCATCTATCAGGCCCAGTTCTAGGCTCCCACCACCACGAGGCTTTCTTTAAAAAGCCCACATTAAAGGGATCTCTCCTTTTTGTTGGCTCCGAACCTTTTTCACCTTTTCTCCCAGTATTTCTCACTATCTTCCCCCCATCTTCCTCACTTAATTCAACCTGTGCTCTGGACACATCAGTGTAATTGCTTCTCTCCAAATGCAGCCAACACTCAGCACCTCTGGAGCTTGGCACTGTCTGGACAGTTTTTCCCCTGTCGAAATCATACCAATCCAGTTATAGTTTAATAGAAAGTAAACTGGACAACTTGGACTCAGAATATCTGAGTTGGAACCCCAGCTCCATCAATTCCTAGTCAAGACTAGTCAATCCCCATCCAAAACTACCTAGCTCTATTGACCAGGAAACACATCCACCATCCGTAAAATTAGATACCAAAACTGAGTGGTTACTAAGCATACTTAATAACTTAGGCTCTCTGAAGGATATAAAGGTACGTAAAAGGCATGATCTCTGCCCTCTAACAGCTTATGATGTTATGTGAGTGGGGGAAAAGGAGGTAGCAGAGCCTGGCAGGGGGAAAACTGACTAGAGTCAAGACATCAGGATCCTGGTCTTACCTGTCACAGAATTTGTGGGATCTGGATAAATATCTTTCCTTTTGTAGGTCTCAGTTTCCTTCCTCTGTAAAATGAGCAGGGGCTAGTCAGGGACTTTTAAGTGCCCTGTCAGCTTTGATATTCTGTGGAAAATAACCATAGTATTAGTCCATTCATGAGGTGAGCCAAAAGGGTGATACAGATAATGCCTAATGTAACCAGAAACAAGCTGCTGGATTCAATGGAAGCTGCTCTGTGACTGGCAGATCCAAAGGAACCTCAAAAGGAGAATGGGAAAGCTGAAGCCAAGTGATGAATGCATCTGCTGCTAGAAGGTCATGGCTAATCACAGGAATACTTCTCATTCAGAGGAAGTGTTATACAAACATTTCATTGAGTTTCCAAGGTCCCTGCCCTCACAAAGGAGCCTCGTTGACCGGAGAAGGAGAGGGATCAGTCAGGAGCCTGGCGGGAGACAACGGACAATGCCAAATGGGACACAGCCCATCCTGTCCAGAGCTGAGGTCACATACTGGGTCTTCTCAGTCTACAGATTTTTTTTCCCTTGCCAGAGCAGGTAAAGGGACAAATAGAATAGCAGGACTCCAGTACTTGAATTTTTAAGAATATGTGTTGAATCTCAAGATCTTTTAGCTAAAAACAGTTTTTGCCTTGTAGGGCTTACAAATTCCAGAGAAAAAGAAGAAATTCTTTTTGTAAGCAACTGAAATATCAACAACAGGTTTTGCAATCAGTCAGATTCAGGTTCATATCCCAGCTCAACTACTTATTATCTACATGACCCTTGGTAAGTTATTTAACATTGCTGAGCCTTAGTTTCCTCATCTATAATAATGTGACTAAGAATTTCCACCTCACAGGGTTAGCCTTTGTTAGAGTATATGTATATACTCTATATCTTTCTCTGCCATGAAACTGTCAAGAGCTTGAGAGCAGGGATTTTTAACCTATATTTGAGATCCCCTAAAACACTGCCTGGCACATAGTAGAGGCCTTAAGAAACTAGATGAATGTGCCTACCATGTGTCCAGTCCTATGCTAGGTGGTGTAAAGGGAACAAGATAATGATCATGATAATGCTGAACAAAATAATACAACACAACAGCAACAAACACATGGCATTTACTATGCGTCAGATACAATTCTAAGTCCTTTAACTCTTTCTGCTCCGATGTCACACTTATAATAAGCCGATGAGGTAATTATTATTGCCCGCACCTTGTTGATACGAAAATTGAGGCACAGAAAGATAAAATAACTCACCCAAGTCCAGAACAGGCAAATCCACAGAGAAAGAAAATTTAGTGTTTGCCAGGGACTGAGGAAAGGGGAGAATGAGAAGTGGTTGCCAAAAGGTACAAAGTTTCTTTCTGTACAATAAAATGTTTCAAATTAGATGGAAGTAGTGATTGCACAAGTTCATGAATATACTAAAAACTATAAATTGTACGCTTTTTAAAAGAGTGGATTTTGTGGTATATTAATTATATCTTAACAAAACTATTAGAAAAAAAAACTTGCAGGTCAGAGAGTTAGGAAGTGACAGACTCAGAATTCTCATTTCAAAATCAGTGCTTTGTAATGGAAAAACTATGAAAATGAATATATGTATGTATATGCATGACTAGGACACTATGCTGTACACCAGAAGTTGACACATTGTAATTTAGTGTACATCAATTAAAAAAAAATCAGTGCTTTTAACCATTATTCTATAGCATCCTCAAGGAACTTAAAAATCTAGTACTATCTAGTTATTATTACTTACCTATAATATAGATCGATAGATAAATAGATAGATAGAAAGCAAGCAAGCAAGCAAGCAAGAAAGCAAGAAAAATAGATATAGGCCTTAGAAATTGGAAAGAAAATAAGGCCGGAATTGCAGGAGTTTAATAATAATTAATTGAATTAAACTGAAAAATTAGCTCATTTATTAACTCCTGACTTCAAGGCACTGACAGTATAAAACCGTGGCTCAGACATGTTAAACTATCCTTAATGCAAGTTAGAAGGAAACATTTACTATGTAAAAATAATCTCCCTTGGGAAACATCTGTGTGAAGTAGTCTGGCAGACTCCCACAGTTTCCAGACCTCTTATAGTTAGGTAGTGTTAATAATCTGTGAACAAAGGTGACATGTCTACTTTCAAGTCAAAGTATTAAAAAACTTGTGTGCAAGCCTCCAGCTCTGGTGCAAACTCCCTCCCTACCCACCACCTCTATTCTGCAAAGACAGCCTAGAAGTCTTACATTGAAATGGTGGTATCATAAGAAAAAGCAGCATAAATACACTAGTTATCGCTTCCGTAGGACAACTGCCCTTCAGAGTCACCTGGCCTACAGTACAATTCATAGCAGCAAGAATTTGACAAATCTTTGTCGTATTAAGCCACTGAAATCTTGTGGCCAATTTGACTTAACAGCATAATTCTGCAGATCCTGAATAATATAAGTATTAATAAGAAACGAACCCAGAACATGTGAATTCAAATCTGTACTCTGCCACTTACTATTTTAGCTAAATTATTTGAACACACTGCCCCTTGATGTACTCAACTTTAAAATGGAGGTAGTAACACCATCCTCTCAAGAGTTCTTACAAAAACTAAATGAAATATATGAAAATATCTGGCACAATTCAACTGTTTTTGGGGAAAAAATGTGAGACTGAATCTGATGGTTAACTAAGAAATTCTAACAGGAGTCTATGCTGTCAAAAGCAAGAAAAGGCATACTGTTTAGGGGAAGAACTGTGTTTTAACTAGTTCAGAAAGAGCAGTTATTTGTTTCTCTAGGGGGAAAAAAAAACTACTCTTGTCTGCACAGCACCTTATATGTCCAAATGACCTCTTACATAGTGATCTTTACAAGAATCCAGAAAGGTTAAGGTTCTTACCAAAGAAAGATTAATCTAAGTCCCAAAAGCTTCATCTATACCTACTTAAGGATCAGTAGGAAGAGACAAGTGTCCTTTTAAAGTAACATAATGAAAAGATACTTACCTGTCAGCAGCTCCCTCACGACTACTTCCACATGTGAAGGAGAGGTACCATAATTCACTGCCTCAAAAGAGCTCCCTCTAGTCAATTACAGTGCCTTTTCTAAGACATTTACTCCAGGAAGGGATAATACGTCAATAGTTTCGTTAGTTTTTTGAAACCAAAGAAAACAACTATCTAATTAATAAAAGAAGGATAAGAAAAGGTGCCATTCTCAATCTATTTAATTGATAAAAGAATTCTAGTCAAAGTATGAAAAACTATAATCATTTATGATACATAAATTATAAAAGCTCATGAATACAAGGGCTCAGTGAACATATGCTGATTAATACAAAAATTTCCAGAACTGTCTTGCCCTAAAGAGGTTTATAAGTAGGAGAAATGATAAAAACTGGGCACACATAGCTACAAATTAAGGAAAAAAGTAAAAATGTCTTAAGAATATTAATAAATGAAGAATGAAACTGAAGAAATCACTTCTCACAGGATAGGTATTCATGAAAGATGGCATTATGCCTGAGTTCTAAGAATTTATATCTTAGAAAACTCCTCAAAAGCATTAGGAACTCTGGTCCTTTGAGGGAACATCACAAAGCTCTATAAAATGAACCTATAATACAAGGAGCTCTGAACTTGTTGCCAAAAGACCTAAATGTGTTCTAGCTCTGTCCTTTACCAGCTGTGTTACCTCAAAGTTACTCCTCATCTATGAAATAGGAAACAGTACTACTTGTCTTACTGGAATGTTGAAAAAATTAAATAATAGATAAATGTTTAGATGGTTGAGAAAGTACCTGACAAACTGATAGTAACACTTATCTCAAAATGAATATCCCTGGGATTAATTCCCCATTCCCATACCATGATAGAATAAATTTAAGTAATTTTCAAATTTTAAATTACTGCTGGAATTGAATGCAATTATGTTTCCAATATACCTCAAACTCGAAACCAAATTACGTTTCACCTTTTTTTAAAGAAAAAAATTTTAACTTATTTTTTTCTTGATCATTTTTTTGGGGAGAGTAGGTAATTAGGTTTTTTTGTTTGTTTGTTTGTTTAATTACAGAGGTACTGGGAATTGAACCCAGGACCTCATGCATGCTAAGCACATGCTCTACCACTAAGCTATATTGTCCCCTGTAAGTTTTACTTTTAAATGTAGATCGCTCATCCCTTTCTCTAGGCTTCTGCAGAACTTCATACAAATTTATACTACATCTTTTTTTCCCCATGATCATCTCCTCTAATAGATTTTTAGTGCCTCCAGGGCAGAGATCATGGGCAATTCACCTCTAAGTCAGTGCCTCATGGTAAATGTCTACTGGACCTCTTGTACTTTTACAGAATGCATGGTAGGAAACCCTTCATTCATTTCACTCAAAAATATTTATTGCTTTCTATATGCCTGGCAATGAATAAGACAGAAAAGGAGTTTACTGTCTAGTGGGGAAGACAGATATGGAATAAATAATTACAAGTATACTGATAATTTTTTTTAAAACTATAGATTGCTATAGGAGCTCAGAAGAGGCTAGAGCATGTGGTCACAGAAATTTCAGCGTAAGGCTCTCTCAAGATCAGGGAGTCCACATACATTTTTTTTAAAAAGCATATGAATAGTAAACAATCTCCCCATCCCAATCTGTACACCCTCACTCTTCATTCAGCTAGCCTAGAACCCAAGTCATCTGAATGTTAAAGGCTACTTCTCTTTTTACTACTCTAATGCATAGCCTTCTAAACCCAACAGAAATAGATGCTATATATCAATGGTTAAAGAACAGTGTTTATTTGGGGGATGATGAGGGAAGTCACACATATCATGATAGACTGTGCTTGCCCATTAGTTCTCTGAAAGTACACTCCTAAATGCAGAAATAAATATCTGTCCCTCAAGGAGATCAGGGGGAAACATTTCAGAAGTATCTTTTATACTGCAAAATCTTGGTCTTGGTTCAGGGATACCAACTCCTTTTTTTTTTTTTTTAAGTTATTACAGAATATTGGTTATATTCCCTGTATTGTACAATACATCCCTATAGCCTAATCTTACACCTAATAGTTTGGTCCCTCCCACACCTTCCCTACTGGTAATCTCTAGTTTGTTCTCTATAATTGTGAGTTGCTTCTTCTTGGTTTACATTCACCATTTTGTTGTATTATTTTAGATTCCACATATATGTGACAAAATACAGCATTTGTCTTTCTCTGTCTGACTTATTTTACGTAGCATAATGCCCTCCAAATCTATCCATGTTACTGCAAATGTCAGAAGTTTGTTCTTTTTATGGCTGAGTAGTATTCAATTGTGCGTACACAACACACACACCCCACATCTTCTTCCATTCATCAGCTGATGGACACTTAGGTTGTTTGCATCTCTTGACTACTATAAATAATGTGGCTACGAACATTGGGGTGCATGTATCTTTTCAAGTTAGCGGGTTGGTTTTTTTTGTTTTGTTTTGTTTTGGATATATACCCAGGAGTAGAAATGATGGGTCATATGGCAGTTCTATTTCTAGTTTTCTGAGAAACCTCCATACTGTTTTCTATGGTGGCTGCACCAATTTACATTTCCACCAACAGTGGACAAGGGTTCCCTTTGCTCCACATCCTTGCCAACATTTGTTATTTGTGGTCTTTTTGATGATAGCCATTCTGACAGGTGTGATTATCTTATTGTGGTTTTGGTTTACATTTCTGTTGATCAGCCTGATCAGCATTTCAGTTGATCTGTTGAGCATCTTTTTATGTATTTGTTAGCTATCTATACGTTTTCTTTGGGAAAATGTCTGAACAGGTCTTGTGCTCATTTTTTAAATCAGGGTGTTTATTTTTTTTTGATATTGAGTTGTATGAACTATTTATATATGCTAGATATTAATCCCTTATTTGTCATATCATTTGCAAATATTTCCTCTCATTCTGTAGGTTGTCTTTTCATTTTGTCAATGGTTTCCTTGGCTGTGGGAAGGCTTTTAAGTTTAATTAAATACCATTTTATTATTTTTGCTTTTATTTCGTGTTCTTTAGGAGCTGGATCCAAAAAAATATTGCTGCAATTTACGTCAAAGAGTGCTCTATCTATGTTTTCCTCTAAGAGTTTTATATTATTGGTCTTACATTGAGATCATTAATACATTTTGAGTTTATTTTTGTATATGGTGTTAGAGAATTTTCTAATTTCACTCTTTTACATGTAGCTGTCCAGTACCACTTATTGAAGAGACTCTTTTCTCCACTGTATATTCTTGCCTCTTTGTCATTGATTAATTGATCTTAAGTGTGTGGGTTCATTTCTGGGCTCCCTATTCTCTTCCTTTGACCCAAGTGTCTGTTTTTGTTCCAGTACTACACTGTTTTGATGACTATAGCATTGTAATGTAGTCTGAAGTCAGTGAGCACGATTCCTCCAGCTCTGTTCTTCTTTCTCAAGATTGTTTTGGCTATTGAGGATCTTTTGTTTCTATACAAATAGTGAAATTATTTGTTTAATTCTGTGGAAAATGCCATTGGTATTTTGATAGGGATTGCACTGAATGTGTAGATTGTTTTAGGTAGTACAGTCATTTTAATAATATTGATTCTCAGGGATACCAATTACTTTTTGAAATACCTGATATGACCTTGTTTTGTTTGTTTGTTTTTGGTGTGTGTGTGTGTGTGTGTGTGTGTTTTTACCATGAAGGCAGATACTGCCTTTTCAACATAAGATAGGAAACATAAGCCATTCATGTTGGGATCTATTATACAAGTACAAGATTTGGAACCATCCCTTTCAGCATGGGTCACAACTTGATAGTAAATGCCTATGAAAAAGACAGTTGACCTTAGAAGACTACTAAAAATAAATAAATAAATAAATAAATAAATAAATAAATAAATAAATAAATAAATAAATAAATAAATAAATAAATAAAATAAGGAAAAATTAAATCCAAAATAAGCAGAAGGAAAAAAAATAACAAGAATTAGAGTAGAAATCACTGAAATTGAAAATAGGAAATCAACAGAGAAAATCAAAACCAAAAGATGGTTCTTTGAAAAAAATCAATAAAATGAATAAGCCTCTAACTAGACTAAGGAAAAAAGAAAGAAGACACAAATTAGTAATATCAGAAACGAAAAAGGGACTACAAATCCCATGGAAATTAAAAAGATAATGAAGGAATATTATGAACAACTCTATGAGATATAGACACATTCCTTCAAAGACATCATCTGCCAAAACTCACACAAGAAAGAGACAATCTGAATAGACCTATTCTATTAAAGAAATAAAATCAACAATTTAATAATCTTCTAACACAGAAAGCATGAGGCCCAGATGGATTCACTGGTGAATTCTACCAAATATTTAAGAAATTATACCAATTCTCTACAATTTCTTTCAGAGTACAGAAGCAGAGAGAATACTTCCTAACTAATTCTATGAGTCCAGTATTACTCTAATAGTAAAACCAGACAAAGACAGTACAATAAAAGCTATCAGCCAATATCTCTCATGAGCATAAATGCAAAAATCCTCAACAAAATATTAGCAAATTCAATCTAAAAAAATATAAAAAGAATTATACACCATGACAAGTGAGATTTATCCCAACTATGCAGGGCTGGCTCAACATTAAAAAAATCAATTAATATAATCCATCATATTAACAGACTAAAACAGAAAAATCACATATCATAATAATAGATGCAGAATTTGACAAAATATAACTTGTATTCATGATAAAAAAAATTCTCAGTAAATTATGAAGAAAAGAGAACTTAAACTTAATAATGATCGTCTACAAAAAATCTACAGTTAACATCATAATTAATGGTGGGAAACTCAAATTTTTCCCACTACGACCAGGTACAAAGCAAAGATGTCCCTTCTCCCACTCCTTTTCAACGTCATACTGGAAGTCCTTGCTAATGCAATAAGGCAAGAAAAGGAAACAAAAATTTGGAAAGGCTGGTAAGTAAGACATAATACAGTATTTGTTCACAGATGAAATAATCAACTATGGAGGAAATCCAAAAGAACTGACAAAAACTTCCTGGAACTAGTAAGTGATTATAGCAAGGTTGCAGGATAAAAGGTTAATAATTACAAAAGTCAACTGCTTTTCTATATATTAACAATGAAAAAGCTAATTTAAAGTTAAAAACACAATATCATTTACAATAGCATCAAAAAAATGAAATACTTAGGTAGAAATCTAACAAAATGTATATAAGATCTATATAAGGTAAACTGCAATTCTGATGCATGAAATAAAAGAATAACTAAATAAATGGAAAGATATTCCATGTTTGGAGATAGGAAGATTCAATGCTGTCAAGATATTAATTGCTCCCAACTTGATCTACAGCTTCAATACAATCCGAATAAAAAGCTCAACAAGTTATTTTATAGATACTGACAAACTGAGTCCAAAGTCTATATTAAGAGGCAAAAGACCCAGAATAGCCAACACAATGCTGAAGGAGAACAAGTTGGAGAACTGATGTTATCAACTTCAAGGCTTACTGTAAAGCTATAGCAATCAAGACAGTGTGGTACAGGTGAAAGAAGAGATAAAGACATCAATGGAACAGAAAAAAGAGCCCAGAAATAGAGCCACATAAAAATAGTCAACTGATCTTTGATAAGAGATCAAAGGCAATACAAAGGAACAAAGACAGTCTCTTCAACAAATGGTGCTAGAGCAACTGTACATCCACATCCACACACAAACACAAAAATAATCTAGAAATAGACCTTGTATCTTTCACAACAATTAACTCAAAATGAATCACAGACTTACATGTAAAACACAACTATAAAACTATTAGAAGATAACATAGAAAACCTAGATGACCTTGGGTATGGTGATGCCATTTTAGATACAACACTAAAGACACAATCCATGAAAAAAACCACTGATAAGCTAGACTTGATTAAAATGAAAAACTTCTGCTCTGCAAAAGAAAATTTCAAAATAATCAGAAAACAAGATTGGGAGAAAGTATTTGCAACATACCTGATAAAGGACTATTATCCAAAACAAAGAACTCTTAAAATTCAACAACAACAAAGCAATTTAAAATGGACCAAAGGCCTTAAAAGACACCTGACCAAAAAAGATACACAGCTGGAAAAAAAGCATGTAAAAAGATGCTCCATATCACATGTCATCAGGGAAATGAAAATTAAAACAAGATACCACTACACACCCATTAGAATGACCAAAATCAAGAACAATAACACCACCAAATGCTGGAGAGGACAGGGAACTCTCAAACATATCTGGTAGGAAAGCAGCTACTTTGGAAGACAGTCTGTTGGTTTCTTTTGGGGGAGGTGGGGAATCAGGTTTTTATTTATTTACTTATTCATTCATTTTTTAATGGAGGTACTGGGGATTGAACCCAGGACCTCATGCATGCTAACCATGCATGCACTCTACCACTGAGCTATATCCTCCCTCCCATAGTCTGTCAGTTTCTTACAAAATTCAACATATTCTTACCATGTGATCCAGCAATCACACTCCTTGGTATTCAATCAAAGGAGCTGAAAATTTATGTCCACACAAGATAAGCACAAGGATGTTTATAATAGCTTTACTCATAATTGTGTAAACTTTGAAGCAACCAAGATGTCCTTCAGTAGGTGAAAGGATAAATAAACTGTAGCACATTCAAATAATGGAGTATTATTCAGTACTAAAAAAAACTGAGCTATCAAGCTGTAAAAATAAATAGAGGAAATAAACATGTATTACTAAATACATAATCTTCAAAGACTGCATACTATATGATTCCAACTATATGACATTCTGGAAAAGGCAAAACTATGGACACAATAAAAAGATCAGTGGTTAGTGGGGGTGGGGAAAGGAGAGTAGGATGAATAGACAGAAGTTTTAAGGGCAGTGAAATACTCTGTATGATACTACAATGATGTAGATTTGTCACCACGTTATTCGTCCAAACCTATAGACTATACAACATCAAGAAGGAATCTGAAGGTAAACTATGGACCTCGGGCAATATTGATGTGTCAATTTAAGCTTATCTTTGGTTTAAAAAAAAAAAGTACCATTCTGGTAAGCGATACTGATAATGGGAGAGACTATGCATGTGTGGGAGCTGAGATATATGGGAAATCTCTGTACTTTCCTCTCAATTTTGTTGTAAACCTAAAACTGCTCTAAGAAAATAAACTTAAAAAAAAAAATAAGGCAGTGGAGTTTAAGGGAAAGAGTGGGGAGTCTCAGTGATTCCATTTACTGACTGCGCATTTTAGGGGTAGTAGCAAAGGCTGTCTGGCTCACTATTGCATGCTCAGTGTCTAACACAATGTCCAAGTCTTGACACATAGTAGTACTCAAAATACATTTACTGAAAGCCTGAATGAAGGAAAGAAGCACTTAAATTTTTTGATAAATTTTCTTTTTCTATCACTAGTGACGAATCATGATTTGAACTTCTGTCTCTCTAAACTCCAGGAATGTCTATCCAGGGATATTAGAGAGTAGTATACACGCCTATAATAGAGCTACATTCATTTCTCAGAGGTGATATCCAGCATCCAGTTAGGAATAATCTCTTGTGACAGACTATTTTCCAAAGATTACCACAACTCCATGAAGAAGTAGAGCCTAATTCTCTTCCCAACGAATCTGAGCTGGACTAACCCAACCAATAAGATGTAGGAGAAATAATGTTATTTGAATTCCATGGCTAAGTCAAAAACAGTCATTCAGTTTTTGCCTGGTTCTCTTGGATACTCCTCAGAAAGAAGAGGCTCCTTCATTCATTTAAGCTATCAACAAATATTTGTTATGAATTCCTACTATATGTCAGGCCATAGACATTGTGTTAGGCACTAAGAATGCAACAGTGAATCACTCAGTCACTGTCCATCTTCACAGAGTTCATACTCTAGAGGAGGAAAAAGATAGAGAGCAGGCGAGAAAACTAATACATCCTGTAATTACAATGTGTAAAAGATGCTCATGAAGAAGCAGAGGTTTTCTCAAGAATGGCAAGTCAAGAAACACTCCAAGGTGGTTACATTTAAATAAGCCACAACAGAGTAGTTAGCCCAGTGGAGGGAGGAGCAAGGAAACACTACAGGGAAAGGAAAGCATGAGCAAAGGCACAGAAGCAGAAAAGAGCTCGACAGCTTTCAGAGGAAGTGACAGACAATGAATGTGGGCAAAACAGGGTGAACAAGGTGAAGAGTGACAAAAAGACAGGAGCAAAGATTTTTGAAGCAATACTGTTGGGTTAATCATAGATCAATGAGTGTAGCATATCAATAGATTCAGCTCTTAAAATTCTAATATTATTTTAAAGCCAGCTTTATTTATTTAAGTTCAGGTATAAATCAAAAGAACTCATGTAATAAGTGCTGATACTGATACTATATGACTAGATGTACTCACATAGCAAGCACATTATTCAAAGATGGGAATGTTTCCAAGTCAAAAGATCATATGGCTTGAAGGCCTTCCTGTAATTAACTTCTTTAGAATTTCAGGACACAGAAAGATAAAATTGACTCTCTCATTGCCTCACTAATGGTGCATTTCATAAATCATACCTGATTTGACCTAGTTTTCTACATCAGTCATCTCCAAATGTTTCACTGAAACCACAATCCTTAAATGGGTAGGATGATCAAGACTGTCACCAAAGGATGCCCAGTCTAAAAAGTAACAGTTCCTTTATAGAATTCAGAACATCAAAGAGGCTTCCTATATACCCTGCCCCAAAGTGTTGTCCTTTGATCAGGTGTCAAGCCCATAAAAAAAAGAAGGATGAGTTTACATATTATTTTACACTACTGTCTAACATCTGTTCATACACCCAAAGACAATAATCAGCTGAAAAAACAATTCTGGCAATGGTCCCCAGAAAAACACCTTACAGGCCTGGGACCTCCCAGCAAACATTACCTTACAGCAAGGTACTTTGGCCTAGAAGGCAATCTCTAACAATAGTTAAAACCAGAAAGTGCATCAAGTTATAAATGAGCTGATAAAATTTTATTATGATACAGTAGTTTCAGGAAATACATGTGCTTTTATTTTAATAATAAGATTGATTTTAGAGCTATAATTTGAAAGGACTGATGGCTTTTTCTGCATATGCAACCTAGCCCATGAATGTTGATTGTGGCTCTCAGTAAGAGCCATAAAAGAAGGAGACCTTTGGCCCCCTCTCCAGGGTAGTCTGAATAACAGGCACTCCATACTCTGTACTGTTGTTGTAACACCCGTGGAACCCTTTGAAGGGATTGCTCCTCAGGACAAGAGAACTGAGACACACCTAGCCCAACCCACCCTCTGGTCAGGAGCACTCAACCAGGTTAAGGGTCCCCCCTACTTCTTCTCCACTGAGCCCAGGGGTAGCAGGTGATAAAACTGAAGCTCTGATCTTGTTTTTGCTCATATCTTTTCATGACATTTTGCTCTGGTGGTGAACAGCTCTTATTTTCATCTTCAGAACTAGGAAATTAGTCTTCAACTGGAAAAAACAACCACAGAGAAGCCTCACCAGTAAGCAAAGAAAAACAAAGGAGCTTCCAACTAATGCCTATGGACAAGAATGCTGTCATGGTAATTAACAGTGGGGAAGAGGATAATCTTACATTTAAAGTAAAACACTTGGCTCATTCTGAAGACTTAACTCTGGGCTTGAATCTTATAGTTGGCACACAAGGGCAAAGAATGATTCTCCAGCACTAGACAATGGGATTCCTCACTGAAAGTAAAATTCTTATGCATGATGGATGAGCAATAAATCACTTGCAAAAGTGACCCAAAGAACTATCAGGGACACAGGAACTGGGGAACACTAGAGTTCAACAAAGATGTCAAGGAGGGAATTCTCAAGGAAGCTGAAATTGCAGCTTAGAAAGGATGGAATCCTACCTTGCTAAAAGAGAAATAAACAAAAAACCAAAGAGAGTAGTGGAGCAACAGATTGCATTCAAGTTCTCTGACTTCTAAGTCTAGACTGTGATTTCCCTCTCTCTTGACAGGGGTATTTTGTCAGGGGCCAACAATCGATTTTTTTTTTTCACTTTCATATTTTTTCATTATCGGTTACTGCAAGATATTGAATATAGTTCCCTGTGCTATACAGTAGAAACTTGTTGTTTATCTATTTTATATATAGTAGTTAGTACCTGCAAATTTCAAACTCCCAATTTAGTCCTTCCTACCCCCTTTACCCCTGGTAACCATAAGTTTCAACCATCAACTTTTAAACAAAACAAAACAAAACAGCAACAAAATGGGCCCATGAAACACCTATAAAAGAGCCATCCCAGGTCCAACAAAAGAAAAGAAAATAGGGCTATCAAGTTGGCATTTCAAAAAGCAGTTTTATGGTAATTTATTACCCCAGCATCAGCTACTCTGGAACCGAGGCATTAGGATTCTTGTTTGCTCTGTCAGGCACTTTGCAGTGTCCCAAACACAGAGGCTGTAATAACCAATATAAAGAACACTGAGAGAGCTCTATTGGGACACAAGTTTTCACTTGCTTAAGCACCAGCAAACACTCCAAGGCAGGGTGCGGCAGTAAGGGCACTGGTGAAAATCAGAGCTGTAGTCTCAGCTTCTCCAGTTATTCATTCTAAAACTTTGGGTCCCTAGATTTCTGGGCTTTATTTCCACGTATGGTAATAGCCCTTGATTTCACATGTATAACAAAAAGCAGTGGTTCCCTACCTTACTCCTGATTTCTCCTTCTCAAAGACAATCACTTTCAACTTTTAGCTCTTTCTCTTACTATTTATCTATTTCCAAAAAGCATGCTTATATTGGCATTTTGGGGGTCAATTTTAGTCACTATCATCTCTTTGTTATGAACATTTGCTTTCTCATATCAGGATCATCACCCCCATAACCACCCATATATACACATATACACACACTTTCCCTTTCACTAGCATAGACACATCACAATTTTTAGTTAAATTAATATTTAGGACACACCCATTCCATGGAATACTACTCAGCAAGCAAAAGGATTGAAATATTGATATACACAACCACTTGGATAGATCTCAAGCGCATTGTGCTGAGTGAAAAAAAGGTCATGTACTGTATGATTCCACTTATATATTTATCTTAAAATAAAATTATATGAATGTAAAATTAAATCAGTGGTTTCCAGGAGTTAGGGATAGGTGGGGTGTGTATGTGCTGTGACAATAAAGGGGTAGCATAAGGGAAATCTCTGTAGTAATGAAATATTCTGTACCTTAATTGCAGTGGTAGTTACACAAATCCATAAATGTGATAAAATAGCACAGAATGATAAATACACATTGTTCCAATGTCATTTTCCTGGTTTTGATATGGTACTACAGTTACACAAGCTCTAACCATTGGGGTAAATTGGGTAAAGGGTATGTGGGGCTTGTCTGTATTATCTTTGCAACTTCCTATAAACCTACAATTATTTCAAAATAAAATGTTTTTCAAAATTAATATTCAAGGTCACATTATTAAAATGATTTTCACAGCTAAGCCATATAATGTATCATGACTGCTTTGCTTTTCTCGGATAACTAGAAATCTAGTTTTTTCTAGAACAGTTGTCTCATTTTTAATTTGCTTGGTTTTAATGTCCTTTTCCCCAATTCATCTCTAAATTACCCAAAATAATCTTAAAGCTCCTTTTAATATGGTCAAACATGTCAGATAACTTGTTGATGTCATTTATCTTTTCTGTAAAATATCTCTCTTGGAGATCTCCAACCTCTTGTTCCAATCTGATAACTCTCTAGTCTCTAGGTCTCCTGCACAGTTGTGGTCCTGAAATACTGCTTAATTATCCTGGAACTTGTGCTCTTTTTTCTTCTATGTTGGATTCCCTTGTTTCCTGGGTCCATGCTTTCCTCTTTCTTTTCTATCTCATTATGGTATATCAAACTACCAAGTTTCCTGATAGCATACATGGGAAATAAATCCTTTGAGATGTCTGAAAATGTCTTTTTTTTCTACTTTCATATTTGATTGTTAATTTTGACTGGGTATAGAATTCTAGGTTGGAAATAATTTCTTCTCAGAATGTAAGGTAATTTCTCGTTTCTTCTAGCTTCCAATATTGCTTTTGAGAAGTCTAATGCCTTTGTATGTGACCTGTTAATTCTCTCTTGAAACCTTTATGATATCCTCATTCTACCCAGTGTTCTAAAATTTCATGATGATGTGTTTCTTTTAAAAAATTCATTGTCTGAGGTGGATTTCCAGTCAAGATGGCAGAGTAGTAGGACCACAAGCTCATCTCTCCTCGTGACTAAAACAAAACCACAACTGACTGCTAAACAACCATCAAAAAAAAAAAGACTGGAACCGAGCAGAAAAGATCTTCAACTGGAAACACAGAGAGGGAACCACAATGGAACAGTAGAAGGGGTGTGCTCATGATATAATCAGACCCCATACCCCCTGGTGGGTGACCCACAAGCTGAAGGATAATTAAGTCACAGAGGCCTTCCCACAGGAGTGAGAGCTCTGAGCCCCACGTCAGACTCCCCAGGCCAGGGTTCCAGCATTGGGAGGAGGAGACCCTGGGACATCTGGTTTTGAAGGCCAGCAGGGCTTACCTCCAGGAGCCCCATGGGACTAGGGGAAACAGAGACTTCATTCTCTTCGGAAGCAGAAGCAGAATCTTGCATGCGCCAGGTCCAAGGGCAAAGGCAGTGATTTCATAGGAACCTGGGCCTGACATCCCTGCTGGTTTTGGAAGGTCTCCTGGGGACATAGGGGATGGCTGTGGCTTACACAGGGGACATAAAAGCTGGTGGCAACCATTCCGAGATTGTTCATCTACATGAGCTTTCCTGGAGGCTGACATCTTGACTGGATCATTAGCACCAAGACCTAGCCCCACCCAAAAGCGTGTAAGGAAGCCTCGGGCCAAACAACGTGGGACTACAGCCCCACCCATCAGCAGACTTCCTAAGCCACAAATGCCCTACCCACCAGAGGTCCAGGACCAAGATTCACCCAGCAGTGGACAGGCAAGGGCTCCTCCTGCCAGGAAACCTGCGTAAGCCACTAGTCCAGCTTCATCCACCAGGGGGCAGACACGAGAAACAAGAAAACAACAACCCCAAAGCCTGTGGAAGGAATCCACAAACCAGACTCTACACCAGGAACTGCTGGACCCTGGCCCTTGCGTGGCAAGAGAGGAGTGTATTGCTGGGACACTAGGATGTCTCCCACAGAGGGCCAAGGTTGAGAAACATAACTAACCTACCTAAAATATAAATAGAAAGACAGACAATACGAAGTGGCAGAGGAATATCTCCCAGGTCAAGGCACAAGATAAAATACCAGAAGAAGAAATAAAGGATGAGGAGATAGGCAATTTATCTGAGAAAGAATGCACAGAGTGAAGTTTCTAGCAAAGAGCTGGAAAATATAAAGAATACCCAGAGTTGAAGAATAAAATCACTGAAATGAATAACACACTCGAAGGAACCAAGCATAAACTAAATGAGGCAGAAGAACAGATCAATGAGCTAGAAGACAGATTAGTGGAAATCACTACTGCAGAACAGAAAAAAGAAAACAGAATGAAAAGAAATGAGGATAGTTTAAGAGAACTCTGGGACAACATGAAGGCACTAATATTCATATTATAGGGTCCCAGAAAGAGAAGAAAGAGAGAAAGGACCTGAGAAAATTTTTGGAGAGATAACAACTGAAAACGTCCCCAACTTGGGAAAGGAAACAGTCACCCAAGTCCAGGAAGAGCAGAGAATTCTACACAGGATCAATCCAAAGAGAAACACACCGAGGCACATAGTAATCAAATTGACAGTAATTAAGGATAAGGAGAAAATATTAAAATCAGCAAAAGAAAAGCAACAAATAACATACAAGGGAACTCCCATAAGGTTATTAGCTGATTTTTCAGCAGAAACTCTACAAGCCAGGAGGGAGTGGCACGATACATTTAGTCATGAAAGGGAAAAACTTACAACCAAGAATATGCTATCTAGCAAGGCTCTTGTTCAGATTTGGAGAAATCAAAAGCTTCACAAATAAACAAAAGCTAAAAGATTTCAGCACCACCAAACCAGCTTTACAACAAATGTTAAAGGAACTTCTCTAGTCATCAAACCGTAAGAAAAGAGAACAAAAAGAAGAAAGAAAGAAAGAAAAAAAAACAAGACTGCTTTGGCAGTTTGGGGTTTTATGGTCCCATATAAATTCTGTAATTGTTTGTTCTAGTTCTGTGGAAAATGTCCTGAGTATTTTGACAGGGGTTGCATTGGATCTGTAGATTGCTTTGGGAAGTACACCCATTTTGATAATGTTGATTCTTCTAATCCAAGAGCACAAGATACCTTCCCATTTCTTTGTATCATCTTCAATTTCCTTCATCAATGTTTTACAGTTTCAGAGTATAGGTAACCTTGGTGAAGTTTTTTTCTAGGCATTTTGTTGTTTTTGATGCAATGGAAATGTTTATGCCAGTTATAAAATCCTGGTTTTTGAAGTGAAAAGAAGAAAAAAAAAGTGAATGAAGGGCCGCAAATGGCAAAATATCCTTCTTTCTTATGGGTGAGTTGTATTCCATTTTATATATATATGCTGCATTTTCTTTATCCATTCATCTATTGACGTGCACTTAGGATGCTTCCATGTCTTGGCGACTATAAAGAATGTTGCTGTTAATAGCAGTATATGTATCTTTTTGAATTAATTCTTATTTTGTGGTTGGCTTTATTCCTCTGATAACTATGTAAGTTTAAAAAGCTAAAGCTCTACACATTCTTAGAAACAATGAACAGTACACATATGTAAATTTAAAAAATATGTGCAGTATATTGTGTACATGTATTTACATGCAATATATTGTATATGTGCAGTCAAATGGTAAAAACTCTACCTAATAAAAAAAAAATCTACCTGTTCGGGGGAGGGGAGCGGTGTGAATTCATTGTCTGAGTGCTTGATAGGGTTGTTTTTTTTTTTTTTCCACCTAAACATGTATACTTAAGTTCTGGGAAATTGCTATATTATTTCTTTGATCATTTATTTCACTCTATACTCCAACATCTAATTATTAGAGACCCAGAGATCTACAGGGAAGAAACCAGAGGAACTGGAAGGAAGAAAAGCATCAAAAATAATTAAATCAATTCTCTGAAAGTTAAATAACTTTTGCACTTAAATAACTCTTAAAACTGATCCTCATATTACTTCTTTCTTCTCCTGTTTTATACTTCCTTAATTTTTAAATTCTGATATAGTTTTAAGTGTCCAAAAGTTCTTTCCTGTTCTCTAACCCTTTTTTTTTAAACAAGATCCTATTCTTGTTTCACTGAGGCAGTATCTTCTTTGATCTGAGTTTGTTTTCAAATTTTCTTTTGCTCTGTACATCATCTCTTGTGCTCTCTCTCTACCCACTGCTCTCTTTTGAGGGGATGGGGTTCCTTCTATTCTTGTGTTTTCATTTCTGTTATTCATGTTAGAGGTTTTTTGTTTTGTTTTTTTTTTTTTCAAATATCAGGTGACCTTTGCCTTTTCTTCACATTTAAGAGTTAGGCACACAGAGATACACTGTATGAGCAGGAGGGGATATTAACTTCTAGGCTTCACTGTACCAAGAGAAAATGTTAAGTCAGTTTGTTTTTTTTCTGGGGAGTAAAATGTCTGTGAATCAGTTTCTCACAGAGGAATCCTCTAATCTACCAACTGAGGAGAATAAGCCTGACTACCTATGTCTGGGAGTCAAGAACTAGATGAAGACCTTCACTTAGTCTGTTCTTAGAATGTCATCTCTCTTTCACTCTCAGCTAAATTTGGTAGTCCCAAATCCAGGGCCTCTCTGATTTTCTTTCTCTAGAGAATAGACCTCCAATGTTCTGCTGAAACAGAGGAAAGATCTGAGGGTTTAATTGTTCCTTATGTAACCTCTGAACTCCTGTTTTCAGCTCCATCTGTCATCAACAGTCAAGATGCCAAGAACCTCCAATATCTAGGGCTTTCTAGGGTTCCATACCACAAAATGCCTTTATTTAGATTCACATTCCCTCCATAGCTTTAGCTTTCTGCTTTCCCTAATCCACCAAAACATTCATTCTTTGTACCTCTTTCTCATCTTCTCTATTCTCTTAGCCTTTGTGAGTTAATATAGTTTTATGCCATTTCAGTGGTGTTTTCAAAAGGTAAGACGTACTTGTTCAATCTACTTTATTTTAATCACAAGCCCCCTCATAAAACTATTGAAAGGACAAAAGACAGAAAGAATATGAAAGTTCTTGGAAAATTTACAAAGTAAAAGTTTAGTAGTAGTGTCAGTGGTAGCATTAGCATGGTAGTTTTTTAATAGCTATTCTAATATAAAGGACTTTTCTCTTTGGTGCTCTAGGGAAGCACCAAGTTTCATAAATAAAATATCAAAAATATTTGCAGCATATATATCAAAAGATGAATACCCTTAGTATACAGAGCCCCCCCCCATGCTGCAAAATTGATAAAGAGACAAAGAATCTAGCAGAAAAGTGTGCAATAAATGACATAAAATTTGCAGAACAACTACAAAGGCCAATAAACATGAAAAAAATTTAACTTCACTAGGGAAATGAAAAATTAAACAGTAAGGTATTTTTCTCTCAGCAGACAGGCAAAAACTGTAGAGTGATAATATCCAATGTTGGCAAGGTATGACAATGTTTCCAGTGGTAATCAAAGCTAAAAATAAAAGGAGCTTCTTGCTAATTCTAACCCTACCATTCACTCACTTTTTGACTCTGAACAAGTTACCTCCCATCTCTAAGCCTCAATTTTCTCATCAGTTTAAAAACAACAACAACAACAACAACAAAACCAAAATCATTAAGAGTGTCTGACTTACTTATCTCACATAGGTGTTGTGAAGAAAGAAGCAACACTGGCCACAAAAGAACTTTAGCTCAATACAATCCTATAGCATTTATGAGAAAGAAAATCAGAGTATTCTTAAAAATAAATTCCTTGTTGTTGGCTAGACAGCCTATGAAATAAACAGCTGATTTTCCCAAAGAACTCCAGGAAGAGAATTAAAAGGAAGAAATCTAGGTTCTGGTTTTACCATATGACTTTAAGCAAGTCCTCTCACCTCTGTTTTTCAGTTTCTGAAGATCTCCAAGAATTCTATAACTGTGACAAAAAGAGAAATGAAATCCTGTACTGAAACAGTTGGAATTTAAACTTGCCAGAATCTCTTGTCTGAAGAGGCTAAGTGGATCACAGGCCAGCTTTGCAGAGATATATAGTTTAATGGTCTATAAAACATTTTTTACTGGCTAGCCCTCCTTCTTGATATATATCAAAGAAATAGCAAAATAACAGCATGATCACCTCTCCTTAAAGGCCTCTGACAAACCCTCTTCAATCTTACATACAAAACACTGGACCCAGAAATACAAGTTACTGCAAGTTTTGAAGCACAACTCAGTCTTTGTACTCCACTTTCTCTATAGAGAGCAACTTGGAACAACAAAATCAGGACTACAGCTAGGGAAGGAAACTCTCAGGGGGAAACAACTCCACAGCTCTGTTTGGAGACATGCTAGTAGGAGAAAAGAACACCAGCAGATCAAGTAAAACTGTCCTTAAAGGAAATGACAAGAGTTTATCTAGTTTCAGGTCTCAGAAAGGGGGAGAAACCTGGAGAAGCAAAAGAAGAGAAGCTTAATGTTGCAGGGAATGCATCAGAACTCTTGTGAGCTGCTAGTGTGGGATTAAAAAAAAAAAGAATACCCTGCTGCCAGATCTCTGCAACTACTTGGCAAATCAGGAGCCTGAAGCACAGGCTCAAACTGGCTTACTTAAAAGGCCAATTACTAGCAAACATTACGACTGCAGCCTTACAAGTAATGCTATTTTGTTCTGTTGTTACTTGCCCAGCCTCAAACGGCCAGAAACAGAAATCAATTCCACAGATTTATATTGCCATCAGCTAACAAAAACTGTGCTTGCCCTCATAAGCTGGGTAAAAGAGAGTACTGTTCTGTTCAAATTTTAGAACAGCCAAGCCTTGCCACTTACTAGCTGTGTAACTTTGGTCAAGTCCCTCAAACTTTCTGAGCCTCAGTTTCTCCATCTGTAAAATGGGGATAACATAATGGTCTGTAGAGATGAAATGAACTAAACTGCACATGACAATAATCTCAGTCTCCTTGCCCTTCTGAGGAATATACTTACGTGCAACGTACCTAACTTGGATTTCAGATTGTCACCCTTTAGAAAAAAGAATATGTTTAATTTCATAGAATATAAGAATATTAACAGCAGGATGTTTTCCCTGTCCTCACTCTAGCATCTAATGCAACTATGTACATGATAGGCACAAAACAATAGCATTCAGTAAGGTTTTAACTGTTAAGAAGTATGCCTAGCCCCAATTCCTTCCAAGATAGTTAAGACTTGAGCCAACTTAGAAAAACACCTACTTTCCCCCATCTTACAGAGACTTTCCTTCACCCAACAGTATTAACTGAGCAGTTCTTAGGTGCCAGGCACCTTCTGGGTCAATGCAGGTACAGAGACAATGTTCCAGCCACTACCGAGCTCATGGTAAAATAAGGAACACAAATATCAAAACAGATTATTACAATATAGAAATTATTTCTGTTAATTTTTGTCTTATAGCTCCAAACTAATTTTTCATTGCCCTGCTCTGTGACAACGGATTGGACTCTGCATGCTACATTTCTTCTCTACTAGCAGGTTCATGTCAAGTTCTGCCAATAGAAGGTACTGGAAAGAGGCTACAAGGCTAAGGGAGAAAGAAAGGACTTTTTCTAGGGTTTGGGTTTTTTTTATAAGGCAGTAAGTAGATCTGTAAGTGGAGGGGTGTGGTAGATTTCAACTCAGTGGCTTTCCAGGTTCTGAGGCGAGTGTCCTCCAGGCACTGCACCACAGCAGCAAGCAGTACATTCCTATGACAGACACGTACTCTCCTCAGGAGTCTGAATCTCAGCCTTGTGGAACTCCTTCTCTTAAGCTTCTAAATTTCTTCCATGTTTGCTTTTGCCTCACCCTTAGGGATGGTAGTCATTCTCTGCAGTTACCACATCTGTTACACCTTACAATTCTCTTTTTATCTCTTTTTGTATTTAACTACCTTTTACCTAGTTAACAATTCTTTATATTAAATTCTACCTGTTAAAATTATTGGTGTAACTTCTATCATTTCATCTGGACCCTGACTGCTATAAGCAGGATAAATGCTTTGATACTGGCCATGGAGTCCAGCCTGCATATTTTACAAGTAAGAAAACTGCAGTTTCAAAGAATGGAATTAATCTGCTCAAGATCATATAGTAGTGTGAATCCTATATGCTGACTCTCAATAAATAATAAACAAGTATCAAACACTTCCATGTCCTTGTTTGTCTGAACTCTGATTTTACCAATTTTACCCTCTCTGTGGAAGGCCACATATGAACAGACAGAACAGCAAAAAGACAGAACACTAGGGTTTGAGTCAGACAATCTGAGATTAGGCCAAGCTTTACCTCTCAATTATGTGATATGAACAAGTCATTTAATCTTTCTGAACCTCAAATTGCCCTATCTATAAAATGGGAATAATCCTACCTGCTCTACTACCTGGTGGAATTAATATGAAGCTTAAAATAAAAAAGAGGTCATATGAATGAAAACAAATTACTTGACAACCTATGAAATTTTATTATAACACCTTACTTGTATGGAATTCAGCAGTCTGATAACCTTGTCTTTCTGGAACACACAGAGAACTAGGAAGTAAGCAGAAAAAAGGTTCTTCAAAACCAAAATAACTGCTTTTAATTCTTCACACTTTACTACCAGTAGAGTCCCTTGGGCCTCACTCTTCCTTTAAAGACATATCTAATAAACTCAGTAATTTGGGAGCACCACATATAGTAGGTGAGAAGGGACAAAGTAAGAAAGGAAAACAATAACACTGTCTGTTGTGTTTCACAAACAGCAAGGAGAAAATGCAGAAAAAATTATTCCAAAACAATCACAAGAATGTAAAAAGCATAGTACTCCTCAGAAAAAGTGGCCTTTAGTTTTTGTTTTAAAGTACAGCATCAGAGTAGTTAGCGTAGGATGCAAAAGCTCTCATGGGCATCAATGCAACACAAAAAGGTATAACTGATGTTCAAAATAATGAACTTGAATCTTAAGAAATATCAAATAGTATTCTGTCCATCCCAAAGAGGCGAGTATATAATGTATTTCAGACCAGATTTTGGGATTTTTTTTTAATAAGGCACAGAACCATAAAAATAAAGAAATGAGAAGAGCAATAGTTACAAAATACTGAAAGCCAGAAAGCAGATGAACGACCAGTAACTGACTTATCAGATCCAAGAAAGAATACTATGCTAATAGTGGAAAAAAATCAGGAAGTTATTCAAGTTAACCTCTAGAACTCCCACAAGATTCAGAAACTGGTAGCACCATGTTCAGGTTTTCTTTTCCCTCTGGAAAGGGTAAAATAGAGGATCTCTAGACAAGGGAATAGCACATACAATCGAAGGCAGGGTTACTATACTGAAAATAAGTGTTCGGTGAAGCGAATTTTGTAGCCCTCCCCACAGCCTCCTTCTACCACTCAGCTTCCAGACCACTGGCACCAGGCCTATAACCTCTAGGAAGGAGACTAGAGGATCCTTTCAGAGAATCTGATCAGCCTTAGTGGAAAGACCTAAAGACACTGACATTGCAGTTGTCCCAAAAACAGCCCAGGCAGATCACCATTACAGTGAGGTCCAAAATCAGTAAGCTCCACCAAAGTATTTAAAATTTCCAATTAGCTTTTTAGTATCCCACTTTAAAATATAAGCAATCAATGATCACCAGACATCTGGGGAAAGCTCCAACATGAAAAGCAGAATTCAGATCCTATTTATATCAGAAGAAATTTGAGGATTCAAACGAAAAGTTATTTGAAAGAAAGCATAAGTATAGTAAGCATGCTTATCTTGGCCAAAGTTTCCCAATGATTAAAAATAAGATCAGATGGACTTATGCCATCAAACTGATAATAAATAGCTCTTTCCAAACTTTATAGTTCATTTTACTAATGGCTATTCACTTCATCAGGGGTAAGAGTATGTACATAATAAAATATAATTTGCTAAGTCTGGCAAAGTGCTATATTCTATCTGAATTTATTTTTCTTATTCTAAAGATATCTGTTGTGAACGGATCTACATAAGGATGAACTGAGCACCCAAATGAAAGCAACAAAATAAACCAATGGGTCATAAATGCATTAAGAGACATCACTATGCCTACTAATCACTGATACTACATGTAGTTAGACTTCTGTATGTACAAAATTCTAGATGAACCAAGAGGTGGTAAGTCTCTCATCCCATGTCATCTCACCTTCAGAAGTCAGCAAAGACTTTAAGAAAAACACCATGGTTGCAAACAGTCTTAAAGAGTACAAACTATCAAGTAAAACAGAAGAATAAGAAAGACGGCAAGCACAGCATGGCAGAAAGACTATTATGGGCCAAAATATACATGAGGGTGGAGGGATTGAGAAGCTGCAAATAATGCAGTGTCAAAAGAACACAGGCAAGAGCAGTAGATGAGGCAGAGATCAGATCATGGAAGACCTTTTAAGTTACAGAGGAATTTGGACTCTAACCTGAAGGCAACTGGGAGCCAATGAGGAAATTTTAATAGCAAATTAAGATGACTAGATTTGAATCTTGGAAAAGATCACTCTGATGATAATATAACAGATGCTGGGGGTCGGAAGGGAAAGGCTGGTGGCTACAACATTCCAAGCTATGTACCAACTGTTCCCAAAAGGCAGTTTGCACACTTACAAACCCCAGGTTCTGCTTTCAGCTTACTGGGAAGCGGATTATTCTGAGAGACCAGCAGCTACCAGAGACACTCTAATAACCCCCCTGAGGAAACTAGCATCCCAACGCCTCTACCACCAGGTTCTTTCTTTTTCCCTCCTGAAGTCTTCTTTACAGGCACAGACTGTGTTATGTTACCTTGTATCCAAGTGTATTTCAGCCTGGTTTCAAGGAAGATATGCTTTGGCCACAAGCCCTCCTAATTCCCAATGATTGTAGCAAATTTCAGCCACTTCTCAGAGTTATATTAAAATAACACACAGGTGTATACATTAATATACATATACACACAATCATTTGTACCCGTCTGATTTCCCCACGTACACTCCTTAAGGAGATGAGAGGAAAGATGGAAGGGAATGCTTAATAAGCACCAACTTAATGCTTGATTCTTTAATCTCTTATTTAATCCTCAGTGATTTCTCTCATTTAATCCCCACTATAACCTTGAGCAAAAAAGATATTTATACTCCCGTTTTCAGAAATGAAGAAACTATGGCTCAAAAAGATTAAATGGTTTATCAAGATCACAGAACCGGTGTAAGGCAAAGTTGAGATTTGAAGCCACGTGTGTATGGGCTTATCCAAGGCTTTTCCACTACCTCACACTAGGTTTCCCTAAATCTTATTTTATTCATTACTGAATCTCCACTTGGTCTGCTGAACTGCATTATACTAAGCCACTCAATAAACAGATCAACAATCTGGAAAGGCAAACAGGAAAACAAGGTGCAAATGGAAAACTTGGACAATAGATTAAGGTACCCACCCCCACCGCAAAAAAAAAAAAAAAAAAAAAGCAGCAGCAACATCAATCTTAAAAAGTTCTTTGGAGCCCTAGGTCATACTGGCAAGTATAGAAATAGCCAAAACTCATGTTGACAGATCTCCACTTATAATTTTATCTCCTGCTCAGTCAGTCCTAGCAGAGTGCCTGGTAAAATACTGCCTAGTCAGGCACACAACACAAATGAATTCCAATAAGCAGATGCAATCTCTCCCTGAGGCTTTCCCACTCTTACAAAACCACCAGGAACTGGAGAAAGCTTTTGTTCTCCATCTGAAAAACTGCCTACTAGCCCTTGGTGGTAAAGGGAAATTGGGTTTGAGAAGCAGATGGCTTGTCAAAGAGCCTAAAACCTAAGGTGAAAAGGAAGCACTTACTAAAACCAAACATTCAAAATGAGGAATCACACTTCTCTCAGGCAACAGAGAGTACTGCCATGGTCATGACTTGCCCTCCAAACACAGGGTCCCCACAGCACTCGTAGGAGGAGCAGAAGTCACGACTTACAGACTAGCTCCAGCTGCACTGGTTCATAGATATCATCACAGGTTCATACTGACATTCTAGATTTTTCTAAAATCAAGAATCACTTGTTTGCAATAACTGTGCTTGTTTATAGAGATTTCACTATGGAAGGATTCCTTCATGGGAAAAAAGTACTATTGTTAACAATTAGACACTCAATATAATAAGAGGAGAGAAAGGAACTTAAAGGTTAAATAAGATAATGTAAGTAAGGAGCCTAGAAATGGAGGTGTCACAAAGTAGATGTTTAAAGTGTCTGTGTTCAGCTGAACTGAAGAAGAGAAATTAGCATTTGTTTAGTACCTTCTGATAATTAAAAAATGACCTCAACAGCTTTCATATACTTTACCTCACTTAATCCGTAAAGCAATTCAAAACAAGTGTTAATTATTCTCACTACAATATGTCAGAAGAAAGGGTCAAAAAAAATTAAGCAACTTACTTGGTCATTCAGTTATTAAGAGATAAAAAGTTGTGATCTGTTCACGGTATCAGCAAGTTATAAAAAAAAATAATAATGCTATCTCATATTTGCTTTAAAGTTTTTCACTGCACAATAAAACATGTGGAGGTTAAACACTGGGCTGGGAATTTTAACACCTGAGTTCTACTCTTAACTGTGCCAAACTGCTATGCAGCTTAAACTAAGACTCTTCTCCTTTCTGGATTTTAATTTTCTCACCTAACTCAACAGTGGTACAACATTTAACTTAAAGATGAGTTCAATTATCTTAAAACTCCAAGAATACTGAATACACAATCAAGACTCCTATTGGACAAGAAATTCTCCCTTACTGCCCAGTGTCCACTCTGCTCTTCCTCTGGCTACATGGTCAGGATTAACAGCTCTCTTCCACCTGTCCATTAGCTACTTGTGAGCCAGAAGCATCCTTTATGGTACAGCTCACCACCTGTGCTGGATGCTTCATTAAGTGTAAAGCTTATACTGTAGTCTGCTGGAAGCTCGGTGCACAAATGTTACCTGGAGATGAATAAATCATTCCAGGTGTGCTGGGTTGCAACTGTAAGGGCAGCAGCTGTGGGTCTGAAAACAGATGGTCTTACAAGAATGGAGGACTTGGCTCCTATCTGATTTTCCTAAGGCAAGCAGGTTTGGGTCAGCAGGAAGCCTAGCGGGGAAATGCCTGAGTAGAGCTAGCAGCCAGTGAATAGGGAAAGTGACAAGAGATGCACATGCAGTTTCTTTACATAATAAGTGAATATATCAGAGGCTGCAATTACCAGAAACTCAACCCCTTATTTTGTACCTACTCATCAACTTCTAAATTATTTTCTTTTCAGTCCAACACTTTCTTCCTTGATTTCAATACAAAGGTAAAATCAGGAAGAGTGCTTAGCATAGCCTGGGCATAGGAACAGAACTTTAAGGTCTGCTGACTAAAACAATTTGAAAAACAGAGGAAAACAAACTGAACTTACTGGATAACAGTGGAATGACTATTTAGGACACAGCTGATAATAGATGTTCAGTAAATATTTGCTTAATAAAATAATGTGCCAGGCAACATTCTAGATATTTTACACATAGTCTCTCATTTAATTCTAAAAACAGCCTTTGTTTATCATCTCCATCTTGCAGATAAGGAAATTAAAACTCAGAAAAGTCAGGTACTCTGCCCAGAGTCACACAGTAAATTAAGTGACAGGAGTCAAAAATGACCGCCCCCCCACCCCCGCCGGCTAAATAATTCCAAAGCTCTATGCATTTTGTTTGTCAACCTCCTGCCCTACCAAATGGCCTTTTTGCTGTTCTTCAAACACATCTAGCTCATTCCTACCTCTAGATCTTTCTGATTGCTATTTCCTCTATCTTCCACATCTTCTCACTGTTTTCTACTTTAGATCATTCAGGGCTCTGCTCAAACACCACCTCTTCAGAGAGGCTTTTCTTGATTATTCCCCCAAAATATACTGTTTCCTTATCTTGCTTTATTTTTTATTATGGTACTAGCACTATATTATTTATTAGTTAGTTTATTTGTTTTTTTACTGCCAGTCTCTCCTACCAGAATGAAAGATTTTTGAGGACAAGGGCTTTGTTATGGTCATGATTGTATCCCCAGTGCTTAGAACAGTGATTAGTACATTGCAAGTGCTCAACAAATATTCAATGAATCAATGAGTGAATTCTATGTGATCAAAATCACAGAGCTCTAGAATACCAGTGTAAAAAAGTAGTTGTTACTGAGTATAAAAAGCAAAGGCTTTGAGATTAGGCAGATCTGGTTTCAAGTCTCAGACTATAAGTGTGTGACTTTGGACAAGCCTCTAAACTTCTTTAATTTTCTCATCTGTAAAATGGGTATAAAAATGTAAGTCCCATAGATTTCTCATGATGATTAAATGCAATAAACACATGAAAATGCTTTGCGCAAACTGTAACATCTTATATAAATGTATGATGGGATGAGAAATTATGACAATGAGGAAAAGTTTAGTGACCAATCTAGTTGAGACTTTAACTTCAGAGATCACAAGGCCCAAAAAGGTAAGTGAACTATCCAATGTTCCACAGTTATTTGAAACTAAACAATGATTAGACTCTAGGATTCCAGGCAACCAGGCTGGGACACTTGCCCTTAGCCTCACAAATTTTTGACCTCTGGTATTCTGCTTTCTCTTGATTCTTCTTGCATCTCACTGGTTACTCCTTTGATCTTCTCAACCTTCCCAATGTCATAACGTCCAGAGCTCAAACGTCAGATCTCTTCTCTGCCCCAGCTACACACATTTCTTGGGTGATCCCATCTACTCCATGGCTTTACACATACTAATGACTCCCAGATTTACATCTCTGACCTGGACTTCTCTGAATTCCAGACTTATATATCCAATTGCCTACCCAACAGCTCCTTTTGGTTTTCTAATAGCCATCTTAAATGTAATATATCTAAAACCAAACACAAACCTGCTCCTCACAGTCTTTCCCATCTCTATAAATGGCAACTCCAATCTTACAATTGCTCAAGGCAAAAACTTTTCATTGACCACTTTCTTAATCTCATAATACTCATTCAATCAACAAATTCTGTCAGCTCTACTTTCAAAACAAACCCTGATTCCAACAATTTCTTACCACCTCGACTGCTACCACACAGTTTCAAGCTTCCTTTTTCTAACTCTTATAACAGCCTACTATCTGATACCCTTGCTTCTGCCATTGCCATCTATCTATCCCCTATCCTTCTCTTCTCAGAAGTCAAAATGATCTTTTCAAATTCAATTCAGATCATGTAACTCCACTCTGTTCAAAACCCTGCAATGGCTTCTCATCTCAATCAGAATAAAAAACAAGGTTATTACCATTGCCTACAAGACACCATGTAATCTGGCTCCCTTCTACCTATCTGATCTTCTCCCCTACCATTAACCTCTTTGCTCACTATACCTCAGCCACGCTGCAGTAAAACTAAATGTTAACACCAGTATTCGTTGTTTGGAAACCACTCTGATGTAGCCAAAAGCATAGACCAAGCAGAACATACAAACCTTGGATACATTTTTTCCCTTCCTGTTGTTCATTGATAAACCAATCACAACGAGTTTTAGAGATTGAGCATTTATAGTTCTCTCTGCCTAAAGCATTATTCCCTCAAACTATCAATATGATAGTATTCCTTTATATTTCATTAGATACCTACTCAAATTTCACCTCACCAGAAAGGCCTAGGTTAATCAACCATATCCAAAACAGACCCCTCCCTTTCAATAACTCCCTTTCCCCATTTGTTGCCTAATTTTTCATACCTCTGCCTACTAGAGTGTCACTGAAATCAGGGATTTTGATTTATTCACTGCTATATCCCCGGTGCCAAGATCAAATTGTATGTGCTCTATAATCCACACTAATCAATTCAACCATTAATTATTTTTCAATTATTATCTTATGTCCTCAATCTGGCTTTCCCCTAAACAGACTGAATACTATTTTCAAATGAAATATCTCTCTCTTCTGGATATTCTCTCTGAGGATCTTCAATTCAACTAGTGATAGTGTAAAAGTAACTAAAAAAGGAGAGAAAGATAAGATGAAACCATATTTTTCTTCCCTTTGGAATCCTCTTATAATCAATAGATCAGCAAGTATTAATAAGCACCTTTTGGGGGTGAAGGCATAGCTCAAGTGGTAGAGCACATGCTTGGCGTGCTTGAGGCCCTGGGTTCAATCCCCAGTACCTTCTCTAAAAATAAATAAACCTAATTACCTCCCCCCATCAAGATAAAATAAAATAAAATGATACAATAGTAAATTTTTTAAAAAAGCACCTTTTGGTACAAAGCACCATCTTATTAAAGAAGGATATTACCTAGCTATATAGTAAAACATAGAGAGATACATAAAAATAGTAACAAGATGGACAATAAGCAAATGAAAAGATACGCAGCATCATTAGCCATCAGGGAAATGCAAATCAAATCACAATGAGATATCACACACTTCCCATTCACTAGGATGGCCAAAATCAAAGACTAATGGTGGAGAGGATGTGGAGGAACTAGAACCCTCATACACTGCTGGGGCGAATAAAATGGTCAGCCACTTTAGAAAACAGTCTGGAGTTCCTCAGAGTTAAACATAAGGTTACCATATAATCCAGAAATTCCAATCCTAGAATTCATTTCCTCTAAGAGAAATGCAAACATATACCCACATGAAAACTTCATATACAAATGTTCACAGCAGCACTACTCATAATAGCTAAAAAGTAGAAACTACCCAAATGTCTATTAACTGATGAACAATTATGGTATATCCATACAATGGAATATTCTGTAATAAAAAGGAATGAATTATCAATATATGCTACAGCATGGATTAAACTTGAGAACATTACACTAAATAAAAGAAGTCTGGTCATAAAAAGCCACATACTATATGATAATTTTTTATATGAAGTATCCAGAATAAGCAAACCTACTGCAGAAAATAGATTACTGGTTGCCTAAGGCTGGAAAAGATGGGAGACATACGGGGTGACTGCTAAAGGGTACATGTTTCTCTTTGGGGTAATGAAATGTTCTAAAATTGACTGTGATGATGGTTGCACAACTCTGTGAATATAGCAAAAGCAGTGAATTGTACACTTAAAATAGGAAAATTGTATGACAGGCAGATTATGGCTCAATAATGCTGTAGTTCAAAAGAAAACTTAAAAGTGTAATTTGGGTTTTATTTTAGGTTCCATTTATCAATATTCTTACCATTCACATTCAACTTAACACTTATTAAGGGCTAGATAACTCTTAGTTTATTTTACTTAATACAACCAAGAAGGCTGTGAGGTAGGAGTTATCAACTCACCCATTTTGCAGGTAAGAAACTCACAGTTCATAAAAATTAAATGATTTAAGAGCTACAGTAAATTATCAGAGACAGGAGTTGATCCTACATTCACAATCTCCAAATCTATGGCTTTTTGCACCTCTCATTCCCAACTTCTTGTTAGTAAGCATAATTAAGACTTAGCTATAGCACTTACTCATCAAAGCTATGAATTAATAAACTAAGGACTAAGAGATCATAAGAACACAGATTTATAACCACAGATTAAGAAAATGATTACCAAAACTGTGTATCATAAAATCCAATATCCCTGTGTTTAATTACTTGGTTATCAGTGCTCTGCTACATGAAAAGAGGGGGCTGGCTGGATCTGATTCTTAAGGTCACCTACGTGGGGTAAAAACAGAAAGAGAGAAAAAGAAAGAAAAAAAGTCCACAGCATTCCTCAGCAAACCAATCAAGAGCTATAAGCACTTCGGAATGGTTTACAACTCACTTTGGCCATTCTTGAAACAAGACATCTGAATGACACTACCAAAGGAGCACTTACTAAAAAGCTAGCTGTGACAAGGAAGGTTTTTTTGGGTGATAGAACCGTTCTGTACCTTGACTATGGTAGTGGTTAACACAAATCTATGCATTATTAAAATTCAAAGAATTTTATGACATAAAATGGGCAACTTTATTGCTAACTTAAAAATAAAATTTAAGAAAAACTGCCAATTAAAAAATAAGCTTTTATGCATCCAAAATCACTATCAAAGAGTAAAAAGGCAACCTACATAATGGGGAAATATTTGCAAATCATATACTGATAAGAGATTAATATCCAGAGTATGTACAGAACTGCTAAAACTCAACAATAAATCACTTTGCTGTACATGTGAAACTAACATTGTAAATCAACTACCCTTCAATAAAAATTAAAATTAAAAAAAAAACACTCAACAACAACAAAAAACCTGATTCAAAAATGGGCAAAGGTGGGGAGGGTATAGCTAAGTGGTAGAGTGCATACTTAGCACGCACAGGGTCCTGGGTTCAATCCCCAGTCCCTCAATTAAAAAACAAAAAAATACACCATTGAGTACTAAAAAAAAAAAAGGCAAGAAATTTGAAAATGCCTCCAAAGATACCCAAATGGTCAAAAAGCACTGAAAAGATGCTCAATATCACTAACCATTAGGGAAATGCAAATCAAAACCACAATGAGATACCATCTGACACTTGTTAGGATGGCTATTACCAAGAAAAACAGAAAACAGTAAGTGTTGGTCAGGATGTGGAGAAACTGCAATTCCTGTGCATTGTCGGTGGGAATGTAAAAGGGTATATATAGCTGCTGTGAAAGACACTACAGTGCTTCTTTAAAAAATTTAAACACAGAATTACCATATGATCTAGCAACTCCACTTCTGAGCATATACTCAGAAGAACTAAAAGCAGGGTCTCAAAGAGATATCTGTACACCTGTGTTCACAGCAACATTATTCACAATAGCTAAAACATGGAAGCAACCCAAGTACCCAACAATGATGACGGGTTAAGCAAAATTTGGTGTGTATATACAATGGAATATTATTCAGCCATAAAAAGGAAGGAAATTCTGACACATATTACAACATGGATGAACCTTGAGGACATCATGCTAAGTGAAATAAGCGAGTCACAAAAGACAAATACTGTATGATTTCACTTACATGAGGTACTTCAGAGTAGTCAAAATCACACAGAAAGCAGAATGGTGGTTGCCAGGGGTTGGGGTAGGGGGCAATACGGAGTTGTTCAATGTGTATAGAGTTTCAGTCTTGCAAGGTGAAGAGAGTTCTGGAGATGGATGGTGAGAAAGTTGCATAAGAATATGAATGTACTTAATGTCGCTGAATTGTACACTTAAAAATGGTTAAGATGGTCAGTTTTATGATACGTGTTTTTTGCCACTATTTATTTATTTATAAATAAATAAGCATATGTGGTAATGTTACTTCAGGTAAAATTATAATAGCTAGTGTTTACTAAATGCTTACTATGAGCAAGCACATTATCTCAACAGACTGACCATGATTTCGACTATTGTGGCCTCTCTTTCACAAATGAGAAGTCTGAGCCTAGTAAGGTCAACCCACTTGCTCAAGATCACATAGCCAGTTAACTGAGACTGAATTCAAACTCAGGCAGTCTGACTCCAAAGCCCAGGCCCTTAATCACTATACTAGAACACAACACAATATATAAAATATTGCAGAGAAAAGTTGATAAACATAACTACTCAGGCTAGTCCTGATGACCTAAGCTTTCAACTGAAAAGAACTCCAATAGAAGAAGACATACTATACAACCAATATAGCAGATTAGAAGCATGGTGGAAACATCAAGATTATTCTTATAAAAAATGCTCATAATTAAATGTAGCTGGCTCCATAGACTCTCCCTTTGGAGCCACACCCTAGTGCAGTCCACAAAAGAAAGAGCAAAATAATGACAGTTCTAGATCATCACAGGCAGGAAACACACAACACACACACACACACACACACACACACACACACACACACACACACCCCTCTACTGAGACCCCAGCTTCTGGCATCCCAATTTCAATATTGCCCTCCAATATTGTCAGATTCAAGTGCCACCATCCTACTTTGTGGCACTTTGTACTTCTGAGTAGTTTTCATACTTGCCCTGGGCAAAGGACTCTCTGCTTTAGCCCAAGGCTCTGCAGAACAAATATCACACTCTATCTCCTCTTCACAAATGGATGCTAGAACTTAACCCTATGCCCAACACTATGCAAATCTCCCTTGTTTATACTTAGTTCTTTATTCTCTCATGCTTAATAGTTTATTTATCTGAAAAGCAGAAACTTAAAGAAAAAAAGGCAGCACAATAAGCCAAACTAAAGTGTCAAAGGCATGAAGGAGGCCTCAAGAGGAGCTTCAGTATGGATGAGATGACAGTGACAGAATTAACTTCCTAACTTTCTGCATAATCAGGCCCTACTATTCAAGTGAACATGTGTTCCTTTCTCTCCTGTTGCTTCTATCAAATAAACATAATATATCAAATGATAAATATACCTGTTAGCTATATTTATTAAACCCTAGATCAGATTTATTTATTTTTTATTCTTATTTTTTATTGAAGTATAGTTGACTTACAATGCTAGTTTCAGGTGTACAGCAAAGCGATTCAGTTATACATATATATATATTTTTCCAGTTTCTTTTCCCTTACAGCTCATTGCAAGAAATTGAATATAGTTCCCTGTCCTATACAGTAGGTCCTTGTCATTTCTATTTTATATATAGTAATACATATTTGTTAATCCCAAACTCCTATAATCTATCCCTCTCCCCTCCTTCCCCCATAATCAGTTTTCTTTGTCTGTGAGTCTATTTCTGGCTTGTAAATAAAAAAAAATTTTTCTCAGATTCCACATATAAGCCACATCATATGATATGTGTCTTTGTCTGACTTACTTCACTTAATATGATAATCTCTAGGTCCATCCATGTTGCTGCAAATGGCATTATTTCATTTTTTATGACTGAGTAATATTCCATTATAAACACACACACACACACACACACACACACACACACACACACACCACAAGCACACACACATCCCACATCTTTATTCACTCGTCGATGGACATTTAGGTTGTTTCCATGTCTTGGCTATTGTAAATAGTGCTCCTGTGAACACTGGGGTGCATGTGTCTTTTTGAATTATAGTTTTCTCTGGATATATGCCCTGGAGTGGGATTGTTGGATCATATGGTAAGTCTATTTTTAGTTTTTTAAGGAACCTCCATACTATCTTCCACAGTGGCTGTACCAATTTACATTCCCAACAGTGTAAGAGGGTTCCTTTTTCTCCACACCCTTTTCAGCATTTATTATTTGTAGACTTTTTAATGATGGCCATTCTGACTCGTGTGAGGTGATACCTCATTGAAGTTCAGATTTGCATTTCTCTAATAATTCACAAAACTGAGTATCTTTTCATGTGCCTAATGGCTATCTAGATGTCTTCTTTGGAGAAATGTCTATTTAGGTCTACTGACTTTTTTTTTTCCTTTTGGTTTGGTTGGTTTTTTTTTTTTTTTTTTTTTTTTAACATTAAGCTGTATGAGCTGCTCGTATATTTTGGAAATTAGTCCCTTGTCAGTCACATCATTTGCAAATACTGTCTCCCATTCTGTAAGTTGTCTTTTCATTTTGTTGATGGTATCCTTAGCTGTGCAAAAGCTTTTAAGTTTAATTAGGCCATATTTGTTTATTTTTGCTTTTATTTCCACTATTCTAGGAGCTGGTTCAAAAAAAAAATTGCTGCAATTTATGTCAAAGAGTGTTTTGCTTGTGTCTTCCTCTAGGAATCTCTCTAGTATCCGTTCTTACATTTAGGTCTTTAATCCACTTTCAGTTCATTATTTTTTTTTAATATTTTATTTATTTTGTATTATTTAATTATTTTATTTTGGTTGGGGTTGGTAATTCAGTTTGCTTATTTTTAGAGGAGGTACTGGGGATTGAACCCAGGAGCTTGTGCATTCTAAGCATGTACTCTACCACTTGAGCTATACCCTCCCCACTTTTAGTTTATTTTTGTATATGGTGTGAGAGAATGTTCTAATTTCATTCTTTGACATGTATCTGTCCAGTTTTCCTAGCACCACTTATTGAAGAGACTGTTTTTTCTCCATTGTATATTCTTGCCTCTTTTGTTGTAGATTAATTCACCTTAAGTGCGTGGGTTTATTTCTGGACTTTCTGTTCTGTTCCATTGATCTACATGTCTGTTTTTGTGCCAGTACCATACTGTTTTGATTACTGTAGATTTGTAGTATGGACCCTAGACTATATTTAATTCTCCATGTTTCTTTGTAAAAAATATTTTAGTCTTTCCAGAATTTTAATCTGTTCCTTAAAAGGAATTCCTGATTAAACAAAAGTGGCAAGAGGCTCACATTCAGCCAAACTTAACTGAGCACCTACTATGTTTCTGAATTCGATTTTTTTCATAGGCAGTTTTTCATTTAATCCTGAAAAAGAATTCTTTGACTTAAGTATTACTGGCTGCCACCCTTCGTCTTTTTTTTTTTTTAGCTACCAAGTAAAGTGAGAATCATTCAGTTAAAGTAACCTGCAAAGATCTCACAATTAAAAAGCAAAGTAAAAAAGTAGAGAAACCAAGATTCAAACTCTGACCTCCTATTAACCTCTCTGAACTTCAATTTCCTCATCTGCAAAAGAAAAATATTACCTATCTTCAAGGGCTGATATAGGAACTACATGCAAAACACTCAGATCAGTGGCTGCTCCTTAATAAATATTATTTTTCCTTTCTTCTTTCATGCTTGAAATGTCTAGTTTGTTGGCTTATTCCAAACAAACAGCAATTTTTAAAGTTTACACTATATTTTACTTAGCTACCATAATAAACTGGTTTTGTCCTGGTCCTCACAAGGATGTTCATAGCAAGATGTGACCCTGGGATATTTCAAGAGCACTTCCAGCTTACCTAGCAGCTGGGATGCTTGCAGCAGAGTTTTTTCTGCTCAGAAACTTGCATAAGGACTACTTCCTCTCCTCTGTTCTCCCTTAGACAGACACATATGCAGGTGGAATTTTTTTTTTACAAGCCATAATTAACTTAATTAACATAAAGTGACAGAAATAGGAAAAGCCACAGTGTTCTAGCCAGGCAGCCGGCTGCAGGGGAAGCAAGAATTCTCTGGCTGGCAAAGTGAAAGGAGAAGTAAGCGTCTACTATAGAGAAAGGAGTCATTGCTATGTGGTGGGAACCAGGGAATGTCTAAAATGGATGGTAAGCACCACCCAATGGAGCCTGCATCCCTAGTCCCCAGGGTGGGTCAGGTGGCCCTGATTTATCAAACAAGAACTTAAGCCAGATGAAAGTCTGATTATGAGCTCCTTAAGGGCAGAAATTGTAACTTACATCTAGATCCCCAGGGCATAGAACCTGGCACAGAGAAGCCCTCATATTTGAATATATAAATGAATGCATAAACAAATAAAGACAGATTGAAAGGATTCACTATCTTTTCCACAATGTACTAGTACTATATAAAAAGGAGAGTTCGTTAAGCATCCATGATGCAATCTATAATTCCTCAAAAACAGCCACACACACAAAAGCGTAGTGCATCTGCAGGCTATCTCCCCAAGAGTTCTAGACAACCCACAACTTCTTCTGAAAAGAAGAAAAAAAAAGGTAGCAAATCCCAAGTAAAACCTCCAAAACAGCTCCTAACTACCTTCAGAATAAAGTCTATACACCTTAATTAGCATGTAATTTTTGTGGTAAATTGGCTCTTGTCTTTCTTTCCAAATACACCTTTTTAATAACTATGAGTACCTGCCAAACATGAAGCCCACTGTCCCTTTAATATGCCCTGCAATCCTGCTCCAGTAACTTTGTTGCCACAGTTCCCACAAGACTCATCACCATCAAAATTTAGTTTACCTTAATTTCATCCATACTTCATGGAACAACTCAGATCCCATCTATTTTTACAAAATCTGTTATAACTGTCCCAGACTACAGTGTTCATTTCCTTTCCTGACTTAAGGTAGTACTGTCCATAGCACTTATCCTACATTCAACAATACCATGTTGTTATTTTTATACAGAGAGCATACATCCACATTCAGATTAATACAAAGTATAGTGTGTTCCTCCAACCTGTAACTCTGATAACAGCAAGAACATACCTGTTACTCTATTGCCGGTAGCTAGAAAACTAGCCTATATCTAGTAAGTGCTGCTTGTTCATGCAAAAGTTGAACATTTTCCCCCCATTTTGCAGTGCAAGTGCCAATATAAATTATTATTATATAATAAAAGAATTATCAATCTACCAGCTTTCTCATCAATTTTTATATAGTAAGTGCTCTAATAATAATGACCAGAAACATTTATAAATTTCTATTTCCAAATTTCTTTCTGAATCAAAGATGAGTCTACATTGTGTACAGTGAGGTTATAAGAGTAACTATGTTTTACTACGTCTTGATTCTTGGAAAACTGGTAACCTATGACTACTCCAAGACAGTGATTAACTGTTTAACCTAGCATGTGACAATCAGGTATACTCATTCATCTTTTAAGACTCATAAAGGTATGGAACTTTTCTTGAACCTCTCTCCTCACTCCCAGAATTGACTAATCCACTTCTTCTTTTGGGTCCCACTTTATCCCAGATATATCTGACCCAATCTCAGATAGAATCCTAGATATATTTCTATCATAGCATCTATTACATACACTTAATTATACTTCCTTATTTACATGTCTGTCTACTGATTTGCCCCTCTAGTTGTGTGCTTTTCCATACATTAGCCACACGTACCTTCTTGAATTCAAACATATCTTAACTAAACCTAAATAAAATTTAAAATTCAGTTCCTCGGGGTCACTAGCTACATTTCAAGCACATATGGCTGGTGACCACCACACTGGACAACCCAGATACAGAATATTTCCATCACTGCAGAAAGTTCAATTGGACAGGGCTGTGTCTAAACTGTGAGTATTTTCTGAGGAACACAGTCTCGTGGGCCATGTGGCAGGAGCTATGCCTAACTCATTTCTATATTACAGTACCTAGTACTCCTTAAATCCCCAGTAAATATCTCTTGAGAATGACACTGGGTAACAGAGTTTGTTCCACCTTTCTTATTATCACATACCATTAGAGTCTTTGCTCCATAATTTTAATGTCCCTTATAGGCTAGAATCAGTGTAATAACCCACCAACGCAACTTGTGAAAACAGGTAGGAACCACAATAGTTAGAGGTAATGAGGAAGCCTTTGTTCAGTTCCTCTCCCCAAACCAAAATTCCACTATTTAATGTGTAAGACTTGATGAAGAAGAGAGCTTATTTCCTGTTTCATTTTTGGCATATAATTAAACCACAGTTGATTCTAAAAGAAATTTATTTCAAATACTGGGACAGTCTCACAACTCAGCATAAATAAAAACAGAGAGACACTGTTCAAAATTTATCACACTTTTGGGGACTCTAACTAATACAGCCTCATCATATGAAAATATAAAGTATATTTACATTAAATATATTCTGTTTGTATTAAATATGTAATTGTATTAAAAATAGTCATTTGGCATATATTTTCTGAAGATCTATTAAGGGCTAGGGGCTAAAGAAAGAGAACTAAATAAGTTCTAGTGGAAGACAGAAATTTAAGTAGGGATAATACTAAGTGCTAAGTGCTGTATTACAAGGGGAAGTACCAGGAACTATGACAAACACAAATGAGAAGCTCAGAATCCAGTGGTGCAATGTGGCAAAGGGTGGGGGAGCCACAAGGAAGGCTGCCCAGAAATGAGCCCACGCTACATTTTGAAAGGTAATTAAGAGACTGGGAGATTAGAAAAGGGTGAGAGGGTGTCACAAATATAAATAATGGCACCAACAAAGGTATAAGAACTTGACTTGGACAGTAAATGTCAAAGAGTACAGGTTGGCTGAATCAACATGAGAAAGACAATTTGAGGCTAATGAGGCAGGCAGAAGTCAAATCATGAAAAAGCTTTTGCAAGCTAAACTAAAGGGTTTGAATTTTATCCACAAACTGATGGGAAACCTCTGAAGGTTTTAAAGCAAGGAAGAGGAGTGAAATCTACATTTAACAAAGCTCACAGAGCGGCAGTACGGAGGATGATTTGGGGGAGGTGAAACAGAAACAAGGACATCAGTCAGGAAGTTGCTGCAAAAAGTGAAGAATATATTTTACCACAACTTGAAAAAAAAAAAGGCAAAAAAAAAGTGATAAGACAGGACCTATCTGATGCAAAGTTTCAAACACAACCTATTTTAAATGAGTCTCTCTCCATTAGTCTATGTCTCTCAAAGCTATATAACACTACGATTCAATGATACAGCATAACTACAAAAGCAACTGTTAAAGTCCATTTCATAAACTCTAAAAAATTACAGTCTTTTTATTCAACAGCCATTCTGGACTTCAAATTAAAACACATTTTTCTCTTTTCTACCACACACAATCTTGGAAAACCATTTCAGCCAGCTGAGCACATCTGTGCACTGCGCAACAAGTATAAACAATTTAACAGGAGTTTAATGAAACATTTCCTATTCTTCATTGGAGGAAAAAAAATTAGGAAATTCTAACATGGCAACATCAGGTTGCAAATTAACATTTTTTTAATTAGTTTTTTTTTCATATGAACATACCAATTTAAAATCCCGTCTGGTTACATGGTGCAGCTGTCCTGAATGAATATAGCATTTTCAGTTATTAGACACTTGGCTAAAGCATTCAGAACTGCCATGTGCCATCAACAGCAAGAGCCACAAGTACAGTACTTAGGAAGTACCTACATACTCATGCTGGTATGAAAGGATGACTAAGTCTGTCCTGGAGAGGAGGGGACATATAACGAAATGGGAGACACAATCTCACAATTTAAAGAAACCATCTTTCAGTTCACCTCCAATTCTCTTAAAAGGCAATGGATGTCTTGGATCCCACAGTTCTTTTTTAGCCTACAGTTTTACCTCTCCTCCTGCCTTGTACCAACAAACTTAAGAACTAAGGCTTTGGAACTGGACTAAAACTGGGTTTGATTCCAACTCTACCTCTTACAAACAGTACAAATTTAACATGTTTCTTAATCTTCCTGAGACTCTCTTCCTCATGTATAAAATGAAATACCCAACTTTGCAGAGTTGTGGTGAGGATAAAAGAAGATATACATAAAACATCTATAGAACACCTGGCTCATATGGGTATTCACTAAATGGTAATATTTTTACACTCTTCTTTGTACCTCACTATAATTTGTATATAACAATAATTATCCACTTACCTTAAAAGTTTATATGAGGATTAAATGAATTAATATAGCTAAAGGGCTTAAAACAGTGCCTGGCACATAACAGGCAATCATAAAGTGTTAGTTGCTGTTGTTGTTACTACCAAAACTGAATTACAATTTATTTGCTGTCTTCCTCCCCATCTAATACTTAGTATAAAACCTCAATAAATACATGTTGGCCAGTTCAATAAATAATGGATGACTGGTTGAATGAATGAACTGAAGATATCATAGTTCTATGACAAGAGAGACATCTCTCTGAATTTATCACACAATCTTCATATGGCGACCCTTCAGTAAGATTGTTTTGTTTTATAAATTGATTAATCCTACCAAGCCTGTGTGGTAAGTAGGGAAAGTATTCTTGTAGGTCTGTTTCACAGATAAGAAAGAGTCCCAGAGAGATTAAGGGTTAAGATCACTCAACTAGGATAGAAACTTAGAATTCCTTTTGGTCTCTTAGAAACTAGTTCTAAACTATCTTCTACTAGGGCTTGCACTCTCTGCATATGTATGAGATTGGTCAAGTTCTTCCATACTCTGTGGTTGCAAGAAGATACCCCGAGTCAGAATACACTTTCAATTAATGATGGAAGGGTGAGAAGGAACATGACCAAATAAGGAGAAAGTCAATGTCTGATTTTACCTGACCTACAGAGTTTTACCTGTAGATAGAGATAGCAAGTAAATCTAAAACTAACAGGAGAATAAAACCCTAACTATGAACAAATAAGAATAGAGGACACTTAGAGGGTCAAATATGAAAGGTGGTATGGGGGTTACAGGTACTCATTTCCTCTGTTGAAAGCATGACTAGGGACAGTCTTTCTGGGGTGTATTTACGCCTTCATTTAACAAATAATTACTGAGTCCCTGCAATGAACTAGGAGAACAACTTGACAGTACATAGCAAGAGCCTTAAAAAAATTTATGCCTTTATCCCAATTACTGTATTTCTAAATTTTTATCTGAATAAAGCTATCAAAAAATAAAGACCACAATTTACAAAGATACTTATCACCGTGTTATAATACCCAAAAATGGAAAGTAACCTAAATGTCCAACAATAAGGTTATGAGTAAATAAATCATATCATGCAATGCAATAGTATACATTCATTAAAACTGATGCTGAACAAAATCATTTAACTGAAACTGGAAAATACTTATAAATCTAATGTTAAATTAAAAAGCATTCCACAAAATTATATATATAGTATGATCTTTATAAAGTAGGAAAAAACTTTATTTTTAATGCTGAAAATTTTAGAAGTTAATTTCTGCATGGTGGGATATAGGGAGAACAGGATATAGGGAGACATTGCCAAGTTTTCAAATTTTACATAATAGGTATTTTTCAAAAAACCACAGGGTGGAGATTTACAGAAGAAAAGTAAGAATATTAAATACTATCAGAATTGATCAAGATGTCTAGAATCTCTGCTAGATGAGAAGAATGTAAAAGGCATATTATTTCTGTACAAAAGGATTATGTTAATCCTAATGAGAACTGACACAAATACATGAGTGAAACACAATGGGCAAGCAATAAAGAGGAAATCCAATCATATTCCCAGGTCACTTTCATTCTAGAATGTCATTAGTAGAGCCAAGTTCAATGAGTGAGGTGAGGAATGAAGCTTGATGACTGAAGAAGATGGCAGAAATCCAGCTAATACCTAGTGCTAAAATCTGTGAGTTCCTTGAGAGCATGGAATCCATCAATTACCATACAGTGTTTTAAAGACCATGGTGGAAGCCAGCAGCAAGAATGTGGCAAAATAGTCTAAAGAGGGTCCAGAAAGGCTTTGTGGAAGATGACTAATTTAGAGGAGAAAGCAGTGAACCTGGAGAAAGGGGAGAAAGGTATTCTAAGAAAAAAGGGACAGCCCAGAGAATAAAAATAATTTAACATGTCTGGGGAAATGACATTCATTTCAGTCCTATTAGTATACAAAGTGCAAGGCAGGCAGTGGTGAAAGAGGTGGTTGCAGAAGTCATCAGGGGCCTGTCCCAAAGGACCAAGCAGCCACACATGGACCAATGAACAAGGGCACCAGCCCAGGAGGAGCTCACTCCACTAGAAGAGACAGTTAAGCAGCATTATGGTAAAGATAAGTAAAGGGTGGTTAGCACAGGAAGGAACAACCAATTCAGCCTAGGGACTCATACAAGGTCTCTGAGAAAAGATGCCGAAGTTGAGACACAAAAGAAGAAGGGGTCTAAAAGCAAGGACATTTAAGATAGTAGCACACTACACCTGCACACCAATGTTCATAGCAGCACTATTTACAATATCCAAGACATGGAAACAGCCTAAATGTCCATCAACAGATGACTGGATAAAGAAGATGTGGTATGTTTATACAATGGAATACTATTTAGCCATAAAAACCGACAACATAATGCCATTTGCAGCAACATGGATGTTCCTGGAGAATGTCATTCTAAGTGAAGTAAGCCAGAAAGAGAAAGAAAAATACCATATGAGATCGCTCATACGTGGAATCTAAAAAAAAAAAAAAACACAAACAGACTCATAGACATAGAATACAAACTTGTGGTTGCCAAGGGGGTAGGGGGTGGGAAGGGACAAACTGGGATTTCAAAATGTAGAATAGATAAACAAGATTATACTGTATAGCACAGGGAAATATATACAAGATCTTGTGGTAGCTCACAGCGAAAAAAAAATGTGGCAATGAATACATGTATGTTCACGTATAACTGAAAAATTGTGCTCTACACTGGAATTTGACACAACATTGTAAATTGACTATAACTCAATAAAAAAAAGTTAAAAAAAAAAAAAAGATAGTAGCACACTATTGATACAAACTCTGGTCTGACACAAACTCTGTGAATCAAAGCACCAGTCCCTGCAAGGCTTCCAAAGAAGGAACAATTCTCATCAGCAGAATATAAGCTCCAAAAACTTCACCTGTCTTGCTCACTGCCATGTCTCCAATACTAAAAATATTGAGCACAAAGAAGGTGCTCTATAAATATCTGTGAAGAAAAAAGAAAAAGGGGGAGAGGACTTGCTGTTATATTAAAAAGCAAAGCCAAAAGCTAGAAGCAATCTAAGTGTTCACTGACAGATGAATGGATTTTAATGGTATATACATACAATGGAATATTATTCAGCCTTAAAAAGGAAGGAAATTCTGACACATGCTACAACATGGATGAATCTTGAAGACCTTACGCTAAGTAAAAGCCAGTCACAAAAGGACAAGAACTGCATGATTCCCCTTGTAAGAGGTACTTGGAGTAGTCAAATTCACAGTGACAGAAAGTAGAAGAGTGGTTGCTGAGGGCTGGAAGGAGAGGGAAATGGGGAGTTACTGTTTAACGAGTTTCAGTTATGTAACGTGAAAAAAGTTCTGGAGATAGATGGTGGGATGGGTGGGATGACTGCACAACAATGTGAAAGTACTTAAGGTCACTGAACTGTACACTTTAAAATGGTTAAAACAGTATATTTTATATTAGTATACATTTTAACCACAATTTTTCAAAATTTACAAAAAGCAAAAAAAAAGTACTTAAAAGAAAACAATGGGAAAAATTTAAAAAATGGAAAAAAGGATAAAGAAGTATGAGAATAACTCTTTAAGACTAAGGCCAACTCTTAGGAGCTTGGAGCCAAAGGCAAATAGCAATGTCTCCTCTATCCCTCCCTTCAACTTCCATTTCCATCTACATCCAATTTAGTAATTTTACATGCAACTGACTCCCAATTAAAACAAATACTAAGCATAGAACCCCCAAGGGATCACAAACAAGCAAATCCATGAGTAATATGAGAGATGTGTTATGAAAACACAATCTCACTGATTTAACCTCGTTTTTGTTAGTACAGCAAAACTATCATTTACTTGAACACCTAATATGCATGGGGCCCTATGGTTGGAGCTTTATAAACGTTACCTCTAATCATAATAGTAACCCTGAAAGGTAAACGTTACAATTCTATTTTCATACTAACTCATCTAGGATGGTAACAGACACAAATGGTAAAGTTGAAATTTGAAACTAGGTCTATGTTTCCAAAACCCTTGAGGAGTGATCAATCATCTCAAAAAAAAAAAAAAAAAAAAAAAAGCTAGCTTCTTCCCAACCAGGTACCTCTGTTGTGCTACTACTGGGGCCTAGGCCCGTGAATTGTCCTCTCCAGCTCTGCTAGAAGTTATCAGCTAGGAGTACTAGATTGAGTCATTATCAAATACTTTTCTAGGTAATCCCCAGTGGCCATTGATGGGGATGCTCTGGGCACTGAGCCACTGGAGGAAGAAAGACAAGTGGCTCACCACAGGTCTTCAGCCCCAAAATTGACCAAGAAGGACAGACACTTGGAACAACTGTCAACAATGTTTCCTCCAAGGGAGTAAACACTCCAGTGGCACTGCCCAAGATACTACTGTTGCTTAACAATGTTTCACTGATTAATAACCCTCACTCCCTTTCCTCCCCCAGACCAGCCCTAGAAATCATTACTAGTTTCAATTCCCTCTGGCCAGTTTCCCTCATTCTCTCCCATTCCCCCAACCACCAAGTTCAAGGCTAATTTATGTAAGATCTATTTTTCTTCCATATACTTTTCAAAACATCCCAATCCCGAGGCCCATTCCTTTACCTAGCTCTGCTGGGTGATCTACCATCAAATGAACCAACTAACATCTCTATAGTTCTCAGACACTTCCAAACACATTAAATAATTTACTCCTACAACAACTCTGAGAGATTGGTATTAGTATCTCCATTTGACCAAACCAGTACAGTTTAGTCTAAGTAAATAAGCAGTAGAAAATATACACCAGAAAAAGAGGTCACCTTTCTGTATCTTCTTTCGTTTGTTCATTTAAGCCAAGAACTTTTCTCAAGTCTCCAGCAGCATTCCCTTCATGTCTCCCTGGCCAAACTGTGGGCACATACCCACTCCTAAATCATTCACTGGCAAGAGGCATGGGATTACCATGACCAGGTGACAAACTAATTCCTTGGGGTCGGATGGAAGTTGGCAAACACACAACCACCACAGTGCACATCATATTAAGGATACTGATATGAAACAATGAGAGAAGCAGACTGCCTGCAGACCTACCTTAGTATGTTTTCTTCATGTCATAAGAACCCTGAAGACTCAAGGGGTCAGAAATGCTAACCCAGGGAAAAGAGAACAGACATTCCACCAGATTCCAGAATCTGGGGAGACTGATCCGGAAGAAGATCTAGAGACTTTATTTTTAGTAACAGTACTATACTAATACTAGTTCTAAACTTAAAGCCTGCTATGTAAGCTTTGCTAAGGGACTGCTTCTCCCCAGCCCGCAGTTTCCTCTTCAGTAATGAGACCACCTAGTTAAGCGTTTTCAAACTGGTCTTCAGAGAACTACAGGTTATGAAAAGGTAGCCAGGACAAGAAGTAAACAGAAGGGGGATACAAAAGAGTAGTGTTATTAAGTCCCACTATTCTAGTTGAAGTGGGACTTCAACTCATTTAATCTCTTTGTATTGAGCCTCAAGTAACATTTGGTGGAAAAAGGATTCTAGTGCTTAAAAAGATGCTTTTTTAATTCACTCAACTAGACGATCAATAACGTTCTTCCAGATTAACATTGTTTTTCAATGAAATAAATTATTAACTAAACAATCCCCCATTAATCCCTTCACCATAGTTCACTAAAGTTATAAATGACCTTCACAAGAACAAATCCAATGAACAGTATTTATTTTTATTTGATCTCTCAGCATCATTTAGCACTGTTGTTCATTTCCTCCTTATTGAATCCCCTGGCTTCTGAACAGTACACTCTCCTAGTTTTCCTCCTACTTCTCTGTCTGCTTTCCAAGATTATCCTCTTCTGCCCAATGTTTAAATGTTCAAGACTATACTATTCTCTATTCTTTTCTCACTCTATTCTCTCTCCCTAAGCAATCTAATCCACATCCATGACTTTACTTACAATCTAAAAGCCAAACATACAGTCAATTTTTCTCTGGCCCTTACCTTTCTCCAAGTTCCAGGCGTGTTTATCTAATTGCCTACTCAAAATCATCCCTTCAATGTTTTAAAGTCATTCAAATTCAACATGTCCAAAACTGAATCATAATATTCCATCCCAAACCAGTCCTTTTCCAGTGTCCTCATTTCAGTGAAAGGTACCACCATCTACCTCCCAGTTATTAAGCCAGGAACTTGGGAGTCATCCTTATCACTTCCTTCTCCTTTGTCCCCAACATGTAATCCATTACACAGTTCTATCAATTCAACCTAAAATATATCTCTTACATTTCTTCTCATCTCTGCCTACCATCTATCATGGTAGTCTCTCACAGGGACCGTATCTGTGCAAAAACATACCTGCACTGACTTACACTCCTTTAGAATCCCTTCTCTACATGGCAGTTAAAGTGCTGCTTTCCAAATTCTGATCATGCAATTCCCCTTTGCATAAAACTCTTAAATGTGAAGTCCTAAACAGAGCAATCAGACAAGAAAAAGAAACAAAAGGAATTCAAATTGGAAAGGGAGAAATGAAACTATCACTGTTTGCAGATGGCATGATACTATACACAGAAAATCCTAAAGCCACCACCAAAAACTACTGGAGCTCATCAATAAATTTGGTAAAGTTGAAGGATACAAAATTAATATACAACAACGAACTATCAGAGAAATTTAGGAAACAATCCTACTTATCATTGTATCAAAAAGAATAAAATAGCCATAAGTAAATTTAACTAAAGGGGTAAAAGACCTGTACTCAGAAAACCATAAGACACAGATGAAAGATATTGAAGACAATTCAAAGAAAGATATACCATGTTCATGGACTGGAAGAACTAATATTGTTAAAATGAACATACTACCCAAGGCAATCTATAGATTCAATGAAACCCCTATCAAAATATCAAAGGCATTATTCACAGAACTAGAACAAATCACTCTAAAATTCATATGGGAACACAAAAGACCCCGAATGGCCAAAGCAATCTTGAGAAAAAAAGAACAAAGTTGGAGGTATCATGCTCCCTGACTTCAAACTATATTACAAAGCTACAGTCATCAAAACAGTGTGGTAGTGGCACAAAAACAGACACAAAGCTCAAAGAAACAGACTAGAGAGCGCAGAAATAAACTCATACACTTATGGTCAATTAATCTATGACAAAGGAGGCAAGAATATACAGTGGAGAAAAGACAGTCTCCTCAGTAAGTGGTGCTGGGAAAACTGGACAGCTACATGTAAGAGAATGAAATTAGAACATTTCTCACACCATATAAAAAATAAACTCACAATGGATTAAAGACCTAAATTTAAGACCAGAAAACTCCTAGAAGAAAACACAGGCAGAACACTCTGACATAAATTGCAGCAATATCTTATTTGCTCTGTCTCCTAAGGCAAAGGAAATAAAAGAAAACAAACAAACAAATGTGACCTAATTAAATTTAAAAGGGTTTTGTATAGCAAAGGAAACCATCAACAAAATGAAAAGACAACCTACTGAATGGGAGAAAATATTTGGAAATGATATAATCAATAAGGGCTTAACATTCAAACCATATAAAGAGCTCATACAACTCAATTAAAAAAAAAAAAAAAGCCAAACAACCTAATTTAAAAAAGACCTGAACAGACATTTTTCCCAAAGAAAACAGAGATGGCCAACCGGCACATGAAAAAATGCTCAACTAATCATCAGGGAAATGGATATCAAAACCACAGTAAGATACCACCTCACACCTATCAGAATAACTATCATCAAAAAGACCACAAATAACAAATGTTGGCAAGGATGTGGAGAAAAGGGAACCCTTGAATACTGTCGGTGGGAATGTAAATTGGTGCAGCCACCATAGAAAACAGTATGGAGGTTCCTCCAACAACTAAAAATAGCACTACCATATGATCCAGCAATTTCACTCCTAGGTATACATCCAAAGAAAATGAAAACACTAATTCATAGAGTTACATGCACCCCTTTATAGCAACATTACTTACAACAGCCAAGATATGGAAGCAACCTAACCATCAAAAGATGAACAGGTTAAAAAAAAAAGATGAATAGATAAAGAAAGTGTGGGACGGACACACACACACACACACACACGAATACTACTCAAGTCATAAAAAAAGATTGAAAATTTGTCATTTGCAACAATACAGATGGACCTGGACAGCATTATGCTTAGTGAAGTAAGTCAGACAAAGAAAGACAAATACTGGAATCTATATCACTTATATGTGGAATCTAAAAAGTAAACAAACAAACAAATATAACAAAACAGAAACAGACTTACAGATACAGAGAGCAAACTAGTGGTTAGCAGTTGGGGGAGAGAAGGGGGAAGAAGCAAGGTAAGAGTAGTGGATTAAGAGGTACAAACTACTATGTATAAAATAAATAAGCTACAAGGATATACTGTACAGCACAGGGAATATGGCCAATATTTTATGGTAACTTGAAAAAAAACCCTTTAATGGTTTTCAATTATTTTTAGTATAAAGAAAAACATCAAGTCCTCTATGTTTTTTACTTCTGCCCCAACCTCTAGCTCTGTGCATTGCAGACAGGCTGTCCTTATGCCATTTTCTCAAATATGCCAAACTCTTTTCTGTCACAGAGGCTTTACATATGCTGTTCCCTTTACCTAGAAGACTCTACTCACCATCTCCATCCTGTCTTCCCCTAGAAAATTCAATTCATCCTTCAGACTTCACATCCAATATTACTTCCTTAGAGACACCTTCACAGAACTTTCAGACTAGGTCAGATTCCCACGTGACGTTTACTGAGAGCAACACGAAGCACTAATTGGTAGTACTTACCACAATTATAATTTTTCATTATGCATGATCATTTGATCAATGTATCATCCACTGGACTGTAAGCTCCATAAGTTTATGGAAACTATATCTGGTTTTGCTCATCGTAGTACCTATATTGCACAAAGTTACTCTGTAAGGAAGAGAGCCAAGATTAGCAACCCGATCCATTTGATTCCAAAATTCAAGGTATTTCCAGTATAAGCCACTGAGGATAGTGAACCACTAAGATTATCAGATTAAGCAGTTTTAACTAAAAACTAAGAAAGGGGCAAGATCAAGTCCAGTGTCTCTGCCAACACCCGCGAAGCCACCCCCGCGGCCCTGAGACGACCACTGCCACCCCTGCCCTGCCGCTACCTGTGTCGCCGCCGCCTCAGGACAAGCTATACGATTAGGCCACAATCTTCAATGAGTAGACATACTGCTTTCTGTGGTGTTCACGGTCACATATTTATGGAGTTTCTGAAGGACAGTGGAGATTACTGCCAGCCAGGCACAGGACAACCTCTATGCAGACAAGCGAACTGTAGAAAATCATTACTACTCCACCAAGAAGCCCCCATAAGAGTGGTTAACCTGGACACAGAGTGTTGAATTGAAATCCACAAAGCATTTTTCACAAGAGTTCTGACCTGGATGGGGTAAACCTCAGTGCACTTTCTTTTTATTGCCTCAGTATTACTGGATTGAAGAATTGCTGCTTCTTGTTAAGAGGTTCATTTCATTTTTCCTTACTCCCAACTTCATACTCAAAAGCACTGAGAATTTCAAGTGGAGTATGTTGAAGTAGATTCCGTTTCTTTGCATCATTTCTGCATTCAATTTTTAAAATTCTTTCACAACCCTATGGAGTGTTTTTTAACCAAATTAACATGGCTCAAATGAACCGCCCAGTTCCTGTAGAATTCACATACAAGAACAAGATTTTTTATTACACACAATCCAACTAATGAGACCTTAAATTTACTGAGGAACTTAAGAAGTATGGAGTCACCACCATAGTGAGAGTATATGAAGCAACTTACAACACTACTTTTGCGGAGAAAAAAGGCATCCGTGTTCTTGATTGCCCTTTGATGATGGTGCACCACCATCTAACCAGATTGTTGATGATTGGTTAAGTCTTGTAAAAATTAAGTTTCCTGAAGACTTTGGTTGCTGAATTGCTGCTCATTGTGTTGCAGGCCTTGGGAGAGTGCCAGTGCTTGTCGCTCTAGCACCAATTGAAGGTGGAATGAAATATGAAGATGCATTTCAGTTCACAAGACAAAAGTGGCATGGAGCTTTTAACAGCAAGTAGATTTTGTATTTGGAGAAGTATCGTCCTAAAAGCAGTTGCACTTCAAAGACTCCAACGGTCAGAGAAACAACTGTTGCATTCAATAAAACTGGGGTGCCTGATGCCATTGCTTTGAAAGTGGAACCTGAGATAGGCCCGAATCTGTCGTACATATTAGCCAACACGTTGGCTTGGTGAATAAGTTAAATGAAGCTTCCAGAGGAGTTTTGAAAAGCAGTTTTACCAGGCCACAAACCTGGCAGAATTACAACCTCTACTTCTGGGTTATGATCAACCTATCTGGACACTTAGCAAAAGATTCTTGCTGTTCAGCATTTAAAATGTGCTTATCATTTGTACCAACTGACCTTTCCTGAAATCATGCAGTATTCACTTACGTCATTAAATCTGTTTCCATGCCAGAATCTTATCAATATTTAAGAAATTTAGAAAGATTAGGTGCCAAAATACCCAGCACAATACTTGTATATTTTTAGTACCACATAGAACTAAAATCCCAGGGCCTATGAAGATTCTGGAACTTATGTGGTTTGTTCCTTCCATCATTTCAAACAGAAAAGTAGGGCTTATATGGCTATTTGCTCACAGTATGTTTACATCTCCCACATCATACCAGTATACATCAGATTTGCTCCATTTTTTTCTTTTTATTAACCAAGTCTTACAGTGATTATTTAATGCCTTTCTATAAATCTCATTTTATGCTATGGAAAACCTCCATTTAAAAAATCTACATTTTACAGAGCACATGTCTTTAATGTCTCCAGACAAAAAAGCCTTACAGTTATTTTTAATGGTTGCACTTTGAGGTGCAACTTACAGGGAGGGCCTGAGAAAACAATGGGAGGGGGCTATTAAGTATTTTTAGTAAAATGTTGCCTTTTACTTGTGCAGAACATGTAGAGTATGTGCTTTAATTTAGTAAATATTTTTAAAAGGTAGAAATACTTTGTTATTGTAGCTAAAACAACTCCTAATCATAAAATTTCTGAAATTCTTGTAATTTTTCCCATACTTATTTGAAGTTGTTTACCAACTTATTTTTGTTTGAAGTGTGATTTCCAACCTCTCCTGCATAAAAAAGTGGGTTTCTGCTAATGAACTGAGCAGACATTTAATATTTTATATGCCTTTTGAGCTGTGTAACTTAATATTTAGATACTTGACAATTTGTTTTATTATGTAAGTGATAAAACAGTGATGTGTATTAACGTTAGTTCAGCAATATGTTTATACTGTCCAGGAACACAGTTATAGTTCTATGGGAGAAATAATTTGTCAGTGTTTACCAGCTTGTAAAAATCTACTGTGCGAGCTTAAACATTAAGTAAATAGTGAAATGCATTTATCATCAAAAAATACTAAAAAATAAATTAAATAAAAACTAAGAAGGGAGGTGAGCTTGATGTATCATGAACGTCTGTAAATTTCTAAGTCTTTTCTAATTACTCAGGCCAAAAGTGGTCTCCCTCTCCTTCAAGCTCCTACAATGACAGAAGTATGGATTAATCTCACCTTTGTGAACTTACCCTATACTAGTTTAAACTGTAGCTTGCACACTGTAATCCATCTCCCCTATGAGAAAGACCTTACAAGAAGGTATTGTATTAAAAATGGACTAAAACATGTAAACAAAGAATATTTGGTTCAAATTTCATGCCAGTATGGCTATGTCTGTGCTGCTCTCTATGTCTGAATGGTAAACTCAGTTAAATGTTAAACTGCTTTCCCAAAAGAACTGTCTTGTTTTCTCCTTTTAAAAATCATCATTCTTTCCTCAGTTTCTAGGAAATTCAGAAGTAAATTTGTAGCTCACCCAGAGCAAGTGAGGAGACACATATTATTCCATTTTCATTAGTACTGAATAATTTCCTTTTTTACATTATTTTATTAGTTACTGTTGTTAGGCATCCTAAATCCTTTGTGGAATGAATACACCAAAGACCATACACATTTGGTAAGCCCTACTATATCTCTAATAAGTATACTAAAATTATGGCATGTAAGACTGGAAACGGCAGAGCCATTTACTTGAAAAAAAAAATCCATAAACCAAGGTCTTTATCAGGCCTCCTTCCATTACTGAAATGACTTTACTTTTTATATCTGTATAATTTAACCAAGGGGTAAAAAGTGACACTTCACTCACTTTGTACAATACAAATGGGTTCTTGTGGATAATTTAGGTATCCTTTTCTCTTACATGATTCTTGCTTTGAGGTTCAATGCTGCAATTTTGGGACACACTGTCATTTAAAACATTACAGGGAAATATTTACAGTTGAATGACCCCTATTCATCTCTCTTACCCTCATCATAACTAGGGAGAGTAGTATTTACCCTGAAGGGCTCTTTTGGAGATTATATAAGACAATATATGCAAGTCATCTAGAAGGTCCTCAATACTTAGTATCATCTCTTTCCTTGGTCTGTTCAGATGGCTTGCTTCAAGGTGAAAGTATTTTCTATCACAGAATTAAGTCTGTAAAGCTGGGTTTTTCCCATTTAATTTCTTGCTTAATCTGGTTTCTTTCTTTTTTTTTTTTTTTGTTCTTCACCCATTTTAGCTTTTATTTATTTTTTTAACATTTTTTATTGATTTATAATCATTTTACAATGTTGTGTCAAATTCCAGTGTTCAGCACAATTTTTCAGTCATTCATGGACATATACACACTCATTGTCACATTTTTTTCTCTGTGAGTTATCATAACATTTTGTGTATATTTCCCTGTGCTATACAGTGTAATCTTGTTTATCTATTCTACAATTTTGAAATCCCAGTCTATCCCTTCCCACCCTCCACCCCCCTGATAACCACAAGTCTGTATTCTCTGTCTGTGAGTCTATTTCTGTCCTGTTTGCTTAATCTGGTTTCTGACTTTAAAGCTCATTAAAAACTACAAGTTACCTATTGGCAGGCTGGGCTCCAGTCAAGCATATCTGCAAGGCATTAATTCACAAAGGACCCAGGGAAGGTGCATTTAGTGTACTCCCAATGAGGCATCACCATACTATATACTACACTCATAACCCAAATTGCCAATACCTAGGCTCTGAATCTTTCATTATTTAATACTAATTAAAATGGATTGGTGAAATCAATGAAACTATGCCAAGAAAAGACTTGAAGGTGGCTTCTGAAGCAATACCTGACCAAAATTTCATCTCTATCAAGTATTTACTTGATGTTCATCTCTATCATTCATTCACTTAAGCCAGACCCCTCAAACATCCGAGTATATGCTATGGAAGGCTTAGTCAATTTATTTTCCATCATAACTCAACCAACAATTTCAGCATCATAGGGAACTATATTCAATGTCTTATAATAATCTACAATGGAAAAGAATCTGGAAAATAGATTTATATGTATGTGTGTGTGTGTGTGTGTGTGTGTAACTGAATCACTTTGCTATAATATTGCTAAAATATTATTAATCAACTATACTTCAATTTAGAAATGAAAAAAAGTACATGTAACGATAAATAGAACAATAAAGTGGAAACGTGCAAAAACAAAACAAAAACAACAAAAGAAAATTTCAGCTCTCACTTGTTAACTGTATGACCTAACTTCTGAAGACAACACTACTTATCTAACAGCTATCTAACAGGTAGTGTTATTAGCTAAGTAAGGTTTAGAGATAATTTATATAGAATATCTACAATTTATGTAGAATACCTACACAATGTCTAGCCTAAAAAAAGTATGCAATAAATTATAGTTGTTATTGTCATGATTAATAAGTATTCATGAATGCTCACTATTGTCCCAAGATTGTGCTGAGTACTAGGGAGAAACAATAGGTATAGATGTAGTCCCACTTTTAGAGGGTATACAACATAGTGGAGAGAAAACAAACTAACCATTACATACAATTATATAATTAAATGGTAAACTGCTTGGCATAGACTAAGTGCTGAAGGAGACCAAAAAGCTTTTCCTTCTATTAATTCACAAAAACTCTTTGAATCAGGCAGGGCAGAAATTATTATTCTCATTTTATTAAAAAAAGAAAGAAAGAAAGAAACTGACACTAAGAATAAATTCCTGTTCGTGTTCATAGAGATCACTTACACATTTAACAAATTCTAGGCCATGAACTATGCTAAGTGCAGAAGAGAAACAAATCAGTTAAAACTCCTTCCATTTTAAATGACAGAAAACTCAATCAAAACTAGTTTAAGCAAGAAGTCTAAATCCTGACTTAATTAACTGAAGCCCAGGATTAGGAAAGACTAGGGAAGAGCCTCAATTCAGAGCTCAAAGTCATCACCTCCACCTCTTTAGCGCTGGTTCTATCATGAGCCAGAGTCTCCTGATGATGGCAAAAAGGCTTAGAAACTTCTAGTCCTTTGAGAAGCTAACCTTCTAGTCCAACAGGATTGGGAGAGGGTGTTCTATAGCAACTCCCATTAAAGTCTTAAACATCCAGTTTAGAATGGTTTAAAACATACTTTTACCCCTAAGCAATCACTGTGGCTGGTTCTATACTGTATGTAGAGGAATATGGATGTGCTGGTTCTCCTGGGCCTAGTTCAGGTACACCAGAGCTAAGAAGTTCCTACCCAAACCACATGAGTCAAAATAATGAGGAGGTGTGGTTCCTAAAACCAACATCTGAGGCCACTGCTGAGATAAAGGGGGAAAGCTAAAGAAGCAAAACACAAATGTCTACCACAAAGAACCCCGTGACTGTGCTCTCATGAAATTTAGGGTTTAGGGAAATGATTCACAAGTGCAGCTGTCTGGTAGACAAAAGGGTTAGAGGTATGGTTCTAATGGAAAAGAAACATAACTGCAGTACAAAATGATAAGTGCTACAGTGGATATGTTAAAGTGTCATAGCATCCAGAAACAAAAAGGCACTAGGCCACCAGGGGACTCAGGGAAGTCTTCATGGAGGTGGTACCAACCAAACTTGAACTGGTGTACCTGAACTAGGCCCAAACTGTTCCTGAAGAGAACAAGTCAGGCAGCAAATCACCCAACTACAACAGCAGAACCAAGGTTTCCTGATTTCCTGTCAAGAGCTCTTTCCACTACTAGGTCCTAATAGAAGGAGAGGAAGATGGGTACTGGGGCATCAATGGAGGTGACTGCCACAGAGACTTATTTAAATTAGCTACCAAAACTGCTCAGCACTTAAATATACTGTAAAGGCCTTGTCCACATAAGCAGCAGGACCACAAAGACCCTGCCAACCCTATTGTTTCTGCTAGTCATAGTCCAAACATGGAACTAGACAATCTGTCATTTCCCAGCACTTCAGCTTCCTCACCTACAACCTACCATGTGCCTCTTTTCACTGTGTATGTAAAGGTTGAAAGCTCAAAGAGAAAGTACCAAACACACTAAGCTAAATTGAGACCACATTGCCATATGACAAAACAGAATTACAAGAAAAACCCACAAAAGTGACGTGTCTACACATGCAGTTTATGCTCATTGAGACAACATGAGGTACCATAAAAAGGTAGGGTCTGGCGTCTGCATCGGTCTCCACCACTTACTAATTGTATAACCTCAGACAAATCACTTTTCTAACCCTCAAGTTTCCTCACCTGTAAAATGGAAAACATGAATATACTCTTTCTTCATGAAACTATTACAGAAAAAAAACAACATAAAACAAGGGAAAGCACCTGATCAAATTTTAAGGCAGCATGTAAAAATTAGTTATTATGTTCTTTAACTCTTTGTGTAAAGATGTTTCAAAGTGTTATAGAACTTCTACTTCTATAAAGAGCAGAATCCTCAATGCTCCAAAACATAGGGACTACATTTCCTTCTGGACTTGAAGATTAAGGCTGTTTCCAGGGAAGGCTTATAAAAACAATACCAAATTAAATACTGGTGATTTGTTTTAAGAGCTTGTATGCAATTAAGAGTATTCCATTGTTTCACCAGGCTCTTGTGGCAACCAATTAAGTAATAATATGAGAGAGGAGCTCTTAATTATGGAGGAAAACTTCCCCAAGCCAGTGACAGGTGTGCAGGGCTCAAGCTGAGATCAAAATAGTTGACTACAGCATTAATTCCCCTTTCCTTTTTCCCAAAGACACTTAAGTTTGCATGCAATTAGTTGAAAAGTAAACCAGGCCAAATGACTACCATACTTCAAGCTTTATTACCCTTTATCATGCTAACATTCACCAACTGCATTTTAAAGGATTAACACCAAAATAGATGGTTTAAATCCACAGTGAGTAAGCTTCAGTGATCAGATATGATAATGACCAAGATGAATTTACACTCATCGCTAAGATGTTACCATGTTTCCCTAAACTGTGCCTATTGTAAACTGAAGTTCTTTCTTTTTCTTTTTCATTTTCATTTACTTTGTAAATAACCTTAAGAATAAAACTACATTTAAAAGGATGCATTTTTTTCTAATTTGTCTACCTTTCCTCCAAAATGTATAGCAAGTCTTCCCCCTTTGATTTAATCAATAAAATTAAATCCAAATACCCGGCATCTATTTTGCAGGTCGCAGATAATCATTTTACCAGAACCTGTATTAAAAGCTAAATAAAGCACATCCCCAAAATCCAAACTGAAAAATAATTTTCCCACAAATTTGATTATTCTAAGGTTAAAGTGTGACCTTTTAAAAAGATGGACTCTTACAAATTAAACTGTTTATGTGAACCCTCAACATATGATGCAGCAATGATGATGTCAAAAAGGCACCCATTTGTTTAAATAGCCCTTTTCAAGCAAGGTTGCTCCTAACTTCCAAAGGAAAGAGTTCCCAGAAATTCAGGTCTCCAAATTTGATGTTGGGGAGTAACTCCAGAGAAATACGTAAACACTCACTTAGGATGAGTCATTATGAAAAGAAAAACACAGAATTTGGACTTAAGTACCAGTCATATACTCCATTCATTCAAGCAATTACGAAGTGTTGATGGTTCAAGGAAGATACATTTTAATACAATGAAGTATTACATGTTCTGTGACAGGCGTAAGTACAAAGAGAACAGTCAATGCTACCTGGAAAAGAAAGCAACAGCTTTATAGAGGAAGTGATGCTGGTACTAGAGTGTTTAAAATACAGTAAGGCTGTGTTTGCCAAGTTGAGAAGAGGAGGACCATTTAAACAGAAGTAACAACATGACAATGTAACAGCATACAGTAAATCCCAGAGATGGTAGGTAGTCAGGCAAGGTCAGGCTGAGAAGAGTGGGGTCACTGGGGGTGACCCTGGCAGCAGAAGAAAGAATGGAAGCTACTGTCTGGGCAAGAGATGATGAGATTCTGAGCTAAAGACAACAGCTGTGGAGAGGAAAGGCACAGATTTGAGAAATGTTAAGATGATAGTACCTATACACTTAGTGAGTGCAGGAATATGAGCTGAGGAAATCCCAAATAGCAAAATTCTGAGAGAATGGTGGTGGCATTGGTTAAGACAAGAAACACATTAGAAGACGGTTTGGGGAAGAAGATAATGTGTTTAGGTTTTAAACCAACCCTGTGACTTTAAACCAGTCACTAAATACCTCAGAGTTTCCTAGCTAGCAAAATGGTTACTACCACTTACCTCAAAGGCTGTGATGAGTTTAAAGAGAAAAATGGATAGAGGAAGGGTTGTATTATTATTACCCTTTACCTACGACTCTGTGGAAAAGACTGATAATAGTATCCAGTTTCCCTTTCTTCCTTTTAGTATAGACACTCCCCTATCCTCATTTTCTGCCAAGATTTAACTGAGGCACATGTGACCCAGCTAGAAACCATGTATCTCAGGTGTTACAATGAGGTATTCCATGTTTCTAAGAATAACGAATGAGATGCCAGGAGAAGTGATGTATATGACTTCCAGATTTTTTTTTTTAAGGCAACTATGTACTCTCTATTCTCTCTTCTCCCTTCTCATGACAAGAAGGTGAATGTGTTATTCAGCTATCTTTGAACATGCAGATGAGGACATCATCCTGGGAGAGCAAAGAGATAAAAGGAATCTGAATCCCTGGATGATTTCATGGAGCAGAACTTCTGCCCACCTTGGTCATAAGAGATCTACTTCTTAACTGTTATGTAAGAGATAAATGTCTACTTTGTTTGAGCCACTAAATTTTTGAGTCTCTGTTTCAGCAGCTATCCCGTACTCTTTAACTATATACCCTCCAAACTTATAAAACCTGCAAGGAACTGTGCAAGACAAATTTCAGGGCCCTAAACATCTACTAGATACTACCTTTAAGACTGGAGAGGAGACCATTCATCAGTAGATATGCACATGCACGCTCACATACAAAATGAGAAGAGTTGGATTTATGTATGCCAAATGACAGAGCAGGACCAGGTCCATAAGCAACTAATCAAGATTGAAAATTCTGATTTTTGATCTCATACAGTTTCCACAATAAAGTGACTAACTCTTAAAAGGTACAGTAATATGTAGATTAATACCTGACACTCAAATCTACAATCTGGAACAAAGGAATCAATTATGACATTCCTAGGTAAGGTAATTTACATCAACACAACCACCATGTCAGACTGAAATAAGAAGACGGGCTTAGGAATTCTCAAACATTTTGCACTATAATCATACACACAAAAATAACACAGGGCAACATACCTGGAAAACCAATCACCTAGGCTATGTCATGGCTATATCTGAATGTGATATTGCCTAGAAGCTAAATGAAGCCAAACCAGCTTCTCAAGGACCTGGGAGAAGGCTATTAATGGAACTAGCTCCTTGATCTGTTTGTTGCTATTAGGATGTTCCTACCAAAAGCCACACTATCTATTTATCTATCTGTTTGTTTATTTACAGGACAGATGAGCCAAGCCTCTGGAGCCTATGACTTTGGCCATGTGATGTCAACTTTAGGGCAATATCTGGCTTCAAAATTGCTAAAGTAAGAAAATAGTTTTCAAAGGAGAGTATGCTGCGGCAAAAACAGAGAAACTTAGGTTCTAGTCCCAGGTTATTTATTTTCAAACTGTATGACCTTGAAAAAATGAACTGACTTCCCTGCACTTCCAGTCCGTATCTGCAACATAGGAGAGAGTGTGAGAATGGAGCAGATGATGAGCTCATCAAGCTGTATTAAGTTCCAAAGTCTGTAAATCTTCTAATGATACACTACTAAATTAGCCTCCTACTATTTTAATTTTAATATTTCAACGTTAAAAAAAAGCAAGTCACAATATAGCATCACTTCAATTTATGTAAAATGTATATTTATGCAAAAAATACTAGAAAACTAATTTTCTATCTTCTTCATATCTTCTTCACAGAAATACAAAAAAAAATCTGACAAGGCAATCAAAGAGTTCAGTACAACTGAGTTCACCTAGACTTTAGAAAAATTGCTTCTTCAAATATTACAAATGCATAAATACAATCCCTCTCTCATATGAACTCTGTTAGACAATTGCCATAAACTGGCTAAAATATATATGAAATGCCACTGTTAATTAGTGTTACAGTAATTCTCAAACATAATCAAATAGTGACCAAGAATGAAGCAATCAGGAGAAAGCACAGGATATTAAAGTAAACTAGCAATTTTATCATCATCACTTTTTAATAATACTAGACTCAGCATGAACTCTTTCAATCATGCATTCCCTCAGCAACCTTTACAGAAAACATGCTCTGTGTCAGGTAACAGGAAAGCAGGGATCTCTCTCCCCTCCACCCCATTCTCTCTCTCTCTCTCTCTCTCTCTCTCTCTCTCTCTCTCTCTCTCTCTCTCATCACACACACACACACACACACACACACACACACACACACGAGTTGTCTGTCTACCCTCAAGGAACTCTCTTAGTCTATCTACTACAGAATTTTGCTCCTTGAGTTTGAAGTGGGGCACACAAAGATTTTTTAAACCTGCCTCTTATCTCCAGATAGTCTAGATAAAGAAATCTATTCTCCAAATCCAAAAAGATTATTGTGCATTCCTAAGAAAACAGATGGGCAGCTCTAACCAGTAGCTACAGTATGATATAGGGGAAATAATACGGGAGCTGGAGTCAGGAACCCAAGTATTTGGAGTTCAGATTCTGCCACTCAACAAATGCATAACCTTATGTAATTAATTCACTTCACTTTTCCTCACCTATAAAATGAATACAGTATACCTGCTTCACAGAGTTTTAAATTGCAAATAAGAGAGATAATATGTCTTATATATACCTATATATACTTACAAGCAGTTTCTGAGAAAATACAATGTAGAGATTAAGAACGTAGGCTTTGAAGTCAGGCTGACCTGGTTCTAATCACAGTTGCATCCTTTCATTATTTGTGAGAATGAGCAAGTTATTTCCTTTCTCTGTCTCAATTTTTTCTTCTATAGAATGGGGATAATGAGGATTAAAACAAACACTGCACTTGGAACAAAGCCAGACATACAGCACAGTGTTAGCTAGCATCATCATTATTAGATCTGTGCTGAATACAATGAATACAAAGATGAAAATATACATATGGTCCTGCCCCAAAAGAGCTACCAGTTTAATGCAAGAAACAGGTCAGTAAAAAGAAAAATTTTAAATAAAATACCTCCCTAAGAAAAAACTATGCAAATATCAGTTGAAATTATTATATATGAAGTTAATATAAAAAAGTAACCCACTGATCCTGAGTGAGGCTTACAGAAATCTATCTCCTACATAACCACTGGAACACCTTCATACTAACAAAGGGGGTAAAAGAAAGAAGCCTAAATGTTTTCTTAAAGCCAAATAAAATGGAGACTTGAAACTATCCTGTACAACAACTACTCTATCCCAATACTCAAAAGAGAAGGCAATGATCCGGACAACATAATGTAGTGACTTGTAGTAAAGAAAAGCTTGACATCCTCCCGAGAGAAAAATGAAAAAACTGGTGTAGTACCAAAATCCAGAGACAGAAGGCCTTCTTCATATGAAAAAAATCTTTATTTTAACCAATACACTGCAGCATTCAGATACATCAATAATGAAACACATTACAATTTTTGGTTGATATTCCACTTAGGAAAAATACCATCTGCATTACTGAAATGCTGTGAACAGAACCAATTTTCAGGGAAGAGATAACCTGAATATGACTTCATAAAATTAAGCTTTTAGTCTGTGAAAGCAGATCCCCCACTTGCCAGCCACCTGCACCTCTTTAAATGAAAATATGCCAATATGCTCATCTGAGAGACACCAACTGATTCATGCACAAGCACAAGCTTCACCTGGAACTTCCCCCCACCTCAAATGAACACACTTAGCTGTTGAGGGCTAGGAGGAGCTGGAATGAAATAAAATCTATTTTAACTTCTGTACATATTCCTAGAAAACTTAAAACTGGGATTTCAACTTAAGTGTCCTCATGAGATAAGCTACAGCTGTCACCTCCAATCCTACTCTTTCAACCAGTTTTCCACATACTGCCCAGTGTTCTAAGTTTTTCTGATCAAGGAGCCTCCCTCTTCTTTGCTCTATGGCTCAAAATTAGACCAAGATCCAAACCTCTAATCTAAACTATTACCTAAGTTCATGCAGCCTGCCTCACAGCTGTACTCCCACCCCCACTCCATTCTCACATCTACCATCCAGTTATATTCACTCAATGAGCAGGACCTCATTCTGGCCTCTGCTCTCCAGCTGTCCCCAAGAGCTAACATAAAACTCAACAAAATGCTTCCTTTATATAATTCAAGTGAAATTTAAAATTTCTTTCTTAAAACAGTAGTGAATTCTAAGTCCCACCTAGTTTAACTATGAAAGTCACATAATGATTACTATCTCACCTAGCATTTTTCAATTTAAAAGGCATCTTCACATCCATTATCTTATTTGATCCTCACAACAAAACGGGTCAGCTATTATTATTCCTCTTCCAAGTCTCAGCTATATAAAGTCAGTTGTTCCCAGAAACTCAGCTAGTAAGCAGCAAAGCTAGAATCTACTAAGAGTACAAACAAGGAACCATAGATCTATCTAAATGTCCCTTGAATAAATTACCTAGTTTGGGCAGCAAGTTTCTAGAGAAAAATGAACTCTATCAGTTTAACAGCATCAACATGAAATGTAAAAAAGTGGCACTAGAAGTGGGCCATCTTTTAATAAATTCTGTGGCCAGCAATGAAAGAAGTATCAAATTATCCCAGTAGTTAACTAATAGTAGAGTTAGTAAAGAAGGAAGCAAACCAGCACTTACTGAGCCCCTACTATGTTACAGGCATATACTAGGCACTATCACATACACTAACCTTAACATTCCTATAAAGTGAGTATCATATCCCTATTTTGCAGATAAGCAAAATGAGGCTTATGCCAGGGGTAAGGGTTAGTCAATGAGGGTTAAAAGGTTTTCCAAGATCATCCAATAAGTGGCAGTGAGGGGGGAGGGTATAACTCAGTGACAGAGTGCATGCTTAGCGTACATGAGGTCCTGGGTTCAATCCCTAGTACTTCCAATAAAAAAAAAAAATGTTTTTAAGTGGCAGTGCCAAAATTTTAAAACCTAGTCCCAAACTACAACTCTGGGGCTATTTCCAGTGAATATACTATGCTCCGGCACCTTTTAAAGAAAGTTCCTAAAACAGAGTATGTCTGGAAGGCCTTTAATAGTAAGATAATCAAAAATACTCCACGTACTTAAAACTGCCAAAATAATACAAGATTAGATGACAGGAAGAACAATCAGATATATACATCAGATGCTAGGTACTAATACACTAATCACTAATACCTAAGGGCTTAATTAAAGAAACTTAAATGTATCTTCAGGTGTATCTTCAGATTGTCAAATGCTGTAATTGAAAACCTAGCATGAGCTTTGAATCTAGTCAACTGCCCACCACTAATTAGCTAAGATATCTTAATCTGGTCACTTAAATTCTCTGAATTTAGGCTTCTGCATATGTAAAATGGAAACAATACCTAACTCTCAGGTTCTAATTAAAACACCTAGGGCAATGTCTAGCACGTGGTAACCAGCCTCCTTTGCCCTCTGTGGATATGCCCAACAAATACATGTAGATGAAAATTTAAAACTCAAACATACGATTTTCCAAATAGAATGGAATGTTTGGTACCATGGAAAGTAAATATTCTGATAACTAAAATTTTGTCATTGGATAGATAAAATCTTAATAAAAAAAAATTCCAGATGACAATCAAAACCCAGCTCAGCTTTTTTTGCCTTGAATCCCTAAGCAGAATTTCTTCCGTTCAGAGATCCTCTAGTTACCTAGTAACCACCTGCCAGTCCCAGAAAGAAAGAAAACTGGCTCTGCATTGGACTAATTACCCAACCAGCCTGAACAATCTAAAATGAAGCATGGAATAAAGAGAATTGTTAGCCAGAGTGTTAGTGAAATTATCCACAACAGGAGACCTCAGAATCCAAATACCACTGGGCAGTTATTTCCATGAGAATAAAATCACAATTTATGAGCCCTGCAAATTACACCATTATTAAAACAAACATCCCACTGAGGCTACAGCTATCAGATAAATGGCTTTATTGTCCCCATTGTTTTCATCCACTGCAGCAAAGAGGTGCAAACTGAATGAGCGGTTACCAGAAGCAGCAATTTCTAGGAAATTACAATGCAGACCTCCATCTTAAAGCTCCCTTTGTGTTGGGCTGTAAACGCTCTGGTGGGGAAGAAGGGAAGGAGAATCAACTCTTCTCCACTGCCCCCAAACTCAAAGATCCTGACAACTTTACAAGCAGAGCTCACCAGTTATCCCCACATTTTCCTATCTGTTCTTCCCCTCAGTAGGTCATTCCTGGGCTCACCCAGGAGGAAAACTCTGAACTTAGCAAATCCACTTTATTCACGAAGAAGCCTTTAGACAATTCTCCAACCCAAACAAACACAGACAGAAGAGACAAGAAAATGGCCTCTGGTTTCCCTGGCTCCTTCAGTACAAAGTACCTCCTGCTACAGCAATGAGAATTAATGAGAAAGTACAAAAACATGGCATCACCCCTCCCACTATTTGGGAGAAAAAAATCCCTTTACAATAACTGCTAGCATCATAAACCTCAAACTGCATTTTCAGACTTAAATGGGAAATCTGAGACACCATTTAATGGCTGTCCTGGGCCAAACATGGATCATGGAATGGGGAAGGCAAAAGTAATCCCTTCAGTAATAGCTCACTGAACTCCAAAAATCTACCAATTTTGGAAATGGAAGGCAGGAAACTAATATCACTGGGTATCTGCTATTTGCCAACCGCTGTACACACTTTATTTCTAATCCTCACAACAACCCTCTGAGGAAGACCAGACATCTCTTATTGACAGATGAGAATTCAAGCCTCAGAGAAAGTAAATAATTTGCCCAAGGTCACACAGCTACTAAACTAAGATTTGAATTAAAGTTGACTTAAAATTCTAAGCACTTTTAACCTTTGGTTAAAGCTACCTATTCGTAAAACCTAATAAAATATACTTAAAAAAAAAAACCAAAACCTCTAGGATATTAAATTTAAATGCTAACTGAATCTTTTACAAAGTTCCAACACTACAAGACAGTCATGGGACAATGCAGGTGAACTATGATGTCACCATACAATTCATTTTCAAAATTCTCCTTTAATCCTCCCAACAAATTTGTGTGGAATGATCCTCCCCAACATTACATATAAGAAAACTAAGGCTCAGAAAAATTCTTATGACTTGCCCAAGGCACCATGGAAACTAAACCCAAAAACTGACTACAAGATCATTGCTCATCCAATTTTATCACAATGCCAGACTTAAGCATAAAGAACACAAAAATCTGCTGCGGAGTTCTTGGCTTATTTATGAAGAACATCTGTTCATAATTAATAGCATGTGGAACATTGGGCACTGAGGAGAGAAGGAATGAGTACCACAAAGTCCTTTAGGGCCTCAAGCTGCCTAAGTCTAAATTTCCCCGTTTCAAGGAAGCTCATTCAGTGAGAGGGGACACAAGGTCTAGGTGATAGAAAAGCATTTTGGAGCTCTGAACTCCTAAATGTACTCTGGGCTACCAGCTGAAAGCTAGGTTGGTGACCTTCAGGGATTGAAGGCCAGCTATAACCAGCTACCATGCTAGGCTCTTTTTACACTGTTCCTCTCTTCCTCACGGTCCTTTGGGCTGGTGATAAAACAGAATTCCTATTTTACAGCTGAGAAATAAAATGACTTCTCCAAAGTCACCCAACTAACACAGTGGCAGATTGGGGATCTAAATCCTGATTGCTCTGACTCCAAAACCACTGTTTAGTCTATAGTAATAGAAGGCAGACCAACGCCTGCTTGGATGAGGGATCAGGGAGAGCAGGAGGAAGAGACTGCTTAGGGAGACTTTGGGAGGTAATGAATATATTCACTACTTGAATTGTGGTGACAGTTTCATAGATGTATACATATGCCAAAACTTTGCGAACTATATTAAATTTGTGTCATTCATTTATTGTTCATCAATTTTACCTCAATAAAACTGTTTAGGGAGGAGAAAAACACAGTTCTTTTTACTAACCACTGACCATGACTCCAGAATACCTGCCTTTAAATTGTGTCTGACATACAGAAGCCAGGTCAAAGAGTTCTTTCCCTAACCAATTTAGTTCTGAGTCTATGTAAACTGTCAGTAAAACATTAGTTTTAAGTACCTAAGACTAACAATTTACTTCCACTCTACAAAACTTCAAAATACATTGCCAAACAAATAAAATGTTAATTACAAAATGTAGCCTAGTAAAAAGATAGAGTAACTGCATCACCCAAACCTGGATTGAATCCCATCCTTAGTTCTTTCAAATGAATCTAGTCAGGCTGCTAAATCTGTATCCAGTTCCTCATTTATAAAATGAAAGTGATAACAATACTACCATTTATTGAAACTGTACTACGTGACAAACTCCAATCTAAGCACTTTATCTCATTATCTCATTTAATTCCCCCAACAACTATACACTGTGAATACCCCTATATCCCCATCTCATAGATGGATAAATAAGTTATATAAAGATTAAGTAACTTTGAGATCATAGAGCCAGTGAGTGCAAGAGCTGGGATTTAAACTCACTTTGCAAAATTATTTAGAGGAACGCACTTGAAGAAAGAAGTAAAATGTTATGAGTGTTAATATAAATGACAGAACGTCTCCTCTCTTCTTTAAGCAAGTTTCTCTAAAGAAGTCTATTGTATTCAAAGGGGAAACTTTTAATATTCTACAAATTAAACTTTTAACTGATTATGGCTAATGATGTGCACTTTACCCAACTTATCCCTAATTCTCTGCAAATTAACTATTATTTTTCTGTTTTACTGATGGAGAAAATGCAATTCTGAAGTGTTAAATAATTTTTAATGGTGGCACAGACATAGGTCTTCTGACAAGAAATGGAGCTCTTTCGAATTCAGCTTGTATTCCAAGCTACCAAGAACCACATTCAGTACTTTTTCAGAGACCACTCCTTAAGCATCTTAAGTAGTATGTTCCATAACAGCACAGAACCAAAGTTTTGTGAATTCTGGACTTAAAATTCTTTGCCTTAATTCATGATGCTTACAGTGTTAACACTTCATAAATGACATTTACGCACTAACATACCCAATCTTTTTCTCTTTTCTGGTGTGATTAATAATATTTATTTACCACATTAATGAGGTTCTTTCATGTATATTAAATCCTCGCAACTTTCAAAAGTAGATATAGATGTGATTATCCTCACTTTACGGTGGAAAAAACTGAGATTCAGAGAACTTAAACAACTTGCCCCAAATCAGACAGCTTAAGTGGCTGAGGTGGGGTTCAAATCCAGATTTTGTGACTCTACAATCCAGAATCTTCCACACACAAAACCCAGTCTTCCTTCAGAAATAAGTTGAGGTGTCTATTCCTCCTAGACCTCTTCCCTGAAAAAGGCATTAACATCTTCCACACTGCTACTTATTTTACAGCATCTACAACACATTGAACTGTAATGTATTTGTTTATACCTTCTCCCTTACACCAGGGAGCTCCTTAGAGACAGAGACCACATCTTAACTCATCTCTGTGTACCAGAACCTACCTAGCACAGAGTCTGACATCCATGTTAACTAAACGAATGCATGCATAAATAATTATTTTTGCCTGCTACTAAGACTAAATATTTTTTGGAAGCCATAATTTAAATTGCCTCTTAGGAACTATGAAGGGTTTAATAAGGCTTAAAATCCCCACATTTCTTAAAGTCTCAGTCATCCCACCACCATAATAGATATGTTAAATCCTACATTTAGGCTTAAAAAAATCAAATGCACAAGCAGAATACTGATACAATCTGGCTTTGCAGCATTTACTATGTTATCTAAAAGTTAAAATGTTATCTAAAACCAAAAAATTAATAAAGAGATAACTTGGAAGCAGAGAAAAGAACTAAGAGTTAGAAAAGCAATCATGCATATATCCAGAAGGAATTTTAATTCAAAAAGACACATGCACCCCAATGTTCACAGCAACACTATTTACGACAGTCAAGACATGGAAGCAATCTAAATGAGGTGCAGAAAAGCAAAGTAACTTGCCCAAGTAAGGCAGGAAGCAAAGGTAAAATAGACGTATTATCTATTTCCTTAAAAATCTAAGGAAAATTCATCCCATTGGATCTCTTTGATTCCTAAATGTCCAAATTATTTAAATAGTCTGATAGTCTATCTTAAAGACTGATTCTTTCTCCATGACCATAAATGGTGACCAGACCTTAGCATGCACCAATCTACACTGCAGTCCTACTCTGTAAAAACTGGTTCATTCATTTAGCACCAACTCAATTATTCAACAAAAAAGTACTATGCCCTACTAGGTTCCAGGTATCAAGGATACAGAAGTTATCAGTGAGATACTGTCCTTGGAAGATAGCACAGCATACAGAAAGACTACTCACAGGCTTTGGAGGTAGAAAAGTCTGGGGATAAACCCCACCCTAGTCACTTACTGGCTGATGAACCTGAGTAGGCTCCACATTTCTGAGCCTCCTAAGTTTTCTCATGTGTAAAATAAAATAATTATGACCACCCTACAGGATAATTGTGAGTTTAAATAAGATACTACACATAAAGGGCCTAGCACAATGTAGGCACACAATGAATGTTAATTCTCCTCCTCCTTCCCCAAACTAAGGCTCCAGGCTGTATAGGGGTGTTAGCTGAAAATTAAAATAATGCTTAATATCATAGTACTCTGCTCAATCACAGTGAAAAACCAAAGACATTACACAACAAGATCACTTGGCTATGGCTTCATCTGCATCTTTTCCTTTTTCTACTGCAAATGCTCCAGGCTGAGGGTAGGAGGATAGAGAGACTTTTAATCACAGCTATGCACACTTCTCTAAAGGCACTTCATACCTTTCCTTCACCACAAAGTGGTGAAGAATAAGCATCAAGCCCAATAACTTTCTAACATCCTGACAAAGTTTTAAACTGCTCAACTCAAAAGTGTTTTGGTACTACTAAGCCAAGGGAAAACCAACAGCATGCTGGCTTTTAAAGCAATATTTTTAGTAAAAGTTTAACAAATCCACCTATTCTCCCAATAAGGAATAAGTAAAGCCTAGAAATATAAGTATACTAATAAATAAAACTAAACCATCTTGTATTAAATTAAGGCAGTGACACCAAACTGTGATAGTGTCATTGCATTCCTCATGGCCACACCAGAAAGAAGAAAAAAAAAACTAGTTGCAGTTTCAACAGACAATGTTCTTAAGAAAAGACGCAATAAACCTCCTAGAAGAAAACATAGGCAAAACATTATCTCACATATATCTCAGCAATATTCTCCTAGGGCAGTCTACCCAAGCAAAAGAAATAAAAGCAAAAATAAACAAATGGGACCTAATTAAACTTACAAGCTTTTGCACAGCAAAGGAAACCATAAGCAAAACAAAATGACAACCTGCAGAATGGGAGAAAATATTTTCAAAAGGTGACAGGGAAAAGGGCTTGATCTTCAGAATATAGAAACAGCTCACACGACTTAAGAAAAAAACAACCCAATCCAAAAATGGGTAGAAGACCTAAACAAGCAATTCTCCAAGGAAGACATATGAATGACCAATAGGCCCATGAAAAAATGCTCAATATCTCTAATTATCAGAGAAATGCAAATCAAAACTACAATGAGGTATCACCTCACACCAGAGTGGCCATCATTCAAAAGTCCCCAAACAATAAATGCTGGAAAGGCTGCTGGAGAAAAGAGAACCCTCCTACACTGTTGGTGGGAATGTAGTTTGGTGTGAATGTAGTTTGGTGCAGCAGTTACAAAAAACAGTATGGAGATTCCTCAAAAGACTAAAAATAGACATACCATATGATCCAGCAATCCCACTCCTGGGCATATATCCAGAAGGAACCCTACTTCAGGATGACACCTGCACCCCAGTGTTCATAGCAACACTATTTACAATAGCCAAGACATGGAAACAGCCTAAATGTCTATCAACAGATGACTAGATAAAGAAGTTGTGGTATATTTATACAATGGACTACTACTCAGGCATAAAAATGACAACATAATGTCATTTGCAGCAACATGGATGTCCCTGGAGAACGTCATTCTAAGTGAAGTAAGTCAGAAAGAGCAAGAAAAATACCATATGATATCATTCATATGGGGAATCTAAAAAAAAAAAGCCAAATTAACTTATATATAAAACAGAAACAGACTCACAGACATAGAATACAGACTTGTGGCTGCTGGGCAGAGAAGGGTGGGAAGGGATAAACTGGGAGTTTGAAATTTGCAGATACTGACTAGTATACATAAAATAGATAAACAAGTTTATACTGCATAGCACAGGGAAATATTTTCAATATCTTGTAGCTCATGGTGAAAAAGAATATGAAAATGAATATATGTATATTCGTGTATGACTGAAGAACTGTGCTGTACACCAGAAATTGACCCAACATTGTAAACTGACTATAACTCAATAAAAAAAATCCAACACAGCCAATTTAAAAAAAAACTATATGATCAATTAATCAGACTTAATTTACAAAGTAATCTTAATTTGACTATATTTGATAAAAATAAGTATAATTATAGAGAAAAAAGATTGTTTTAGTAGATATTCTAAATTTGTTTATTGAGGTCTCTATTTACTAAGACTCACTTCCCAGACCATTCCTGGCTGTTATATTGCTTTCAAGTATTAAAAAAAACTATATTCATTTTACTGCAACTTGCAATAAACAGAAAACAAAGGAAAAAATAGAGAATGTTCTTGCTGAAGCCACAAAAAATATTAACTTAATTAAATTTCAGCCCTTAACTACACATCTTTTTAGTATTCTGTGATGAAATAGGAAACACACATAAAGCACTTCTGCATACCAAAAACAAGCGTTAGAGTTAGCTCAAGGAGAAACACTAAGGCACTTGCACAACTGAGTTGCAAGCTGAACTAGCTGCTTTCTTTCCCCCATGAAACATCATTTTTACTTGAAAGAAATACTGTCAGACAAACTGATTATTCAGACTTGGATGTTTGGCAGACATTTTTTCAAAAATGAACAATGTGAGACTGTCACTTCAAGGAAAATAACTGTCAGTATTCGTTGCCAACGATAAAATTTGAGCTTTCAAACGAAAATTAGAGACTTGTCTGATGAGACTGGTGGTGATATTAACAAATGTGATTTTTTTGACATTATATAATAAAATGTCAACATTTTAGAAGCTCTGTATAACTCAATGAGCCAACATTTTCCAAATGACCAATGTATGATGATACAAAATTACACATGGGTAGAAAATCCATTCAAAGTACAAAACAGACCAATGGACTTTAGTGTAACAGAGCATGAAAGGCTCACTGATATGGTTTCAGATTCCACAAGGTAATGGACCTTTACGAAACTATCAGCTGACAAGTTCTGGTGTAGTATAAGAAGAAAGAATATCCACAATTACTTAAAAGTCAATGAAAACATTCCTTCCTTTCCTAGCCACATAAGTATGTGGGACTGGATTTTCTTTATATACCACAAAGAAAATAACCAGTTGCAACAGACTGAATGTAGAAGCAGATATGTATCCAGTCAGACAGTAAAGAGATTTGGAAAGATATAAAATATTATTCTTCTAATTTGGGGGGATAATATAGTTATTTTCACTAAAATAAGCTAATATTTAATGGGTTTATTATTTTAAATAAGTAGTTTTTAATTTCACAGTTTTAATTTTTTATACATTAAATATTTGATAGATACAACCCACACACAAGAGCTCTCTGGGGTCTTTAATAGTAAGAGTGAAGACACCAAAATGTTTGAGAACTATCACTATATAGCAATGAGCAAGAATAAACTATTGCTACATACAAAAACATAAATAAATCTTACAAAGTGGAGTGCAGAAAGCCAGTCATACCTTATAAAAGTTCATAAACACAAAAATAACCTATGGTATTGGAAGTCAGAATATTTATGGGTTACCATGGTAACATCCCCTTTCTTGATCTGAGTGCTGCTTATACTTTCTGTGCACTTTTCTTCATATGTTATACATACCTCAATACAATTTTTTAATTTCTATTTTCTATAAAAACATACACCCATACACACACCTGCCTTAGGCTCACCTGAAGAAGGTCTGCTAGCACTAGTCAGGGTAGAACTGCAGCATATTTTCAAATGTGTATCCAAGCTACTACTCCTCAACATTGCTAGGTTGAAAAATACTGATCTAAGAATTTAAAATCAGAGAGCTTTATATACAGTACAGTAAAAAGAACAAGAGCTTTGAAGCAAGGCAGTTTAGGTTTTTCATACAAGCTTCTCTTCTCTATGTAACCAAAAACAAGCTACTTAATCCCTACAAGCCTCAGTTGCTTCAGTTTCCTCTTTGGTAAAATGGGCACAATATCCTAAACAGTGTAAATGTGAGAATTAAAGTATATACGGGAGAGAAAGCACCCAGCATACTGCCTACTACAGATACTCAAATGTTAAGTCTCTTCTGTCTTTCCACCCTCATCTCTTACTAGTCCTAAGGCCAGAAATGCATTACCCTCTTGAGTCTTGATTTCTTCATCCTTAAAATGAAAAGAATGTAACATGACCAACCCATGCACTGTAGATCAAATAAAATAACTATATTTGCAAAAGTGTAAATAATGTAACTATATTTAGAGATTTTTGCTATCAATTCAAAATAAAAGAGTGAAGAGAACACATAAGAAAACTAGGATATGTAAAAAAAGGTATAAAACAGAGGCTAGAAAATATGAGCATCAGCAGAAACTGTCAAGTTTAAAGGACATGATCAGAAGCCAAATCAAATCATAATCTCTAGTGAAGCAAGGATTGAAGCTTACTGTGAAAAATATACTAGTCCAGGGTTCCTTCAAAATGTCTTTATCTAAGAAAAAGCACAATCTGTATCATCATAAAAATGGATATATTCTGAAAGGACCCAGACACTTGCCTAAATAGAGGAAGGTGGGAAAGCTTTTTTGGAGTCTTATAAACCAAGGTGTTCTTAGAGTATCTTTTTCAGAAATCAATGGCCCATTTAATAAAATGTTTTTAGATAAACAGAGTCGTTTGACAAAAAAGGTTCTGTACAATTGTTTTCAATACTAAAGCTATGCCTAACTGCCTAAAGAAGTAAATTTTACAATAAATAAAACAAGAAAAGTGAACTTGCTTTTAGTCTGTTTGCTCTTCAATATTCTATAACTTTAAGTTTGATTTCTGATAACATACCAGAGATTGTCAAGCTATGGCATACGCAAGGCCTATTTTTGTACAGCCTGTGAGCTAAGAATGAAACACAGTAGGAGGGAAGGAGGAGAAAAGGGAAAGAACGAGAAAAAAAATAAGAGACTGTATGTAGCCTGCAAAGCCTAAAATATATATATATATATATTTTTTTTTTTTTACAGAAGGCATTTGCCAACCCTGAGCATACCATCTTGCTGTCTTCTACTTTTGAACCTTGTGCTATACATCATCAAAACCTTTATCAATCCAATTAAATTCTAAATTCCATTCGAAATAAATAAAAACCTACATCTGGAAAAACACGTATCACCTTACCCTTCATTAGAATATCATACCACTGGTCTGTCATCTCTCCTTACTAGGTTCAGTTCAAAAATTAATCATTCACTACTTGCAAGGTACCCTCCAGGAGCTAGGACTACAAAGATTACTACAACACACTCCCTGTCCCCAAGAAAGTTAAGTGAAGGAGCAGACAGAAAGTTAACTTTCCTAAAACAGGGCAAGTCCTATGACAGAGGCACACACTGGGTGCTTCCTGTGAACAAACAAGGGGTCTTATGACAACCTTAAAGGTTCTGAAAGGTTTCTTAGGGGAGATGCACTCAACCCAGAGGGATGAATAAAAGGAGAAACAGTATGAGCAAAGAAAGATGTGAAACTATAAGATATCTGTAGAAACTATGCTGTTCAGTATTACCAGTGATGGGAGTTCATGCAGGAGTACATCAGGACAGGTCACATAAGGCCTAATATGCCATGCTAAGGAGCTCAGACTTTAGAGCCAATGAAGGGATTTAAGTAAGGGAGTGATGTGGACATATACACCTATTGGGTAGATGTTCCGGCTGCTGGGTGGAAGATAGGTTTACTAGATGGGTGATACAGAAACTAGCTAGGAGGCTACTGTGCTTGTCTAGGTAAGATTAGGGTCTGAGCTAAGGCGGTAATAGTAGGAAATGGGAAATAAAATTCAGAAATACTTGGAAGGATTTATTTTTGGCTATAGAGCTAAGGGAGAAGATAGACTATTGGCACAGATTCATATCTTGAATGACTGGATGAATGATAGTGCCTTTAAGTTAGGACAAAACTATAGGAAGAGATGATTTTAACTCTTGGGAGAGTGTACAAAATGGGAGAGGTCAGAAGTAGATAGGAAAAATGAGTTCTGTTTTAGACCTATTGAATTTGAGGATCGTCAAAAAGGATTTGTTTAAGGTGGCCAATAGCCAGGAAGATATAAAGGCCTAGAGCTCAGGAAAGAACTCTGAACTGGAGATAGAGATTTTGAGAGTCATCAGCATACAGTAGCAGCTAAAGCCAATAGTATGCGCAAAACTTCTCAAGAAAAGAATCTTAAAAAGTCCAGTGAGCCAAGGAGCCAACCCTAAGGAATATCAACATTTACTGAGAAAGCAGAAACAATAAGTCTCTTCTCAAATATCAGCTAGTTTCAATAGGTTCAAAAACCTCTTCCTGCTAAACAAACTGGGAAGAACTGTGACATTAGTACAGCTCACCTAATGGACAAGGTAAAGATTAAGGAATTCAATAGGGAGAGGGCTTTCCAGGTGGAAGGCACAGCATATGGAAAGAATAGCAGCATTACAGTACAGCTTGGCCAGGGACTTGCTTATTTGGTTTTACAGTGGGTATACATGCTAGAAAGCCCTTAAAAAAAGAGGTACAAAGTAAAGCCTGTAAGAACACTGGAAGGGAAAAATCAAAAAGGACTGTGCTGTTGATATCATAAGCCATTCTTAACCTCTCCTGTCCCCACACATCCACATATCCTTCAGGTCTCAGCTCAAGCATTCTCCAAACATCTCTTTTCCCTGCTCCCCCAGGTAGATCAGGTCATGCCAACCACCATCTCCCCATGGTCCTTGCTCATGTTCCCAGTGTAGCATTGATTCCACAATGCTACAGTTGTGTGTGACATGTCTGCCTCCACACTAGATTAACTATAAGCTCCTTAAGAGCAGGGAATTTAAATTTTTGTATCCCGTACTCCCAGCACTTCCTTACTGCCATCTAATAACCACTCAATAGATACTTGTTTTTCGACAGATGTCTTAAACATATTTGCCACACACAGAACTACTAACTCCTTGGCCTTGGAATATGTTACAGTTGAGGATTTACAGTCTTTGTTTTGCTTTACCTATGGTAATATTAAAATTAATTTGTATTCCACATGTAAAATGAGTGAGGGGAGATGTAGCCCAGGAAAACACTGAATAATAAAAGAACAGCCTGGAGGAAAAATCAGCCCTAAACAATTCATAAGTAAAATAAAAATAACAACAGTAGTATTTATCATATTAAGTACCAACTATGTATGTGCCAGTCAGTGTTCCAGGTTCTTTGTCCTTATCTCATTTAATCCATTGAACAACCCAACAACTGAGTATTATTTCCCTTTTACATATGCACAAATAATTCATCTCACTGTACTACTCTGTCTCTGTATTAAGTTACAAGTAGAAAACTAAGTGGGAAATGACTGTATTTGTCAGGCTAGTAAAGCACAAACATTGTATACTGCATTCTCCACTTCAATAAAGCCTCAATTTTTCAGTTTCATTTTGAGCAAGCCAGCACAGTTAATGTAGAACCATGTCCCATAAATTCACTAGGAGGAGAAAGTCCTCTAGCACCCTCTCCATCCCACATCAAACAATCTTCAAGTTTTAAAGGAGAAACTGTGAACTGATATGTATTCCTTCTCCACTGGGAGAAGAACCCTTCAGAAAGGCAATAAATCAATTATGTCAAGCTTTTCACCTCTGTGTGGGGTGCCCTGATTTCAGGTTTGTAAAGTGGAGGTGGGAAAAAAAAAAAACTTTTACATAGTCCTTTACAGTTTAAAAAGTATTTTCACATTTATTACTTCATTTGAGCCCCATTTTACAAATAAGTAAACTGAAGCTCAAACAGATTATTAATGAATTTGGATTTCAAATTTCTTCGACAAAAAATTCTTGGTGTTTAAAATCCTATTTCCAAGGGGAGGGTATAGCTCAGTGGTAAAACATGCTTAGCATGCACGAAGTCCTGGGATCAATCCCTAGCACCTACATCAAGATAAATAAATAAGCCTAATTACTCCCTTCCTCCCCCCCAAAAAACCCTATTTCCAAGTATGATTGATTTACATCTGGATAATCTGATTATCCATAAATGCAAATTGGCTTCCTCTTGCTATCTAGACTACCCACATATGTATGCATATGCATACTTATATACATATACTGAGGCATATATATTTTACATACTTATATATAATACACATATAAATAAGAAGTGTTGCTGGGTAATGGGACTACAGACAATAATTTCCCCTGGCACTTAGCAAGCAGTAAGTAAATAAATACTGAACAAATATTTCATATATGTACAGTATTTTCAGGACATAAAATTATTTCAGGACATGAACTGATTTGTTCCCCCTGGCAGCTTTGTAAAGTATGAAAGTTTTTTATTTACCATTTTAATTATATTTAATTGCACAATTTAATGGAAGTAAGTACATTCACAATGTTGTACAACCATTACTACTAAGTATGAAAGGTTTTTTAATGACTTTACTAAAATCACTCAGCTATCAAGTGGTGGAAAGGGGATTCGAACTCAGGACCCTCTACACCTAAATTCACAAGCTATTTATTCTACTAACGTACCTGTCTACCAATACTTCCATTGCTCTTCTCTTCTCACCACAATACTGGAAGAATCAAATGAGGTAAAGATTCTAAAACACTTTATATACATTTCTACTGCACAGGTGAACACAGTTGTGAAGGGGAAAAAAAAATCCACCAAGACATTTCTCCCAGGCAATCACTTTTCATTTTGAGCTCTCAAAAGCTAGGGCTTAAATATAAATATCCCACCTCTAGATCAAGCCTGCAGATCACAAAAGCAATGTCTGAACTCCAGATTAAAGTTATGAGGAGAAATGCATGCATTCATTAGATTACACTCATCAAATTACAGGTAACTGCTCAAACCTGATTTCTATTGTAATAGACAGGTTCCTCATAACAAAACACTTTCAATTCCAATGATAAGTCCAACCTTTGATCATTCTGCCTATTTTGGAACTATCAAAAAGAAAAAGATTCTAAATATTGGGTATTTTATGTGCTCAACTGTGAGAGCCAAGGAAAATGGTTTGTTTACGAGCTGAACTCTGAAGCCTGAACAAAAAAAGAATTATTTTGATCCCGTTGGTGCCAATTTTATCCTCTTTACATCCCTCCTCATTTCTTCTCAGTCTGAGCTCTAATCAACAGACACTTCATGTTTAACATATCATAGTTAATGCAATTAAGTCCAGAAAACTGTTTCCCTAAAGATGTTTTCTCCATTAACACCCCTCTCTACCTTCCAGCATCACCATTCTGCCATGAGAATGAGCATATTATTAAGCTTTAAATAAAATTTCTAATCAATAGATGGAGATATTGTTTTGTAGTTAATGCAATGTGCTTACAGCTCCTAAAAAGAACAGAAAATGATTCTATATGCTTTTTTAGCCACATCTGACAGAATTTTGATCACCTGAATTCCTTTAGAAGAAAATCCAATCTATAGAAATACAGTCCAATTATTTTAAATCTTATCAAGTAATATCAGAAGAGAATCAAATGAAAAACTCCATCAATACCAAACCATCTCACCAATGAATATCTATGACATTTCCGTATTTCCTGTCTTCTTTCTGTTTACATAAAGCGGAGGTGCCAAGCTTCATCTCAGCATTATTAGCCTGCAATACAATGATGGACCTAATTGCCTTGTAAACCAGAACACCAATAAATGGAATCTTCAAGCAATCAATTTTAAGAGGAGGAAAAAAAAAAAAAACCCTAAGCTCTTTCTGCATACATTCACGTTGCCTGACTAGGAATTAAATGTGGCCTCATATTCTTCAATCTTATTCATCGTTCTCAAGCAAGGAATGCTCCCTCAACTACCTCAAGCTCATCAAATTTCAGGACTAATTATTAAATGCACCTGGGCGAGGGCAGAAAGGAGAAGGCAGAGACATCATATATAAAGATATCTATTACATTCCAGTTTCATCTTCTCCACCTTTAGTCTGGGAGTGGGTTTTCCCCCCCTCAAATTTCTTCTTATAATATATGAATAAAAGAAGATATCCTCCCCTCCTCAATTCTACTTTAATTGAAGCCCCTCTCAACTTTACCGTTTGTGTTGATTTACTTCCAAATATGATACTACTATAAATGAAACAAACAAAAAGATTAAACAGCTGAAGAAGTCCTCTAGAAAATAAAGCCTTTAGAGAGGGAGGGCACAGCTCAGTGGTGGAGTGCATGCTTAGCATGCATGAGGTCCTGGGTTCAATCCCCAGTACCCCCATTAAAATAAATAAATAAGCCTAACTGCCTCCCCACTGTGAACCCGCCAAAAAAAAAAAAAAAAAAAAAAAAGAAAGAAAGTAGAGTCTTTAATATACCTTCTCTGTCCCCAGCAAAATCCCCCAACCACAGGTTCCAAAGCTGTTCACTTAAGTCCAACCTCTAAACCTCTTGTCTCTTGGAAGGCCATCCCAATCCTTCCCCTCCAGAATTATCCAATCTACCTCTTCCCAGCACTGCTAACTGCCCCTCTCCATCCTCCCTGCCCCCTCCATACCAACAACTCCAGGTCTCCCACTCCTTAATTAGCCCCATCTGCTACCTCACTATCAGCAACCACCTCTCCAGTCCTACCAGTTCATCTCAGATATTCCTTGTCCTAAACTCCCTCTGCTACCTTGGCCTAGGGACATTTTCTTCAAGATAACGTCCCCCTACTTTGCTCACCACCTGCCACTATTCTTTCACTGAGTCCAGCCCAGGAGCATCTTCTATGCCCTCTGTCTGGAACCTGTACCCAGGGAGCCACCATGCACCTTTCACTGGTTGTAAAATCACTCTAAATCCTATCCCACTGTGCTTCCCCTACCCCAATTTCAATCCTTCTCTGCCCATTTGGGGCCTAACTTGTAATTTACTCCCCTACTGCCAGCTCACCCTCACACTCCCCTCAGTTAAAGTCCCACCCCCACCAGCTCCTATTCAATCTCCATAAGCACTCCCCAGGAAAACCCCAAATTCTACCTCCTCTGCTCTCCTAACACACGCTATTTCGTAAGTTTCCACAAATTCCACCACCCCCAGATGACAAACGCCCACTTCAAATTCAGGTCTCAACCCATGCCAAGCCCCTCATCATCAGCTCCTACCACCTCTAACAACCTGCCCTAAGTCCACCCCAAATTCAACCCCCAGGGTCCTATCCAACCCTGCAATCTCACTCTATTGAAATAATCCCTCTACCACGCAACCCAGCCCGGGTCCCAAGCTGTCAACTGTTCCAGGCCAATCCCAAATCCACCACCCTCATTTAGTCCCCTCCCCCATTAAAAATCATCCCACTTCAGTCTCATCATCCGTCTCGCCCAAAACCACCCAAATTCCACCCCAACCCGAAAACCTCACGCTCCAGTCCCAGGTCTGGTCATTCCCCATTAAAAGTCCTCTTCCCTTATCCCTCCCCCCAGAACCTGCTGGTGTCCCACCCTCACCCCACCCCCAGCCCGCGCCTGGACAAGTCTCCCCTGCCAGCTCGCCGTTCCACTGCGACCTCAACCCCCTTTCTCCAACCTGTGCGGGGGCTCCACAGCCCCCACTCTCATTCTCCCCAGTACCACCAGCTCAGGCTCAGGGCGAGCGAACCGGGGTAGGGTGGGGGTTGGGGGGGAATCTCACCGGCAAGCCGCTGCAGGCGAAAACGCAGGCGGCGGCGGCGGCTGAGGCGACGATGCCCTTGTCTTCTCTGGAGGCTACAGAGGCGACACTCTCGCTCCCTCGCCCGTGTCCAGTGAGGTGGCGGATGGCGCGCAGGCACCAGGAGCCTCCTCCTCCTCAGCGAGTCGGCTCCGAATCCTCTGCAGCAGCCGCCGACGAGCCCGACGCGTGGGGGGATGGGACGCTGGGCTGCGGGCGAGGGAGGAGGAGGCTGAGGGAAGGGGCGGGGGGCCGCTGAAAACAGCGGGGAAGGAGGAGCCGGCGCGGCGCCGCGACACGTTCCACAGCTTAAGCGTGCCGGGACCACAACTCCCGGCATACCCCGCTCAGGTCCGCGCGCGGCCTGCGCCTGCCGCCGCGCGCCCGATGCTAAGGGACTGCTCCCTCCCCGGTTACGGACAATGGAATAAAGCCATAAAGCTAACCATCCGCAGGCGGTTTTTGTAGATTCAGACCACGGAAGAGGGAAGTTAGGTCACCCCCAAGGACCCCATCCCCAAGAAAAGATGTTCGCAGCGTCTCCAATCTCTACAAGCGAGCGCGCGCAAACCCTCACACAGACCTCCCCACCGCCGGCCGCTGGACTGCATTTCCCAGCATGCCCTACAACCTCCTGCCCTCCTTCCGGACCCTTCTCAAACCCAGTACTACAGTTCCCAGGGAGTGTGGTCCCCGCGAAATGCTGGGAGTTGCAGTTCTCAGTTTTTCCTCCATGTTAAGAAAAAGAAGTGAAAGAGGAAAAAGGGAAGGAAATAGACCGACCCACCGAGGACAGGCTTAGATAGGCTAGATCACCTGGGAGTCTGTAGTCTCTTCGCCGTCCCCGTTGTCTCACACCAGAACTAATGCAGCAGCTTCCCCCTAGTCTCCCTGAAAATCTGTGGACGATTTGGCACTTGAACCCAAATGTAAAAAGAGAGTACTTCTTGACCCAGCTCCATTACTTTTAATAATTTACCTTAAAAAGATAATCAAACAATTTGGAAAAGAGGAATGCACAAAATTGTTGTATGAGGTTGTTGATTATAGTGGGGAAAATGTCAATGTCCTTAAATAGGCGCTGGTTAAATAAATTACATATACAAACAATGCAGTACTAAGCAGCCATTTAAAATAATGGTACGGATCTATTTCTTGGCATCAAAAGCTATTCACAATTTATTCTTGAGGAAAAAATTTAATAATAAAACAGCATGTTTAGAGTGATCCAATTTATGTGAGGCTGAATCAATGTTCTATAAGCAGAAAGATTTCAGGAAAGAGGTTCCCCAAAATAGTATCTGTGATTATCTTGGAGTAAAGCGTGTCAGATTTCAAGTAATTTTTATTTCATATTGCCTGAATTGTTTAAAAAGAGCACACAATTCTTTAGCTATGACTATTTTCAAAAAATACAATTTCCAAATCAAACAGCCTCTCTTTGCTGTCTAAAAGCTTTCCATGGCTTTCTATTGCCCTTAGTGGTGCTCCAAGACAGGGCCTGTGTGGTTTTACTGTGAGTTCAACAGTTCCACTATTAAAACAAATAATAGTGGTCACTTTCAATTCATAAAACATTAAGTTAGTAGGGAGGATTTTCTCAATTTTCATTGTCTCTTCTCAAATTTTTCCCTCTTCTGGTCTTTCCACACCCATTTCCTCCTTTTCTCCTACTCAGTTTTTTTTCTTTTGTCTCCTACTCATTCTTGAAATTTAAGCCAAAGTCCTACCTTCCCTAGAATATATTTTAGGCACACTGATTTTCCTTATATCTAAATTATTATAGCAATGGTTTCTAATCTGTAGCCCAGAGAGCATTGTGGGAAGGAGGAATGAGGAAGGAGGAACAGAGTTATTGTAAAGGATCTTCAAAGTTCTACTTAAACATTGTCTGTAGACTGAGTAAGTAAGTCTTACATTTAAATTTTTTTTCCTTCTGTGTCCTGCCCCTCTAGAATATGGAATATAATATCAGGTGGTCTCTGACTTAACATAAACCCTATAGTCAATTACAGTACTTTAGATTTTATGTCATTATTCCTTGCTGTTCTACAAGAAACACCAGAACACTTGAGCTCCACTAGCCAGACCCCTGGAGAAGTGCAGGCCTTCTAGAGAAGGTCCAGGTTGCCTAAATCAAAGGTTAACTTGGTCCATAGTCTGGCTGCAGCCAATCACTTCAGCTTCATCCCACCTAAATCTAATTACACTCCTAATCTTATGACTCATGTTTCTGAAATACATCAGTAACTGTCTTTTTCAAACTACTTTATTTTTCTCTATTGTCTCAGCCTTATAATTCCAGTCCCCCCCTAAAAAAAAAATCCTAGACCTTCTGTTCCCTTTTCTGAGAATAGTAAGAAAAGTGCCTACGGAATGTGGGCTATGTCCTTTCCGAGTGTTGCATCGGCCATCCCATCTTCTAAACCCTCTTCACTCCTCCTCCTCCTTTTCCCCACTTCTATTGGCAGACAGTGAGGTCTGGGTGGTCAGAACTAGAAGGGACTGGTCTGTCCTACAAGGAAAGTGTATCTGAGCTAGAGGAATAGGTATGAGGAAGCTTACCAAACTAGATATCTGGGAATCAGATCCTAACTTAGACCTTGCCATGAACATGCTGCATGACCTTCAGTAAGTCCCTTAACTTTCTAAACCTCAGTATTTACATCTGTAAAATGGAAGGATGATTCCTGGCCTGTTGCCTCATAAGGTTATTAAGAGAATGCAGTAAAACAATGGGTATGAAAGTGCTTTGAAGACTGTAATGTGCTACTTACAATCCAACCCTTAATCTGAGAATTCTCTCTCCAAATCCCTGCAATTTAAGTGTTGGCATGTAAACTTTTTACTAAGAGTTATATATTATTATGAATGAATTTATTGAAGTAGTTAAGGAATTAGGTCTATTAAGCCAATTTAATTCCTTGATAAATTTTCTATATAGCACAGTTAAACAATTTCTGACTTTTCTAGATTTTTTTCTAAATTGAACTTTCATCAAGATATATTTTTTCTGTCAATTTAAAAAGAAAGATTTGATTCTTCAGTTATCTTTTATCTTTATCAATTTTTACTAATTATTGCTTCAGCTGTTATAAAATTTCTAGTCATTGTTTCCACCAAGTCCACCTTTTCTTGGGAGCAGTTTGAGCCATTGTCAGTTTTATTTTGTGTTGATTATTTCTACCAAGTGGAATTTTCCCAGGGGTCAACTTTGCAATGTTCATTGTTACCAAAAAAATGGGATCATTCAGTTTGCTTTTCCATCCGTAATAAATTTTTACCATGTATAGTCTTAGCCATTGGAGGTTATATTTTGTGTTGATTATTTCTACCCATCCAATATTTTTCTGCATCCCAACCAAAACAAACTCAGGGACAAACGGACAGTGTCAAAACACTATCTTTCACCTGTTACTCTCTGATTAACTCAGACTGTGAATGGTTTTGTCCTAGCTATGTTATGGGCTGGCTTTGAGTTTTCTCTTTCTCTCAAAGCATCTCTTTAGGAGCCTTGGCACACATGTGTGGGCTGGAGTGTTACTTTAAGAATGCTTCAGAATTACAGGAAAATGGGCATTCGAGACCATGTTAGGAGAACCAGTCTTTAATGAGCCAGGTGATGTGCTGGCATCTAAGATCCATTATCTCATTTAATCCTTCAGCCTAAACATCCTTCACATGGCCCATTTTATAGTAGAGGAAATTGAGACCCAGAAGAAGGAAGATATTGGCCAAGTTAGGATCAGAAACCAGGCCCTGATTTAATTCTCAGTGCAATTTGAATGATTATAAGTTCCAAAGTTACCTAATTTAATTTTAAGACTTTTGCAATTCACCTTGTTGGAAAATTTAAAGTTTTGAGTTTGGCTAGGATACAAGAGAAACCTGTGGATATTAACAAAGCATTCTCAAGAGCTTTTTGTGACAGCAAATGAAACAAGAAGTGTGGAAATGTTTTGCAAATGACCCAACACTGGGCAAATGGAAGCTTCTGCCATTTGTGATGAAGGCTGATAATATTAACCTGTTATGCCAGCTTGACAGAGTGCTAGAAAACTAATAACACACTGCTGACATTCAATAGATGAATAAATGACCATCCTAATACTTAATTATAATAACTAATAATAAAGGTATAAGATTGCATCCTGCCTATCCTTTAAGACCTAATTCAGACGTCAGGAAGCCTGTCCTGACTCTCGGTTAGGTTAGGAGCCCACTCAGCTCCCACAGCCTGCTCACACCAGATGATCATCTTCAATTTCCTGCCTTCAAGGACAAAGACCAAGGTGGTCCTGTTCATCATCCCTGTGGCCCAAGCTCAGTTCAGCCCAAAGCTTCTCACAGTGTAAGGCTTCTGTAAATGGTGGTTGGTTAACAAATCAATCAATTAACATGACAAATATATAGCCCATATTGATAATCAATTAAAATGGCAACGGAAATACCTCGATACAGCTGGAAAAAAATGTAATGACCAGGGAAAAGTGCACATCAAATAAAATTCAAGGCAAAAGTAAATCACAAATGAATCTACAGGAACTGATAACAGTTACCGAAGCTCCTGTACAGCACCAGCAGTAAGGAAAGAACCTGGTCGTCCTGGGTTCAAATGCTGCTTCAGCCTGGGTTGACTGTCCTCATTATGTTCCTTCCCCTCCTGCACCTGTTTCCGTGTCTGGAAAATGACCTTGCAGCAGTCCCAGGGTAGATAAAAGAGTTAATTTTTTAAAAAGTCAGGGGGTGGGTGGTGTATAGCTCAAGGAACCCTACTTCAGGATGACACCTGTACCCCAATGTTCATAGCAGCATTATTTACAATAGCTAAGACATGGAAACAGCCTAAATGTCCATCAACAGATGACTGGATAAAGAAGATGTGGTATATTTATACAATGGAATACTATTTAGCCATAAAAACTGACAACATAACGCCAATTGCAGCAACATGGATGCTCCTGGAGAATGTCATTCTAAGTGAAGTAAGCCAGAAAGAGAAAGAAAAATACCATATGAGATCACTCATATGTGGAATCTAAAACAAACAAACAAACAAAGCATAAATACAAAACAGAAATAGACTTACAGACATAGAATATAAACCTGTGGTTGCCAAAGGGGTGGGGGGTGGGAAGAGATAGACTGGGATTTCAAAATTGTAGAATAGATAAACAAGATTATACTGTATAGCACAGGGAAATATATACAAGATCTTATGGTAGCTCACAGAGAAAAAAATGTGACAATATATATATGTTCATCTATAACTGAAAAATTGTGCTCTACACTGGAATTTGACACAACTTTGTAAAATGATTATAAATCAATAAAAAATGTTAAAAAAAATAAAAGTATTTCTACATGTGGAAAAAATAAAAGCAAAAAATAAAATGTCAGGGGGTGGGTGGTGTATAGCTCACGTGGCAGAGCACATGCTTAGCATGCACAAGGTCCTGAGCTCAATCCCCACTACCTCCTCCAAAAATAAATAAATAAGCCTAATTACCTCCCCCCTCAAAATAGAGTTAATTAAGGTACCATATGCTTTGCATGCTATGAAGAGCTGACAGCAGTGAGGGTTGTTACTGACAAAGGTCAGAATAGATTTAGGAACGTTTATGTTTAGGAGGATTCTTTACACAAATCTGCTGAAGTTCCTAAACATAACCAAAAAAAAAAAAAAAAAGCAACTATAGTGGGTTGAATTGTGTCTCCCAAAAAGATATGTCCAAGTCCTGACCCCTATCCCTGCATATCTGTGAATGTGGCCTCATTTTGTAGGAGGATCTTGGCAGTTAAGAAGGCAGAATGAGATCAGTTCTGGATTTAAATTGACCCTAAATCCAGTGAGTGGTGTCTTTATAAAGAGAAAGGAGGGGAGATTTGAGGCAGAGACACCAAGGGAAAAGCCATGTGAAGTTAGAGGCAGAGATTAGGGATGTGGCCCTGAGCCAAGGTACATCAAGCATTAGCCTCCAGAAGCTAGAAGACAGGCATGGAGTATTCTCCTTCAGACTCTCCAGAAGGAACCAACCCTGCCAACACCTTGATTTCACCTTCTGGCCTCCACAACTGTGAGAGAATATATTTCTGCTATTTTAAGCCACTCAGTTTGTGGCAATTTGTTAAGAAAGCACTAGGAAACTAATACACCAATTAAGCTGGAAACCCAGATAATTGAGTAATTAGCAAATATTTTAAGTCCCCCAAGTAGATTCAGAGAAGACTATTTGGGGAAATTTTTTATCAGTTTCATTTAATATGTCATCTCTAACAGCAACTATGGAAAATTAGTATTAACAGTCATTATCTTTGAATCTGTGTCTTTTCTCCTCTTAACATTTTTTCCACTCTTAGCTCTTGCCCTGCCTCCTGCGATGGCTCATACTTTGAATTAATGTGAAGAATTCTGGTGTCATACAAAGTGCATAGATATGAGGAGGCCAGATCTGGGTTCAGATTCCAGCTCAGTCACTTAGAGGCATGACATTGGGGAAGTCATTTCTCCTTACAGAATCTCGAAGTCATCGATTGTAAGACGTGACTACAATATCTCCTTTATGGGGTAAAATGAGTTAATTCATGGAAAACCCAGTGCTTGACCTAGGAATTTCATAACTTTGCCTTGTCCAAAAAGCAAAAGAGACCTTCCTTTCCTTCCTTCCTACCTTCCTTCCTTCCTTCCTTCCTTATGTATGGATAGTGGGGGAGGGGGAGAGAGGGACCCCCCCCCATTTTCATTTCAACTAGAATGTGGGAAAAACTTCCACAGAAAAGGTAAGAACAAAGGGCTTCTATTCCCAGAAGAGCTGAGTTTCCTTCAAGTAGGGTCTATGGACCCCTGTGGAAGAAGGTGGACCATGCTGAATATTTATTCATTACTCATTCAGCTTAAGGTACTGATGCCAGATCCTTTACTGGTGCCAGGGGCCCCAGAGTGAATCGAACATGGTCTTGTCCCCAAAGAGCTTATAGTCTAGGGGGATCTGCTGACAGACAGTTACATCCCAGTGTGATCAATGTCATGGTGGGAGAATGTGAGGGACTGTGGGAGCCCAGGCGGATCACCTAACCCAGGCTAAGAGCTCAAGTATGAGGACAGTGTTGCCACCTGCAGATTGTGAAGGCCAGGATTTGTGTCTGTTTTGTTTACTGCTGTATCCCCAGCACAGTAACAGTGCCATGCACATAGAAATCACTCAGTAACATTTGCCAAGTGAATGAATATAAATTGTCACATTGCACAGGATCTTGTGCCCCTACAAAGCCACTCCACCCCCGACTCCCACAGGTATAATCTCATGTCCATTCATTTACTCATTCATCGACCTTTTGCTGACTATCCACAATTTGCCAGATACCATGCTGGATTCTGAGTTGTGAGTTGTGAGTTGTGAGCCAAAAGACAATTTCATGAAATTCACTCTTTAGGAAAAGAAAAAAGTTCCACATGTAACCCCCACGCTCCCTCAACCATGGCCCAGCTCCCCTGGGCTAAGTGTTGATGTCCCCTTAGCTCGGTGTCAGGCTCCAGGAAAGCACCAGACTCCATTCAGAAGAGGACCAGTGGGTCCTCTCCCAAGTTCTGTGCTGTGCACAGTCATCTGGGCCCCAAGGCTGTGAGGGCTCTTGTACCTGGAGCTACAACAAGCCTCCCCTCCAGTTTCTGATTTGGCCCTGCTAACCTCTTCCATCAAGGATTGCCAGCAAAGTAAGCCCCTTGCACTGCCAAAGAAATAGGTGCCCTGCATAGCCATTCCTGCAATAGCTGCTCAGAGGTGGGAATGAGGCGGGGCAAGAAAGGGGTCACTTGCACCTTAGTCCTCAAATTCCATTCTAGACTGAGATCCTTTAGGGACGTTTACCACAGCGGAGACCCTTGAATTCTACCCTGAAGGACAAGGAAGAACTCAGCAGACAGTGAATGGCCCTGTGGGAGGCAGAAGTAGCACGCTCTGAATTCAGGAAATCTTAAATCAGGGGTTCTTAACCATTTTCGTGCCATGGACCCTTTAGGCAGACTGGTGGCGAAGACTATTAGAACACCTCTCAAAATAATGATTTTAAGTGCACAACATAAAATACATAGGATTGCAAAAAAATACATTTATACTGAAATATGTTATCAAAATATTTTAAAATTTGATCAGTAATACATATGTTTATTAACAAAGTAAATAAGAAGATCTCACAGCCCATTTAATAACTGCCACAATTTCAAAGTAGTGATGAACACAGACAATTTTTCAAGAAATCTGCAACAACAGTAATGTGATATGGAAACGTCTGTGATTTCTGTTGGTGACAAAGTCACCAGTACTGCTAATTCTACTGTGGTTTGTTACCTGTTTTAAAAATGGAAGGAAACACTAAATTTCCACAAAGATTAAGGATTATAAAAATGTAACTTTCCCATCCAAGGTCACAGACCCCTGAGTTCTCTTTTTGGACTCACAGGCCCCAGGATAAGAACTTCTCTCTCAAGTGGTTAGACGAGAACTTTGAGTATGTGGGAAGGAATGACAAAGTTTGGGGGCTGTGTCTGTGATAGTAATTTTTAATGGAGAGTGGGGTTGAAGAGGTAGTCGAATGCAGTTGGCAGAGACTAAGGAGCCAGACAGAATTGAATTCCAGTCCTCCTCCCCTCCACTATCCTAGCATCAGCGCAAGCTGTGTGACCTTGGGCAAGTCATTTCTCCTTTCTGCAAAACGCAGATACTCACACATGTCTCACAGGACTATTCTGAGAGTCTAATGTCAATTTCTCTTTAACCCTTAAGCTCTGTACTGAGACAAGGATTTTGCATTTTGTTTTATTTTGTTTGTTTACAACTGTATTCTTTTGATTCTTTATGAAGGAGGCAAGCTCCAGAAAGATTGGCAAAAGGCACTTGTGGATGACAGGGATAAATGGAGCAGAGTGGACAAGATCAGGCGAGGAGAAGTTGTCTCAGAATGGAGCAATCTTAGCACTTCTCGGGGAATATACTTTAGTTAAGCAAAACTGTGCAGAGAGAGCAGGACTGAGGCAAGAAAACCTCCAGGAGGAAAAAGCCTGGAAACCAGGACACCCCCCGCCCCCGCAAAGGCTGGGGCTCTGCCCAAATGCCCATGGCCTGCCACGTTGTTGTTAATGAAGTTCAAGAGACGGAAAAGCTCTGAGAACTGAATAACAACCACCTGAGTACCCACTAGTACGCTCTCATTGTGGGCTTAAGTGGGGGTTGGTTCTTTTTTTCCCTAATTTTAGGAAGTCTTTATATATTATGGACAATCATTCTTTGTCAGTCAAAACTGATTTCAAAGAGGAGAAATCTGTGCTCCCAGACCAAATACATTCTTTCTGGCTCTCATATTTTCTTCTAGGCATTTTGTTTGGTCCTAAATTTCCCTTGAAATATTCTAATCCTTAACTGGATGGATTAAGGGAAGAGAAATTTGTCTGCTTCTCACCCAAGACAGCCTGGGAGGCTGTTTTCTGGAAAGGCCAAGAAAGGATTATGTTGGGGGCAGCAGGGGGGGACGGGGGGTGTTAAGCAGTGGAGGAAAGAAGGCCAGAGCCTTCGAGGGTCGTGAAAGAGAGGAGATTCCCAGAACTGGGAAGGTCTGGGGATTGGACATGTGTGTGGTCTGCTCTCTGGAAGTGAAGGAGAGACAACATAGGGTAGACAGAATTATGCTGGTATCCACTAAGCATGGGAAGGGGATGCCCCAAATATTTTCCTTATGTAGTATCCCAGATCCTTTGTAAGGGAAGGAACACAAATAATAAACAGGATATAAGTTCTGAGTTGGACTTAATTTGATTTAAATTGAATAAAGTAATATGTCATTTCTTACTGCCCTAAGCTTGTGGAGTAATATTCATACCCACTACATAATCAACAGAAAATAGTAACACTGACAACAGCTAAATTTCACACAGTGAAATTACTTATTGACTAAAAATTGATGGAAAAATCAAATACATCTTCTTGACCAAGTGTAGATCTGCAAAATTTGTCCCAGGAAGAGTGGACTTGATAGAACATAGGAATAATGACGACAGAAGATAACTTATGAGGGCAGAAGCTATAGTTATTAAACTATGATATGGAGTTTTTAAATTGACTAACTCAAATCATTATTATACAATTTATACAAAAATTATTTTTCAGATGAGGATAATTGTAGCTCAATTTAAGTGAAAATGGTTAAGTTGGAAATAGATGTAATAGTTTGTGTAGAAAAATCAAAGGTATTGAATTGACCTAATGGCATTTGTTCTGGGAAATATTTTCTCAGTGAAAAGTAATCAATATGATATAACTCCATCTAAAAAATCTGTATTCATAAACACAAGGCAAAAACATCCTTAGGGTCTAAACAAGGGACCAAATATCCTGACCTCTCTGCTGAAGCTCCAAGAGAGAAAATAGAAAAGGAGACAGGCCTTTGCTGATCTGCATTTTATCAAGATTTCTTTGATTCTTCCATCATCTTTTTTCATCAATAAAAAAGCTCACTGTGTGCCATTTCACCATTGTAACTTTTATTTCTTCTGGTGATTATGCAGTGGTCAGTGCCCATGTAGTAAAGGCCTCTGCCTTGGGGCCCTACCACTTAACATTCTCTTGGTCCATCCATTTCTCCGTCTGTCCACTCGGCAGTTATTCGCCAAACACCTACTCTGTGCCAATAACTTTTAGTTCTTTTGATGCTCTTCTATTTTGTTTTCTATTTTATTAACTTTTTCTGTTATCTTTATAATTTTTCTTCCTTTACTTTTTTTGAATTTAATTTCTGGATGTTTTTCTTAACTCCTACTTCCTAGGATAACTTCCTAATCTCAAATAGGTAGATATTTAGTTAATTGATTTTCAGCCATTTTCTCCTTCCAATATATGCGTTTAAAACCATACATTTCACTCTAAGCATAGCTTTAGCTTTATTCCTTGAGATTTGACATATTGTATTTTCATTATCATTTGACAATTTTGATTAAGTTATTTTCTAATTTCTATTGTGATCTATTTCTTGATCTGTGGATTATTTAGCATTATACTGTTCAATTTCCAAACATTTGGGGATTTTCTAGGTCTTTCTTTCTTACTTTTTTAATTACTAGCATAAGCCAACTGTGGCCATTGAGCATACTCTACATGATTTAGGTCTTTGAAATTTGGTTAAACTTATGTTATTTTCCAGCATATCAATAAATATTCCATGTATGCTTGAAAAGAATATGTATTCTATGGTTATTGAATCCAGTGTTCTATATATGTCAATTCGGTTAACATTTTTAACATGTTTTCTGAATCTTCTTTGTCCTTATTGATTTTTTAATTTGCATATTCTAACAGGTACTGGGAGAATTGTGTTAAAATTTCCCACCATATTACAGATTTGTTTATTTCTCCTTGAGAAAGACGCCCTGTCCTAGAGGCTCTCACAATTGAGTATGAGGGCTGACATATAAGTAGACAATAATTGTGAGTATGTGTTTAGACATTCTGGCAGAGAGAAACCCAGGGAACACCCAATGTTTTGGTCATCCTGAACTTCTGGAAGTGGAGTGGTTTCTGTCTCACTCTCTCTTTGATCACTTGCTCTGAAAGATGCCAGCTGCCATGTCATGAGAACGGATTCACATTATGAGGAACTGAGACCTCCTGCCAACAGCCAAGCTTCTTGTCAAGCTTCAGATGCCTGCAGCCCTGTCTGGGGTCTTGACTGCAACCTCATGAGAACCTGGAGCCAGAATCACCTTGTTAAGCCACTTCCAAATTTTTGACCACAGAAAATATGTGAGACAATGGTTGTCTATTATTTTAAGCCACTAAGTTTTGGGGTAATTTCTCATGCAGAAATAGATAATTTATACTCCCCCTTGGACTGCTTATAGTTGAACTGTTAAAGATCTATTTCTGTCACATAGGATCACTGTTCTAGTAGTTGAACTTATATCACTGCTAATGCAAAACTGTCCCTCTGATTGAGACATTTCTTGAGCACCACCACACATCTTGCCCCTTCACCTGCCTAGCTCATTCATCCTCCAGGACTCACCTCTTCTGTCTCCATCTCTAAGAAGCCTCTTGTTCCCAGGGACAGAGAGCCCCTACATTTTTCTCTGCAACAGCTCTGGTCACTCCAAGCAGTGACCAACTCCTTCCACATTTGCCTTCTGTAGAAAATGATGTTCACCTTGAAGCAGGACCCTAGGCACAGAGCCAGGCATGAAACAGGTAGAGAGAGTCAGTTTACTGACTGAATAAGTTAGGAAACAGCTTCTCATTCCTAAGGGCATTGGTGAATTTGGAGGTCCTCTGTGGAATGAAGCTCCTGTACCCATGGGATCTTCAGTGAGCTTAGTAAGGACTCAAAGAACCCTTAGGAAACTCCTTTGTTAGGCCCATGACCAACTCAGAAGACAGATAACTCTCAAGGACACTTCCAGAAACGTTCCTGGGATTCATAATTATAAACAAAAAAACATGACAATAATTTCTAGCCATTAAGAGAAAAAATTTATTTTAAAATATGGAAATAAACACTCAAAAAGATACTCAACACCATTAGTCATTAGGGACATACAAGTCAAAACCACAATGAGATACCACTTCAAACTCACTAGGATGGCTAATAATTATAAAGATAGATAATAACAAGTGTTTGCAAGGATGTGGAGAAATTGGAAACCCCATATATTGTTGGTAGGAATGTAAAATGGTGCAGCTGCTTTGGAATAGGCCAGCAGGTCCTCATAAAGTTAAACATAGAATTACCATATAAGCCAACAATTCCACTCCTAGATATATACCCAAGAGAAATTAAAACATATGTCCACACAAAAATATGTACATGAATATTCATAGCAGCACTACTCACAATAGCCGAAAAGTGGAAACAACCCAAATGTTCATCAACTAATGAATGAATAAACAAAATATGGTATATCCATACAATGGAATGTTATTTGGAATAAAAAGTAGTGGAGCACTGACACAACATATCATAACATGGATGCACCTTGACAACATTATGCTATGTGAGAGAAACTAGTCACAAAAGATGATACATTATATCATTATACTCATATGAAATGTCCAGAGTAGGTAAATCCATAAATATGGACAGTAGATATCAGTAGATGTAGTGGTTGCCTGGGCTGAGAGGGTATTGTGGTTGAATTGTCCCCCACAAAGATGTGTTCAAGTCTTAACCCCTAGTACCTCTGCATATGACCCTACTTGGAAATAGGGTCTTTGCAGATATAATTAAGATGAGGTCATACTAGTGTAGAGTAGGTTCTTAATCTACTACGAATGATGTCTTTATAAGAAGAGAAGAGACACACACAGAGAAAGAATGCCACGTGAAAACATGAGACATAGGGAGATTGTCCTGTGACAACGGAGGCAGCAACCGGAGTGATGCACCTACAAGCCAAGGACCACCAAGAATTGCTGACAACAGGAGAAGGTAAGAGAAAGGCATGGAACAGATGCTCACCTAGAGCCTGCAGAGAGTGTGTGGTGCAGCCAGCACCTTGATTTTTGGACTCCTAGCCTCCAGAACTGTGAGAGAATAAATTGTTGGTACTTTAAGCCCCCCAGTTTGTGGTACTTTGTTATGGCAGCCTTACCACATGGGTACAGGGGACTGGCGGGAAGCAGGAGTGGCTGCTAAAGGATCCAGGCTTTCTTTGTGGGGTGGTGAAAATGTCCTAAAACTGATTGTGGTGATGGTTGTACCACTCTGTGAACATAGTCAAAACCGTTGAAATGTTTATTGAGACATATCTCAATAAACACATTACATTTAAAGAACAAAAAATGCTATCAGGGATCTCACAGAATCAACAAGAGGCCTAGAGAAGCAGGTATGGAGTCAGGAATATCACCTTAAACCACATAAAGCTGGTCTGGGGAGAACCCCACAGTTGCTTTTTCTAACCCTAGCCACTACAGACTTTTAAAAATTATTATTAAATAAAGCAGGTCCTCTTTTTTTTTTAATCAACTTAATGTATAATTTACATACAACAAACTGCACCCATTTTGTTGTTTTGACCCATAGTTTGATGAGTCTGAAAAATGCATAGATCCCATGTAACCACTGTCACAATCAAAATAAAAAATATTTCCATCACCACCAAAAGTTTCCTTGTGCCCCTTTACAGGGAATTCCTCCTCCATCGCCAGCCCCAGGCAAATACTGATCTGCATCCTGCCCACTTCCTGAGCTTGGTTGTCCAACCTTTCCATCAATTCTGTGAACTACCTGACACACTTCCAATCAATTACCTTCCTTAAGTGAGCCAGGGTTGGTGTCTGTGTTCACAATCAAACATCATGACTGATAAAACAGGGAGAGAGCGAGTAAGGAGGAAGCAAGAGAAAAATAACTTAGAAAAAACATATCCATTCTGAATCCACTTACATAATGTTCAAAAACAGAAGAAAACAACTGATATAAATATATTACATGTTATATAATATTGTATGTATTATATTATAAATAGCATAATTTAGAGATACATCCCTATTTGGTAAAACCAAAGAAAACAAAGGGCACGTTTGGGATAGTCCAGATTACGATTTAGCAAATGTTCACTGTACTTCCCTCGGCTGTGAAGGCATGTACTTCTTGGCCCCACCGAGGCTGGGCTTGGCCACATGACTTGCTTCGGCCAGTGCAATGTTAGCAGATATGACATGAACAGCGCCTTAAATGTGCTCGTGCTGTTGGTTGCGGCTCTCATACTTCAGTGAGCTACCAACAGAAGAATAGGTAGACTCTGATCCAAGCAGGATGAGAGACATATAGAGCAGACCGTATCCAAAAATCCAGCCAACCCACAACCTGAAGCAGAGCCGCCCCACCACACCCAGCCTAGATTAGTGCAAAGCAGTTAACCTGTGGACCCCGAGAGGGAGAAAAAGGCTCACTGAATTTTGAGGCAGTATGTGGCATTTTTGGCAACAAATGACTAATAGGGTGAATAACAGCAAACTCAGGAAGGGAAAGGAAGGGATGTGATCAGGGCTTCAAAGTATTAGTAATGCTCTAGTTTTTAAGCCAAGTAGTAGATTCAGAAGTGTTCATTACATCATTATTCTTTAAACCATACACATTTATTATATATATTCTTGTTTTTTACAGTTAAAAAATAAAAGAGTGAGGGACGAGATTAGGGCCATGGCCTATGTGCTTGTGAGTGGTAGGCAGATTTGGGGGCTGGTGCAAAATAAGGATGGAAAGGGCTGGGAAGAGAAATGTGTAAAGATGGATAAAACCAGTGCAAAATGGATACAACAGAGGTTGGATCTGGATGGCAGAATATTGGGAAATTTTATTTTCTTCCTCATCCTTCTCTGGGCTTCCCAAATTTTCTCCAGTGACTTCTGTAATCAGAGGCAAGAACAAAAAATGTAATGGCAGACACAGGCAGTCACTTCCCAACAGGCCTTCTCTCTTTCTTCTCACTGACAGGATGAATCATAATTGGTATGAACCAGCCTCTGTCCCCTGCAATTGGTTTAGTGGAGCCCATGTGCCCCACTTCTGAGCAGTGGGGTGAAAGGGGAGGCCTCCTAGTGGGAGGTAGGGGCAGAATTTTAAGAAAGACTTCCCTCTCTGGTAAGAGAAAAAGAAAGAGAGAAAAGGGGGAGAGATGTGGGAAGTTGTTGGGTAATGATGTATTTGCATCTGCAGCCGCTGCCTGACAACCATGAAGGAAGATGTTGCCAAGCAAGGGGGCTGAGGGGAGAAATGGCAAGGTCCTGAGTGACAGGTTGAGCCGCTGAGTCAAACCACTGGCTGTTCAGCTGACTTCCTGTTAAGCAAGATTATAAAACTTTCGTGGCTTAAGTCACTTTCTGTTGGGAAGACTCAGTTACAGCCCCAAACATCCTAATTGACACAGAAAATCTTTTTTAAGTGTGAGGAGAGGCATATCTGGATAGCCTTAGAGGCTCGTTTCACCCCCTAGACAGCCAGCTCAGTGTGTCTGGATGAGCCCAGTGGTGTCAGCTGCAGGGTCCTAGGAGCTCCCCCTTTCCAACAGATTCTACATCCTCTACAGGGGATCTTCCAATGTGAAACAGCTGTTCCCACTCTATTTGAAAGTTACTTTAAAAAAAATCATTCATGTCAGCAAAGTATATTCCTTCTCCATTTCAGCATTACCAGAAAAGGGCCCTTTCTCCTGGGACTCTGACCACAGTGCAGTGGGGTAACGAGAGTTCCACGGATTGCCTGTGCCCTACTTCTCTGCTTGTTTGTTTCCTTTATTCTGCCCTATTTTGTATCTGTACCACTGAGTAGGGCTAGTGGTGGGTGTTCCACAATTTCTTTGCATCACAAAGTGTTAAGCAAAGAGGAAACCGTAAGACAGGGACAGTCAAGGAGGCATAAAATAAAATTGATCACGGTCAATATCAACTGATTGCAATTGGCTCTGTCTGCTCAGCCAGACCTGCTCCACAAGCTGCATGCAGGGTAAAGCCACAGGTGTGCAAGGTGGGAGACAAGGCTTCAGCCTGGCAGCACCATCTAGTCCTGGAGACCTCCCCAGCAGATTCACTTTCCATGGCCTTGCATCAACCAGGTCTTATCTCAAGAAATCACCAGTTCCTCCCCAAAGGGCAAGCTTATAAAAACATGTCACATCATGTCACCTATTGTCAAAAACCCACCATAGCTTTCTATCGCACTCTATGTTCCCCTCTGTCTTTCTTCCTGTGCGGGCTCACACCAGTGGGTCATAGCTTGTGAAGTCCAGGGCATCCCTGGCCACACCTCCTGGTTTCACTGAAGCTTTGCACACACCATGCCCCTCCCACAGGACCTGAGAAGAGGGAGAAACTCCGGAGAAGTGGGATTCAGGGCTTCAGCTATGTGAGTCCACCCAGGGTCCTCCCAAATACTATGTTCTGGGAACTTCAAGGCCAGTCTCTAGCAGCTGGTTGCTCCTCAGGAGGAAACTTCAGCTGCCCTTCCCCCCTCCCCATCTTAACACATCTCCCCATGAAGGACAGGCTGCTGGTGGCAATTATCTACTAGTCATGGGAGTAAGTTTATAGGTGCTACTCAAGCCGGGGACTGTCAGCTAGAAGGGTTACTCTAAAAGTTCTGCCCAGAATGGAGCCCAGTTTATCTACTTCTTCACCTTGGCTAAAGCACTGGAAAGTCCTGCACTGACCTGGGTGCAACAACTAAATATAGCCACAAGAGGGCAGTAACACACCTTCCCAACTACCAGGGTTTGGCTTCTGCCAGGAACGTCTCAAGATGCTTTTATCCTCATAAAGCAGGAGAGCCAGATGGAGATCTGTGGTTGCCTGGTGAAGGTAAATAACTTGATGTGCCTTTAAAATGACATTCTTTAAATACCTGTTTAAATGCATATAGTGGGGAGGAAAAAAACTACTTTTCTGTTAATAAATACAGTATATGTAAGTGAAAAACAATATCTAAAAATAGATTTGTAAGTAAATAAATCTAAATCTACTCTTTGTGGTTAGCAACTAGGAGGGGGCTTGAAGGAAGCTGGTATTCTTTCTTGATTTGGATGCTAGTCACACAGGCATGTTCACTTTGTGAAAGTTCATCTAGCTGTACTATTATGATTTGTATACTTTCCCACAGGTATGTTATGCTTTAAGAGAAACTTATAAAATATTAATGATGGCTCAATTAAAAACTGTACTTTTTATGTTCAAAATAAGGGATTAGTGCACTGAATGTGGCATAAAAGTTTTTGAGAATAAATAGGTAATATATTCACAAGGTTCAAAATTCAAACGACACAATAGGGTGAATGAAAATCTCTCCCCCATTCCTGTTCTTCAGCCACTCAATTCCCTCCTGTAACAGTTATCTTATTGTGTAATAAATCACCACAAGACTTAGGGGCTCAAAGCAACAACCACTTATTTTCCTATGATGCTATGGTTCAATAATTTGGGCTGGACCAAGCTGGGTAGTGCTTCAGCTGGTCTCACCTGGGTTGAACCATGCTGCTCAGTCCCTCGGCAGATGGACTGTGTCTACAAGGTATAAGATGGCCTCGCTCATGTGTGTGGCAGTTCAGGCTGTGTGTCTACTGGGCCTCTTTCTCCCTGTGGTCTCTCATCCCCAGGGATGGTGGTCATTACATGGTGGTCTCAGGGCAGCAAGAGGGAAAGGATGGAAGCTACAAGGATTCTTAAGCCTAGGCCCAGACTCTGCCATCACTTTAGTTACGTTCTATTGATCAAAGCAAGTTAGCTGGCTAGACAGCTGTGAGTGGGGAGAAACAGACTCCATCTCTTGATGGAAGGAGCAGCAAAGCCACATAGCAAAAAGCCATGTATACAGGGACTGGGAAGAATTTGTGGCCATATTCTACCACACTTCCCATGGAATTTCTTGTATAGCCGTCTAGAAATATTTTGTACATATTTCAACAAATGCGTACATACATGTACATATATATTCATATATATGCAAATGCATCCACTTAAATCTAGAAACCTGAAATACTTTCCTAAATTCTCTCTTTCCCTTAAGAGTTATACTCAGTCCAGCAGCAAGTTAGTAAAATCTCCAAAATGCATTAAAAAATCCATCCGCTTATCATCTCTATTGCTACCTCCCCCTTCCAGGTCTTTTCCACCTCCTGCCTGGCATAGTTACTAACTAGTCTTCTTGCTCCACTTTTGTCCCACTTGAAGATTCTTCACCTAGCAGGTAGAGTGAGCTTTTAAAAACATAAATCATATCATGTTATTTATTTGTCAAAAATTCCCTAAGGGTTTCTGTCGCACTCAGTGTATTTCTTGTATTTTTCCTCTCTCCTCTTTCTAGAATGTAAATTTTTTTTTCATTAATGGATTCTCTGGACATAGCACACTGTCTGGTCCAATACAGGGGCTCAACAAGTACTTATGGACCAAACAAAGATGATTAAAGAGGACATGGATGTGACAATAAACTCTGTGAAATAATTGAGGGAAGCCTTCACTATGGGAGACTGGAGGAAACTCATGGCTCAGTCTGGGGGTTCAGGGAGGGCTTCCTGGGGTGGTGGCCTCTGAGCTGTGTTCGGAGCCCATCTGAGTATGCTGTTCCATGAGCAACTGGGATGCCAAACAGCCCAGGAGACCAGGGTCACTTTAACAACTGGGAGCAGCTGCCGTAGTACTTGTGTGCAGCAACTCTAGAAGAGGATATTTTAATGAGTCCATGGACCCATATAATTTATGAAGTCTGTGAACTTAAATGGGAAAAAAATACATATTTATATTCATTAACCCTTAATGAAATTTATCATTTCCTTCAATTATGAATGTAGGCAACCAACCACAGTAGCATTAGAGGTAACTGTGACTATGTCATTAACAGAAATCACGGGTATTTTATGTTACATTAGAGTCGTTCCAGATGTCTTTAACATTCATACTCATCACTCACTCAAACTTAGGAGTTATTAGATCTGCGTCTAGATTTTGTTGTTAAATGTGTTAATAAAGAAGCACATAGTTTACTGTATCTCAAATGCTTCCTTTATATCTTGATAACTAAATTTCAATAATATTGGGTTCCTTTTTAATCCTAGGTATTTTGGATACTTAAGAACATTATTCTGAGGAGGGGTCCAGAGGATTTCCCAGACAACAAGAGGTTTATAGCAGAGAAAAGAAGAATCCCTACCCTGGAGCCAGCCTGCTTGAGATCTATGACCAGATATGCCACTCACTGGTTGTGTGACCTCAGACAAGTTATTTAGCCCTTCTGTGCTTCAGTTTCTCTGCATGTAAAATGACATGACTTAACAGTTTTACCTCCAAGAGTTGTTGTAAGCATCAAGTGAGCTAATGTACGTACAGTGCTTAGAATAGAGCCTGGCATGTAGGAAGTACTATAAGTGTTTGCTATTATTGTTATTATTATTCTTAAAAGATATATCAATAGACCCCAAGCAAGGAGAAGATAGAAATCCAAGTGCTTTGGCAAGATACATGTCATCTCAGGGTTGTCCCATCACCCCTGATGGGTGGGGTGTGCTATGCCCCACGGAGCCCTGTAATCCTCCCAGTGTGGTCTCAGCCTACTAGGTGGCCCCTCAGGGTCTCCTGATGACCAGCCCACAGATCTAAAAATGGAAGATCTTACAATTGATTAGACTCATTTTTACATAAAACAGAGGCTGATTATTAGCCATCTACTGCATATATTATTAAGTTAGCAAAAATTTATTAATCATAAGCAGAAATATACCTTACTAGGCAATATTGATAACTCACAATCAGAACTTCACTAAAGAGCCCTGTTACTGCACATAACTGGCAGGATCCAGTTGGCGTACAAAAAAGGTGACATCTCTTTCTTAGCAGAATGTTTGTATATCTCTCTTGGTCCCCAAGTCCAGAATTATCCAAGAACTCTGGAGGTTTTTTCAAGTCCAAGAGGATGGTCCTGCTTCCAAAGTCCACTAAATCCAAGGTGCCCTTGACCATTGCTAACATGATACTCATGTTGAGTCAGATCCTTACTCAGGCCACAGGGACCTCCTGTTGGGTGCTACTCTGAACCTGATGGGAGTGCTGAGTTCTTTGTGTTCCCTTCTCATGTACAGTCACTGTTCTCCAAACATATAAATATATTCCCTGCGGAGAGATGGGAGTGCAGAGTGCTAACTCTGACCATGAGCTGTGGCAGAACAGTGACCTGTGTTTCCAGCATGCCTCATGATGAGGGCCTCTGGGGCCTCTGGTGTCTTTTCTTGAAGGCTGAGCCCAGTGAGTACCATCTCAACCTACCAAGGAGGTTGTAAACATGTGACTTCACTGCTTCTGGGAGGATCCTTGGCTGGAATGCAAAGTTTTCTACTTCCTCCCCAGGGACCAGATCAAGGTGGGTGAAGAGGAAAGATCTTTTTCAGGTTCAGAGTAACACAAGAATCCTGTGTTGCCCTTCAGCCATAACACAGGTATCTATTCACCATACATTTATCTAACCAAAGGAGCCACTGAGTGATTCCTCTCTGAATAAAGTTCTGCTCTCAGGAGCCTTGCTGTATAAACCAAGTATAATGTTTGTTTTCCCAGCAGCCTTCCCTCCCCCCCTACACCTTCTTTCAGAAACAGAACTTGCCCTAGACGGGCACATGACAGAAACTGGGCCAATCAGAATCCTTCCCTGGGATGTTTTCCTCCTGGAGCTGGCAGATAGGAAAGAATGAAGCAGACACACAGAGGCCAGGGGCAGAGAGAGAGAGAACATACTTTTTGCTTATGCTAGTCCCAGCTTTCTGGATGTACAACTAGAAACCCTGCCTAATACAGACCATTTCTAATAGTTCCTCGTGATCAGGCACACTTATCTGTAAATGGTTGGGATTTATGACATTTTCATGACAAGGGGATAAGTGTATGCTAGTGTTCATGTCAAATTATCCATACTCCTACTGTTAAAGCATAAAACTAAAACATTGTCTAAAAATACTTGCTGTTGTCACCAGGTTTTCTTCCCACTTAGGGTGGGTTGCTTGGGCAGGAGATGGGTTCTTAGGCCCATGATACAACAGTTTGCAAGCCACTGCCTTGGACGGTCCAGTCTTGGGGATAGTCTGTCTGAGGGCACCAGAGCCATGAGTCCTAACCTCTGCCACCTATCTGACCAGTGTTTTCGAAATGTCAACGGGAGGCCCAGATACAGATGCAACTTGGGGAAATCCAGCAAGACTGACTTACCTAGAAAATGGAAGGAAGCTGGTACTGACAGGATACACAGCACAGAGATCAGCAACAGGGACAGATGAGGGAGCTTCCGGAGCCCTTCCAAAGGGCCTCGCCAAGGAGATACAGCTGTGGATGACGAGCCTGAGTGAATGGGGGTCCTACCAGACCTTCCGGACTCTCTCCACTGCCTCTCCCTCCCTTCACAACTCCATCCCCAGAACTAACCCCATATAAGACACAGAGAAGCATTCAGTAAAAACTTGCTAACCTGGGGGAGGGTATAGCTCAGTGGTAGAGTGCATGCTTAGCATGCATAAAGTCCTGAGTTCAATCCCCAGTACCTCCGCCAATAAATAAATAAATATACATATATATTAATTAAAAATACATAAAGAAACCTAATCACCCCCCCCACAAAAAAAAGACAAAATTTAAAAAAAAATTGCCTAATCTAATGAGTAAGTCAACAGTCCTCACTTAATTCCTAGACTGGCCACATGACTGAGAAGCAGCACACAAGCCCAAGGCTGGATAGCCACATCCATGAAGAATATAAGAGAGCACTCCCTTCTTGGGAAATTCACATTCATTCAACTCCACTTCCTGCTGGTGCAGGTTCAAGGACCCAAGAAGTGTTCTGAAGGTTGAGCAATTACAGGCCTTTTCAGGCTGGGTTTGGGGTTTCATTAATAGCACAGCTCCTTCAAAAATTTAGTAGACCTTTGGTCTGTTTGGTTTTAGTCAGTTCCATTGTGAGTATCTACGGCCAAAGATCTTATCTAGACATGGTTTTCAAGCCTGAAGATTGTGATCTACTTACTTGCCATTCTGCCAACCAGATGATGGCTGTCTTCAGGCCATCTGAAACAACTGGCTGGGGTGGGAGAGCACCATCTTTCTTTGCCAACAGGCAACAGCTTTTCTAAAGAGCGCACTAGTTTTAATTGCTCCTAAGGCTGCCATTTTGCAGTTACCACTCATAAGTGCTTCAGTGAGGAAGCAACTGGTTTTTTAAACTCTTCAAAACTCAAAATTACAGGATTCTCAATCAACCTAGATTACAGGTTATAGCAACGAGTTCTTCCCTTAGCAAAGTTGTGCAGAGCAGCCAGCTCTAGTTTGAGCTTCTCTTTCTCTCTAGTAGGACTTTGCTAAAAGTAGCAAGAAGGAGCCAGAAAACACCAACATTCTAAATTTCCCTACCTTTCTACATTGCATTGCTACTACCTTCGTTAGACCATAATATGCCTTCCAAAATGAGGTAGCTAGTGTCTGAAGATTGCCTCCAATGAAACACATCTCCCAGTACTCACACCCGCTATCTTCCCTTTAAATCTGGTCTGGCGCTGTGACTCATGTTAAAGCCTTGAGAAGGTCTGACAGCTTTTACTTTTGCATACTTGGGGTCCAGCTGTCTTGTAAAGAAGCCCAAGCTAAGTCGCATGGAAAGAGAGGTCTCAGCCCTTCCAGCCATCCCACCAAGGTGCCACACTATGAGTGATGTCATCTTGGATATTCCATCCCCAGTCACCATCTGACTGAAACCTCATCAAAGACTCCTGTAAGACTGGCAGAAGAACCACCCAGTCAATCACAGTCAACCCACAGATTTGCAAGAGGTAATAAAATGCTTGTTGTTTTAACCGATTAAGTCTGGTGGGGGGGATGGTTTCCTACAGAGTGATAGGTAACTAACACACAAATTTTTGATCAGATGTTCTACTACTATATAAAAAGAGTCACAAGCTTTCCAGTCTGCAATGCCTGAGTCCTTGGCATCTGCAACCCAACTGTACTCTATAATTAAGCATCTAAATTCTGTCAGTGCCTCCTTTCCAGGTACTAAATTCAACATCAGTTAGAATTAGGTTTACCTGTGAGTGACAGACAAACTAAAGTAATGATGGCTTAAACTAAATAAAAGTTTATTTCTGTCTCATATAAATGAAGTCCAGAGATAAATAATCTTGATTCTCTAGAGTTCAGGGACCAAGGCTCCTTCTCTCTTGTTCTGCCATCCTCAACACATGGCTTTTCTCTCATGGTCCAAGATGGCTTCTCAAGCTCCAGTGACAATGGCTGCTTTTCAACCAACAGATGGTGAAAGAGACAAAGAAAGATATGTCTCTCCCTCTAAAGACATTTCCTGAAGTTGAACAGGATGCTTCTGCCTATATCTCATTTGCCAAAACTTACTCACACAGCCACACTACGCTAGAAGATAGGTTGGAGATATGGTCTTAATTCCAAGTGGCTATGTGCCCAGATGTAAATCTAGAGTTCCTCTAAGGATGAGGAGAATGAATATTGGAGGTTAACTAACCATGTCTGCCACAGATTGCTCTGATTACATGGCTTTCTAGTCAATTCTGATTTTTGGAGAGCATATCTCTTTATCTGTTTTTATTTTTCATACTTTTTTGGGTTAATTTCTTTTAAAAAAAGAAGATGAAATAAATTTGTTAGCATTCTAGCTGGAATTAAATTAAATGTATATAGTAACTTGGAGAATTGATGCTTTTATAAATTTATCTTTGTATCCAAGAACAGGGCATGTCTTTTCACTCAATCAAGACTTGTTTTATACAGAAACAGACTCACAGATACGGAAAACAAACTTACAGTTACCAAAGGAGAAAGAAATGGGGGAGGAATAAATTAGGGGTTTGGGATAAGCAGATACAAACTACTATTTATAAGAGATAAAAAAACAAGGTCCTACAATGTTCTACTGTATAGCACTGTCCTACCGTATATTCAGTATAATAGCCTATAATGAAAAAAAAAATGTATATACATACGCATGTATGACTGAATCACTATGCTGTACACCAGAAAGTAACACAACATTGTAAATCAACTATACTTCAATATAAATAATAAATAAATAGATAGGTAGATAGATAGACAGATAAATAAACACATAGAAGTGTAGGCAATACAGCTTCTAGAAGTGCATCTTTTTTATTGTATTCCATTTTTTTAAACATTCTTTATTGATTTATAATAATTTTACAATGTTGTGTCAAATTCCAGTGTAGAGCCCAATTTTTCAATTATACATGAACATATGTATATTCATTGTCACATTTTTTTCTCTGTGAGCTACCATAAGATCTTATGTATATTTCCCTGTACTATACAGTATAATCTTGTTTATCTATTCTACAATTTTGAAATCCCAGTCTATCCCTTCCCACCCCCCGCCCCCTTGGCAACCACAAGTTTGTATTCTATGTCTATGAGTCTGTTTCTGTTTTGTATTTATGTTTTGTTTGTTTGTTTCTTTTTGTTTTTTTTAGATTCCACATACGAGCGATCTCATATGGTATTTTTCTTTCTCTTTCTGGCTTACTTCACTTAGAATGACATTCTCCAGGAACATCCATGTTGCTGCAAATGGCGTTATGTTGTCAGTTTTTATGGCTGAATAGTATTCCATTGTATAAATATACCACATATTCTTTATCTGGTCATCTGTTGATGGACATTTAGGCTGTTTCCATGTCTTGGCTATTGTAAATAATGCTGCTATGAACATCGGGGTGCAGGTGTCTTTTTGAAGTAGGGTTCCTTCTGGATATATGCCCAGGAGTGGGATTCCTGGGTCATATGGTAAGTCTATTCCTAGTATTTTGAGGAATCTCCATACTGTTTTCCACAGTGGCTGCACCAAACTACATTCCCACCAGCAGTGTAGGAGGGTTCCCTTTTCAACACAGCCTCTCCAGCATTTGTCATTTGTGGATTTTTGAATGATGGCCATTCTGGCTGGTGTGAGGTGATACCTCATTGTAGTTTTGATTTGCATTTCTCTGATAATTAGTGATATTGAGCATTTTTTCATGTGCCTAATGATCATTTGTCTGTCTTCCTTGGAGAATTACTTGTTTAGGTCTTCTGCCCATTTTTGGATTGGGTTGTTTGTTTTTTTCTTATTAAGTCATATGAGCTTCTTATACATTCTGGAGATCAAGCCTTTGTCGGTTTCATTTGCAAAAATTTTCTCCCATTCCGTAGGTTGTCTTTTTGTTTTACAATACAATACAGCTTCTAGAAGTGAAGCTTTATGCATCTGATGATCCAGATGGAGCATTTTTCTGAGAGCATTTGCAACTCCCCATCTCTGGGCATGGGATGATGTTTCTTCTGAGACAGGAGAGTCGCCATACCCTTCCCTTTAGACCCTCTCCTTGGCTGCCAGGATTTCCTCCTCCATTCCTAAGTCTGGTGTTTCCCACAGATTCAAATAGGGAGTTCACAGCAAGAAGACATCTTCCTCCCTGTATTAGTTAGGGTTCTCCAGAGCAACAGAACCAGTAGGCTATATACACACACATACAGAGACTTATCCCAAGGAACTGGCTTATGCGATTGTTGGGGCTGGTGGGGCTGGTGGGGCTGGCAAGTCTGGAACCTAGAGTGCAGCAGGCTGGTGACTCTCAGGCAGGGGCTGAGAACACAGTCCAGGGAAATCTGTTTTGCTCTTAAGGCCTTTCAAATAATTGGATAATTATCAAGGATAATTTCCTCTACTTAAAGTCAACTGATTTTAGAGGTTAACCACATCTACAAAGTACCTTCACAGCAACACCTAGATTAGTGTTTGATTGAAAAACAGGGTGCTATAGCCTAGACATAAAACACATATAACTAACTGCTTCTGCTCTGGAAGCCTGGATGAACCCCTCAGAGACAGCTTTCCATCAAGAGGTTGTTCCCTCATGGGCTGGGTTTTTCTCTGGACACTTCCATCCAGGAAATGGAAGTATGTTAACTTCCTGTTGTTTGAGCCTCCACATAACACTTCTGCTCAAACTCCTGAAACACTGCAAGGACCTTAAACCATTTCATGTATTTTCTCTTCAGATTTTTTTAATTATCTACATTTTTTAGTTAAAAAATTTTATGGTATTTTTCTTTCTCTTTCTGGCTTATGTCACTTAGAATGACAATCTTCAGGTCCATCCATGTTGCTGCAAATGACATTATTTTATTCTTTTTTATGGCTGAGTATTCGTGTGTGTGTGTGTGTGAGTGTGTGTATCTCTCACAACTTCTTTATCTAATCTTCTGTCGATGGACATTTAGGTTGTTTCCATGTCTTGGCTACTGTAAATAGTGCTGCATGAACATTGAAGTGCATGTATCTTTTTGAGTTAGAGTTCCCTCTGGATATATGCCCAGGATTGGGATTACTGGATCATGGGGTAAGCCTATTATTCATTTTTAAAGGAATCTCCATACTGTTTTCCATAGTGGCTGCACCAAACTACATTCCCACCAAGGTCCTAATACATTTAGTTTTAGTTTAATACATTTCAGTCTCTCAAAGCCAGGACTGCTGGAATTGGGATTCCTGCTACATTCTCAGCAATCCACACTCTTTCCACCCATCTGCACAACTGTGAAGATTAAAAACAATCTCAATTGTAATCATCATATCTTCAGGGGTCTATGAACTCCCAGGAATTATATGCAAGATGTGACGTGTGTGCATGTTTTCCTGGGCAGAGTCTACACTATTTATCAGCTTCTCAAAGAGGGTAATTGACCAACATTTTAGAAACTTATGCCAGGTCATGCTGCGCTTAGATTCTGCAGTGGCATCTGTGGTTTTAGTTTGCCAAGAATCTTTTCCCCTTTCCCCTTTTTCTTGTCATAGTGCACATTCTTTGGTGGGGGTGGGGGTGGGGGTGGGGGGGTGGGAGACTTTCCCCTGAATTCCACATTGATGCTGGAAAATCTTCTGTTTTTCATCAGTTGCTAAATCCAGAGAATGTATCTGGGAGCGGTCTGTACTGTTCCCCACGCTATCCCTCTATGAAAGAGTCAAATAGCCCTTCACTGAGGGGAGCTGGAAAGAGCCACAGCACCCAGATTGCTGGAGGCCATCTACATCCTTCCTTCCCTACCTTCCTTCCGCCCTTCTGCAGTAGCAGTGGCAACTGTAGTCAGAAGGTAGGGATGGGACGTTCCAGACCAAAAGGTACAAGGGTGGAAAACAGCGTGGTTGGGAGAGCTGGTTCCTGGGGCTGCACGGAGGGGATGAGCTCAGTGGCTAATAGGATCAGCCCTGGTGAATCCCCCAGCAAGGCATGCACTGCACGAAGGGCCGAGGCACCAGGGTAGCTCGAGGTCAGGATTACAGAAACACAGGAACGAACGAAAGAGGAAAGCTTAAAGAGCCAGGCTGTGCATCCAGGACTGGGGTGATGGCACGGTCAAGCCCGGCTGGGGAAAGATTTAGCCCCGACGAGGGAGGAGGTCTGGCCCTACACCCCACCCTGGAATCTTAAGGACGCTAGGCTGAGGCCACCTCCGAACCACCGATGACTTGTTAACCAGTGAACTGAAGGTTAAAAGAGATCAGTTAGCGAGTTTGGGGAGGGGTCTGGAGAGAAAGGACGACTTTCTCTGGGATCTGTGTGCCCCCTCTTCTTGTCACCCTCTTCCGGTTTCCATTTGGTAGCACCTTCTTGATCCCCTTTTATCTCTAAGGCGCTTAGGGACATGCCCCTCTGCAGGAGCCTTCTGGGAAATGCTGCTCTGGCCGCCCAGGAATCATGAGCCCTGCAGCTCCGGTAAGGAGGAGGTCCTCTGGGACAGGAGAAAGGGCCCAGGGCAGGGTGGGTACCGTTCTCAAATAGAGGGTGGGACCTGGAGTGTTTCAGGCCCTGACAGGCTCTGTCCTCTGACATCCTGAGTCTGCTGCTAGGTGGGGTTTGTGGGGCTGAGCTGTTCAAGGAAATGATCTTGGAGGGACAGACTGTGGTGGTAGATACAGAAACAGTCTTCCTTCTCCATTTGGGCCCCTTTCAATCCACTTTTGACTGTCCTAGAAATACCTTTCCAACCCACAAATTGGACCACTTAATTCCTCACCTTGAAATCCCAACCCCAAGCTCCAGTCACAATGCCATAATGTCCAAGCTCCTGAGCCTGTCATCCAATGCCTACATGTTATATCCTTGCAACCCCCGCAGCTTCATCACCAGCTGCTCCCCATGCCCTCCTCACCCCCACCCCCACACTCTACTTTCCAAACACACTGAAATACTGAACACTCATACTCATCCTACCAGACCCCTTTCTGCCTCCCCGGGGAAGCCTTCCTGAACCTCTTAGTCAAAGTCAGACTCTTCTTTCCCATATTCAAGTCACACCTTATGCTTCAACAGTGTGTTTGTGTTATCTCCTCCACCAGACTGGGAGCTGGGAAAAGAAGCTGATGCTTCTTTGTGCCCTCCACTAATGCCCAGTGCCAGGCACAAACAGAGTATTAAGAAAACATGGCAAAACTAGGAACCTGGTTTTTCCATGTAATTTACATTTTTATAGAGAATCAGAGTTCAAGATTTTGGGGGAAAATTATTTCATGATAAATGAATGAACAAATGACTTAGCAGCAAAATGAAATCACAGGTACAGCCTCTCACTTGTGATCCGGGTCGTCACAGACCTACTACCCAGGAGAGGCTGTGTACCGCCCGCAGACTACAAGTCCCAGAAGGCCTCCTGTCAGCACATCTCTACACGCCCCGCCTCCTCCCTGGGGGTGAGGCTGGGCCGGAGGGCGGAGCCCAGGGGCAGGGAGGCCCAGGGAGCAGCCAGGAGAGTGAAATGCCCCACGCTCTCTGGGGCTCACAAAGCGCAGGCGCAGCAGGTTGGGTGGCCGCAGCATCAAGTAGCGGCCGTTTTGGCAGCAGCATCGCAACAGGTGTAAGGTGGGTGCATCAAGGGGGGCTGGAGAGGGAGCTGGCATCTGGCTCTCTTGTCTGACCTGTGTCAGGACTTAAAAGATGGGAGGGAGCGGCAAGAGAAGCAGTGACAAGCCCCGGACTTCTAACCCAGGTGTGCCAGCCAGCGCTTGCTACGCAGCAATAGGTGTGAGCAAGTGGGGGAGGGGCGAAGGCACCTGCTCGAAAGTAAGTCGCCTTCGAGAACAGAGGGCACCTGGATTCCAATCCAAGCTCCATCATATACATGGACAAGTCACTTGCTATAGCTCAGTTTGTCCATCTGTAAAGTAGAGGTAAAGATCCTACCCATTTAGTAAGGTACCCAACAGAGTTGCAGCAGGGCTCAAGCTTTGCTGCAGGTTGAGTCACCTGGGGATCTTTGAAGACTATGCTTTCCTCCTGTCCCTGACATTCTTATTTAATTGTTATGGGGTAGGACCTGGTTATTGGGAATTTTAAAAGCTCCCACTGGTGTAATGGTTGGAAGCCAGGACTTCTGGGTGTGAATCCTGGCCCCACTGTTTACTGACCAAGCAGATCTGCGCAAGTGACTGGACCCCTCCAGGCCCCAGTTTCCTGGGAATAATAAGGATTGTTGTGAGGCTTCAGTGAGATAAGAAGCACTTGAGAAGTGGACCTGGCGCATAGTACTTGATCATCAATCATAGCTGCTGTTGAACTATTATTTTATACACTTTGTAAAAGGCTCAGGTGGAGTTCAAACATGAGGGGTTTTTTTTAATATCATGAAAGTCTCTCATTCATTGCTATGATTCTAATATTCTCTGCTGCCAGCATTTCAAAATTCCAGGATTTCTAACATTTTAAGAGTTCCTCACTCCAGTCTCTACCTGCCTCATAACACACTTTGATGGATCTAGAAATAAAGGCCAGGGAGAAGGAACTTAGTCAAGGTTGTGAGGCTGAGATTGGAATCCAGGCTCCTGACCCCCACCTCAACCCAGCGCAGCGGGTGGCAGCCCCCTGCTGACCCCACAAACACAGTGCTTCCATTATGTGCCTGGAGCAGAGAACGGGGAGGAGACAGGCAGGCTTGCTCTTGTTTGTTTACTTACACTCCTTTAAACGTTTCCTCGGTGGCTCCCTCAGGGAGGACGGGGTGGGGGCTTTTCTCCAGGGAGCTGCTGTGGAGCAGCTGATGAAGCCTGTGCGTCCTGTGGTCCCTCTGACAGGTTCCGCCTGACTCTGCCCTGGAAAGTCCTTTTGAGGAGATGGCCCTGGTGAGGGGCGGCTGGTTGTGGAGACAGAGTGAGTGACCCTGGGCCAAGCCCTTGTCCTGTACCTTGTCCAGGGGCAGGGGTGAGGGAATTGGCTTGTTGGGCCTGCGCAGTGAACCCTTCTCCCAAGAAACCATGCCCCTTTTTATCCTCCCCTCCTTTGCCCAAGCTCTTCCCTTTGCCTGGAATGTCCTTCCCATTCCTGACTGCCTGGTAAACTACTTATTCTTCAAGACCCAGCTCAGATGTCCCCTTTCATGAGGAGCCTTCTCTGACTTCCTCTAACCCCCACTGCAGCCCCTGCTGTAGAACCAACCTGGGTTAAAGGCCCCTTCCTCTGTTCCCAGTGCCTTGTATATACCCCATTATAGCACTGATCTCCCTATAATACAACTGTCTTTACCTGTGGGCCTCAGCACTCCCCCACCCTATACTGGCCCCAGACTGTGAGCACCTCAAGTACAGGAACCGGGTTTAATTCTCTGTGTCCACAGTACCCCTACCCAGAGTTGGCTGCAAACAGGCAAAGAATAAAATGAAAAATGCCTCTGTGCTTTGGAATTTGTAAAGCTCTAAGCAGCTCTCTTATGTGTTTGCCCTTTCCTGTTAAGATTTCCAGTCACAGAATGTCTGAATCTAGGGCTCAGTCTTTCAGACCCACCTCTGACCAGAGTTGTGATCTGAACAAGAGCTGTCCTGGGCTAGGAGCTCCCTCACACCCCATGACCCATTCTCAGTTCATTCAGTTCAGCAAACACTGAGTCCAAGTCCTGCTGGGGGCCGGGACTGCTGCTGTGAGATAGTGACACCCTCTTCTCCCCCCTCATCTGGTGGAAGAGGCAGACACGACACAAATGACTGTCACCTGGGGCTCAGCCTTTTTTTTCCAAGCATGCTCACAAATATGAGTAATAATTGTACACCCTCAGCAGACTGGATGCAATGGAAACTAAGGGTTACCTTAAGGCAAGCACTTGACAACTATTTGTTTTCTGTTAATTCTTGCATAAATCACATTCTGTACTCATATAAAAACAACTTAATATGTTTTCCCTGACAAACTGTACCTATTGAAGGAAATTTCCAATTTGACATGATGTTAAATTTGTGGAGGTGTTTTGTGACACTTAAAAAAAAAGATTTCCAGCTTCCCCCAAGGAAGGAATCTGATCATTCATTTAGCATTCAGCACATTTATGGAGCCTCAACTATGCATTAGGCTCCATGGGAAGCAATGGGTAAGCAAGACCAAGAGAGGCCCTGCTACCATTTCAGGGGGTTACAACACTGGGGAGTTGGGGTAAGGAGACTTGGGAGCCCACCCAGGGCTCCTGCCCCCCCAGCAGGCTCTGTGATCAGCCAGCCTGGTGGATCTGGAATATCACACAGGCTCCATCCTCCGCCGCTGGAAGCGAAATTGGTTTGCCCTGTGGCTGGATGGGACCCTGGGCTACTACCATGATGAGACTGCGCAGGATGAGGAGGACCGTGTACTCATCCACTTCAACGTCCGTGACATAAAGATCGGCCAGGAGTGCCACGGTGAGCAAAGCCCCTTTCTCTCTGGTGCTGTGACTATGGGTATGGCCCTCCCAGTGTCTGTCTGAGAGCACCTGCTGTTCTCAAATGGAAGGCTCTTTCGCAGCTTTCAAAGGGCTTCCACAGACATTGCTTCTGGGCCTCTATCAACTCCAGTTCATGTGGGAGTGAATTAAGAAATCAGTTCCTTATTAAATTCCTACCCTGTGCTGAATCTGGGCTCTATGCTGGGGTCATAGAGGTAAGACACAGTTCCTACCCTCTCCAGTGCTAGGAACTAGATAGTATGAAATGAAATAAGGAGGCTCAGAGAAGTTAAGCAACTGGCCCAGAGTCACACAGCAAATCTTGACCAAGGCTAGGCCACAGTTAAAACAGGGTAACTTGGAGATGTACCTAATTAGGGAAGCAGGCAATATGGAAAGATTGAAAGGGTCTAACAAGTTGAGGAGGATTGCAAGGAAAGTATGCGCGATCAGAGGAGGTTGGCAATGGCCAATAAACAAGACCCAGAGAAATCAGTTCCTGTTCTGGCTCCTGGTTTACTGAGAAGACTCAGGCCTGTGCCCTGTGGAAACCCCACATGTGTCTCCCTCTAGATGTGCAGCCCCCAGAGGGCCGAAGCCGAGATGGCCTGCTGACTGTGAACCTACGGGAGGGCTCCCGCCTGCACCTGTGCGCAGAGACCCGGGATGATGCCATGTAAGCCACTGTGGGAGAGGATGGGGTGGGATCTTGGGGAATAGGACCAGATGCCTCCTGCTGATTGGGCCTTTAGTTCCCTGAAGGTAGGAAAAGGGAACAAAGACCAGTGAACATGGTAGTCTCAATGGAGGCTGGGAAGAGTGGATTTGAATGGCTCATGGTAATTGGTATGGTATCCAGTAAACTCCTGACATGGTCTGGGATGAATGCAGGACTGTTGGGGAAGGGATATGCACACCTGCCTCTGAGGTAGCCCTCATTTTGGGTTGATACAAAGGAACAGACAGCCCCTTGGCATCCTCAGAGGACCCTCCTAGTCACTTCCTTCTGAGAAGATGCCCTGGTTGGGGGACTCCGATCTGAGGGATGGACCCTTACCTACTTAACAGAGGCAGCGCACAGGGCACCCCGATGTCAGATGCAGATCCACACTGTGAGTCTGGGTGTGTCCTCCTCAGGCACTGTTTGCTTCCTCACATTCTTTCCCTTCCTACTCTCTGATGGAGGGTCAGTTGGCCTTTGCATTGTAGGAGAGTGAGAGAGATGGGATGTGTGGGAGTGGGGGAAGCTGAACTCTGGGTAGACAAAGCACAGAGCCTCCTTGTCCACCCCAGCCAGGTGCCATGGCAACCAACAAAGGCTCAATTGTCTGGTGTCCACTGGGTGTTCCTGGGACTCTGGGGTCAGAGCATTGGGAAACTGTGTTTGTGGGTTTGGGATGTGGAGGTGGGCTGCAGCCGGAGAACCAGCCTAGGCATGTCAGAATCTGAAGACTCCTAAGGGACCACCCCAGCCCAGCTGTCTTTTGTCTAGATGGGGAATCTGGAACCTCTAGACGGGGAAGAGACTATGGACTCAGAATGAATTAGGAGGCTGCAGCTCACCTGAGGGCTTGCCTGTGTGACTGGAGCAGTGGAAGGGGTCACCTTTGTCTAAGGGAATCAAGGGGATCTCCTCCTTCACAAGAGACTGGGGGGCTGGAGGATGGGTTGGAGAGGAAAGTCTAAAACGGGAGGCCCCATCCCCCTTCTCTCAAATTCCCTCCTCATGGTCTGGCGGGTTTGCTTTGCAGAGCATGGAAGACAGCGTTGCTGGAGGCGAACTCCACCCCGGTGAGCCCCCGTTCCCTCCCTGTCTCCTCCCCACACCTAACTGCCATGGAATCATGGGTGACTCAGACTTGGTCTCCATCTGCCTGGAGTTCTCAATTTCCATGTATGCGAGTGAATAGACATGTGCAGACTCAGATGCCCTCAGTCCCAAGAGGAAAAGGATGTAAGACAGGCAACTGGTGCTCAGAGGAGAGAGAGAGGCCTCCAAGAAGGCACTTCAAAAGGGGTGGTATGTGAGCAGGGGGAAAGCGACTGTCTTTTAGGTGTGGTATATCTGCAGTGCCAGCTACTCCTCACTACCATACTGTGAGGTTGGGATTATTCCTCCCTCTCTGCAGATAAGATTGAGCTTCATTCATCCATGCAACAAATATTTACTGAGTTCCTACTATGTGCCAGCCACTGTGCCAAGGACCAGGGATCAGAGAGGAGCTAAGGAGATGTGGACTCAAGCCTAGTGGGAAGCTAGATGTGAAGCCATGAATTACATGGTTAGTGAAACCCTTGCAATGGTGGCAACTGCTCTGTCAGAGACAGGCAATGTGCATTTGATTTGTATCCACCTTGATGGCCTGATTCAGGTGGGAGTCCAGATAAGGCTTAAGATGAGACCTGAAGGATAAATAGAAATCAACTGGGTGAAAAGTGTGGGGTGGGGTGAAGGGAACAGCTTTCCAGGCAGAGGGAGCTGCATGTGCAAAGGCCCTGAGAGAAATTAGGGCTTTGGCAAGTTGAAGAACAGAAGGACAGCTGGGGTGGCTGGAGTTCAGGGAGTAAGAAAGCCAAGGGGAAAGGAGGGTTAGCAGGGCCAGGCATTAAAGGCTCTGTTAAGGTTGGTGGTTTCTGCTAAGAACATGGGAAATCATTGAAAATTTTTAAGTAGAGGAATGGCATGAACAGATCAGACCAGATTTGTATTTTTAAAAAGATAGTCTGGCTGGTAGGTAGGGAATGATTGTAGAGGGTAAGAGTGGATGCCTGGAGACCAGTTAGAAGACTTGGGGGGGAGGGTATAGCTCAATGGTAGAGTGCATGTTTAGCATGCATGAGGTCCTGGGTTCAATTCCCAGTACCTCTGTTTAAATAAATAAACAAATAGATAAATAAACCTAATTAACCCCCCCCAAATAAAATAAAAAATTAAATTAAAAATAATTAAAAAAAAAAAAGACTGGGATAGTGTGCAGGTGACTGACTGGAGGTCTGGATGAAGGCCTTGCTGGCAGAGACAAGCTGATGAAGATAAGACACATTTCACAGGGAAAATATAGCTCAGTGGTAGAGCACATGCTTAGCATGCATGAGGTCCTGGGTTCAATCCCCAGTATCTCCATTAAAAAAAAAAAAGACACATCTTGGAGATAGTCAACAGAGCTTAGTGATTGATGGAGGTGTGGCTTTGATGAGCTGACCAAAGCCCCCAGCTCAAGGGTGACCCAGCTTGGCCTCAACCCCAACCCCACCCCCTGATTCTGTGCTTGCTCCTTCCACCTGTGGCATGATGGAGCCCCTCTCATCTACAGACAAAGTTTGCTGGGAAGTAGCAGCAAAGCCTTGGATGCATTTAGAAACTCCCTCAGGCATCCATCTTCTCAGGGACGGGCACTGTGCTTGAGCACCTGGCATCAGTTGTATCATTGAATCTTCAACGAGAATGGGTAGGAGTTGGTATTTTTAGTCCCATTTTACAGATAGGGGAGCTGAGGTTCAGAGGCGAAGTGACTTGTCCAAAGTCTTATGGTCTTAAGTCAATGGAAGAGCCTGTACTGGAACTGAGGTCAGTGAAGTTCTGGGGGAAGGGCAGTAACTGCAGAAGGAGCTACAGGGGCAGAGGACAGGAAATGGTGTGTGCCTGTGTGTGCACACAAGTGGATCTAAGGGCCAGAAGTCTGGCCTGGCTGGAGGGTAACAAATGGATGAAGAAATAGGAGACATGGCCTCTGAGGAGCCACGTCAAAAAAGGCCTTAAAGTCCAGGTGAAGGAAGTGAATTTTATCCTGAGGGTTGTGGGGAGCAATAAAAGGCATTAAGCAGGGAGGGCTGTGGTCAGACTTCGGGGAGCAGACTCAGACTTCTGGGTAGAGGCTATATAAGAGGAGGCTGGGGCAGTGGTCAGCAGGGTGGAGATCCCTGGTTGGGCTAACCTGGCTCTGAGCTCCAAATCTTGCTTATACAGGGCAAATCAGTCCCACGAAGAGGGCAGAAGGAAGGAGGTGAGGGCTGACCGTCTGCACTCTGACTCTATGAAGCTGCCTTGTCCCTTCTCTGCCTGTCCACTTTTCTGCTGCTCTGCTTCCTCCATGTCTCTACTCTGACCTCCTGCTCCACCTCTCAATGCTCTACACACACATGCACACACACACACATACACACATCCCTCTGGTCCCTAGGCTTACTTGAGCTGGGTGTTTGTGCCTCTGTGTTTTTATACCAGTGTCTGTCCATCTCTGAGGGTTCATGCCTGTATCTGTGGGCTTCTCTCTGTCCTGTGCCTACACAGGAGTGACCTGTGCTTTGTCCCTCCACATCCTGCAGGTTTATACCCTACTCTGGGTGGAGGCTGTAGGAGGTGCCCCTGACCCTGGTTGTTCCAGGGAACAGGGCCGGGGGCATGGCCAGGGGCAAGGCTGGGGTCCAGTGATGGGTGCAGGTGGGTGGGAAAGCAGATCAGAGCTGTTCTGTCCTCCCTGGAGATTGGGAGCCCCAGCAGCCTGAAACAGGTGAAGGTGGGCTATTTCTGGAGAGACACTGCTGATCCTTCTTCTCTGTGTAACTTTAGCAAAATCACTACCTCTTTTGGGCCACCCCCCGTTACCATGGGCTGAGGAAGAAGACGATACCCTCTTGCCTTGCCCAGCTGACAGAGAGCTCTTGCAGGGCCTGTTAAGAGCTCTGAGTCTCTCCAAATGTAGAGGGCCTCTGACACTTCCCTCCCTCCCCTTCTTGGGTTTCTGTGGCTTGAGCAGGCCCCAGCTGGAGCCATCGTCCCTCCCAGGAGCCGCCGGGTTTGCCCCAAGGTCAGGTGTGTGACCCGCTCGTGGAGCCCCTGTAAGGTTGAGAGGCGGATCTGGGTAAGTGCTGGCTCAGTCCTCCCTGCCTCCATTCTGGCCACTAGGATGTGCCTCCAAAACTGGGCCCAGTCCCATCCCTTCCCTGCTCACAAACATTCCATGGCTCCCAGTCACTCACAGGACACCAGCACTGCTTTCAAGGCCCCCAGGATCTGGCCTGGGCCAGACTTGCCCACCCCATCCTCCTCATCCCCTATGCTCCAACTCCTTTGCTGTACCCTCCGCTCCCAGCTGTGCCAGACCTTTTCCTTCTTTCCAGCCTTTGCACATGCAGTTCTGTCTGTTGCAAAGATCTTTAGTTTCCTTATTCACCTGACAAAGTGATGCTTATCCTCTAAGATCCACCTCAAAGGCTGCTACCTCCTCAGGGAGGGCTTCCCAGACCTCCAGGCATTGTCACTCCCTCTCACTGCCCATTGCACTGATGCTTACTTAGTACTGTTTTCATCTGCCTGACTTCTAGTTCGTTCTAGTTCTGTCTCTATTTTCTAGCTCTGTCTCTAGTCCCCATGGGGACTAGAACTCACTTCAAGGCAAGGATCAGTTTAGATCAACTCTGCCCCTATGAGCCTAGCACAGTGCTGGGTATACAGCAGGTGTGCAATGAGGGCTCAGTGATGGGGACAGTCTATTTTGACCCTGCTTATTCCTGGCACATGAGGGTTGGGCACAAGCAGGCCTCAAGCAGTGCTCACTGAATGAGCCAATGAGATAAATAAAGAGAGGAAGGAAGGAGTAAAAAAAATCTCTTACGGCATCACTACTGCATTTATAATTTAGTCCGTGTCTGTCTCTCCCCTCACCCCCGACCCTGACACACTGTTCCCAGTGCTCAGCCTGGCATGGGGTGGGTTAGAATACCTGTGGTCACATGCAAATTTCTTTTCTAACACAGTGGTGCTCAATGTGGCTGTGTATTAGACTCATGTAAGGGCTTAAAAACAATACAAATGCTCAGATCTTACCTCTGAATGCTCTAATTTTGTAGTTCTGGGGTGGGGACTTGGAAATCAGTGTTTTAAAAAATTTCTCCTGATGATTCTGATGTGCAGAACCACTGAGCCCAGATGTGCTAGGACCACTTAGTTGCATGGACATGGCTTTGCTGGATTCTCGCTGTGCCTTGGCAGTGGGCAGTGTAGGAAAGACTGTCCCCATTTACAGATGAGAAAACTGAAGCTCTGAGAGGCTACATAATATGACCAGGATCACTTAATTAATCAGTGGCAGGGCTGGGAGTCTCAGCCCAGCATTCTGAGGCATCCTGCATACCCAAACTTGTATACAAGTTTGTTTAAAGTGAGGATGCCTAAAAATAGAATTTAAAAAGCTATAAACTTAGTATATACTACAGCTTTTCTGAGGGGAGGAGTCTATTTGCATGTGACCTCCTGACTGGCTGCCCTTGTCCCCATCCAGGTTGGGCCTGAGGAGAGGGAAAGGATGGGGATCAAACTCTTAGGTTCTGTCTGTGAGGTCTCTAGGGGGGGTCCCCTGCCCTGTTGCCAGGTGACCACATGAGTTTACCTCTGGGCCTCTTAGGCCTGGAGGGTAGAAACAGGTGCTCCATAGAGATATGAGGCGGTGTTTTCCACTGTCTCCAGGGCCTGACAGGGCTACTGGCTCACAGTGGAACTTCAAGGCAGATGCAGGCTCTGGACTGCAACTTCCCTACAGTAAAATTGGGGATCTGAGTGCTTAGATCTCTCTAGCTCCCTCTAGGCATAGAGGTCAGATCTTGGTCACCCCCACTGGAAAGCCCTACTGGATCACCTTTGGGAAGGAGCACAGTAAGAGAAGTAACTTCAGACTGAGCATTGATTGTCTGAGCCTCCTGCATTGCTCTGGGTCTGGTCATTTTTCCTAACTTGAAACTGGAATTAGAGTTGGCTGACCTTAGTTCCACTCTGGCCCTGTATTTGACTCACTTGAGATAAATTCAATACATTAGGCACCTACCATGTTCCAATCAGGCCTAATTAGGCTCAGTCCCTGTGCTTGGGTGGTGGTGATGGTGGTGTTTCTTCAAGTCTGATGGGAGAGACACACCTCACAGGGATACAAATAATGACATCACAGAGTGGTTGGTGCTGTGATGAGGGAAGTCTAAGGGCTGTGGGTGCCCAGATGGGACCATAACAGGACCTGAGGCTCAGGAAGAGTGATACTTGAGTTGAGTCTGAAAGACAAGTTAGGCAGTTGCATGAAAGAAGGTGAGAAAGGGATCCCTATCAAAGGAAGATGGCATAGATATTTGAAATCACAAGGTGTGCTTGGAGAACTCCCCTTTACAGCCAAACTTCTTTAAAGGATGCCATGACATGTTGACTCCATCCCTCACCTCTCAACCATTCTTCAATCCTCCATAGTCTTGCTTCTTCCTCCAACCACTCCTCTGAAAAGAGTTTTTTCAGGCTCACCCACAATCTCCAAGTTGCCAAAACCAATGGCTTATTCTCTTCGCACTGGACAAAAGGATGGACAGAAGAACATATTTAGAAGATAAAATCTTGAGACCTGGTGGCTAATGTGATGCAAAACATGAGTGTGTGAAGACAAGGGTGCCAACCTGACGTCTTGGTTTAAATGCATGGTGGTGGCACTTAGAGAAAAGCATTTATAGAAGAGCAAGTTTGGGGGAATGAAAGGATGATGAAAGATGGAGTTTGGACACCTGGACTTCTAAAGGACCACTTGGACCATTCAGGTGTGAAACTAAGTTAGAGATACAGGGTGCAAGGGGGCCAAGAAGATGGAGCCAGGAGAGAAGGGGCTCCTGCCCTCTCCCAGGTCAGTAGCCCATGGGTAAAATGAGGGGCTTGAATTAGGAGCTTCCATTTAATTCAGCATGGATTTGTTGGTTCTTGCCATTCATTAGGCCCATCTGGAGGCACAAATGAATCAAAGTCCTTGCCTAGAAGCAGCTCACACTGAGGTGAAGGCAGGAAAGGCCAGGAGGAAGGGTAGGAAAAGAGGCACAAGCATAGTCCACAGAGAACTCAGGAAGAAAAGATTCTTCCTGAGACCAGAAGGCCTTCCTGGAATGGGTGACTTGAGTTAGGCTTTGAGGGGTTGGTAAAAATCTAATGGGGGAGGGAAGGGAGCAGGCAGTCTATTCCTCCCTCCTAGAGAAAACACTGACCATTATTCTCTGAGCATCCATCTCCAGCTCTGTGGTGGAGTGGAGATAATCATGCCTGCTGTAAGGATGAGAAGAAATAACACATGTGAACATCTCCCTCAGGACCTAGTACATGGTGGATGCTTGATAATACTTTAGTTACTTCCCACCTCTACCCTTCCTTTCCCTTTCTTCCTCACCAACCCCCTTTTATTTCCTGGGTCTGGGCCCTGGCCAGGTCCCTCTCTCCATGACTAGGACAGGAGAGAAATCCATTGAGTTTCTCCAAGTGTGACTACTGGAGAGCTGCTAGCAAATATTAGACAATCTACAAAGGGAAGTTGGGAGCCATGGAGAATTTTTGATCAGGGGAGTACTACGTAGGAGACCAGGCAGGAAAACGGCATCACTGGGAGCTAGACTCAGGGGCTGAAGTTTTAGAGGCCAAGGGCCTTGTGGGGAGAAGGGCCCTCCTTCAGGAGCCTGCTGGTCTCTGGGGACCTATTTCTAAACTTGGTGAGGTGGCTCTGTGGGGCCAGAAGGGCCTGAGCCAAGTGTTACAGGTAGGGGACCAAAGCCGGGTCCAGCTCTCTAGCAGCTGACCAGGCAGGGCTCCCCAGGTGCGTGTCTACAGCCCGTACCAGGACTACTATGAAGTGGTGCCCCCCAACGCGCACGAAGCCACGTACATCCGCAGTTACTATGGCCCGCCCTATGCAGGTAAGTCTCCGACCCACCCCTCCCCCTGCCGCAATCCCCGCCCATGGTCTATCAGTAGGGATCAGGTCCCACCCTTTTAGTAACCATGGATTTTTCCCAGGCGGGTCCCTCCACAAGGCCCTCCCCATCCCAGGCTAAGGATAGCTCTTGGACCAGAGCCCCTCCCTCCTGCAGAGCTGACCTCACCTCTCCAGGCTGGCAACTATTCCCTGGTGGCCCAGCAATACCCGTTTCTAAGTTGATAGCGGCCCCTGGTGGCAAATGTGGGAAAGGCCGCTTCCTCTCGCTTCAGGATCTGGCGGTTGGGAAGGCCCATCCTCAGGTGTGGTCTGGAGGTTATTGGAGATTCTGGTGCTTCTTCGCCGGTCCACTCTGGTCCCACAGTCCCAGAACGTCTGTAGCAGGTTCAAGGCCTAGGAGCTATGGGGACAGAACGCGCGTTCTTCCTGCATCAAGGCCTGTTTCTCCGACTGGGTAGTAAGATAGTGGGCTCAGCGCCCTAATCTTGCTTTGCGCAGGAGTCTAACCGAAGGAGGCAGACAACCTCTCTCTGCTCCCTCCTCTGAAGTCCCAGGCCCTGACAGCGGCGCTCTCTCCGCAGGCCCTGGCGTGACGCACGTAGTGGTGCGGGAGGATCCTTGCTACAGCGCAGGCGCCCCGCTGGCCATGGGCATGCTTGCAGGAGCCGCCACCGGCGCAGCGCTTGGCTCACTCATGTGGTCGCCCTGCTGGTTCTGAGCCCTGGATCCTGCACATAGACTAACAGGCCCATTTCCTCCTTGGCCTCACCCTCTGCCATCCAAGCCCTGTCCCACTTTGGCTCCTTCGTTTCCTTTAGCCTCTTCTGGGCTTGGATCATTCCTCCCCCTCTCCACCCTCACCCCGCACATCAGAAGACGCTAATATCCCAGGCACAAACATAGCTCAAAATCTTTATATCTACCACTAGACACTCCAGATGGACACATATGGATATGTTTCCTCCAAATACACCAGGACACAGAAAACACAAGTCATGGGGTTTCAAGTTCCCCAGGCATTGGAGACACAGGAATCAGGTTCTTTCCTTTGGCAGCTCCAGGCTTGGTGGGCAAACAAGAGTATGCAAACACTTGACAAGGTGGATGAGGGCAGAGAGTGAGGAAGGTAGGCTAGGAGTATGGTTGCTGGCAAGAGTGCAGAGCCGTGAACATGATAGCGTGTCCAAGGAATTAAAAGGGAGTTCATTTGGGCTGGAGCATGGGCAGGGGTCAGATCATGATGGCCCTCCAAGCTAAGGAGCTTGCTGGGTAAGGGGGAGATGTGAGCTTTATGGAGGGATGTTTCATGATTGCACCTATACTGAATATATTGCCTATATTAATACACAAACTCAAAACACTCCCTGAGTTTAGCCTCATCCTTCCCACTATAAGATTTTTGGGTCCCTTGTTCTTTCAGTGCTCAGAAAGCACCCGTTTCCCATGTCAGTGCCTGGGGCAGCAATTGAGCAGAACCTGGGATCCCCTTGCTGGGGGGGGGGGGGAGGTGAATCTTTTGAGGACCTCGTCCTAGGTTAGTGCCTCCATCAAGAAATGCATTTCTGGTCCCCAGGAGATTGGCCCTCTGTCCATAGCTATGGCTGTCATCATCTCAGGCTTTGTCTCTTCCATCTGTCTGGGGGAGATGGCAGTGTTCACCTCTGGGGCCTGATCAACCTTTGTCTCAGTCTGGGCTCCCTGTAGGTGGCCTGGCTGTTTCCCCATTTGGTCCCCTTCCAGTCTCTTCCCCCATCCTGTCCCAATCACCAATAGAATTGCTAATATGCCTACACAGTAGCCAGAGTAGCCTGCTAAATTTCCCTTGTAGATTGGGGCTCCAATTGCCCCGCTGAAGAAACTAATAAAGGTGCAGTTGGCTCTAGCCCTGGCTCTGGCTTTGTTTGTTCTCCCAAGAGGCCCTGTCTCCCTGGGACACCTCCATGACTCAGCACCTACTAGTGCCTTCTCTGGTATAGTGAGAAGAGTGTGGATCCTGAGGTCAGGTATAACCAGTGGCAGCATGTTAGCTGAGCAATCTGGGGCAAGTTACTTAACCTTTTTGGATTTTGCTTTCCTCACCCATAAACTGGCAGGTTGAAGCTGGCTATCCCAGGGTTGTGAGAGGAGAGACTTCATCAGGATCTGATCTGATGGGTGTCTCTGAGCTGATGATCAGTTCTGCCCTGCCTGCTTTCTGGGAGTCCTGTGTGTTGGGTCTTTTCCAGTGGGTTCCCATCCTTTCAGAGATGAATCAGAGTTAGACTCCGAGACCAGGTGGCCTGGGAAGGAAACACAACTGTCTTGTATCAGACATTTTGAGGCTGCAAGTAACAGAAACCCCCTGCACAAACTGATTTAAGCCACAGAAAGGAAAACACTGGGCCACATATTTGAGAATTCCAGAAACTGCTTGGTCCAGGAACTCAAACAGTATCACTTAGACTTTGCTTTATTTCCATTTTTACAGCCACTGGGCTGGCTCATTCAGAGGCTGCAGTGATATTCAGCAAATCTAGACTAATGCCCTCCTTGGTTCAAGGCTAGCTGAGAGAGCTTCTCTTCCTCTAACAGTTCATCCAGAACTTTTATTCACACTGCTGGATATTATCCCAAATTGGGTCTTGTGGCCATCTCTGAATCTACAGTGATCTGGAAAGGATGGTCTAAAACAGTAGGGCTAAGGGGGAGGGTATAGCTCAAGTGCTTAGCATGCACAAGGACCTGGGTTCAATCCCAAGTACCTCCTCTAAAAATAAACGAACCTAATTACCTCCTCCTGCCAAAAAACCCCACAAAAAACAAAAAACAAAACAAAAAAACCCAGTAGGGCTTAGAACAGAGGTGGGGTGGTGTCCCAGAGGAAATTTAGGGCACTGTTTCCAGAAAAAGGATGAATAAATAAGAGCTGAATGGCAAAAATATCAGGTGTCCACCTCAACCATATTCCCAGACACCAGCTTAGAGGGATATATAAACAGCAATGATTCAATGAGGTAAGACAGGAACATGATGCAGTAGGAACTCTAAGGAGGAGGTATCTAACTCTGCTAAGGGGACTGGGGAAAACTTTGGGATAGGAAGTGGAAATTTAGGGTGAGCCTTGAAAGATGACTAGGAGTTTGCCAAACAGAGAAAGGAGAACAGATGGAAGAAATGGCATGAGCAAAGGCCTAAAAATATTCTTGTCTTCAGAGCACTGTGAAGTTCAGGAAACATGTCACAGCAGGCTGCATGGTGAGGATGGGTGGTGGCTGGGGCCAGGCTATAGACAACCTTCTACAGCTGGGTTAAGAGTTCTTTTTTCTGAGCACCTATGGCTATCAACAATCCTACTCCAGCTCCAGCTCCAGCTCCAGTTCCAGGTCCCAAAACCCATCCCTCTGCATCTTCTGGCAAAATGCTCCTTCCAATATCTGGAACATTCATCACTTTAATCAGTGGTTCTGCTATAAATCTCTTTGTTGCTCTGTAGTCTGATACATTTCTTTATTTCCTGAAATACACTACAGGCATCCCGCAGCAATCATCAGAAAGAATGATGTATTTTTCAATTGTTGGGCAAGTCAGCTGATAAAATGAGAATTGCATATTTGTTATTCACCTCTCAAATTCAGAAAGTTAATCCAAATGTCATAGAATTCATTTTTCACTTATTTCTATATTAATCTTATGATTACAAAAAAACCTGTGTACTTTTAATTCAATATCAATAAAAACTTTAAAATTACTGATATAAAAAAAAAATTTGTTATGGTCCTGATGACACCGTGGTTCTTTCTGTTCACCCCGCCAAACAGGGCAAGAGAGATGCCAATGGATGCTCTAAGTGCATTTGCTTCAAAATCTCACCACTAATGATTACAGCATGAATTTATCTTCCAGCTGTTCACTAGACAATTATTAAATTATTCACACACATTAAGACAAACATTAATTTTCACAGACAACACAGTTTAATCTGGAGATGGCCTATGGACCACATGTGGCCCACACATTGTTTTATCTGGTCAGCACAGTGGTCTTTTAAAGTTTTGAATTAAAATGTGGTAACACTACACATCCACCTAAATGGCTAAAGGTGAAAAAGACAGACAACATTAAGTACTGATGTGGAACAACTGGAAATCTCATATGAGTGTAAACTGGTACAACTGCTTTGGAAACTGATCAGTTAAGCCAAACATATGCATACCTCACAACCCATAAATTCTACTCCTAGGTACACCTAACACAAATGTGTACATATGTATAAAATAGGTACAACTATCATAGAAGCACTAGAAAAAACTCAAATTCTACAATAGGTGGATCTATTGGTGGATCTATTTCATTCACAAAATGGAATGAGGATTAATACAATCCAATGAGATATTAATTACCCATAAGTATATGCAAAATCAAGAGTGAATTAATAAAAACTGCAGTGACAAGAGGAGTGAGGGGTAAGTGGGAAAACAGAGCTACACAATGGCAATTTTCCTGTACCTTATGTGAAGTAGTACAATATTAAGCATATGCTGATAAGTCAAAGACACACATTAGAGTCCCTAGAGCAACCACTGAAAATATAAAGAGGTTAAGCTAAAAAAGCCAATAGAGGAATTTAAAAAGCAGATATAGCAAAGAAAATAAACACTGAAATGGCAGACCTATATCCAAATATATTAATAATTACATTAACTGTCAGTGGACAAAGACTGATTAAGATTAAGAGACAGAGACTGTCAGAATAAACAAATAAGCAAGACCCAACCATATAACTGTGTAAAAAAGACACACTTTAAAATACACAAGTAGGATGAGAGTAGAAGGACAGAAAAAGATATGCCATGTAAAGAGAAAGCATCAGAAAGCTGGAATTATTATTTTAATAGTAGACAAAACAGATTTCAGGATAAAAATCATAAATAAAGAGGGGCATTTCACGAGAATAAAGAGTCAATATATAAGGAAGATGATAGTGCTATAAGAGAGATTTATACCTATAAATAAATGCATACATTAAAAAAGAAGAAAGATCTCAAATCATAATCTAACTGTATACCTTAAGAAATTAGATAAAGAGCAAATTAAACCCAAAGCTGATAGAAAGAACAAAGTAATAAAGATCAGAGCAGAGATAAATGAAATAGAGAAAAGAAAACAAAATAGAGAAATTCAATGAAACCAAAATTTAGTTCTTTGAAAAGATCAACAAAATTGACAAACCTATAGCTAAGGGGGAAAAAGACAAAAAAAAAAAAAAAAAAAAAAAAAAAAAAAAAAAAAAAAGAGGACTCGAATTACTAAAATTGGACATGAAAGTGAAGACATGTCTACTGATTATACAGAAATAAAAAGGATTATAAAAGAATACTATGAACAATTGTATGCCAACAAACTGGATGACCAAGATACAAAAATTCCACACACCCTACCAAAATTGATTCATAAAGAAATAGAGCAGGGGAGGGTATAGCTCAAGTGGTAGAGCACATGTTTAGTGTGCACAAGGTCCTGGGTTCAATCCCCAGTACCTCCTATAAAAATGAATAAATATAATTGCCCCCCTCCACCAAAATAAAAAAATTAAATAATATAGTAATAAATAAATTTTAAAAATTAAAAGAAGAAATAGAAAATTTGAATAGATCTATAACTAGTAAGGAGATTAAATGAGTAATCAAAAAGCTTCCAGTAAAGAAAACTCAAGACTAGATGGGTTCAATGTGAATTCTACCAAACATTAACAGAAGAATACCAATCCTTCTCAAACTCTTCCCCCCAAAATGAAGAGGAAACACTTCCTAACTCATTCTGCGACAGCAGCATTACACTGAAATCAAAGCCAGACAAAGACAATATAAGAAAGTTTAAAACCAATATTTATGAATATTGACGTAAAAATCCTCAAGAAATTACTAGCAAACCAAATTCAGCAGCTTATTAAGAGGAATGTACACAATGACCAAGTGGGATTTATTCCTGGAATGCCAGGATGGTCCAAAATATGTAAATTGCTCAATGTGATATAATGCATTAATAGAATAAAGGGGAAAAAAAAACTATGATCATCTCAATTGATGCTGAAAAAGCATTTGATAAAATTCAATACCTTTCATGATAAAAACACCCAATAAACTAGGAACAGAACTTCCTCAACATAAGAACTGCATATGAAAACCCACAGCAAATATCATACTCAGTGGTGAAAGACTGAAAGGCTTTCCCCTAAGATCAGAAACAAGACAGGATACCTATTTTACCACTTCCACTAGAAGTTGTAGCCATAGCAATTAGGCAAGAAAAAGAAATAAGAGGCATCCAAATTGGAAAGGAGGAAGTAAAATCATCTCTGTTTACAGATGATATGATCTTAAATGTAGAAAACCCTCTATGTCCCACAAAAAGTTGTTAATAAACAAATTTAGCAAGGTTTCAAGATACAAAATCAACACAAAAATCAGTTGCATTTTATATGCCAGTACCGAACAATCTGAAAAGGAAAAGGAAATTAAGAAAAGAATTCTACTTACAATAGTATCAAAAATAATAAAATGTTTAGGAATAAACCTAACCAAGGAGGTGAAAGATTTGTGTGCTGAAAACTGAAGCACTGCTGAAATAAAGTAAAGAAGACATAAATAAATGAAAAGTGCTATGGTCTGAATGTGTTTGTACCCCAAAATTTATACATTAAAATCCTAACTCCCCAATGGTCTGGGAAATATGGGTGATGGTGTTATCTTTCCAGGCCAATGCCAGAGCAAAGGAAAGAAAGAAAAGAAGGAAGGGTTTAACGTTTAGTTAAAGTAAGAAGTCGATCTGAGGTCTCATCAACATCAGCTACGTCTCTTCCTTGTCAATTTGATTTGGAGGTTTCTAGTGTATGCACAGGACCAGATGTCAGATATTGCCTTTTTAGCTGTGAGATGTGTAACCAAGTTTCAAGTCCCTGAAGTTTAGATGCCATCTGGCTAGTGAGGAGGACTTGGTATAGTCCCTTCCTAGGAGATTTAAGGGCAGTCTTTGTTCTGATTCCAAATCAGAAGGGTGGGGAAAAAAAGGAAACATTAGTGTGGAGAATCATAGCCAGATATTTGAGGAAGCTAGAAAAATTCAGGATCCAGTCCAGTTTACAGGTATATAACAAAACCTCAAAGACAATGAACAGGACCAGAATCTAATATCTGCAAAGTTGCAAATATAATTTTTCTCTCTATAATTACCCCCATATTTACTAAAGGTAATCACATTTAAACTAATTTGTTTGCATTATACTTGGATTCATTGCTTACATAAATGCAGTAAGAGTAGTGATTGATCATCTAAGTTCTTTTTAAGATTGCTTTGCAAATATTTTCATAAGGAATCTCAGACTGAACCCTTAAAAGTCTCTGAGGCCAGAAAGCCAAGCCAAGAACTCACCATCAGATTTTACCTGCAATACCTGTAATTTAGGTGACTTCTTTTCAAGGTTCCTCCAAATATCCTGAGGTTCCTGGGCCTGCCAGGAAATGACCTTTCTTACTCACCTGGTAAGGCTGCTGGGAATCCTGTAAGTAGAGCACCTAGCTGATTTTCCCAAGGGGCTTAATTGGCTTTATAAAGTCAACAGTTTCTTAAAGCTGTCTGGTTATATCTCAGTCTATGCACATCTCTCTCAAACATAGCATTCCAGTCAAATCCTCAGTAATATAGCTGTTTCCAATTGCATCCTATTACAAGAACAGATTCTTATTGCTTAATAATTATGTTTAAATTACCCATGAGAACTTCATGAGACATTAGACAAAGTCAGCCATCATCCCAAGTTGTAGTTGTTGTTGTTGTTGTTATTATTTGCTGACAAATTTTATAAGAGATAACATGAACTTACTTAACTTTCAGTAAGTCTAGGTAGAATAAAGGCATTATATTAAGGGGGGAGGGTATAGCTCAGTGGTAGAGCATGTGCCTAGGATGTAGGAGGTCCTGGGTCCATTAAAAATAAATAGACACCGAATTACCTCCCCCTCTAAAAACAAACAAACAAGCATTATATTTAATGCTGATAACTCTAAAGACATGCTTCTTTTAATTAAACCACAACCTTCAACTAGCTTTTATTTACTAAAAATTAATCCAAGATCATATGAACTTGAAAAACATTTAAGTTTCTATTATATTTCTGAGATTTTTTAGGAATTCTTAATTTATAAGTGCTTAATTTTCTTTAAGCCAATCAAATAGGATTTACAAATTAACTTTGTTTTGATTGAAGTATAGTCAGTTTACAATGTTGTGTCAATTTCTGGTGTATAGCATAATGCTTCAGTCATACATGAACATACATTTATTCATTTTCATATTCTTTTTCATTATAGGTTACAAGATATTGAATATAGTTCCCTGAGCTATACAGTAGAAACCTACTGTTTATCTATTTATATATATTGTAGTTAGTATCTTCAAATCTGGAACTCCCAATTTATCCCTTCCCACCCCCTTTCCTCCTGGTAATCATAAGTTTGTTTTCTATGTCTGTGAGTTGTTTCTGTTTTTTAAATAAGTTCATTTGTGTCTTGTTTTGTTTTGTTTTGTTATAGATTGCACATATGAGTGATACCATATGGTATTTTTCTTTCTCTTTCTGGCTTACTTCACTTAGAATGATAGTCCCCTGGTCCATCCATGTTGCTGCAAATGGCATTATTTTATTTTTTATGGCTGAGTAGTATTTCGTTGTATAAATTAGCACAACTTCTTTACCTAGTCATCTGTCGATGGACATTTAGGTTGTTTCCATATCTTGGCTGTTGTAAATAGTGCTGCTATGAACACTGGGGTGCATGTATCTTTTTAAGTTAGAGTTCTCTAGGATATATGCCCAGGAGTAGGATTGCTGGATTTGTTTTTGGTTTATTTTTATTTTTATTTTGGTGGGGGGAGGTAATTAGGTTCGTTTGTTTGTTTGTTTATTTTTAGAGGAGGCACTGGGGATCGAACCCAGGACCTTGTGCATGCTAAGCATACACTCTACTGCTTGAGTTATACCTTCCCTCCGGGATTGCTGGATTATATGGTAAGTCTATTTTCAGTTTTTTGAGGAATCTCCATACTGTTTTCCACAATGGTTCACCAAACTACATTCCCACCAACAGTGTAGAAGGGTTCCCTTTTCTCCACACCCTCTCCAGCATTTATCATTCGTGGACTTCTGAATGACAGCCATTCTGACTGGTGGGAGGTAATACCTCATTGTAGTTTTGATTTGAATTTCTCTGGTTAATTAGCAATGCTGAGCATTTTTTCATGTGCCTATTGGCCATTTGTATGTTTTCATTGGAGAGTTGCTTGTTGAGGTCTTCTGCCTGAGACAGGAGGGAAAGGGGCAGGCCACAGCCACTCAAGGAATGACAGCAATTTAACACCAAAATGGTGGAAGATTCACCTCCTAGTGGGCTTTAAGTATTAAGAGGTTTAACTTCCAGTAGACCTTGAGCTTCATTATATGCTCATTGTAACAGTGTGATCAAATAACATGCCCACAGGCATCACAACAGCCCCAAGGCTAACCGCAAAAGGTCAAAGAATGGGTGGTGGCCCAATCGCTGGGAATCCCAGCCCCTTCCCCAGGGCAGTTAGACTGATCCCACCTGTAGGCACGTGAAGCTACTGAGATCATAAAAAGTGACAACACCTAAAAAGTGACACCACCACGCCTAGTGGGCCCTTTTCACTCTCTCCCTTTTGGAGATGGCCTGCACTCTGTCTATGGAGTGTGTACCTACTTTTGTTAGAGCAAGCAGATAACTAGATATGAGCAGAGAAAGGGGTACACAGACCAAATGGCAGGAATTGGGCAGAAAGGAGGGGCACAGGCCAAATGCAGGAAACCACACATCATGTAAGCAGCAGGGATCCTTGGGCAGAGAAAGAAAAGCAGGAACCTTGGGGTTGATAAGGGATTATGCCTTTTGAGATGACAAGTGGCCTGGAGAAGAACAAAGAAAGGTGAGAAAAGGCAGGAATTTCTAGTGTCCGAATGTAACCTTTTGCTCATTATGCCCTCATTTCAATAAAATTAGCCTTGCAGATCAGAAGTACCCATCATGCACCAACGCCATGACACTTCCGATCCAGACTAAATAAGGACAAAAATCCCTCCTCCCTTTGGGAAGGTGGAGTTGGGATGATAATCAGGGAATGTGACCCCAAACCCTTCCCCCCCAATGAATATTCCGCCCATTCATTTTTACACCCTATGTAACTAACTTGCCAAAGAAACTCAGGGCAGCCACTCACCTGAGCCTGCCCGCTCTCCCCTGAGAGTGTACTATCCATCCTTTAATAAATTCTCACTTTACCTTTTTTTAACCTCTAAGTCTTGTCTCTGAATTCTTTCTGGGATGGTACAAGAAACTGGAACACTGGTTGCATCTATCGGCAACATCTTATCTATCGGCAACACTTTTACTTTAACCTAAGCACCCAATTCCCACACCTCTTTCCTTGCCTTTTTCTTGCCATATACTCTATGCAGTATGTATCTCTCTAAATAAATCTATCTTAACTCAACGGTGGCTCACACTTGAATTCTTTCCTGCGCGAAGCCAAGGACCCACACTTGGCAGGGCACGTCCCACGTCCCATTTTTGGATTGAGTTGTTTGTTTTTTACAAGCTAATTTTGGCAATACCATCCAGCGGTAAAAAATACATTGAATGAACACACACACATACAAACACACACACGTGTGTGTGTGTGTGTGAGAGAGAAACATACAGACACAAACAGAGAGCTTTCATTTAAAACTTTAAGCCATGAGATGGGTATGATAATGTAAAACTCACTAGCTTAAAAAGGAGCATTTTGAATAAGTTGTTTACCTGCTCAGATGGCTAAAATTTTTCTACTGTTTTTGAAGAATACACAGATTTACATTTGTCCTTGACAAGTAATCTTGTGGAAGCTGTTTGCTAGATTTTGGGCAAAAGAGCTTCTATAGCAGTTTGTATTGTAAAAAGTTTCTCCCCACCCCCTCCTGTTAAAATTACTTCCCCTGAAGCTTACATTTCAAGGTGATGGTCTAGATAAGAAAATAAGTTTCCAGAGCAGATCAGATAGAACATTTACATCTCAAAGGCGTGGGGGGGGGGAAGGCAAGTTCCTCCAAGGACTTTTGTTCCCTAAGGCCAGAATTTTTACCATACCTACAGGCCTTTTGAGATGAATAAACAAGGTTAATTGTTAAGAAGGGTATGTGGACACTGAATTGTTTCTGAAGCCAAACTTCTGGTTTTGCAAAGATCTGTAAGATAAGGACAGTTACTTTTAGTTCCTCAAGGAATTGGGTTGCAACTTAAATGACATCATACGTTGATCCACCCATCCAATCACATTAACTTCAATTTGCTTTTTTTATATCAGGGAGAAGAAATCCAGCTAAAATAAAAATCAAAACATTTCTGTTTTGGATTTAGAGCTGTCTGTCTTTGAAATGTTTAAGTAAATCCTTCCTCAAAGGCTTTAGGCTTTTCTTTACCTTTGGGTACATAGTTTTACTTTACCTTAGGGAAGAAGGCCTAAAAATATTCTCTTAAACATCTTGTTAGTTTCTAGCCAGAACAAACAGTAAATATTTCTGACAGTACTGAACAAACCCCTCCTTGGATGTGTAAGAGTGGTCCCTAAGGAGGGTACAAAAGATGTTAACTTCCCAAGATCCAGTCACTCTGAAAAATAGCCAAAAGAGAGAACTGACAGCCTGCATGTCCCAGGCAATCAAAAGCCAAACCAAATTCTTAGGATTCAAAACAAAATAAGCAAGAAGGCAATAGCTATCCCTGGGAAAGAAAGGATCAATAACAAATGGTTCTGAATTTGGAAAGGAAGGTGTAAGGCCAACTGATGTCTTTCAAAGTCCAACGACCCCTTATTCCTGGGCTCTCAGATATCTGCCAGTAATTCCTCAAAAGATAAAGAACATTCTTTACTGGGCATGTTTGCCCTAACAAACTAATAGCCTTAGGTAACGCCTAATCTCACAATAGCTCAGGCTGATTTGTTTCAGCCCACCTTATCAGAGTCAAACGCCACCACCCTTTACAGACCCTAAGCTTCTTACCTCACCTACAACCAATCAGAGGATTGTACACAAGCTGATCAGGCATCTTGTGACCTTCCTTATAAAAGACCCCAACAACCAGCCCTTGGTGCTCACACAGGCACCTCTTGCCTGTGTGGCCCACTGTTGCCTAAAGCAGTGAAACTGTTAAACTTTTCCCTTGTTTTTTCCCAGGGCACTCACACAGGCACCTCTCGTCTGTGTGGCCCGCTGTTGTCTATGGTAGTGTACCCCTAATAAACCCCTTTACTATTCTCCTCCTTCATCTCTGGTAAATTCTTTTACCAACTCGCATCACTGGCTTACCAACTGGCTGCCATATTGTGTCCCACAACAGAAGGGACAATGTAAAATTTTATTTTCCTCTCTCAGTTAGGCACCACAGATAGAGAGTAGGGAGAAATGATCTGGTAAGACTTCTCACCCTTTGCTGGCTTCTGCCAGTTTTCCCAGGAGCCCCTCTGTAGGCTCTGGTATCAACCAATATTTGGCAAGGTTCCTCATTAATTTTAATTTTAGTTTCCCATTGGTTGTTTAAGGGAATACTGTATAAGTTTATCAGAAAATCCCTCATAGTCTTGTTAACTCTGGAAGGGGCCCATATGGGGGCCCTCCTTCAAGGGTAGATATGGGGCCTTCAATAAGGCCACTAGCTTGGCAGACTTTTGTATACAGACTTGTAGTCTCTTCAGAGTGGAAAGACAATTCAGACTGAGGACTAGTAGAACGAGTACTCAAATAGAGGGGAGTAGTAGGAGTCAGAATAGTTTTTTTTTAAGGTACATTTGTGTCTTTAATTTTTCACTAGCCTTTACAACAAATCTTTCAATGAAGTTATTTTGGAATTTTGAAGCCTTTTGGGAGTTTCTGCATACCAATTAAAATAGGTATCCCATTCTGTTTGATTTGGGAGTGTAGACAAAGAATGCCACCTGCCTTACCAGCAAACAAAGAATGTTCCAGTTCCAGCCAACAAGCCTTCAGCCACTGCAACCGCCCCCAAGGGTACATCCTGAGGGGATGAGGATGGGAAAGACCGGGATACTGGCCCTAGATAGTTAAGGTGCATATCAAAGGAATGATTTCAATGATCCCAGACTCTTGCATCTTCCTGTACATAGAAAAATGCTAAATTCATTAACCTGAGATATCTGGTTTTCTTAAACAGTAATCTTTTGATGTTTTGACTACCTGGTTTTTGTTGCAAAAGCTCTGATATATCCTGGCTCCTACATTACTTCTTCAGAGCAATCCCTCAGTTATCTGAGAAGCTGTCTTCTGGGTATAAGCCCTCAGAAAGTCTGCTGAATAAAACACACTTCTCAACTTTCAGGTTGTGCGTATTTTTCAGTTGACAGCAGCCCTTGCTTTCAAGTGCACTTCTTAAAAGATCTTATTTCATGGGAACGTTCTTCATAATGGACATTGTAATTCTAAGTTGTTTTCAGTAAGATTTTGCCATTTTTGTAGCTATCTATGGCTTCTGGAACCACAGTTCTTAGACATAAAATAAGCAAGTGTGCTGGAAGGTGGTGCTCTCAACACTTTGGAATTTAAGGATCCCATTTTTATAATTAATTAATTAGCTAAGATTTTGGGTCTCTCAGAACCAAACTAATACCTAAAAGGGATGTGCGGCTGAGTTGGGAGTTGTGCGATGTTTTACAACGTACTTCGTCGCATGGAAATTTTCTTGAGGTTGTTGGCAGGTGACCTAGTGTCAATCTAATCTGTTCTGTGACCAGCTTATCCTAACAAGGGAGTCTTCGGGTTAGGTGGCAAGTGCTCTAGCAGCCTTTTTTTTCCCTTTCCTTTTCTGGTTTACATTTATTTATTTACTTTTTTGGAGTGTTTTTAAAAAATCTTTTTATTGAAGTATAGTTGATTTACAATGTTAGTTTCAGTTGTACAGCAAAAGTAATTCAGTTATACATATACATAAATATATATTTTTTCTTTTCAGATTCTTTTCCATTATATGTTATTACAAGAACTTGAATATAGTTCCTTGTGCTATATAGCAGAAACTTGTTGTTTATCTATTTTATATATAGTAATATGTGTCTGTTAATCCCTAACCCCTAATTTATCCCTCCCTGCCCTTTCCTCTTTGGTAACCATAGTTTTTCTATGTCTGTTAAGTCTGTTTTTGGTTTGTAAATAGAATTTGTATCATTTTTTTTAAGATTTCACATATAAGTGGTATGATATGATACTTGTCTTTCTGTCTGACTTACTTCACTCAATATGATGGTCTCTAGGTCCATCCATGTTGCTGCGAATGGCATTATTTCATTATTTTGTTATGGCTGAGTAATATTCCATTGTATATTTATATCACAACTTCTTTATCTAGTCATCTGTCGATGGGCATTTAGTCTTGGCTATTGTGAATAATGCTGCTATGAACATTGGGGTACATGTGTCTTTTCAAATTAGTTTTCTCCAGATATATGCCTAGGAATGGGATTGCTGAGTCATATGATGAGTCTATTTTCAGTTTTTTAAGGAACCTCCATACAGTCCTCCATAGTGGCTGCACCAATTTACATTCCCACCAACAATGTAAGACGGTTCCCTTTTCTCCACATTCTCTCCAGCATTTATTATTTGTAGACTTTTTAATGATGACTATTCTGGTTTGTGTAAGGTGATACCTCATTGTAGTTTTGGCTCACATTTCTCTAATAATTAGCAATATTGAGCATCTTTTCATGTGCCTTATTGGCCATCAGGATGCCTTCTTTGGAGAAATGTCTATTTAGGTCTTCTGCCCATTTTTTTTTATTGAATTGCTTGTTTTTTTTGATATTGAGCTGTATGAGCTGTTTGTATATTTTGGAAATTAGTCCCTTGTCAGTCACATCATTTGCAAATATTGCCTCCCATTCTGTAGGTTGTCTTTTTGTTTGTTTATGGTTTCCTTTGCTCTGCAAAAGCTTTTAAGTTTAATTAGGTCCCCTTTGTTTATTTTTTCTAGCAGCTTTTAAATGTTCAACCCATGCCCACCAATTTTGTGGCTGCTTCCAAGATTTTCATTAGCAATAGCCTTTACCTACACAGAACACAATGGATTCAGTCCAGTTTAAGCCCAGACCCAGTCTGGTCTTTAAGTCAGACCCAGTCTGAGCTCAGCCAGTAACCACCAACAGTTCCCAATGTCGAATCTGGGGATTGGGGAAAGGATTGAACCAAGAGACTCCCCAAAAATGGGGACTGTGGACTGATTCCAAAGAAATGGGGAATTACAGTTGCTACAAGCAGTTCAGAGTGTGAAATCTGAGGAAGGATTCCAAATAAATAGGTAACTGCAGACCAAACCACCAGGTGTTCCCAACATGGAATCTGGGGATAGAACCAAGTGCTGGGGTTTTCCACTCAAAATGGGGAAATGTGGAAAGCCAATAAGATCAGGAACTTGATGCAAAGAGAACAGAGCTCAGAACTGAGAGGAACTTACCCATAACCTTCGGAAACAGCAAGAAAGACAGAACTCAAAAGGGTTCGTGGTTATAATGCCTGTGTTTCTCATTGTCCCCAAATCCATCAAAAGTCTCATTTGGTCCTACCACTGCCACCAAATCTGTTAAAAAAAAACAAAATTCAACTCAGTAAATTTGAAGATCTAATTGGTTTTATTCAATGATTCATGAATCGGGCAGCATCCCACCTAGCAGATCGAAAGGACCTCCAAGGGGCTGCAAAAATTGAAGGCTTTTATAGGTAGCAGGGGATGGGAAAAGGAAGTGTCTAGTAAAGAATGGATGGTTTTAGGCGAGGTGACCTTCCTATGGAGGACGGATGGGTAGATTACCTCACTACTGCTGACCAGGTAATTCCAGGTCAAGTGGTTAAATGTCACATTTCAAGGAGAGGCTGAAACTGCAATTATGTGAGGTACTAAGTCTTGGTTTGCTGGCAAGGGGCTTAGCACAGGTGACTCCTTTTTGGGTCTGTTGTTTCTTTTTTAACATGTGAGAAGAGAAAAATGATTTAAAGGTGGAATTCTTAATCAAAGGGGAAGCAGAAATTTAAAATTGAAAAATTCTCAGTCTATCCATACTGAAAGAAATAAGGAAGCTTATTTGCGAGTGAATACAAAGTGTGTGGCAGGATTTGATAAGACTGATGTGGATCTACCATTCCAACAGTTACCATTCCAACAGAAGCCAAGAGTTCTTCAAGACAATGGGGAGATTGGTTGGTTACCTAAAAGAAGACAGGACTTACTGCCAAGGCAATAGAAGAATGACCCTGAAGGCACTCCTATCACAGTCCCAAACTGAAAGGGTATGTGATACAGAACGATTTCAAAGGAAGGGCTTCTGCTGCCTGGCACTCACTCACATCACAGGTTGTTTCCCCTAAATTCTGGCACCCAGCACCTTAGCTGCTCCATGTAGTGCAGGCCATGGTAGCAGCCCTTTCAAAGGGCACAGGTGGTAAACCTTGGCAGTGTCCACAGCACCAGGCATGGCTACATCCACCTAGATTCCAAAGGATGGACCCTCCTGGAGCCTCAGGTATGCAACCCAGACAGAGGGCCACTTTCGGGTATAGCAGGGAGCTGCCACCAGGGCAATGCCCAGCAGAGCTATAGGGGTGGGGCTACCCTCAAATCTCCAAAGTGGTAGAGCCACTGGCATGAGAATCCACCTCCACAGTCAAAGGCACAGGACTCCCAACTTATGAGAACTGGAGTTGGGGCAGCCAGTTAGGTCAAAATATAGGTCACTGCCCCAGTGTGCCTTAAAGTTTTGGATTTGCTTGGGACCTGTTACCCTTTTTTTTTTCCTTCCTATTTCTCTGTTTTGGAATAGGAACGCCTATCCTATGCCTGTCCCAACATTGTATTCTGGAAACACATAACTTGGTTGACTTCATGTGTTCACAGCTAGAGACTAATTGCCACAAGCTGAATCTACCCTTAGTCTCATCCATATAAAAAATTAATTAACAGAAACTTCAAACAAAATATAGTCAGGAGACCAAAAGAGGGAGCTCTCACACCCTGTGATGATAGCAGAGCCCAAGAGGAAAGACTTGTTTTATTTCTTGGCAAGGACTCAGCCAATAAAAAGCCATGGACTCTTTGTTTACCACAGCTCTCCCAACTTTTCCCCTCTATAAAAGCATTCTCCTTCCCTTGCCATGCAGGGGCTTGCACATGGAATAGCTGCAAACCCCAAACTGCACTTCTCTGCTGATTCTGAATAAACCCATTTTTGTTGGAGAAATAATTGGCAATCTATTTGTTTTAGGTCAACACCCATATATAATTTAGATAAGACTTTGGACTTAGACTTTTGAGTTGACACTAGAACAGGTTTGGACTTTTAGGGTTATTGGATGGAATAATGTATTTTGCAAGTGAGAAGAACATGAATTTTGGGTGGCCAGGGGCAGAATACTATGATCTGAATGTTTGTGTCTTGCCCCTCAAACTCATATACAAATCCTACAAAAGGTAATGGTGTTAGTTGGTAGGGCTTTGGGAAGTGCTTACATCATGAGGGTGGAGCCCTCATGAATGGGATTAGTGCCTTTATAAATGAGGCTCCAGAGAGGTCCCTCACCCCTTTTACCATGTAAGGACACAGCAAAAAGGCACTGGCAATGAACCAGAAAGAGGATACTTACCAGATGACCATGCTGGTGCCTTGATCTGGAATGTCCCAGTCTCCAGAACTGTAAGCAATAAATTTTCAATGGTCTGTAAGTTGCCCAGTCTATGGTAATTTGTTATAGCAGCCTGAACAGACTAAGACAAAAGACATCCTGTGTTCATGTATTGGAAGACTTAATATTAAGATAACAAACTATCTAAAGTGATCAGAACAGTTACAGGACTCAAACTTCCAGACTTCAAAACTTACTACAAAGCTACAGTAATGAAAACAGTATGTACTGGCATAAGGACAGACACATAGACAAGTGGAACAGAACAAATAATTCAGAAATAAATCCTCATATATATGCTCAATTGATTTCCAATAAGAGTGCAAAGACCATTCAATGAGGAAAGGACAGTCTTCAACCAATGTTGCTAAAAAAAGAATCCATATGCAAAAGAATGAACTTGGACTCTTACCTTATGCCATATACAAAATTAACTCAAAATGGATCAAAGACCTAACTTTAAGAGCTAAAACTGTAAACCTGTTACAATAAAACATAAGACCCTCATAACATTGGATTTGGCAATGATTTCTTCGATATGACACCAAAAACATTAGCAAAAAAAGAAAAAGATAATTAGACTTGATTAAAATTTAAAACTTTTGTGCATCAAAGGGTACTACTAAGAGAGTGAAAAGACAACCCACAGAATGGGAAGAAATATTTGTAAATCCATATATCTTATCAAATAATCTAGACTATATGAAGAACTCCTATAACTGAACAACAAAAAAAACCCCAATTTAAAAATGGTTAAAGGGGTTGAATAGATATTTCTCCAAAGAAGATATTCAAATGGCCAGCAAGCAAGAGGTTCAAAATCATTAGTCATTCGGGAAACGTAGATCAAAACCACAATGAGATAGATACCATCACACACCCACTAGGATGTTTATTATTTAAAAACCAGAACATAAAAAGTGTTGATGAGGATGTGAAGAAACTGGAACCCTCATGCATTGCTGGTAAGAATGTAAACTGGTGCAGTTGCTGTGGAAAACAGTTTGGCATTTCTTCAAAACATCAAACAGAATTATCACATGCAATTCCACTCCAAGGTTATATACTAAAAATAACTGAAAACTATTCAGGTACTGGTACACTAATGTTCATAGCAGCATTATTTAAAATAATGAAAAGATAGAAAAACATGTGTCCATCAACAGATGAATGAGTTAAGTGAAATATTGTATATACGTACTATGTAATATTATTCAGCCACAAGAAGGAATGGAATTCTGATAGATATTACAACATGGATGAACACTGAAAACATCATGCAGACACAGAAGAACAAATATTATATGATTCGACTTATAAGTGGTACCTAGAATAGGCAAATTCATAGAGACAGAAAGCAGAATAGAGGTTACCAGGGACTGGGGAAAGGGAGCAATTGAGGGCTACTGTTCAGAATAGTTTGCATTTCCTAGAATTTTATGTAAATGAAACCATAAAATACAGACTTTACTTTTTGTCCAACTTTTTTCACTAAGGACAATTTTCTGAGATTCATCTGTTGCTGTGGCTATCAACAGTTTATTCTGCTTTAATGCATAGTATTCCATAGTAAGCATGTACCTTAACTTGTTTATATATTCACCTTTTGATGGACATTTGGGTTATTTCCAAATTCTTGGCTAATACAAGTAAAATGGCTACGAACATTTGTGTGCAAGTCTTTGTATAGACACATGCTTTCATTTCTTGTGGGTAAATACTTAGGTGTAGAGTGGCTATTTTATATAAGTGTTTAAGTCTAACTTCTAAAGAAACTTCCAAACTGTTTTTCCACAACCTCATATAGCTATGTATGAGTTCCAGCTGCTCATCTTCACCTACAGTTGGTACTGTCAATCTTTTAAATTTTAGCCTTTTTAATACATGTGTAGTGGTATCTCCTTGTGGTTATAATTTGCACTTTTCTAATGACTAATGATGTCAAACATTTTTCATGTCTTTTTTCTATCAAGTTATGAGTTCTTCATATATTCTGAATACTGGTCCTTCATCAAGCATCTGATATACAAGTATTTTTTCAGCCTGAGGCCTGTTTTTGTTCAGATCCTTGCAGGCTGCTTTACTGAGAACCTCAGTTCCTCACTGGCTGGAGGCTGCCTTCAGCTCCTTGCTACTGGGCCTCTCCATAGGCAGCTCACAACATGGCAGACTGCTGTGGAGAAGCAAATGAGAAGAGTCAGATTGTGTGAATAAGACAGAAGTCAGTCTTTCATAGTCTAACCTTCAGAGCGACATCACTTTTGCTGTACTCTACTCCTTAGAAGCAACTCACCAGGGGCAGCCTATATTCAAAGGAAAAGGATCATGCAAAGGTATGAATACCAGGAGGCAGATACCATTTCAGAAAGCATTCAGAAGATATGCAGGTGCCTATCATAAACATCTTCAAAATTCTTTGTTTTCAGTACTTTAATTCTTCTGATTTTTATCTTCCTGGAATTTTTGTGTTGCTATGTATACTATTCTCCTCTTAGTATTTACTTTTCCATTTCTTTGCTTTCTAATAAAAGAGTTCCTCAATGTAATGTTCCCACTAATCAGTGGAATCCAGTGTATTTATCTCACCTGTGTTTTTAATTTCAACTATTATATTTTTTTCACTTAATAGTTATATTTGATTTTATGAATCTTGTTCCATATTGCTAGTATCTTATCTCTTTAATATTTATCATGCCACCTTTAAATTACTGGTTGTCTTTTCAAGCATTTCTGCTTCATATGATACTCACTTTTTCTTTTGAGGCTGTTTTCAGGTATCCAACTACCTGGCCTAAGTCCAAATTCTCCTTGGGTATGGGCTGTAAGTCTGGGGAGGTATACTGGGCAAGGGTCGAAGACCAGAACATCAAGTGTTTAAGGTGGTGAAGGGACAAACCTTGCAACAGATTCTAGAACCACAAGACCACATGTAATTGCTCCCATTATCACCCCACTAAACCAAACTTTATTTCAGGGCCTTACCTTTAAACCTCGTTCAGGAAGCAGCAGCTCTTCAGGAGGCAGTCTCCCTAGATTATAGTCCATTGACTGATGTTTTGAAAGGGTAAAGAATGAGTATAAGGCTTAAGGCAGGGAGATCATTCTCCACCTATTTTCATCAACTCATTACTTATCAGGGATTTTATACTGCCCTGACATTACCCCTGTGGATACCTGCACCTGTAGTCTGGACTGTGGCCTCCATTTCTATAGTAAGGGGGACAGCTGTGGTTTGCCGTAAGGGTGAGCCCTCTGTAAAGGACCAGATAGTAAATATTTGGGGTCTTTGGGCCCAAATATCATCTGTTACGGTTATTCAACTTTGCCTTTGTAGTGAGAAGGATGGCTGAGTTCTAGCAAAACTTAACTTAAAAATAAGAAGCAGGCTGGATTTGGTGGAAGGATAGTTTGCCACCCCTGTTCCAAGACAAAGGTGGGGTTACAAATGGGGAGGCATAAACAGAACTTAAACTGCTTTTCTTAACACATCCTATTATTGCCTCCACCAATGGCTCTATCTTTCAAGTTGTAGCCACTCTCCCTCACCCTCAACAATTGAAGAGTCTTCTGACTCTTGAGAGGTTTCTCAGATTTGTTGTTGGTTTGTTATTTTTCTGAATTCCATGTTCCCTTTATAGTTCTAAGGAGGAAGTAGGTAACACATGCTAACTCACTACTTTGGCAGGAATGGGAAACCAAGTCAATAATTGTTTTCTTTCGTGTTTATTTATACATTTTTGGCAGCAAAACTGTGTTTATTTAAAAAAAAATCTGCACTATGAACACACTTCACTGCTTTAGTTGAAGAACCCCAAGCCAAATAAAAAGACCAATATCAGAAGCAGCATTAACTGGTTACTGCCTTAAAGATACACAGAAAGAACCAAATGCTACAGTGTAGGAAGACAATCACCTCCATGTCAGAAATCACAACTTTTTCCAAATAAAGAATATGACCCATCTGCCATATTGAATTGATATTTATTTCAGGACATGCCATGTCAAAATAAAACAAAAGAGTCAACCCTTGCCTTTAACAATAATATTGTATTATAAAAGCACTTTACACTCCATCCCATCTTTTGAGTATAAGTTACTGGGGTATGTGGGCTAATGATTATCTGAAAGCATTTCCCTAATCAGACCCATAATCCAAGTGCTCTCTGAATAATACAAGGTGACAATAAGTGGGAAGTGGAGGAGGAAGAGGAAAGAGGGGAATAAGGTTCTCCCAGTTGAGGGTTTTGTTGCAATGAGGGGATGAGGAAGTATGAAGATATTTCTGTTGTCTTTTCGTCTTTATACTGTGTTAAGTAATGCTTACAACATAAATTTAGCAGGCTTTTCCTGAGTTGTAACTCAGAAATTTTCTTCCTGCAAACAATGTATTTACAAATGTGTTGATTAACTTACACAGCAATCTCACAATAACTAGTAAAGATTAAAATGGTGCGCTCGTAGTATATTTGTTTGCAGTGTTTTAAGGGAAATACATATTGCCATCATGATGAAGCTCTAAATAGACTGAATAAAACATCTAAAAACTGAAATTACTTTTAAAAAAGCAAAGAAATAAATATCACCAAAGGAAAAAGATTAACTGTAGCTTAAATATAAATCACTAGTTAATTAACCAAACTATACATATCTAATAAAAAGCAAAAACAGATTGAGAGAACCAACATAAAAAAATGGTGAAAAATAAGGCATAAATCTGCATAATATTGAGTTTTATTTTCATTCTCTCCTTTCCCTCTTCTATGGATGCTTTTTCAGATCTGTCTCTAAGGACTTAAAACTGTTTCCATTTTAAATTTGACCTCAAATGCCTGAACAAAGTATTTGCTATTCTGTTGAGGAGTCTTTAGTTGGTAAACTTTAGATATCATTGTTTCTACTGGTTATGGTAGTTTTGATCAAGATGCCAAATTTAAATTCCAATGGTTCTTGTTAAAGGAATTTGATTTTTACGTGCCTTGCCTGCATAGCATTGAAAAAAAAAAAAAAAAAGGAAAGAGAAACAAAGAGAAACAAAGAAAGAACCCAAGAGAAATCTATTGCTTAAAAAAGTTTTGCTTTCTAAACAGAGTAACTCTATTTCGACAATTATTTAAAAACCCTGGGAGAAACAGCTCTTATGAGAATTAAATATTTAAAACCTGTTCTGAAGCACTTGTACTTTTCTCTCCCAGAGTCTAACATGTGAAAGGATCATTTGTTTTGGTCAGAAATATATTTTATGTTCATTTACTTGTATGTACTCAGTATGTTCATTAGGACTCATTCTGAAGACGCACCAGAACCTTTTTGTTATTCTAGCACTGTCTATCGTGATAGTTGAGTTTTGACCTCAATTAAGGTCTAAGAAATCTATATCAATGCTCAAGAATAATTTTGGATATCTTGGCCCAAGGCCTAGAGCAAGTGGCAACACTAAAATTGAAGGATAATTCCCATGGGCTTGGTGTGACTACTGCTTTGCCCCCTCATTTGTTTTGAAGGAGGGAGGGTAGGAACAGGGTAAAAAAGAAGTGAGTAAAGCAGGAAGAGATCAAGTAGGTAGGCAAGTGCTGCTGTCAACAATTGCTCCTTAACCAAGCCACATATTGTTGAGACTTCCATCATTTTGAAGTACATTCTCATAAAATTAAAAAGGAAAAAAAGTTAAGAAAATGCATGTAAATTTTAAAGTTATCACTGGAATATGCTGGAATCATTTGGCTTTTTGTAAAATATAAATAATGAAGACACTGACTTTTTTGTGCTTGTGAAGCTAATAGATCATCACCACGAGACAGGCAGCAATGATGAATTGCAATACGTTATTACTGAAGGGAAAAGGTTCAAGCCAATATTCACACTGCAGTCAATGAAAGAGTAAGGGGGCCAAAGCAGTGAGCTTCTGGAGGAAAGTTGAAGATGCCATGGGGGATTAGCAGGAGCAGCCTCCTTCGCTGACTGGTTGCTCCTGAGGCTTTTCCAGTTTTATGTCAATCACTGAAATAAAAGTTAAGGAGCTATAACTGGGAAAGTACAATTCCAATTCTGTTGAATACCAACAACTCTGGTAAGCACCCCCTTCCATTCCTTTTTGGCTTCAGAGCTTACACAGCTACTATTTTCTATATAGTTAGCTCACCATATGAGCTACTTATATGGAATAAACTTGCTTATATCTACTATATGCAGTAAGGTTCAGAACAAGGTTAATTCTTAATCATGGGAATCTATCCTAAAGAAATTATTCTATAGGATCAAGAAACCATATAAAGATGACATTCCTTATGGAATCACCTAAAATAAAAATCTGAAAATAGCCTCCAAGAGAGTTCCAATAATAGGGAGAGAATTTAATAAATGATGTGGTCTCAACTCTATAGAACACATTATGCTATTAAAATAAAGGTTTAGAAAACATAAAACATTAAAAGTGGGAAGAGCTGAATACAAAGTGCTACGAATGCTATAGCTTAACAAAAACGTCTGGATATGGAAAAACACTAGAAGGTAAATATAAGACAAACAATGAAAATATCAAAATATAAAATTATTTAAAATAACTAATATTACATGTGCTTCATTATGTCCCATTTCTGAAAGCAGAGGCCACAGAAAGCAGAAAGCTCCAATGTTAGAAAAAGCAGAGGAAGAAAATATGATATACACTGTGGGGAAAAAGCCCAGAGCCAAGGGGAGTCAAAATTAAGAAGTAGGAAGCTGGGATTCTAAGAGTTTCCTGTTCATTAAAAATCAAGCAAGCAAACAAACACAAACCCTCTCACTGATTAACTGGAGTGAGCAGCAGGCTGCCAAGAGTGTACTTGGATAATAGGATCTCATTTGCTATAGAAAAACTCCAAGCTTCTTTGTTCTGAAACTATCAACTCTTGGCTGCAAAAGGCAATGGCACAATATTCCTAAGCCAACCAAGTGGGACTCTAAAGACGTGTTAATAATAAAATTTTCTGATGAAACAAAAAAGATACTGTCTTCTCTGCTTCTGTCCTGTGTGCTTTCCATTCCAGGTAGAGCTGCTGCAACACGTCGGAAGAGCTGTGGAAAAGAGAGACGTGATAATTGGGAAGGAAATTTTAGCGAATGGTATCAAGTTAAAGGAGGATGCTCACTGGATGGTGAGTTAAAGGAAACGGCTTCTGGGTTATTCCAGAGAACTTAGCATAATGAAAGCACATTAAAATGTCCATTTATTCTATAAATGAATACCATATGAAAAGCATTATGCCAAATACAAAGAGGAATAAAGATATGATCCTTGCTTTCCAACTGGTGAGATTGGACATGAACAAACAGCTAAGAAATCAGCAGCAAAAATATCATTTGAGTTATAAAAACAAAGTACTATAGGAACTCAGAGTAAGGATTGTTCACTTAGTTAAACTGTGTTGTGGCATTCCTGTCTTATTATGAGTTAGGTTCTTAAGTTAGTGTATGTATAGAGAAAGTCAGTCTAGTCAAAATTACCCTTGACAATTCCTTAGGAAATAACTGTTAGAAACCACAACACCTCCTCCCAAGTCCAGCAGAGCTGGCTTTTCCTGCATCACTGCAAAGAGCACCAGTGGAAGTGGTTGGCTTCTGTTTAGAGGTATGATGCCATGAAAGATATCTTCAAAAGGATAATCACAGTCAAGCCTGGTGTTACGTTCGCTTTGAGAGGCATGGGAAATACAAACTGACTGAAGGAATAACAGATTCATACCTTCAACTTTATGCCCAAATCGAGCCATCCACTTACTGGGTAGAATAGCAAGTGAAAGTGCTTATTTCAATCATTTCTCTTTTTGTTAGGCATGTAACATAAAATTCCTACAATTAAATGCACATATAATGTAACTGCCTTGTACCAAGTACCTGCTTACTGGAAGCATTGTCTGAAGTTCTCTAGGGACACAGAAATAAACAAGACGTAATTTTTAAATTCAAGGAGCTCACAGTTTGGCAAAGGATAGGGATTCTAACAATTCTGTGTGTTACAATGTGATTAGTGCTGTAAACTAAGGGAGCAGAGAATGATTTAAGAATAAAGATGTAAGAAGGCCCCAATCAGGCAGCTGAGAAAAGTCCATACACAATGACATCTGAACTGGGATTTAAATGCAGTTTTTAAGATTTCACTTGGCTGAAAAACATACCGTGCAAAGCACTCAGAGTTTAAGTGCTCCATAAATGTTGCTGAGTTAAAATGAGAAGAAACAGAAAGAACAGAAGGCCTGGGATGGAAAAATCAAACTGTGAGTAATCTGTTTACAGAAAGAAGCATAGAAAAGGAGTAAATCTTTATCTGTAGGCAATAGTCTGATGGGGTAGGATCAAGAAAGACTTGAGTAGAAGTATAATTGTTTTGGTCCTATAACATTTAGTAGCATTTTGAAGATGTACAAAAATTAGGCATTGGCTTCAGTATTCAACCAAAACCAGCTATTAGACTTAAAACTGCAGAATGCTTACCTTAACGTTATTTCTAGTACTCCAGAAATTGTGCATGATCAAAGATCATGTGGCTGTGTAAATTACCATTAATCGAATCAATGTAATATTAATTGTATAAGATGGACTCATTTGGATTAATATATGAATACTCAGTTTCAAATATGTATCAGCATTCTAGATCTAGATACAAGAATAAAATGCTGCAATAATTAATATCTGTGAAAGCTGTTAATTTTATAAACAAAAATAACTTAAAATTTACAGAAGCAAAATGAATATAGAAATAGACTGACACAGTGCATTAGATAACTCTAGGAAGAGTATTATACCCTTTCAAAATTAGCAAGTGTTTAATTAATTAACTAATGCAGGCAAAATTGGACAATAATTCTTTTTAAGTTTTTATATATTAGCATTAGGTAATAAATTAAGAGCAGAATGCCAACTCCGTCAGCTCAAAATTTTATACATCAGGAAAAGCCTAACACCCATTAAAAATCACTTTTCATCGGACATAAAGAATAAGAAGAAAAATGTATTTTACGGAAGATAAGAAAGTTTGGAAAAAATGTGCTCCTCCACCAACATCAACTGAGAACAGCCATCTATTTAGCACTGCAAACTGGCAATAAGTATATGACTACTGGAATAATCTAGCAGCTGACAATGTGGCACTAGACTAAATCTTGTAACTCAGAAATTCATTCTACCATGGTGATACTCAGTTTTGGCCTCAATGATTTTCAAGAATGGTGAGGTAGTCCAGACTGACTGAAGCACAGAATATATAAAAGGATTGGAATGAAGCTATATATTTTGAAGGCCAGGCTAAGAAAGACCTGCAGAGAATACTGACTTTATCCTGGTAAAGTAAGGTGTTAAAAAAAAAAAGCAGTTTGTATTAGGACTTCTATCGATGATTCCAGTGTCTTACTATGACTACAAAGACATACAAATTGCACATTGAAAGTAAAAGATATTAGGGTGGATGGCTGAAAACTAAAAGGTGAAGTATTTACATTCTGGGTGGGCCACTTACATGATAGGTTATCTTTCTGTTCTTCAACTTTCTCATCTGTAAAATGGGCTTAAGATAATAGTACACTTAACTGACTTGTGAAAATTAAGGAAAATCATTATGTAAATGGCTTAGGACTGATCTGTTATAAAAGAAGTCTTTCATAAACAGCAGCTCTATTTCTATCAGAGACTAGTTACAATAACCCATGGTCCTGTGGGCTAAGGGAACAAAGTATCTTTCCAAATGTTATGAAATTCTGCAAGAATTCTAGGGCTATAGCAAACCACTAACAGGCATAAAATTCTGCTTTAAGAAACTATGAAAAACTGATAGGAAAATCGCAGGGGTTAGGCGAGACCTTCTGAAAACATCAGAGCAGAAATGAAATGTTCTCACTGAGGAACATCTAGAAACCTTCCCCAAGATCTCATAGCTTGCTCTGACATGAAGTATTTATTAAACTGCCTATCTGTTCAAGATGCATAATCTTTCTGGCTCTCAAGGATATCAAAGTTTATTATGGGCTAGTTTAGAAATTGAATTTTTTTTTCATGGGGAGGCACAGGGAAGATCTGTTTAACTTCTGTGAAAATGGAATGAGATTTACAAGTTTCGAGGTTTTTTAAGAAATTAAAATAGATTCTAATTAGTGAAAAGTGCATAACTAATGAGGTCTTCCAAGGAAGGTATTAATAAGAGTCACACTCATCTACCTATTGTCATAATATAACACAGTATTTAATGTGTTTACAGAAAGCATAGAATTTGAACCAAGAAACTCTAGTACTAACTACCGCATTATTACAGCTTTGTGACTTCAAAGATATAAATTTCTCTAATCCTTAGATTTCTTCTAATAAAAAGGGGGACATAGTTGTGAGGTTCAAAGGATACAGTGATGTTCCGTCTTCCTTGGAATATCTTCCCCTGCTCCCAATCCAAACTGTCTAGCTGACAGATCCTTCAGGATCCATTCCCTGATAATTCCTGAGAAAACCTCCCTAACCCACTCCTAGATTTTTTCAATCTCATTATCTTCCAATCTAATCAAGTATTTCCATATATTCTAATAGCACCCTATATTTCTTCTTTCAGAGCTTTGATTATACTGACTGTAGTGGCCTAGTCTTTCTCTCTAGACTTTAAACGCTGGAGGGCAAGGCTTGTATTTCATATTTGTTACCCTAGTACCTGACATGTAGTAGATATTTTTAAAAATGCTACTTGAAAGAATGGCTAATGGGTGTGAAAACACAGTAGAAAGCACAGAGTGCAGTACAAATAGTTGATTAGTGCCTTTATCTACTGGCTTGAGTCCACTTGCATCTGAATTCTCAGATAATTCCTTAGGCATGACTATCCATAATACTATTTAGCAGATGACCACAGATCTGAGAAAGTCTGTTCTTTTATACAGTGAAGGAAAAAACCAGGAATGCTTATGCCCACTGAATCCTTCCAACCCCTAAAAACAGGCAACAAAAGAAATCAATGTACTCAGTTTCTTGTAAAAAAGGAAGTTATAAAAAGGGTTTTAAATTTATATGCAGAGTGAAAGTGAAGAAAAACTCTGATAAACTTTAACCTGATGAAAAAAAGAAATGCTGCTGAAAATCTCCAATGAAACATAAAAAAGGATTCAATTAACATAAGCAAATATAATGGGAGAAAATGACAATTAAGAGGAACCAGAACATCAACCGGTAGATTAGAGAAATACACACTTAAAGAAAGCAGTAAGCTGGGAAAGGTACAGCTCAGTGGCAGAGCGCCTGTTTAGTATGCACGAGGTCCTAGGTTCAGTTACCAGTACCTCCATTTAAAAAATAAGTAAATAAATAAACCTAGTTACCTCCCCTCAAAAATAAAGAAAGAAAAATAAAGAAAGCAATAAGCCTCCATTATCTACAAAGCTAAATATATGAGACACAGAGAGTAAATAGGTTATCATGACCCCATAGATTTCCCCCTATCCTTTTATTTTACCTTAGAAAGTAATTAGAATACTTCAGGAAAGCTTTTTTGAAAGGTTATGCGTGAAGTCCTTCCTCTGGACCAGTAGTTCTCTACACCTAGTGTGCATTGGAATTACCTGGGAAACTTAAACAAAACACCAGATGCTTGGGTCCCATCCCTAAAGACAGATTCAACTAGTTTGGTGTGGGGCTGGGTCATTAGTATTTCATTCAAAGATCTCCAGATGACAACACACTGTAAGAGTTAAAGATCGACACTGTAACAATAATTTGTAAGGAGCGTGAAGTAATCAATCGAATCAAGTAAGGCGAGAAAGAAGCTAATACCGAGTGTTTAACTTAACCTATTTTCTCATTTGAATCCTTGCAGTAATTCTGGGAAAACTGTGTAACTTCTGTTCTAGGTTTTCTCTCTAAAATCAGTGCAACAACAGCAGCTGACTTAAGAGGACTGTTACACGGATTCATTCCTGTATTCAACAAGTATCTAAGCACTTACATATTCTGTATAAAGTGCTTGGTAGAAAGACAACAAAGAAATGTTTTAAAGTTAATATTTATTACATAATATTTATACCACGCTCTCTAGATAGTCTTGTTTTATATGTTAATTTCTCTTCTTCCTTGGAGTATTCCCTGTCTTTTATCTATCCAAATCAAATATACTTCTCAAGGGCTTAGCTCAGATTGCAGCATTTTTAAACAAAGCCTTCCTTCATCATCCTAACTGTATATGATCTTACTCATTTCTGCATCAAATATAATTCCTTGTGCCAACATCCATTTTACATCTCAATAATAACTGTGGATCTTACTCTGTAGCACTTGCTAGGCATTTATCATGTACTACCTACCTTTCACTGCATAGTTTTCATGAGAATGTGACTCTTTTCAACTGTAAGTTTTTTGAAGTCAAGAATCATATTTTACATAATTTTATGTACTCCAAAGAACATACAGTTGTCTCACATAATGTAGGCACTTGATAGCTATGGAATAAGGTATGTGATAAAGTACAAGATTAAAGGTATGTGATAAAGTACAAAATTAAGACCTGCCATGAGCCAAGAACTGTGGTTGACATGCAATATAGTGGTGTAGGAAAGATACCACCCCTACCAATGCTTAAAGTAAATATGCTTTCTCAGCAGGTATAATATGCACACATGTGTGCACAAATATACAATTCCACTGTGAATAGTACATAAGCTTTTATTTTCTTGTTAGTGCTGATGCCCATCAGCTATCACTAATTTCTCACAAAGTCCTCCCTTCTCTTTCAAACAAATCTTTTTTCTTCTGACAAGCGTTGATGATTTGAGAAGTTAAAGGTCAAGGAGTGTTTCAGTTCCTTTTCCATTTTCCAGTATTGTAAAATTAGAGAATATAGTAAGAAGGGTGATACCTACATACTTAGTACTTCACTGAAAGAATGTACTAATTCTGAAATGAAAAGTGAGGTGGAGCCTTAAATAATCACCTTATCATTACCATTTCCTTCAGCAATTTAAACACCAGACCACTTTCACAAAGAAAGCATTATTAATGCTTTTCTAAAAAGGAATTAAAAAAATAAAGGGTAAATTTTTCTTTGGCTATCTTTTTATGACATATTGAATAGGATGAAAAACACTATTTAAATATCCTATAAAATACGAGAGCTCATGTTAGGTTACTATTATTTATTCTAGTTCTAGCCTTGATAGTTTTTATTTAAAAACTACAACAATTTGTTTAAAACCAAAACAGGGCTTTAGGGTTAAGTGCTTAAATCAGACTAAAGAGCAAAAAGTTTGAAGCAAAGAACATTTTTAAATAAGAAGAAAAAGTAGCAGTATTGGGTAGGATTAAATTTGTTTTAAGCCAAAGTTCTCACTAAGGCCCAATTACTCGAATGATGTTTAGACATTAAATGATGCATTAGTGAAATCTCTCCTAGAATAATTTAAAAAGGAAAGAGAGCGATAGAGAAAGCCCATCTTAAGCTTTTATTACTATAATATTATAATCCAGTACATGATAATAACTGGATAATAATACCTGGAGGTATGGTGGAGAATGTCAGAGAAAATGTCTCCAAAGAGCTGACATCTAAACTGAAACTTAAAAGGATGAGTAGGTATCAGTCAGGAAAGGAGAAAATGAATATTCTGAGCAAAGAGAACAGCATGAACAAAGATATGGAACCATGGAAGAGTACACTGTGAGGAGAGAATTAGTGACAAGTCAGTATTACTTACAAATGTTTAAAGGCAAGAAGAGATGGGAAGTAAAGAGCCAAAAATGAAAACAATAGAGAGAATTTTCCTTAAAGCTCTACTTATTCAGTTTCAAGGATTTTATTTTAACCCTCTATTGATAAGCTAGAATTAAAAAAATAATAATTTATTGGTCTGTAAATCCTATAAATTTGAGACTACTCCTTCATACAACCTATAGCCCTGAAGAATAAAGCAGGTGAGTTTTTGGCTACCCTATCTTTTAGAAAGCAGTTTGATAATGTGAGGTCCCCCCATATTTTCCTGCCCCCAAAGATTCCTGTTACAAACACTGTAAGAACACCAGCAGTTTATTAAGGATAAAGTAACCAGAATGTATTTTTACAACAAACAAAACACCACGCCTGAACAGAAACAGACTCATAGACATAGAATACAAACTTGTGGTTGCCAGAGGGACAGTGGGTGGGAAGGGACAGACTGGGATTTCAAAATGTAGAATAGATAAACAGGACTGTACTGTGTAGCACAGGGGAATATATATAGGATCTTGTGGTGGCTCACAGAGAAAGAGAATGTGACAATGAATGTATGTGTGTTCATGTATAACTGAAAAATTGTGCTCTATACTGGAATTTGACATTGTAAAATGACTATAACTCAATTAAAAAAATGTTAAAAAAAAAAAAAACCCACCATGCCTGATAGCAAATTCTTGCTTTACCATAATCTTACCATCAAAAACTAAAATGAGGGAAATTTACCTCAAAACAATGCAGTAGGGATGTAGTAAGAGTATGGTGAGTTTACAACCTAGCAATCACATAATCTTGTAATCATAATGAAATACTTGTCCTATAAACAATCTGAAAAGTTTGGCAAACTTTTCCCAAACTATGTCACATTTAGATTTTTTTCACTGTTCAATGATATGTTTCTAATTCATGAGGCCTGCTATTGCTAAGAGGAAGAAAATCTTACACTAGAGAATAGAAAACTCACACAATTTAAAGTTTTTTCAATTTGATAACCTCAACCCACCCATACCCAAAGAACACTTACCTGCTTTACATTGTATCCTGCTTTTGCACTAGTTTCAATAAACATAACATTCAGCTCTTTGGCTTTCCTCTCTCCTTCCTCAATTGACACTTGCCTATAGAAAAAAAAAAAGATAAACAAATTCTTCTTTTGGAAAGATGACGATATAAGATTACAAACAAGGCTCAAAAAAACCTTTTCTTGATATGGCATTGGTTATACAGGCAATACTAGTTTGAAAATTCATCAAGCTGCAATACACTTAAAATTTGTGCACTTCCATGTGTATGTTATACCTAACTAAACATTTCTTTTAAAGGCATTTTTTAACGTTTTGCTTTTACTTGCTGAGCTCACCTTGTATTTTTTTTAATTTTTAAAAATCTTAATAGTCTGCTATTTTCTCTTAATATCAGATTATAAGTATTTAGCTTTGTGATTAAAAATTTCTGTGTAAAATAATTTTTTATGGCTAGATAATGTCAATTTGTTACCATAATTTATGTAAACAGTCCAAAACTGTTAGAAATATAAGCTGTTTTCAAATTTTACACTACTATGAATCATGTTGCTATGTACATCTTTGTGCACTTTGCATCATTTCTTTAAGTTGGATTCTGTGGAATTCTACAAGTGGAACAAGTGAGTCAAAAGACATACATTACAAAGTCTCTTGATACATGGTATTAATTCATGTCAATACTTCTTTTACAGGGCATTTTGTGATACATTATAATCAGCAGTGCCTCTCAAATTGTGAGAGATTCAAGTGCGAGACTATCTCATTTATCTTGGCGTTCCTAGTGCCTAGCTATCACATTGGTGTTTAATAAATATGCATGTATTCTAATTAAATGAGTCTGAACTATCAGCTAACAAATCCGGCTTCTTACAACACAGAAAACCAAAGCAAAGCAAGAGAACTTCTACAAGCTCCCACCAAAATCTATCCTCCAATCTATGTGTGTGTGTGCCTTATATTCTACCTCTGGTCTTACTACTATGGAGGAACTGTCCTTACTCCCCAAACTTACAGCTATTTACTAGATTCCACTCTTTTCTTGTCTACAAGAAGATATTATACTAGAATTTGTCAACTTTCTAAAAACAAAATCATTCTCTTATGTAAGAATCCAGCTATTAATGCTTTACTATATCTGCTTGTTTTATCCTCTTGTTCTCTGTGTATTTATGTATATGCATATATATTTTTTAAAAAACATTTTTTTCTTAGCAATTTGAGAGTAAGTTGACAATCAGCACATACCTTTAGCCCTAAATATTTCAGCATTGTGAATTTCCTCAAAACAATTATGTCAGATGCCCTAAAATTTACTCCTTGGACGTCTTCTCTACTACAGTTACTCCCTTGGTGATTTCATGCAGTCTTACGGTTTTAAATACCATCTATATGCTGATGACTCTCAAACATGTATCTAGCCTGGACTACTGCTCTGAACTCCATACTCATACAGATAACTGCCTACCTAACACGTAATTATCAGGATAACTAAGCCATTCTAAACTTAAAATGACCAAAAGCTTAAGTCATATTCCCCCTAAACCGTCTCTTTATTGCAGTCTCTTCTACAGTCAGTTAATGACAGTTATTCAGGCCAAAAATCTAGGTGTTATTCTTGACTCCTCCTTCTCCCACATCCCATATTCCATCCATTGATATATATTCCACCCTGACAGTTCTATCTTCAAAACATATCTGAATTTGACCACTCATCAGCACACAAGCTACTACTCTCCCAGTCCAAATCATCATCATTTCTTGCTTGGAATAAAGTCTGGGTTAGCCTCCTCACTTCTACCCTTACATATTTTCAACCTATGAAAAGTTACTCCCTGCTCCCTGCTCCAACTGCCCAAACATTCAGAAAGTCTACACTTTGCAATCTATACAACCTGGCTTTCTTCTTCTTCTTCTTCTTCTTTTTTTTTTTTAACTTAAACTCACTGCCTACTACTCTTGCCATCATTGTCTTTATCAGCTATATAGGCCTTCTTGCTCTCTTTCCAATAAACTAAGTGTATTTCAAACTCTGTGATTTTGCATTTTCTGAGCCATCTGCCTAGGACCTTTTTCTCCTCAAGATATCTGCATAGTTAGCTCCCTTACTTCCTTAGTGTCTCTACTCACAAAAGTCACCACTCATCTTCTTGGTGAAGTCTTCCATTGCTATTCCATCTAGTATTTCAGACTCACCCTTGACATTTCATATTCCTTTTCCCTGCTTAATTTTTACCCTTAGCATGTATCAAACATGTATTTTTTAAAAAATCTATTTACTGCCTGGTTTACTCTCTGGAATAAAAGCTCCTTGAAAACTTGTCTTTTTTGCTCACTATCCTAGAGCATCATATTCTGAAACATAACTGATCCTTAATAAACATATCCTGAATGAATGACTACTAGTCTATAAATCCTGCACATGAAGGATTCCAGGCAGAAATCTTTTCTGGTTTTATAACTATGTCATCCCAATAAAATGGTTGAAGATTAGCTTTAGCAATGGTTCCAACTGCGGTTTGAGTTTATCAAAAGCACCTAGAAAGATTCTTTAAAATATAGATTCAAGGGCCCTACTCTAGACTAACAGAATCATGGTATCTGGAAGTAGGATCAAAAACCTTAAAAATTTTAAAGTTGTCCATGATCCTTTATAGTCAGAATCTTATAAGAGGATCTAATAAGCCACATTTACGAAGTGATTCTCAGGTTTGAAACATTTGGGAATCACTGGGCTACAGAAGAAAGAGTACTGAGCATCTAGGTAATTATATTGAGACAATGAAGCAGATGTATTCTGGCCTTTCCTCCAATATTTTACAAGAAAAGTACTTAACTGTCAAAGAAAGTGATAAAGTCATTTAACTTTGAATCATTTTTATCAAAACTTTTTTCTGATTACACAAGTAATTATTTTTTAAAAGACGAATAATTACAATAAACTCTTCTATACTCTCACTTCCTTCCCAAAGATAACTACAGTTAAGTTCCATGTATGCTTATGTAGATTTGTTCTAGGCCAAAGAATATGAATATATCTCTATATATCTACTATCTTATTTTTTTTTTAACCCGAAGGATATCATGCTATATATACACTGATCAAGTGTATTTCTAACCTTCATGTGTTACACAGCAATAAATTCCTCTCATTCTTTTTAGTGGCTATAAGAATTTCATTTACAAAATGCTACTACTAATAATAGACATTTAGACAGATTTTAATTTTTTAATATTATAAATAATGTTGCAATAATAATTCTATATACTCATCTTTTCACAATTCTGTGGGTTTATCTGTGGAATAAATTACTGGAGGCGGATTTGAGTCAATGAGTATTTTAAATTCTGATATTATTAAACTGTTTCTCCCCAATATTGTATTAATTACGTTTTCAATATACAAGAGTTTTTGTTTATTCAGACTCTTGATGATACTGTGCATTATCAATCTTCTGAATAATGACTGATATAACAGGTGAATATGATCTTTATATTTATGTATTCAAACTTATCAATCTTTCCCTTTATGGCTTCCGCATTCCATGTCATGCTTATAAAAAGCCCCCCACTACCAAAATATTTTCTTTTAATGCTTTTTAAAAAAATTTAAAACTTTTATTCACTTAAAAATTATTCTGGGGGAGGGGAGGGTATAACTCAGTGGTAGAGCACATGTTTAGCATGCACGAGGTCCTGGGTTCAATCCCCACGACCTCCATTAAAAAAATAATAAAATCAATAAATAAACCTAATTTCCTCCCCTCCACAAAATAAAATAAAATAATGAATGAACAAGGCTCTAATTCTTTTAAATGTGAATAGCTGAAGGGCAATAGTCTGACAGAAAGTACTAAGATGGTAATTCTAAAGCAATGGAGAAATATTACCTGAAAGAAAAATTGTAAATTCTTAAATTAAATTTGTAGCATTTCTGTACTCAATTGAAATAGTACACAATAAAGGAATAGATGCTTATAAGCACCCTTTTAGATAACTCTGGCTATAAAGGGAAATTCAGATATATAATATTTTCTTTAAAAATTAAGGTATTGAGGGGCTCTCCACTAAAGAATATATACCTACTGACCTTCAAATTCTCATATTGAAGATAAATAAAATAGTGAAATTTTATATGACAGCAAATCCAAAAACGTCAGAAAATGATTATCATAAAGAATAGATGAAGTCATACGCTGAATTTACTTTTAAACTAAAAAAGCTTTCTTGCCAATTTCAAATGAGGTACTATGGGCAGAAGTGGGCTTAACACTTTCACAAGCTTTGGAACATGCCAGATTTCTTCACAACATTTTAATTAATAGCACAAGTTCGTTACCGAATTTCAATATCTAACTAATGAATAAACAATAAACAGTAAAAGCTTCTAGTATTAAATAAATGGTCAAGACTATTTAAAGCATAAAGAATATCCAGTAGATCACTTAAGAATGCTAAAAGCAGATATCAAGCCACGGGTTCTACTGTGAATGTTAATAAATTTTGCATCCTGTGACTTGAATGTAGCTTTGCTCATTTGACTAAGGTATCACAATCAAGCTATTCAGTTCAACCTCACAGTCTGGCTCAATTATACAATTAAAAAGAAAAGAAAAGAATAAACTACACCACTGAATTAAAATGAATATTTATAAGAAGACTACCAAGCATATGCATTTATAATCATTATGAATACTTTTTAAAGATAGGATTTGTTTTTTAAAAACATTTTGTTCTTTAACAGAAAATTGCTCATGTTAATGAGGCCTAAAAATGTAAAATAGTTATTGGCTTCATCTGTCAACGATCTTTTCTTCCCATGTAAAAAAAAATCTTGCACAAGAGTTATTTACACATGGGCTTACATAAAACAAGAAACTTATTTTCCTTTCAACACTGAGTTTAATGTTTTACATTTCTATTTCAGGTTCCCACACTAAAGAAAAGAGGAGGTATAAAATTAAAGATTAAACATGTCTCTTTTTAAAACAGTTCTTCACTAACAAAAATAACAGGCTGCTTAACAAAGAAACCAAACATTCCATATACATACAAAATCACTCCATACCTCTTGTCAGCAAGATCTGTTTTATTTCCTACTAGCATGATGATAACATCACTTCCTCTTTCTGTTCTGACATCATCAATCCATTTTGTAGTCTGCTGGAATGAGTTAACATCTGGTATACAGGAGGGCAGATAGAGAGATTAGTGTTACTGCAAATGCCTCCCCAAGTGATGGACCAAGAAAGCAAAGAAGAACAAAGGAAAAAAAAAAAAAAAAAAAAGAAAAGAAAAAAGCACTGGAAATTGGAAGGGGGCTGGCACATTAGGATCCACCTTTATGTGCCTGCAACATAACTCCATTTTATCTGAGTACAACTCTCAGTGAGCTAAACAAATCACAAGAATAAAATCCTCAAGGTTCCTTTTATAATAGTTTAAAATTTCTGGACATGACCAAATGAGTACAATGTACTTACTATATGCAATAGAAAAAAAAATCATTTTAAAATGTAAAGACAGCTATGGCAGATAATATGGTGTCATGTTGCCACAATGCTTTTTTGATTACTTACACATATATACCAAACATGACAAAGAAAGCATCTCCAAAAAGTTGTGTCAGCCAGTAAGTCCCAACACATCCAGAAAAATCTGTAAAGCCTTTAAACAGCTTTCAACACCACTCAGTTTGCACTGCTTTTTCAGTTTGTGATCACTTTAACTTGATGTTTATTAATTTAATGCACTAGAATCATTTAAAACAAAATCCATCTTTTCTAGCCCTGGATTCTAAGCAGAGTACTTCAATACATTTTATAGCAGCTAAAGAAAACAATTTACTAATATTTTAGCCACATATGCACAAATTTTAAAGAAAAATATACCTGGTTGATTTGGTTAAAGTAAGCACAAACATTTTAAAGCTGCAAAACTTGTCAAGGCACAATAATGAACATACATTTTTTTAAACAAGTAGCAACCCAAAGTAAAGCTTCAAGAAAAGATTGATTGCATTTGGCACCTAACCAAAAAAAAGTCTGAGTGCAAACTTCCAACTTACAATTCTGCCTTTGCAATTATTAAGTAGATAAGCCTTTTGGTTGAGCAAATATACAAAATGTACACTAATAATATTAGTAGCTCCAAATCAATAGTTTGTTTATAAGAAATTTTTTAAAGAAGTCCAAAATGTGGTACTATCTTGGTTTACCTATAAATTATAGAGCAATATATGGAACTCTGCTTAATATTGCCCTAATATAGCATAAACCAATTTACAAAGACAATTTTAATCAGAGCATTTCCCGTCTGTCACAAATGCTCCATTCAAAATTTACAGTCACTTAAAATGCCAAAGGCATTATTATTCAGTCTTGAGGGAAAAGAAAAAGGAAGACCATTTCTTGTTTTAGTCTCCCATTAAAATTTTTTTCTTGGAGAGAAATTACAACGTAATTTGTTAGCAACAAAGTAGTCAGTCATAGAGTCCAGATATGATTCAAATGAAAATGGTTAATAGAAAACTGCACATTATGTTTTCTCTGCCTTCCTCTATAGAGGATGCTAGATGGGGAAAGCAGAGAAAAGTTGGCTAGTGGAAGCTTTTAACAGCCTCAGCAGAAGTCTTGAAGGATTCGGAAAACTTGGCAAGAGGCTTAAATGCAGATAATTTTATTTTAGAGAAATCTGACGTCATGTTAAATGAGAAAGGAGTGTTTCTTTCAACCATAATTATGGTGTCGCTTAGGGGTAACAGGATACTAAGAAAATCTTGGAGAGGATACATAATTGGACCTGAAAGAAAATATCCAGGGCAAAAAACCTGGCATGGCAGAAATAAAGCACATTGATACAAACACCAAAGCAAATATTTCTGACCTAGCTGGTCTGTGATAAGGTTTGCTAAAACTCATTTTTACATGCCAGTATAGAAAACAAGCACAAGACAAGAACATGCATGCAACTAAGCTAAAGAATGAAAGATTAGAAAGGCATAATTCCCCCCCACTCACTTGTGATATCATAAACAACAACTGCCACAGTGGAGTCACGAATGTAGCTAGGAATCAAGCTCCTGAACCGCTCTTGACCTGCTGTGTCCCATAATTGCAATCGTACCTAACAATAAAATCAGTCAAACAAGCAAGAAAAATAAGAAAGGTCAACCCGTTGCAAAATACCTACTTGTGATATCGTAAACTACTACGGCTGCAGCAGAATCACGGATGTAACTGGGAATGAGGCTACGGAAACGTTCCTGACCCGCAGTATCCCACAGCTGCAGCCTGATCTGTGGGATGGGAAAAAATAAATAAAAAAAAAAAACCAAAAAACCAAACTCATACTAAAAAGAAAAAAGAAACAATGTATTTTAAAGGGGGGAGGGTAGCAAGGAGGTGAAAAGGAAACTCATGCAAAAGGTTGCAGGGATGTGAGGAATGAAAATAACAAGTCCTTTCCTTTTTCAAAAGGAAGTAATACTCAAATTTTGCTTGATCTGAAGGTACATAACTCAAAAAATGGCAAAAGGAAAGATTTCACAGAATCATAAGTACAGTTTCCTTTTTTTCCTTCCCTATAACCTCTCTTTGAATCCAGACTGCAAAAGCAGACGCTGTTGATGTTCAAACAGTGCGCATAAAAGGGAAAAACAAAAGTAAATGTCAATGAGCAACCCAGGCTATAAGACTAAAGGAAATTAATGCTTCTCTGAAAGCCTCTCTGAAACTAAAATAAAATGTCTCTTCTCTATTGGGTCCAGAACACTCTGAAATTGGGTCTCCAACTACCGTACTTATGTTTCTCCCATACATTTCTTCCTAGAACATTGTATATAACCTAACAAAAAGGAGAAATACCTTTTTTGTGACCCTACACAAAAATGTCTTTACATTCTTACTTTTTCACATCTACATTCCAGGAAGCCTAAAAATAAGCATTTGGTTCTTTTTACCATTATAAACCAGTATACAAGTTTTCAAATTTTAAGAAATAGAATGCTATATATTAACAGATAAAAGAGAACATTCAAAAGAAAAAAACTCACAAACTTATAAGAAACAGCAATACGGATAAAATAATGTTTTTTGGGGATAGGTCCTGAAATAATGCATTGAAGACAGTCATTGTTTAGGTGGCAGGAATCTCTTCAAGGGAAAGCAGGCTAGAATACAGAATATAATTATATTGCACTAAAAAGGAGCATCCAAAAGATGGAAGACCAAAATCCAACATGTAAATACACATTGTTTTTTCTATTCACAGACAATTTGGTACATATCATATTCTGACAAATAAAACCTTGAAGTTCACAAATTGTGATACTCAAATGAAATCTTTTTGAATGCCTCAAGAGTAGTATTCAAAAGTTTTTTAGCAGCTCTAGTTTCTTCATGAAAATACTCTTTTAAATATCTCAATGCTATTTGTTATCATTTTTCCAAATCAAGACCACAAATTTTGTTTAACAAGCCTAGGGCTGGGCCATCAATTAGTTAGAAATAACAGCCTTCTCTCCTTTTAGATTTCACTTGGAGATAAAAAAAAAAAAAAGTCAGAGTGCTAAGTACTATTCACTCCAAAATAACAGTTTTTTTCAAGGCCTGTAAACTAACATTGGCAACTCTGCTAAGTACTTCTTATGGTGACAATCATCGTTTACAACTTTGATCATAATTTTCTATGCTGGAGTGTTGCAGAAAATTGCACACTGAATACATTACTCACTGTTCGATCCTCCAAGTACATTGTTTTTGATAAAAAGTCAATACCAATTGTTGCCTGTAAAACAAAACAAAACAAAGAAGTTAAAATAATAATAGTTTAATGGCATTCAGCAGTTTAAGGTTCAATTGGGAATTATGATTATAGAATAATGAATAAACACATAAACATATCATAGCCAAATAAAAATGGACACAATTTTCAGTGATATGACATCCACCTACTAAGCACTTGTTGTACATTAGAGATTCTTTTAAGCCCTTTACATGATAGTATCTAATCTTCATAGATCTCTACAAAGTAGCTATTAACATCGTTATTTTCCTTATTTTACACACAATACTGGTGGTTGGAGAAGTTAAATAACTAGTCTAAGGATGCAAAGTTTGTGCTGTGAAGTTGGGAATAAAAGTCCAGCTTTTTCCAATATATACTTCTACATACACTTTATGTATATATACTTTAAAGTATATTTTATATACATTAAATTATATATATATTTATATACCTTAAAAATTTTAATTGTGGTAAAAATACCTATAACATAAAATTAACTATCTTAACCATTTTTTTAAAAGACTTTTTTTAAAATTGATGTACCATCAATTACAATGTGTCAATTTCTGGTGTACAGCACAATGTTCTAGTCATCATATACATACATACATTCGTTAAAAGACAATTTTTTAAAGAGCAGTTTTAGGTTCATAGCAAAACTGAGAGGAAGGTACAGAGATTTCTCATATACCCCTTGCTCCCATATACACATAGCATCCCTTATTATCAACATCCCCTGCCAGAGTTGTAGTACATTTGTTACAACTGATGAACCTTCATGGACACTGATGTATCTTTTTAAGATAAGTTTTATCTTTAAATTGTGGTGTATATATATAAATATATATACATAAAATAAAATTTGACATTTTAACCATTTTTAAGTGCACAAATTCAATGGCATTCATTACATTCACAACTGTACAACTGTCAATACTATTTCCAAGACTTTTTCACCACCCCAAACAGAAACTCTGTACTGATTAAGCAATACCATATTACAGTGTATGAATATGCCACAATTTATTTATCCATTCATCTACTTATGGACACTGCTGGCTACTATGAGTTCCTGTTTTCAATTCTTTTCACTATATACCTACAAATGAAACTGCTGGGCTATATGGTAATTCTATTTAACTTTGTGAGGAAATGACACACTATTTTCTACAGCAGCTGCACTATATAAATTCCCACTAGTGATTTGTGAGAATTCCAATTTCTCCACATCCTTGCCAGTATTTGTTATTTTCTCTTTTCTATATAATCATCCTAGTAGGTGTGAAGTGGAATGCTACGTGGTTTTCATTTGCATTTCTCTAATGACTAACGATGTTAAACATCTTTTCATATGCTTATTGGTCATTTGTATATCCTCTCTAGAGAAATGTCTATTCAGTCCTTTGTCCATTTTTAAATTGAGTTTATCTTTTTTTTAAATTGATTTGTAGGAATTCTTTATATATTATGGATATTAAATCCCTATCAAATACATAACTTTCAAATATTTCCCAATTCTGTAGGTTGGGCCTGGTGTCTTTATCGAAACTCAGTTGTCAATAGACATATAGATTTATTTATGGTGTCTCAATCCTCTTCCATTGGTCTATATGTATATCCTTATGTCATTACCACATTATTTTAATTACTATAGCTTTGTAGTAAGTTTAAAATCAGGAAGTGTGAATCCTCCAATTTTAATTTTCTTTTTCAAGACTATTTTGGCAATTGCAAATTAGGATTGGCTCTTTCATTTCTACAAAAATGGCAGTAGGAATTTTGATAGGGATTGCATTAAATTTGTAGACTGCTTTGAGTAGTTGCTACTGACGTCCTAACAATATTAAGTTTTCCAATCTATTCATCTGTGATGTCTCTCCATTTATTTAGGATCTTCTTTTCTTTTTTTAAGCAGTGTTTTGTAGATTTCAATTACACACAGACTTTTACTTCAAACAAACCAACCAAAAAAAAAAAGGAGAAAGAAAGAAAGAAGCTTCCTCCTTTATCTCAAACTATGTGAGTGTATTTCAATTATGTTTCTCAATTTAGGGCTAAGTACTAATTCCATCTCACAACATTCAATCTGAGAATGTATATTCCACTCTGCTATAGGGTGGGATAATGGGCTTACAAACTTGAAATATTATGGTAGAACATCTAATTGACAAACTTGAGGAATGTACAGGAGTGGTGTGGCTACATTTAAGAAATCTCACTGGTAGAACCTCATTACTCAGTGTGGCTGAGGTAGCTAACTGCCTACACAAATATGTGTCTTCCCCTGCTTCCTTACTAACACAAACATTTATTTATATCCATACTTAATGTATTAAAAATATTACATTTTTCAGTCTTATCTGAACTTTAAACAAATGGGGTTGACTCAGCTGGAAAATGCACTCTTGTTTTTATTTCCCTTTCCTCCTTGTTCCTTCCTGGACTGTGGATACCAGGGCTGGAACTCCAGGAACCATTCGGTAACCATGAGACAAATTTCAATATGAAAGTTATATATTAGATCTTGTTAAACATAAAGTTAGAAGGAGTCTTGGTTCTGGATGACCACAGAGCTGCCACATAAGCCCTAAAACACACTACCTTAAGATTTCTTTTACATGAAAAAAATTTATCATGTCACTTATTAATATTATTTTTTATTTATTATAAAACACAGCCCAAAATAATTTTTAATGCTATAAACAGAAACAAGCATTTTCAGATCTCACAGACAAGAAATACAGATGTTCTCACAATTAGTACAAAGTCAGACTTTATGATAAAATGTACAACAGTCCCCTCCTTCTACTGCACTATCCTGGTTTTGGGGTACCATTCATACCACCGAATTCATAAAGATCAAAATTAACCTGAAAAACATAGCTTGTTGTTGCCCTTCTTTTGAGTTAATTTTATTCCAAGCCGAACTACAACAAAGAAGTTGATCAACTATAAGAATTAAGCCAACAGCAGGAATTACAGAAAGGATGTCTGGGAAACTAAATGTTATCAGCTATTACAGCATCGTGAATGCTACTGACAAGGAATTAATTAAAACTTTCATAAAGGTGGATGAGACATTAGTGTTACTTCTTGCTCATCTCCTTTATGGAAAGGCAGAAGGCAATAATTGCAGAAGAAACCAAAGGTAAGAGAAAATTCTTCATGTATTTTAACTTATAGCATAACTTATAACATATTATTTTAAGTGTTAATTAATTCGTTGGTTGGGGATGGGGATTCTACTTTGTAAAAAACAAATTCAACTGAGTACTTTTACAGGAGTTCACAATTCAAGATTGAAAAATTGCTTATCCAAATGTATCAGTGTCAAGATAATGATGCAAGGTAATTCTTATTTGTTATGGTATTTTATTTAGATGCTCTCCAGTCAGAGTATTGTTTATTAACCCCAACAGCTATTTTATAAAAGATTGTAGATGTAAGTTACTATTCTGCCTGACTTCCTAAAAAGTGATTTGTCACCTGTCTTGATGCCACAGAAGGCAGAGACCCAGAAACATCATGATTTTCCATACATGATTTTTCTAATATGAAAGCAATTAGTTAAGGAAAGTAAGTTTTCCTTTGTACTAAGCAATGATAATTAGTTTCTTTCTGTGGTCCAAACACATGTAAGGTTCTGTTGTCTGGTTGCTGCCTTTTCTAACATGCGAAAATAGAGAAATAATGAGTTGAAAAAGGCAACGACTAGATTAAAGGAAGAAAAAGAGTAGACAAATTAAAGAAGAGTCTAAAATTGAATAACAGAGATAAATAAAAAGAATGAAGAAAGGCAAAGGACCCCAGAAAGAGGATGCTGATAGATTCTGTTTTAGAAGGGAATCCTATTCAAAAATATGTTTATATATGTATTTATGTATGTGAAAAAAATATATGTATTCACACTTTCCCCTAGATATCTTTGTGCCATATTACATAGGACAGAAACTATATAGTCTGTGGGTTTTAAAAACGAGTCATTACAATGAGTATAAAATTTTAGTTATACAAGATGAACAAGTTTAGAGATCTGCTGCATAACATTATACCTATAGATAATACCGTATTGAGTACACTTAAAAATCTAAAAAGGTAGAATCTCATGTTAAGTGTTCTTACCACACTTTAAAAAAGAACCCCCTCTCTGCCCCAAATAAAATGACAGTATTTCTGGGAAAAGAAAAAAAAAGAAAAAAAGTCATTAAAAATTAAATAAAATAAAAATATAAATCAAACACTGGATCAGAAAAACAGTGCATCCAGTTATGGATTTTGTTTCTTTTGATAACAAACTGGAATTTTGTATAGAACAATCTAGAGCTTTAACTTAAAGAGGTTAAGAATATATTTGATCACCACCACTACCATCTTTCTGGACAAGTTTAATAAAGTGTCTAAAACCCACTGTTTTATCTATGCCATCCTGAACTTGTCAATTTGTAACAGTCTTTGGAACAAGAAATCCTCCTTTTTAGCAATGAGACTAGCTCTTCAATTATTCATTTCAGAAATCTTTCTGTTGTGTGAGGTGGGGGTAGGGAATCTTCAAATGATTCACCGAACTCTTCACCTAACAAAGTTGGCAGCTAACCACATACGGTCAATTCTTCATATTCAAAGTTAATACTTGATATACTGTCGAGCTGCTTTCTCTAGGTAAGGGTGTAGGGTGCTGTATCATCCAAATTTTCTTGTTAGAGCTTAACTAGTATGTAGAACCTTACCTAATTCTTACAAAAATTTGTAGCTCACATTGTTAATCAGTGTCTCCTATTAACGGCAAAGTACAGTATTTTTACTTCACTAGCAACAACTTTTTCACAAAGAATCAAAAATCTTTCCTTATTTGTCAAATGCTATATAACCTCACCCCATCAACATCACTGCCCTTATGTACATCTGAATGATAAGCAGCAATAGTCTAAGTGCATGTATAGCAATGACACTTTAGGTGTGCCTGAAAGGTCTTAATTTCACAGAGAACTAAGGTATAATGAAATACTTCAGAAACATCCAGAGAACTCCAAATATAGGCTTTGGTTCATAATTCTTTAGATTGAGACTCTGACCCTAGTTCAGATTTTTTAGCCTATGGTATTTTGTTCTACTCCCAAATATTCTAGCTTAACACTCTCAGGAATTTTCCATGTACGGTTCAATGATATCAGTATTTTCTTCAGTATACCTGAGGCTGGTATTTATAGTTTCTCTGCTGAAGAGAGACAGAAGCATTGCTCAGAATCAAAATGTATGTAAGACAAGACCACCTAGACGAGGGACCTAGAAAGTTGAGGATATTTGATCTAAATGGGTCCAGAAGAAACCGAAACACTCCTTGCTGACGGAACTATTTTTCATTTCTAAACTCGGTCTTCTCATAGTGTCTTAAGAAGTGGCTAAACCATCTCCGAAATATTCAAGAATATAAAAATATATATACAGTATATATTCATTAGCTTTTTAAGAAGTGACTTTCCTTAAATTTCAGATTTATGTTTTAGTCATTCCTGTTCTATGAATTTTACGATTTTTAATAAAACAATTAAAAACAAATTCTTTGCAGGATAATGGAAATGTTCTTATTCTGGATTGTGGTAGTAGCTTCATAAGTGTACATATTGGCCAAAATTTATCAAAATCTAAAGAATTAATATTTCTTTACTACTATCTGATTTTAAGAGCTTAACGTGTATTTTGGGTAACACTCCTTTGTCATGTGTGTCTTTTGCACATCTGTGGCTTGTTTTCTCATTCTCTTGACATTGTCTTTGGAAGGTCAGAAGTTTTTAATTTTAATGAAGTTCAGTTTATCAATTGCTTCTTTATAGATCATGCCTTTGCTGTTCTATCTAAAAAGTCACTGCCATATCCAAGGTCATCTAGCTTTTCTCCAATGTTACCTTCCAGTAATTTTATAGTTTTGAGTTTTACATTTAAGTGATTCGTTTTGAGTATAACCTCTGTATCTAGATTCATTTCTTTATATGTGATGTCCAGTTGTTTCAGCACAATTTGTTGAAGAGATTGTCTTTGATCCATTGTACTGCCTTTGCTCCTTTGTCAAAGATCAGTTACAAAACCTGTATTTACATCTCAGTTCTACCACTTAGTAGTTGGATGATTTTGAACAAATTGTACAAATTTGGACAAACTTTTTCCTAGAAAAGAATGCCGAAGTTTTTTAGTTTTTCAAGTCTTCAAACCAGAAGGCATATCCCTGAAACAAATATTTCAATTATGGGAAAATAATACTAAAGAAGGGACAGGACTCAGATTTTAAATTTACCTTAAAAGGTTTCTGAAAAATAAAAACGATTCGATAAACAACCAAGACAGAGGCAGTTAATAACTATGGACATTAACCATTTCTTTAATCAGATTCACAGTTAGTTATTACCAAGACAAATCATTGAAATTGAGTTTTTACACTAACTACACAGTAACACAGATGTAAAATACTTCCATTAAAGGGGACTTTTTATTTTTAATTTTAATAAGACTATATCAAAAAGTTAATAAAGAAAAAGATTTACAATGTAATTAGGGCCTCAGTGAAAGTACTTGGTTTTAAGATTACTAATTTTTTTCTTTTTAGCCTGTTCTTTGGTCTTTTGTTTTACAATTAAGTATTTTAAACTAAGATACATATATGTAACTCAGACATACATATAACTTAGATACATATACAACTGAGAACAGACATCCTTATCTTGTTCCTGATTTTAAAGAGAACACATTCAATCTTTCAACATCAAGTATGTTGATGTTAGCTGTAGGTTTTTCACAGATGCCCTTTAATACATTTAGAAAGTTCCCTCATATGTCTAGTTTGCTGAGTGTTTTTATCATGAAAGGCTACTGGATTTTGTCAAATGCCTCTTCCATGTCCACTGAAAAGACTGTGTGATTTTGTCCTTTATTCTATTCATATAGAGTATTACATTATTTTTTTAGGTTGAATCCGCCTTGCCATCCTGGCACCAACCTATCAATCCCACTTGGTAAACAGTATATAATCCTTTTTATAAGTTACCAGATTCAGTTTGGTAGTATTTTGCTGAGGACTATTGTGTTTATATTCATAAAGGGTATTAGTCTATAATTTTATTTTTGATGTCTTTCCCTGATTTGGGTATCAGAGTAATTAATACTGACCTCATAGAATGAGTTGGGAAGTATTTTCTCCTCTTCTATTTTTGGAAGTTTATGAAGCATTGGTATTGTCCTTTAAAAGTTTCATAGAATTGACCAGAAAGCCATTTAGTACTGCAATTTTCTTTGTAGGAAGTTTTCTGATTGCTAATTCTATCTATTTATTATAGGTATATTCAAATTTTCTATTTCTTCTTGAGTTAGTTTTAGTAGTTTGGCTCTTTCTTGGAACTTCTCCATTTCATTTGGGTTATCCAATTTGCTGGCATATAACTATTCACAGTATTCTCTTATAATCCTCTTTATTTCTGTATGGTTGGTAGTAAGGTCTTTTCTTTCACTCCTGATTTTAATAATTTGAGTCTTCTCTCTTTTTCTCCTGATTAGTTTCACTAAAGGTTTGTCAATTTTGTTGACCTTTTCTAAGAACCTTTTGGTTTCACTGAATCTCTTTATTGTTTTTCTAGTCTCTTTTCCATATATTTCTGCTCTAATACTTATTAGCTTCTGAATTAAGAATATCTTTATTTTCTCTATTTTTGTTGTTTTGACATCTGAGGCCTTGCTAACACTGGAGGAACTGGCCATCCCAGGATTTGCCAATTCCTAGAGAAGTAAACTTGCCTATGAAAGGGCCTTTCAAATGCAAACCAACCAATTTAGACCCACACTCCAACCACCTCCTCTATTACACTTAGTGCCACTATTCCCCTGCCCTAATCATCCCAACGACAGGTATGGACAACTAGGAACAGCACCTATAGCCCAGAGACTACTGAAATTATTCAAACCAGGCAATCCTAAATCTGTTTACCTGGGCTTACTCATCCTTCGCAAAGAAATCACAATAAAGGCTCATGCCCACATTCCCCATTCCCGCACCCCCATCTCACTTCCTGACCAACATCAGTACTTCTTCCATGTGCCCTCATCCTATGAAATGGAGTGTCCCTCTCCTCTTGGGATTTCTGAGTATAATAAACTATCTTTTCTATAGCCTCACCATACCTGAATAACAGTAAAACCTGTATTTTAAAGCAATTCCTTCCTTCTGCTTGCTTTAGGTTTACTTTTCTTTTTCTAGTTTTTTAGGGTAGAAGATTATTGATTTAATGTATTTCAACTTTTCCTTATAGCAGTGCTTTAGCTGTGTCCCATAAGTTTTGATATGTTCTGTTTTCTTTTTCATTTGTCTCAAAGTATTTTCTAACTTCCTTTGTGATTTTGTCTTTGACCCCTTGGTTATTTAGGAATGTGTTATTTAACTTTCCACAAATTTGTGAATTTCCAAAATCTCCTTCTGTTAATGATTTCTAATTACAGTACATACTTATTCTTGACATCAAGTATAGATCAAAATATTAGAATCCTAGACTTGGAAGAAATCTCTATAAGAGATCTCTACAATCATTCCTATTTCTATCCCAGATGACGTTAGCAATAATTTTTCAATAGACTTTGGAAGAAGAGCTAAAGAAATCAAGTGAAAAAGTTGAGAATTACAAGCATGATCAGTTATACTTTGTATTTATATAGCATTTTACAGATTACAGAAAGTGCTTTTATATCTACAACTGCATGTAAATAAATGAATTTTTAAAAAGATCTTGAATATTACTTGTAACACAAAACAGAGACAACTAGTAGGTTGGCAAAAACAAAATACCTGATAGGTGTTGTCAAAACTGTCATACATGAATCTGGTGATCAGTGATGTCTTTCCAACTGAAAGGGAAAAAAAAAGATTCACTTAGTTAACACATTACACTGGATTCTCAAGCGATTTTTCTACCGAGAACTGCAATTCAATTCAATAGGAAATACCTGCAATGATTCAAATAACAATTTAAAAACATATACTTCTGAGTTTGTTGAAATGCCTTTCTCTAGTAACAGATAATCTCTCAAGTTGAGAGCACAGGTGAAGAGTATTTATTTAGTTACAAGTAAAGAGAAATGAAGAGAAAAGATGGAGGAAAACAATTATGTTGACACCTCTAATTTACAAAAGGCAAGATATTTACTCGGCCCCTAACAAAAAGAACCAGGATTAGACCAGGAAGAAATTATAGTTAATTTCCTGGACAGTAACCTGGGAAAACTGAGGTTCAGGTCCACTTCATTCAGTGAATCAAAGCTTAAACTCTGGAGTATAAAGACTAAAGATCAAGAGTCCTAGGAAGGATACGAGGGCTCCAAGAACTAGACTGCTTAAGAGTGAGAATGAGGTGGGGGGTAGGGTATGGCTTAGTGGTAAAATGTGTACTGAGCTTGCACAAGGTCCTGGGCTCAATCCCGGGTACTGCCATTAAATAAACAAACAAACCTAACTACCTCCCCCCTGAAAACAAACAAACAAACAAACAGAAAAGAATTTTAAAAAAAGAATTAGAAAGCAAATTTCCATACTTCTTTGGCAGGGCAGTCTCAAAGACTCATACTACTACTCTGTACTGATATTTTTAGGTTAATTGGTATTTCTAGTGAGAAAGGCACTTGGTCAAAAATAGTGGAATACTGGCAATTTCCTTACCAATGGGCACACTATTCAAGGGCAAGAATCATAACCAATCTTCTTATTTCTCCAGCAGCTTGGCATAGACTTAATAAATTCTAAATTAATGTAAGAATTGTATCAATTATATCAATTAGAAAAAAAACTGGACGAATGAACATCTCAAATGCTCCTCAAAATGTAAATACTTTGGGGAGAAAAAAACAATACCTAGTCATTCATATTTTAGTAAGAATTTAAGTAACTTGATTTCAGCTCAATTTTTAGAGACCTGATCCTGGCCTCTATATTATGTCCTCCATCCATACGCCGTATGAAAACCTGAATGAAGAACTGGGCCAAAGAGGAAAGAAGCCCATACAATCACAAATGTCTTATTTCAAAAATTCTAAAAAAGTGGGTTGGAGAGAAGAGCTAAAGCTAGTTTCTCTAGACCCTGGTCAAAAGCAAACTGATGTTTAGGAAGCCTCTTTTCAGAGCAATGAGTAGACCCATACACTTGTTCATTAGTAAATAGTACATATAGTTTTTATTCTGTTTCCAAAAATGCCCTTTCTTTTTAATATAAAAGAGCAAAATGTATGTTATAAAGCAGGTGACACAGAAAAGACCAAGAACAAAGAGAAAATTACATATACCCTACCACCCATATATTACTAATATTAAAACTTTAGTGTTTTTCCAAAGTATAATTTACATTTAAGAATACATATGTACTTAAAGGGAAAACCCTAGAACCATTCATAGTAAAGTCAGGAAGAATACACGTAAATTAATCAGAATCTATAAAAAGTAAATCTAAAAATCTGATGAGATAAAAGGCAAAACAGTGGTGAGGAAAATAGCAGTGGAAAATAGCAAAGGAACATACATATAATGAAGCAATAAAAAGCTTGTTTGTTAAAATAGTTTTTATTTAAATGATTAAAATTTCATTATTAAGCATTTTAAATACAATTCTTCAATACGGGGTCCTTGTATAATTATTGTTCTTGTTTACCCCAAAACCTTCTATAAAATGGCATGTAAACTTATAATAATTTACTTAATGTTTGTTTTCCCTGGTAGATTATAAGCTCCGTATTTGTCTTATTTACTCCACATCATCAGAGCTTAACACATTCTTGGCACATCACACTAGGCAAACAACATCTTTGTTAAATTGATACTCAACACTTTTCCAGAAAGTAAAAAATACATACCTAGGAGTATTCAAAATAAATCTTATTTTTAACTAAACAAGCAATTTCATTATAAATACTTCTACTACAAAACACATAAAATTAATATATACTTTACATTTTAAAAGATGCCCAATGAGAATGACTTTTGTTAAATGCAAGGACTACACATTAAGTCTCTAGCTAGACTACCAAAATAAAGCAAATATTGCAATAAAGCTAGTCACAAGAACAAAAGTCTATGGCTTGTAAAGCCAAGGATGGGATTACCCCATGTAAAATAATGCATAAATATTTAACTACAAGCTTCCCCAACTATCTAAAAGCAGAGTGTTCCTATAAAACCTTTCACAAGTCAAAATGGCCTAAGGCAAAGTGGCAATTACCTTAGGAAACATCTTGCTAATCAGACTTACAAAATAAAATTAAGATAAAGCACAGATACCACAGACATAGTTCAAAGCTATAGCGACTTGATATTGAGTGCAGTTCCCAGAGAGGAGCTTGGCAGTGCCACTCTGGCTGCTTGGTGTGTGTGTTGCCTCAATAATAGCTTGCTGCATAACAAACACCCAAAAATCCTAAACACAGCAGCTCCATCCCCTGTGCTCCCCTGACACTTGTACATACAGCCTTAACTATAATCCTTTTCCTTAGGTTGAATGGGTCCTTCTATGGAAAGATGAATAAATGAATGAGCTCTGACTGTAATTACTTTTTGTCATTTAAAATGGGAGAAGCATTTTGGGTATCTTATTTCAAATTCCAGCATTAGTGAAGCTAACAGAAAATGCTCCATGGGTTGGCGTATAGGGACAATCTTTCCTACAGGACCACTTGGTAGTATTTATCAAAAATAGTAATGTGCATGCACTTCAGTCCAGCAAGCAGTTTGATCTAAACAGGAACCTAAAGAAAATAATCAGACATGTGCACAAAGATCTAGGTATCAGATTGTTTACTGTGCCATTATCTGTAAGAGTAAACAGCCTACTTTTCAATAGGGCCATGGTTATATAAATTATGATGCCTACATAAGGTCCACAATATTCTGTATCTATTCAAATTTTTGCTACAGAAATCTTAGTGCCATTGGAAATGGGTGAAAATATTTTAATGTAAAAGTCAAGCTGTAAAAAAGAGAAAACGTGTATAATTTTATTACCCCAATTTTGCTAAAGCAAATATATATTCACCATCCACAATCAAGAAAAATTAAATCAACAATAATCAAAAATTATAGTAAAAATCTAAACATCGAAAGAGAAAAAACTAAAGGAGAAGCTCTCTTAGAGTAAAATTAAGTGGGAGCAAGACAATTATAAAATATTGGAGGAAAAGGTAGCTAAATCTATACTAATTTCTCCTCAACTGTTGAATATGCACTATACTTAAACTAAAATTGGTACAGTTACTCAATTAAGACTCTGAAATGCAGAGACCCAAGAAGAAACAAAAAATTCTGTCCCTACCTACATCAGATTAGCACATATATACCCATTTACATATTTTATATTAAAATAAAATGTTTAAAGTGTGCATCATTTTTCAATATCCCATTTTATATGACTTTCAGTTAATCAATTACCAACACTAATGTCTACTGAAGTCCTTTATAAAGAAGCAGTAGTTTTAAATATAAAATACTATACGTTCACCCAAAAGATAACTCTCTAAATAGCATATTTTGAATTAGCTGACTGCAATGAAATATTCAAATATCCCATTCTGATGCATATATTTTTAAGTAATCTCTAAAAAACAATGGTATTCACAATGCTGCCTTAATGTCACCTCCCGAAACAGATATTCTAGGCCAATTCCAACATTTACAACATTTCTGAAATCAGACCATCTGCAAAATGCTATTTATACTCTCTTGTAATTCAATAAAGACTCGGCATTGACAACATTCTTAGTGAGATTCCTCGTCCATTTTACCATAACAATCACTGGCAAACAATTTACGTATGAAATCTAATCCCAATGATAGCTCTATATCTCCTAAACATTTGTAGCCAAATGTAAGAAAAAGATTCTGCTCACTTCTATTTCTTCATTTTAATCAGCATATACTAAATGCCAGAGATGACATGAATGCTGGGGATAAAAAAGCAATTAAAACATAGTCTCCGTTCAGGTTAAGTAGAAGAGAAAGAAAAAATTATTGTAGTGTGATAAAAAGTACAGTAGAAGTATGCACAGGATGTTGTGAGTGGGAGCAGTCTTTTATAATGAGGCTGGATGGTCAGGCAAAACTTCCCAGAGAAAACTGACTTTAGAGCTGAGGTCAGCTAGAAGACAGAGAGAGAAGATAGCATCTCAGGCCTTACTTAACAAGCATCATAAGCTACTCTATATTAGAAAGCCTACTTGTGAAGCTTTATTTAATCTTTCAGTTGTATCTGGAATATTTAAAAGAGACAAATTTAAATATGTAACTCCATTTATATATAGGAGTATTTTAATTCTTCAAAAACAAATCAGAAAAGAACATTTGCAATAAGCCATATACAGAATGTAACTCTTAAATCACAGGCTGATGAGATTTTACTTCTAATTCTAAACCTATCCCAACCTTAAGTCTACTAAGTGAATAAGGAGTATCTGGGGAAGCAGTTTCTGGGTTGGAATCCCAGTTCTGCCTTTACAAAACAAAACAAAACAAAACAAAACAAAACAAAAACAAAACTGAGATATAATTCACATACAATATTCATCCTTCTAAAGTAGAAACTTCAGAAGTTTTTAGTGTATTCACAAAGTTGTGCAACCATCAGCACTAATTTCAGAACATTTTCATTACTCCAAAAAAAGAAATTTCATACCCATTAGCAGTTCACTCCCCAAAACCCCAGTCCCAGCAACCATTAATCTACTTTCTAAATCTACAAATTTGCCTATTCTCCAGCCCACTTTTTACCAACTATGTGAGTTGTACAGTTCAATATTTCTGTGCTCCAGTTTCATCTATAAAATAAGTGTAATAATAATTCCTATATCACAGAGTAGTTGTTAAAGAGGCTAGTATGCTTGGACATGCTCAGTGATCATAAACAATTATTAGAAAGCATTTTAGAAGACAGTTCTCTTTGTAATAATCTAAGATTTCAATGGAAGAATGAAGATAATCTACAATCTAGCTATCCCCTAACTGAAATAAATGCTGGACCATAAAGCAAGTCTCAACAAATTTCAAAGATATGAAGTCATACAGAATATGTTTTCTGCCCTCAGTGAAAATGAGTAAGAAATTTATAACCAAAGACACCTAGAAAGTCCCAGAATATTTGGAATTAAAGTAATATACTTCAAACCCATGGATTCTTGGAGAAATCACAATGGAAATTTTAAAATAACCTGACCAAAATGATAATGAAAATACTGTAACATATGGTATGCACTATTCGTAATAGCCAAAAAGCAGAAACAAGTCAAATGTCTATCAACACATAGATGAATAAACAAAATGTGATATGCCCATACAATGGAATAGTATTCAGCCACAAAAAGGAATGAAAAACTCACATATGCCACAACAAACATGAATCTTGAAGACACTATGCTAAATAAAAGAAACCAGTCACAAAAGGCCACATATAATTCCATTTATGTGAATTGTCTAGAACAAGCAAATATATAGAGACAGAAAATAGGTTAGTGGCTGCTTAAGGACTGGGGGGTTAGGTGAATTGGGTGATGATGCCCAATGGATGCAATGATTGTTTTGAAGGTGATGAAAATTACCTAAAATTGACAGTAGTGTGGCGATTGTACAACTCTGTGAATACAGTAAAAACTACTAAATTGTACACTTTAAATGGGTGAATTATATGGTATGTGATTTTTATCTCTAAGTTGTTATTAAAACTGTATGGTGGTTGCTGTTGTATAATGTGAATATATTTAATGCCACTGAAATTAGAAATAGTTAAAAAGGTAAATTTTGTTATATATATTTTACCACATTAAAAAACATCTCTCACTAGTAAAAAAAAATGAAGATTTTTTAAAAATTTAATATTGGAACACCAAAGATAAGTAAAAGGAAAGCTGAAGGGGGGGAGCTGATTATTAAAGATTATAGTAACTAATTTTTGAGCTTCCAGAAGACCAAGGTATACTAATTTAGGAGATAATTTCTCTAAATGGTAATTCCTCACATAATATACTCTTCAAGAATACTTAGGATTCAAAGAATATAAGACTGATGTTTGCATAAAAAGAGAAGTCTCAATTATTCTACACCATATATAAATGAAAATTTGTGAACTACTTCATAAGTCTTGGTCATTTATACTGGCCAGATAATACTGAAACAGACAACTAAATATTTTTATTTTCTAACTTTTCTCCACAAAAATAAGCCACTATAAAAGATGAATAGGCTATGATAAAAGCAGTAGCTTAAATCAGATGTTATAATTTTAGTCACAGATCTAAGCATAAAAACAAAACAAACAACAACACTATCTGTAGTCACTATTCCATCATGGTAACAAAGACAACTAAGGTACCCAGGGACCACAGCAAAAAAAGCTCAGCTGCAAGTAAAACTCACTGCAATATCATAGCCAAGACATCTTCCCTAGGTGATGTAATTCTATAGCAAAACAGAAAATCAATTTAACAAAGCTAACACTACTCCAATGTAGCTAGCCTAGGCAACAACACTTAAGTTAAATAAAGCTAATAGCCTTTCTCTAAAGACATAAACTGAATAAAGATTTTGTTTTTCCTAAAGTTACAAAAAAGAGAGAGACTTACAACTACACTTGTACAACCACATTCAAAAACGGGGAGAATGAGTTTTGTTGTACAGAATATTTGTTGAAATAAGTAATTTCATATCTATGGCTCAAAAGTTGTTTTTAATAAAGATGCTTTATTTCTTTAAAACAATATTTATGTGAAGGGCATTAGATCTATGATATGAGTTTCCAGGATGATGAAATGGAGAAATCTAAGTGAAACCAAAAAATATTTCACTACAAAAGGGATGAAGACAGAAAAGATAATCACACAAAGGTAAAGTCCCATTGGCTTTACCTTTGGTTAGAGTAGCCACTTTTACCAAAGATGAATAAAAAGTAAATAATTTAATGCTTGGATGGCTACTATTTCTCACTTCAGTTCAAAACTATCAAGTGCTAGGGAACAAGGAGGTTGGAGGATGAGAATGAAAAACAAATATGAGTAAAGCCCTGACCACAAAGGAGTTTACAATCCACTGAAAGAGGCAAACATGCACACATAAAATAAATTAAAGAGAAGAAACCACTGTGCAAAGAAAGTGTCCATCCTCTATACTGCCAAAGATACCTTTCATCAATTTGTAAAACATTCCAAGGCTCCTCCGTATCCATAAGATAAAGATCCCTCCTTAGCAGGCATTCAAACTTGAGCTCAGCTTCTAGTTTCGTCTCCTAACTTTGCAAAACATAAATGTCATCTGACAATGATGGAAGGCTATTAGTTATTCTTCAAATATAACATGCTCCTTGGAGCATCTGAGATTTTGCTCATGTAACCTAATTTTGTGGAACTTTTCTTTTCTGGTTACATTATGAACTTACGAATTCAATATCAGATATGGTTCTGCCTGAAGGAAAGAAAAATTAAATTACCTTTCAAAATTACTTCCAGCCTAAGATTGTATTTCTACAAGTATTTTAGAAGGCGGCAGGGATTTGTTTTATTCCTACAACAAAGTCAACATCCATCTATGAATGTATCTTAAGGATAAAAGGATAAGTTAGAAATAATCTGTACCCTCAAATAACAGTCTAGTGGTAAGTTCAAAATAAGTACTAGCATAAGACTCAATTTACCAGCATTAACTTTACTCAAAAATTTTTTAAGTCTAAGCATAGAAATTTAAGGTAAGGAAAAGCATGATCCACTTTTTCTTATGGGGAAAAATAAGGAAAAATGGCAATGTAAGAAATACTTTATCTCAAATTATCTTGTTCATGTATTTATTTACTAGTTTACCTCTCCCAACTTACAAATGGTAAGCTGTGGAACAGGAACCTCATTTATCTTGTTCATGGCTATACTCAGTTTTGATCCCTGCCTGGCACTGAATGAATTAATCAATGAAAGAAACCACTATGTGGATAGCATTCACTAAGGTAGTCTAGAGTCTGCATTCTTGGAAAAATGAAAGTCAGTATAGCTCATAGAGACATACCTATAATAAAATTCGGTAAACTGAGGTTTTAAAACCAGAAGGCCAAATTTACTAATTAATGGTAAGAAGCAACTTTCTTAAGGATGAAAATATTTAAGTTAATATGACTAGTAAATTCTCTCACTCAAGATGGACACTTATAATTTGTATGCTTTTCTATATATTATATACATCAGTAAAAAGTTTTCCTTGTCAAAAAAATACCTAATCATTATCTGAAATAACATCATATTATGGGGTTTTACACACACATACACACTTAAAATATACACAGAAAGTCAAGTCAGAGGAAGAGTGGTTAAGTAGAGCCCAAGGTCCCTGCACTGTCCAGAAGGGTAAAAGAATCAATTAACTGTAGACTTTTATAAGTCATGGCTACATGCCACAACTTCTAGGGTAATCGCTAAATAAAAGGAAAAAAATGTGTAACTTCCCAATAAAGAATATGGAATGATTTTCTAAAAGACTACAAATTCAAATAAAAAAAGAAGAGAAAAAGAAACACTCAGGACAAAAAGAAAGCACATGAAGAAGATGGTAGATTCATTTTAAATCTAAATATATAATTGCACTAAATGTAAATGTACTAATGTTCCAATTTTAAAAACAATTATCAGACTGAACAAACACAAAACCTAATGAGTTGACTACTAAGACACATCTAAAACCTAAGAATACAAAAACGTTGGAAGTAAAAAGATAGAAAAAACACATACTATGAAAACATTAGCCAAAAGAAAGATGGTATGCCTATACCAACATCAAAGTAAATTTTAGGGCAAAAAGCATTACTAGAAACCAAGTGGAACACTTTGTGACGATAAAAGATTCAAGTCATCAAGAACATGTAACAATTCTAAATTTGTACACATCTAATTATCAAGTCTCAAAAACACATAAGATAAAAATGGAAGAACTACAAAAATAAATATACAGAGCCACAATCACCAAGGAAGACTTGAACATATCTCTTTCAGTAACAGAATAGATGAAAATTCAGTAAGGACACAGAATATTTGAACCACTTGAAGAAAACTGACCTACTGATCATAGATAGAATTCTGCACCTAACAAACTCACATTCTTTCCAGGCAAACAGGGAATATTCATTAAAACTGACAAAACAAGATAGTAAGTCTCAAGAAAATTAAAAACACTGAAAATATATTCTCTGACCACAGTACAATTAAAATAGAAATCAAAAACATACAGGAAACTAGAAAATCCCCGAGTGTTTGGAAATAATATACTTCTAAATAACCAATGGGTCAAAGGAGAAATCACAATAGAAATTAGAAAGCATTTTGTACTGAATAACAAAAATACTGCATATCGAATCTCCAAAATACCACTAAAGTAGTACTTAAACGGAAATGTACACAATTACACAGACACACGCTCTTATGTGCAACAAATATTAGCAGGGGAAAAAAAAAGTAAAAATGAGCTATATATCTCTCTCAAGAAGTTGGAAAAGACTAGCCAAATAAATCAAACTGTAAGAAAGGAAATAAAGAGCGGAAATTAATAGATAGAAAACATACAACTAAGAGTCAACAACACTGGGTTCAAGCGAAGGCTAGAGTACAAACACTATTAAAAACAAGGAAACTAAATTCACAAACTCTATGCTATCTTCAAACCCTGTCTCCATTCAGCACTAAGAAAGCTGGCAATGACATCCTCTCTAGCAGAACACTAGGTAACTCTTCTTCAGGAAATCTTTCTGGCAAAAAGACAAAAGAGCTAACATCAGAGACTTCCCCCAGTCAGACCGTCCTATAGCGAAGCTCAATAAACCACATAAGAGCTTAAAATCAAATTTTTAGTGTTCAATTCTTAAACAGAAGCAGATATCCAAGTATTACTAGTTCTTTGAGGACCACATCAAATAAGAAATAGAGAAACTAAAATAAACAGAAGTGAAAAGCAATTTACAAAAAAAACAAAGTATTCAGAAGAAAGCCATATATCTCATTAATATCCTCAAAATGACAAGAGAATATAGGGAATCAAAAAGATACTACACACAGGAACAATCAGAAAACAAAGAGTTCTTTAAAATGAAAATGATAGCAGAAATAAAACATCACAGGATAAAAGAAAGTTGAGAAAATCTTATGAGAATTAAAACAGAAACAAGGAAATGAAAAAGGGGCAAAACAAGATAAAATTAGAGGATCAATCCAGGAAGTCTAATATGAATTTCAGAGAGAAATGAAAATGAGTATCATACTAGTTAAGTCAAGAAATTTTCCTGAAACTAAACAACATAACTTTCCCGTTTGAAAGGATTTATACCTATTACTCAGCATATAAAATGAAAATAAACACATCATTATGAAAGATCAAAGACCAGGAGTCATAATGGCAACATTAAACTCTACAAGGTAATATACTAATGCCTTCAAATTTCTGAAGGAAGAATATATTCAACCTAGAATTCTAAACCCTACCAAACTTCCAGTGTAAGGATTGTACAAATACATTTTCAGACATACAAGGTATCAAAAAACTTTCTACCACATTCTCTTTACTAGGAAACTACCTACTGGTGGATATGTCAAACATAATGACGGAGTAAATAACAAAGAAGAAAAAATGTAATCTGAGAAACAAAGGATCCATCCAACACAGGAGAGAAGGAAATCCTCAAAATAAGGGCAAAGAAGATCCCAGGTTGACAGCTATACACCAATCATGGTAGGTAACTAGTATAAATTAGAATAGGTCACACGGTTCTGGGGGAGACGTCCCAAACCTGATGCATTCAAATATACTGAGAGGTGATCTACACTGTTGGTACAGAGTTTGGGGATAAATTAACAATAAGCATATAAATTAAACAAAAGGAAAAAGTAAGTCAAATAGTGACACAAAGGAAAACAAAAAAATATGCAACAGAGTACAAGTAATCAGTATTTGACCCAGCTCAGCTGTGAATACCATTTATCAAATAACAGTAACATAAAGATTAAATATTGATCTAAGCAAAATGTATGATATATACATTTTGATATATAAATATATATATTTAGAGGAGATATACACACACACACACACACACACACACACACACACACACACACATATATTTAGAGGATGGGGGAAAACAACACTGCCAGGCTAGTACTGCAACATCAGAAATGAAAATAATTTAGAAAGGTTAAATAAACTGTCCAAGATCACACTATAAACACTGAGGTCAAGATTAGAACTAAAATCTGATCGTCTCTAGAACTGTGTTTATCACCTATATATTGCCTCCCCAAGAAAAAAAAACGCTTAACTCTACAGTATAGGAACAGATTTGAGAATTTCCAAATAAGGAAGTTTGATATTTAAAATTACAAAATATGTTCTCCTGGAGATTTCTAAGAATAGAATGAAGTAACTTAAGAGTGGTCCAGTTTAACTGTCAAAGACAAGAACAGCCTAAGGAGACCTAACAACTAAATCAAATGTAGTATCCTCAAACAGAAAAAATAAATTAGAAAAAAACTAAAGAAATCTAAATAAAATATACATTTTGGTCAATAATGTATGAATACTGGAACACTGTGAAAAATGTACATGCTAGATGTTACAGAAGAAACAGTATAGAGTATATAGGAATTCTGTATTATCTTTGCAACTTTTCTGTAAATCTGAAACTATTCTAAATAAAAAAAATTATTTAAAAACAAAAAATAGAATGGGAAAGTGCTCTAAGTACTAATGTGAAAATATCTCTAGGATATATTGTTAAATGAAGAAAAGCAAGGTGCAGAATGAAGTCTGATATGTGTAAGAGAGAGTAAAGAATTATGTTCATATCTGCTTGTGTCCGCATAAAGAAATCCCAGATTGTACAAAAGAAAATAATATATATATATAATAACTAATGGAGGAGGGGATAGGGAATGAGGTCACAGGAACATGGGTGGTAAGTTGTCTAAGAGTATGTCTCTTAATATAATTTTGATTTGTGAAATGTGATTGTATTAACTGTTAAAAATAAAAGTTAGGAGAAAAAGTAGTTCAGTTAAAAGCCCTAAGAGAAATATATTAAATGACTTCTCAAAGTCTTCTCCAACTATGAAATGCTCTAATTTAAGAATTTTAACTAATAGATATTTAAACTATTAGTCACATTTATACTGTGCCGTCCCTGAAACTCCATGCTCCGCTGTCAGTTCTCTGTACCTTTTAACTCTACTTTTCAAAGCAGCTGCATTCATCACATTATATTGTATTAGGTACTATATATTTCTTTCCTGATGAAATACATATTTCTTAACAGGAGGCCCTACCAAACCATTTGACAGAGTAGTGGGTTTTGGTAAACATCTGTTAATATATTTACTGAGAACTCCCCATGTGCCAGGCACTCTTCTAAATGCTTTACATTTATTAATTTAATCTTCACAATAAGTCTATATGATAGATCCTATTATCTTTATCTTACAGATAAGGAAGTTAAAGCATAAAGATGTCAATAATTTGCCGAAGGTCAGTGATCAGTGCTAAAATATGAAACCAAGATTTTGTCCTCTTAATCGCTAGCCCTACTGATTAGGTTTCAAAACAAAATACTGAAATCATTCCCTTTGTCCAAAATGCAGTATGAAGTTAGAAGATACACACAGCTTGATATAGAACCCAGCAGTTCTCAAAATATGGTCCACTGACCCTCTGCTAGGCTACCACCTTTCTGAGGGTCAAAAACATTTTCATAATATCAAGATGTTATTTGGCTTTTTGCACTTTCATTCTCTCATGCGTGTACAGTGGAGTTTCCCAGAGCCTATGTGATGTGTGATATTAAAACAAATTGAACGCAGAAGCAGCTATGAGAACCAGATGTCTTCTAATACATCGGACATTTCAGAGATTTGCAAATACATAAACGATACTACTCACTAGAGTTTTGTTTGGAAAATAATTCTCTTTCATTGAAATGATTACATTAATATGTAATGGATTTACCGCTATTATTTTTAAATGAAATATTTAAATTTTTCTCAGTTAATTTTTGATACAGTAAATAATAATACAAACCACACAAACAGCTCTTCAGAGGTCTCAATAATTTGTAAAGCCACAACAGGATCCTGAGAAGAAAAAGTTTAAGATCACTGATCTAGCCAATCTAACTGTTCAGTATTCCTGGTTTCTGACATTAGGACACTTTTCCACTAGATAGCATGTTATAATTCAAAATAACTGATTTTAAAATGTAACATAAAGTGAAAAAAAATAGCAATATTAGACCAGGTATGTGCTTCTCTTTGAGATTACATTTCCTGATTTGTAACTCATAACATAGGTTTGTAGTACTATCTTCTACTGTAAACCATGAATGACATTCCTAAAAGTGCCTCTGCATTTCAAGACAATAGCCAGAGGTAGTAACAGAAGAGACTCCTCAAAGAAACTTCAGATTCAAGCTGTGTATTTCAACATTCCTTTATTAAGCCGTGTATACGATTGAAATATAAAGAAATCATAAGTGTTTACAGGAAGAGCACCAAGACTGACATCATTAATTCAATATGAGGCTTCATATACTGGAACAATTCTTCTTCATTATAGACCACAGAACCTTAAATTTTGAAAAGCTAAATAAAACAGTCTACATAACTTCAAATCTGTTCCATGAACACATCTTCAATAATCATGTGACATACTTTAGGTGCTATACTAATAGCAAATAATTTAACAATAACTTTAACAGAACAAAACTAATTTTGTTCAACTCAAAAAAAAAAAAGTAGGATTCTGGTCAGTCATAGTCTACTTTTTAGTGACATGGTAAAGCTATAAATTATTGTGTTTCCTGCCCCCTGAGCATCTGGAGTATCCCTGTATACAATCAAAAAAATGTAAGTATAAAATGTTATTGTTAAACTAGTAATTGCATAAGGAAAAAATGTTGACTTTTCTATAACGAAGATGACTAATAGCTTTAGTTACTATTAGATTCAACCATCATTCATTCATCAACTTTTCTGACTAGCAACTAAAAGCCTGGCACTACTGTAGGCACTGGGGAAAAAATGAACAAAAAAACCCCAGTATTTAATCTTCAAGGGACTTGCATTCTGCTGTGGGAAACAGACAAAAACAAACACAAATATTAAGATATAAATGTGGTAAATGCTATTAAGGAGACAGACAACACTTTGCCACAGATTAGTCTTTGAAAGCTGAATTGTGGGATTCTAAAACCTAAAACTAAAAAATTCATTAAGAGTTACATCAAGATGACATGGATTCTACAGACCTTTCCTAATGCATAAGAAAACTACAGACATTGCCCGTGAAAACAGAGATCAATCTTTCATTGTCAAAGCTACTGGATGGCATCACTTAGCAATATAGTAACTTCAAAAGATAATTAACCTCATAATTCCAGAGTTAAAAAGCATGTAAACACAATACTAAAAGAAAAAAAAAAAATCTAACAGGCACCTAAGGAGACATGACAACCAAATGTAATGTGGTATATGAACTGAACGGTGAAACAAAAGATAAAAACTAAGGAAATCTGAATAAACTATTTAGTTAACAATGTATCAATATCAGTTTATCAACTGTAACAAATGTATGCGCTAATGTAAGATGGTAATAATAGGGGAAACTGGGTGGGGCTATATGGGAACACTGCATGATCTTATTTTTTCTGTAAATCTAAGACTGTTCTAAAAAATCAAACCTTAAAAACAAAAAAAACAAACCCACTAAAATGGCTTCAGGAATTACGGTCGGAGTGGAGAAGTTAGTAAAGACTTACAGGAATTAATGAGAAGTCATAAAACTCTGCAATGTGAATTAGAACATAAATACTCAAGAAATTCAAAGGAAACCTGCAGATATTTATCATCTTTATTCATACTAAAATCTTCCTAGGACAGAGATTAACGGCTTTTTCATGCAAACTAAACAGCTCTGCATCACAACATAAGGCAGGCAGTAACATCCCTAGAGTGCACAATAAGCACTTTAGATCCAACTTATCAATGATGACCTATAGGCTACATTTTATATATGGTAGTCTCCTGAAATTGTCATAAAATACCTGGACAAGAATCAACCTCATAGGTCTTACTAAATCACTTTGTTAAAGAAACAAGTTTATACTTACTTCTGGAAAAACAGGCAAAGAGGAGACTTGCTAAAAGGGCAGGGAGGAAAATTATGTATCAAAGGAGAAAAGTGATTCCTCAGGTCTAACTGGAAGCAATTTTGCAACTATTATTAACCTACTTTTAATGCCATACAAGTTAGTATAAATAGTTCAAGGTAGAAACGAAGGCTCTGGATTTTTATCGGTTATCTTCTTTCCAATCAAAAGAAATAAATGTCTTATAAGCTAACCTAGCAGATAACTCGATGTCTGATATCTTTGAGGAACTAATACCTCAATGTCTCAATTTTAAAGACAGTCAGGAAAAGCGTGAGGAAAAACAACAGAGGATGATAATCTCTAAATTGTATAGTGTGAAGTTTGCTTAAAACAGCATAAAATTGTAATTACCACAAGAAGTATTTAGAGACAGCCTTCATAAAATTAGAATCTTATACCGAACATAAAATACAGCGACAGCAGAAGCCTGACCAGGTAAATGAGATAAAAATTTCACTCATCAGATACTACGGAATATTAACCATAAAAGAATCACTTAGCCAAAATGGTATAACACATTTAAATCTAATTTAGATAACTAGATGATGAATCTATGCCTTCTGTATTCTATTACTTCCTAACTCCAAAGGAAATCCTACAAAACAAATATGTTCATTATTCTAAAGCCTTCTCTCACAGAAATCCTAAATACATAATTTAAAGAATACTCAAGAAGTGGAATAATTAACATTTCCCCAGTAATTCCTGTTTGCACCACCGTGAGGAGAATCAGACACTGCTTCGTGTTAAAAGGAGAAAAAGGAGATGTGAGATGTGAAAAATTCCAAGTAAATCGATCATGACATAGCATCTGGCTGAGATCGGAAAACCATCAACACTGCTAAAAGAATTGTCAGGGATGAAAGTCAAGACAAGAAAATGAGGTTTTCCAACAAGCCACAGCCTAAACCCAAGGGGCAAAAATCGCCACTCCCTCAACCCACATCCACTCCATCCTCAAGTCGCCTGTGAAAATATATCCTCTGTAACCCAGACCAATTCCCTACCCAGGTGAAAACAAGCCAAGAATGTTCTAGGACCCTCCACTTCCCACCTTCCATAAGATCCGCACTTGTCCGGGCCAAGCCTCTGGGGAAAACAACGCCCAGATCCCACCCTCCTCCCGCAGGGTTGAATAGGGCCGGTCTCCCCGAGTAGGGCTTCCCGGGTGGGCCTCACGGAGCTGACGAACTGGAAGAAGAGCAAGGAACAAGGGTGGGGCTCAAAGAAGGGCGCTGGGGTTGGGGAGACGACGGAGACCGGGGAAGAAAGGAATGGACAGGAGGCTGGGGCTTTGCTGGGCGGGGTGAGGACTGTTGAGGGCAGGTCGACGGGAGAGGGCCGGGCTGTGGGGAAAAGAGCCGACGAAGTCGGGGACGGAAGGGTCAAAATCAGACAGACGGACCGTGAGGGACCGGTGGCTAAGAAGAGTCGGCGAACACCGGCAAAGGCTTGGGGGTGGAACGGAGCTCGAAGGCGAGGCCCGTAGGGAGCCTCCGCGGACGGAAGGGCCGCACTGGGGGCGGTGCAGCGAAGCCGCGGCCAGTTGCCAGGAGTGGGGGAGCCGCGAACTCACCGCTCTGCTCCCCCAGGAACACCAGCTTGAATTTCCTCAGCGGATTCCCGAAGTCTCCGCCCGCGGACATGATGGAGCAGGAGGACGCCTCAGCCCAGAGACCGACGCTGCTCCAACCGGTCGATGGAGAGGCTAAAGGAAGGGCGGGCGCCGAGCTCTCTCGGCCCCTGTAGGGCCCGGTGGCGGGGCAAGGCCAGAGGGCAGGGCTCCTCTACACAGACAGGCAGCCGTCGTCACCGCCGCCTCCCGTCTGAGTCGCCTAGCACCGAGCGAGGCCCGGGGCTAGAAACGGAAGGAAGGCGCTGTCGGAAGCAGCTAGGGCTGTGCTCTGGGTTCTCAAGGCTAGAGCTGTTGCCTCCTCAGCACCCAGCACGGAGACTCGGATGAGAGTAGCGTAGCCAGAGCCGCAGAAGCGTCTGGGACCTCTCACAAGCAGCGCCCCAGCTCCACAGCTGCCGCCGCTGCTGCCGCCGCAGCCCAACCTGCTGAGTGCGCGAGCCTCTGGCGCGGCGCGGGCGAGGCCGGGCGCGAGCCTGCCGCCCCGGCAGCCCTGGCGTGCGTGCGTGCGTGCGCGTGCGCGCCACAGCCAGTACCTTCCTAGTTTAGCCTGCTCTGCCGGCTCCGCCCGCAGCGGAAACCACTGCAGGTTAGGTTTCCTCTCGCGTCTGGAGAAACAAGGAAGAGGTGGGGCGCAGCCTGGGGCAACTGAGAGGTGGAATAAGGAGCACTTATGTCACTTACACTGTGAGCCAATCGGAAGAGGTCAAGGGCGGGCAGGGAAAGGAGTGATGCGGTGGCGCGAGAGCGCGCGCATGGCCTTCGGGCAGTGGAAAGCGACTCAACGTGGCGGCCATACGGAGTGTGGCGTATAGCAGCCTAAGGGGAGGCGGGGAAGTGGGGCGGAGGCGGGGACTGAGTGGAGATGGAATTGACCCCAACAAATGCGGGGAAGTTGGAAAGCCCTAATGTGTACAGGAGGTTCCTATTTCCTGAGCCCTCAGCCCTGCTTCACGTTCCTCACATCCACCCCTAACCTATGTACCCACCTTCTCCATCTTGTTATAATCCCTCACACGATATCCTACTAGGTACATTCTCCGCTGTTGCTCCCAGGAGTTTCATAACTACCTGAAGCAGAGCCTCCACATTTTTGCAGATGAGGAAACTGAAGCGCATAGGAAGGAAATGACTTACAAAATCCACAGGACCATAAAATGGAACTCAGGTTTTGTCTTTTTCCCCCATTGAACCTCCTCAACCTCATTGTTGATGAGTGCACCCTCTTACTTGCGCTGACCTGACTTGGTCTTCTGTTACCAAACTTTGTTCCTCAGATGCTGACAGCTCCACCTTCTACTATGATAGAAAAGGATTTAGGCATCTTGTAAACCAAACCTCTCATTTTACAGATGAGGTGAAATATGGCTAACGTGGGAAAACGGGTTTGCAGAAAGGTCACACCACAAATTAGAGATAGAGCCTGCCCTTGAGCCCCAGTGTGAGGAAGAGGACATTTTAAAGATCACCCATTCCTCCTAGAGCAAGGCTTCTGAATGTCCTGTGGGTGGACCGCCTTTAAATTAGACATCTGCAGCATGTGTATTTTTCTCTGGAGAGAATCCATAGCTTTCATCAGATTTTCAACCCAGTTCATGATCCAAAAAATCAAAGTTAATGTCACACCAAGGAGCCCAAGAGGACATGACAACTAAGTGTAACGTGGGTATAAATAACATGGTAACTACACTAAGTTTTAAGCTGAAGTGGATCCTGGAACAGAAAAAGAACATTAGGCAAAAACCAAGGAAATCTGAATAAATATGGACTTTAGTTAATTACAGTGTGTCAATATTGGTTCATTAATTGTAACAAATGTAGCATACTAATGTAAGACAATAATAGAAGAAATTGGGGGTGGGGAGAGGTTATATGGGGACTTTCTGTACTATCTGCTCAATTTTTTTGTAAATCTAAAACTTTTTAAACAGCAAAGTCCTACTGTATAGCACAGGGAATTATATCCAATATCTTCTAGTAGCCTGTAATGAAAAATAATATGAAAAGAAGTGTATATATAACTGAATCACTATGCTGTAGACCAGAAATTGACACATTGTAAGCTGACCATACTTCAATAAAAAAATAAATAAAACGTTCAAAAAGTCTTTAATAAAAGATAAGTAAATAAAAGTTAAGAATTATCGAATTAGAGAATTTGGCATCCACACCTTACCATACTTCAGCCATACCTCACCATACTGTGGGACAGCATTCAAAAAAGTTATCCTAGCCCCTGAAAAGGGCATTTAAAAAACCAAGTCATTACATTTGTGTATAGTGTCTTACCATTCACAAAACACATTTATATACATTTTCTCATTATTTGGGGGTTATTATTTACTTAGCTATAGAAATAGTGGGATCAAACAAGTGTCTTCTCAAACCCAGGGATGAATTGCTGAATGAGCTAGTATGAATTAAGGGGAGGAAAAGAGGTTCTTATATTTTCATCTATTCTGCTCTATAAAGACAACAGCTTTATCCCCAAGTCACATTCTCTATCAAAATTTACTCACTTCTTGTTCCTCTCAGCTAAGCAGCAGCAAGATTTTAGAACATGCATCTAAAATGAAATGGTAAAAACCTGAGTCGTGACATGGTCATTTGATTTTTTTTAGTATTTGATTTTTAAAATAACTTGTCAGATAGAGAACAAACTTATGGTTACCAGGGGTAATGGGGATAGGAAGAGATAAACTGGGAATTTGAAATTTGCATCTCTTGGGGAGTGATGGAAATGTTAGCTATCTTGATTGTGGTGGTGGTTCCATTGGTGTATACGTTTATCAAAATTCATCAAATTGTACATCTGAAATATGTGTAGTTTACTGTATAGAAGTCATACCACAATAAAGGTGTTTTTAAAAAAAAGAAGGTAATTTGTCAGGTCTGGCAAGGCTCTCCCCACCAGTAACCCAGAACCCTGGCACACACAGAGCAGCTAATATGAGGAGACTAAAAAGAAAAGCTCTGCAAACAAGTGAGTGGCTGTTTTTCCTTTTTGATGGTTACCAGGTTTACATTATGTTCCCTGAAATAGCCTTTAAAGTAACATCCGAAAATTGGCACTATAATTACTTCGTACTTCCTCCAGAACTTTATGAATCAATCTTCCTTGCTGCTTTGCTCTCTATAATCACCTAGACAGGTGAGGGAAGCTATTCCTATCATTCTGAAGAGCAGGGTGATATAATCCACATCTTACTGCAGATGTTTTTTAGTGTTTTAACCGAACATTTTGCACTGACACATACAGGGCCTCATTCTCCTCTGAAGCTAAATTTGTATTTATAAAGTGCTCTGTGTAAGTCATATGTTTTATCTTGAGAGATCTTATAGTCTAAAATTTGCATGTTATGTTGCTATGAGGTTAATCAAATGGAGAAATTATTTGAGAAGGAGAGAGAACTTTTTCAAGGACACTTTCATCAACACTTTCACCTCCATGATTTCCTACGTACTATTTTCTTTACTTTGAACATTTGCACCTCCCTTCCTCTTCCCATTTCCTACTAATTCTTCAAGTATCTTTAAGAAGTTCTAAAAAGACTTTTCTTTCTGCTCCCATCCCCACCAACAGTGAAAGTACCCCTGCTTGTTCTCCCATTGTACCCTATTCTTCCCCATCACTTAACTGCTATTGTTAATTGTCAGTCTCCCCCACCTGATTGTGAGCTTCATGAGGTCAAAGCTCATGTCTTATAACCCCAACACTTGCAGAGTGCTTGCTACATGGTAAACATACAACACATATTTCCTGAATAAGTGAAACAAATGAGAGGGATTATTTATCATTTTCTTTAAAAGTTGAATGGGATTTGGGCATGTGGAGATGGAAGGGCAAGATAATTTTGGAGAAAGAGAACATCGAGTTAAAATCATGTAATGTATTGATACTTCTTTCCTTAACATCACTTATGAAAAAGATGCCTAGATCAGGTCTCATAAGTAAAAACTGGGGGAAATGAGAGAGGACAGCTTTGGCAGCCCCAAAGGGATAGTACCTAGAGCAGTTCTCTTTGGTCAGTTTAAGAGATTGTTAATGTGAAGCCCATGAATATGACCAGGAATCTAACATACAGAAATTGTAATATAGTTACAACTTGCTTCTGCCCCTAAAGACAAAAAATGTTCTTGAGGGAGGAGATTTTGTCTTATTCCCTGTGGCAGACACTATTTGTTGCCTATCCGACAACACACACATACGCTTCCACAATATATACTGGAAATGACTTTTGATACTTTTTAGCTTCCTTTCTGCTAAGTTATAGGTGCCCAATGTGACCTGAGCCACTGGGAAACAAAGGAAACGTGCCAGAGACTTCTGAGATAAATTTTCTTCCTTGATGGGAAGATACAGATGAGGAAAAACTGCCATTTTTCTGGCATTGGGTGTGGTTATATAAGGACATGATATCTAGAGCAAAGATATCTTATGAACATTAATATATAATCCTGAAGAAAAAAGCCAATCCATTGATGATAGCTAAGCAGAAGGCTAAAAGGCATCATTGAGCCACTGTACCTACCCTGGAACTGGCCTTCCTCTGGATTTCCTTTTAGCAAAATAAATGTCTTTATATTTAATAATGTCTGCATAATATGTCTGTCATTGTTACTTACAGCTGAAAGCATCTGACATTCTTATCTTTAGATCCCTTAAAACACCTCACACAATTCCTTGAACATTAGGTACTCAATACTATGTGTGTGTATATTATAGTTATAGTTACCAAACTGGAACTGCCTTTTTCTGTTTACTACTCCCTAAAAAGGATTTATTACTCTTGGAGAGGCAGGAAGTCAATAAAAGGAGAAAAACTGCCCAGGTAAAAGGACTGAAATCATATTGCTTGTATTTGAAACAAATAATAGCTCTGGCAGGAATTCAAATTCCCTCAAATGTGAAACCCTTCTAACCTATTCGGCAGATTATTAGAATCATTGCTACTAAAAATAATAATGGGTCAATATACAAAGCATAAAAATGACAAATGCCCAGTAATTCAAGGTGACCAATTAAATAAACACAATTAACACAAGGTATGTTTAAACAAGTCTCATTTTAAAAGGACTATAAGAAAAAAAAGAAGGAGGAGGCCTCATGTCAAAACTTGTTTTCCAAATACCTTGACTACAAAGTTGTGCCATGGTAGAATTATAAAGGTTATTCAGTCAAGACGGAGGAGAAGGCAGTAGAACTTCAATGGAGTGGTTCTTTTTGTGATTATGGCCAATTCATAAGCTAATTCAGAAGATATTTTTGCTACAGATTGATCTACAGAATCTATTTTTGATAATTCCATTTTTCCTGTTCATGTGAATCATGGTCCTTGTTATGAACAATGTGATTTCTCAGAGCCTTAGATGTAAGGTGTTACTTCTAGGCTTTGAAATTGCAGTAGGAGAAGAGGTTACTTTTTTAACGCTAGCCCAGAATGTGTAATACCTGATGCATTGCTGGTGCACTCCTCTTCCCACACTCTACTCCCTACAAATGATAAAGTCTCCTCTAAGATGTACAGGAGAATGAATCACTCCACCTGCTATTAAGAGATAATCCCTCTCAGAGTAGAAGAGAACAACTGCTTTTACTGCTGTTTATGTAAAGAACAGAGCATCTCAGGACACAAAAAGGAGACCAATACTGTTTGCACTAAAATGCCAACAGACTGTATAGCCAAATTGTAACTTGCCTAAGGTGCCAAGAGAAACCATCTTTTTGTGAACATTTCTTCAGATTTTTGAATTTTATATAAAAATCAAGAGATATTAAATCATTACAGTAGTTTGTAGCTGAAAATATCCAGTGAGATAATAAGCTGCAACATCATTTGGAAAAATTTAACAAACTTCCAGTTTTAGGATGGTAGATTAAAGACATTTCTGCCTCCTTCCTTTTCTGAAATTGTTCCAAAACAAGAATAAAAATAAAAACACAAACTCAGGTTTTGAGTTCTCTAACCCAGAGCCATAATATTTTAAGTTGTGAGACAAAGATAGAACAATTGTAACTGACTAAACACAGGACAGAAAGTGCTTACTGAAGGGGAAAGAAACAAGAAGCAAGTCAATTAGGCAGCTAAGCAGAACCCCAGAAAGGCTCAGAAATGTGAAGCACCAGGTACCACAGAAGGTAGTGAAAAGGAAAGGGGCCCAAAACAACAGAATTGTATCAAAGACTATAGAAACAGTAGTTGTAAACCCATCCCTCTCTGTGGAGGAATTGAACACAAGAGATTCTAGGGTCATAAACCAGGCCCAATAGAAGACTAGGGTGAGGTGCTGTCAGAAGATACGGGGATTGAAAACCAATGGTCTCTCTCTAGGCACCTTCTGAACCACTGGCAGCATCTTATATGCCTGAAAAAGAGTTGGAAAGATCCTTCTCTAGATAAGCTGAAACATCCCAGAGAAAGGTCCTATAAATTCTGAATCTAGAGGTGACTTCACTAAAAAAGCCAGTTCACCACCAAATCATCCTATAATAGACCCATCTAATCAGTAAATGCCACCCCCCCCCCTTAAGCTTCCTATTAGTTTGATGCTTCTCTTAATTTGGAACAAACTGTAAAGGTTTGCAATATATTTGATAAAAGCCTCCAATATGAAATAAAGAAAATAAAACAAACAAACAAAAAACAGCAAAAAAAAAAAAAAAAAAAGAAAAAGGAAGATCTGTGATAAAAGCTATTGCATTTGTGAGGGAAGAGAAAGATCCTATTTTTTAAAAAGCAAGTCTGAAATAAAAACAGGCTTCCTTGGAAATTAAAATTATGATAGCCAAAGTTTAAAAATTAAATAATTGGAAGATAATATTACAGAAATGTTCCAGAAAGCAAGCATAGAAAAAAACTAAGAGATAGACACTAGATAACTTGATGAGTATCTAGGATTAATCCAGGAAACTCAGCATACAAATAATAGAAATTTTATAGAGAGAAAACAAAGAAAACTTCAGTGCAGAGATAATTATAAAATAAATTATATAAAATAATTTCACACACTGGGAGACGTGAGTTTCCAGATTGAAAGGGTATGTCAGATGCCAAGGAAAAATAAAAGAAGTTCATTCCAGGTTACATCATCATGAAATTCCTTATCAAAGACAAAAGAAAAACTTTAAAGTTCCCAGAAATTAAACATGGGACATATTGAAATGATTAAAAACCAAAGTGGCACCAATGTTATGAAAAATAACATTGGAAGTTGGGAAGAAAAAAACTTCTAAGTGAAAAGATTTTCCACCTAGAATTCTGTTTTCAGGCAAACTGTCATTAACTGAGGAGTAGAGTGAAATATTTCCATATATGCAAGGTCTCAAAAATTCACCCTTTTCCAAAAAGCTATTGAAGGAGCCAAACAAGAAGTTAAACCAAAGGAAAGGAAGTTATAGATCTAGAAATAGAAATCTTATACAGGAAAGAAGTAAAAGGTATTCCCAGGAAAGGCAAAAAATTCACAGGGCAACAGTTGTACAGCAGGCCTAGAAAGTAACCAATCCAGATGGAGCAGAAGGATGAAGTTAAATTTGACCATATAGAAAATGGAGTTGAAGGAAAACTTACCAGCAAGTGTAGTAAAAACTAGACAAATTAAAAACTTTTAGAACTATTAGAGTTTTAAAAATTATGCATGTATATCACTTTTATCAAATGTAATTGTATTTTATAAATGGTGTTGGGAAAACTGGACAACCACATGCAAAAAAATGAAATTAGACCACTATCTCACACCATACACAAAAAACTCAAAATGGATTAAAGACTTGAATGTAAGACTTGAAGCCTTGAAATGTCTAGAAGAAGGCATTGGCAGTATGTTCTTTGACATCGGTTTGAGCAGTATCTTTCTAGATGTGTTACCTCAGGCAAGGGAAACAAAAGCAAAAATAAACAAATGGGACTACATCAAAGTGAAAAGCTTCTGCACAGCAAAGGAAACCATCAACAAAACAAAATATCAACCTACTGAATAGGAGATCTTTGCAAATATTCGATAAGGGGTTAATATCCAAAATATATAAAGAACTCATACAACTCAATAACAAAAAACAAACAACCTGATTAAGAAATGGGCAGAGGAGCTGAATAGATATTTTTCATAAAGAAGACATACAGATGACCAACTGGCACAGGAAGAGATGTTCAACAGCACTAATTATTAGGGAAATGCAAATCAAAACTACAATGAGATACCACCTCACAACTGTTAGAATGGCTGTTATTAAAAAGGCAAAAAATAACAAGTGTTGGTGATGATATGGAGAAAAGGGAACCCTTGTGCACTGTGGGTGGGAATGCAAATTTGTGCAGCCACTATGGAACACAGTATGGAGATTCCTCAAAAAAATTAGGAATAGAACTACCATATGATCCAGCTATTCCACTTCTGGGTATTTATCCACGAATATGAAGACACTAATTTGAAAATATACATGCACACTTACATTCATTACTGCATTATTTACAATAGCGAAGATATGGAAACAACCTATGTGCCCATTAATGAATGAATGGATAAAGAAGATGTGGCATAACAAAATTTTTTAAAAAGATGTAATATATACAATGGTGTGTGTGTGTATATATACGTATCTAAAAATTCTTTTAAAGATGTAGTATATATGTGTGTGCATATGTGTATATATATACACACACAATGGAATACTGCTCAGCCATTAAAAACGATGAAATCTTGCCATTTGTGACAACACGGATGGACCTTGAGGTTATTATGCTAAGTAGAATAAGTCAGATGCAGAAAGACAAATACTATATGATTTCATTCATATGTGGAATATAAAAAACAAACAAAAAAATGAAATAAATGAACAAACCAAATTAAACAAAAAACTCACAGATACAGAGAACAGTAGTTATCAAAGGGGAAGGGGCAGAGAGGAGAGCGAAATGGGTAAAGGGGATCAACACTATGGTGACAGGTGGGAACTCAATAGTTGGTGGTGAGCACACTGTGGGGTATACAGAAATAGAAATATAATGTACACATGACATTTATAAAATGTTAGAAACCAATGTTACCTCAATAAAAGTAAATCAAAAAAAATTAAAATTAAAAAATGTAATTGAATTTTTTAAAGTACTGAGACACTTCATGCCAGGCCACAATGATCCTTCTTATTCCACAACTCTTTAATTCTTATAGCTTGTGCCACTCCTCCATTAAGCACTAATCATATGCTACCTTCTATTTTTTTTTCAGTTGGAGTATAGTTGGTTTACAGTGTGTTGTGTTAATTTCTGGTAGATAGTATAGTGATTCAGTTATACATATACATATTATATATATATATTCCCTTTCGTATTGTTTTTCATTGTAGGCTATTACAAGGTATTGAATATAGTTCCCTGTGCTATACAGTAGGATCTTGCTGTCTATGTATTTTAGATATAGTAGTTAGTATCTGCAAGTCCCAAACTCCCAATTTATCCCTCCATCCCCTCTTTCCCTTCTGGTAACCACAAGTTTATTTTCTATGTCTGTGAGTCTGTTTCTAGTTTGTAAATAAGTTCATTTGTGTCATTTTTTCATATTTCACATATAAGTGATATCATATGGTATTTTTCTTTCTCTTTACTGCAGAATAAATATGCAAAAATCAGATGCATTTCTATACTGTATTGTTAGCCCTCACTTTTTTTTTTTTTTTTTTTGTAATGCAGGTGTCTGACTTAAGCTTTCATTGCCTAGACATTTATTTCAAAGAGGCATTCACTTCAAAGATGGCTATCTCAAATGGGCTATAAAGTAAATAAAGAGCCAGGCCAGGCTAACTGCCCCTACTAAGACTCCTTCGTTTTAGAGATCTTGATTTCAATAACTGACCATTTGGGCTGTTTTTTCCTTCTGTGCTTTAAATTCCCTGCTCTAATAGCCCAAAAGTGAAAACAACCCAAATGTCCATTAACTGATGAATGAGTAAACAAAATCTGATATATCCACATACTGAAATATTGTTCAGCCATAAAAGAGAATGAAGTGCTGATAATAAAACAACCTGGATGAAACTTGAAAGCATTATGCTAAGAAGCCAGACACAGAAGGCCACATATTAGCCTTTCATTTTGGAGCAGTGAGATGATCTGGCATTAGATAGTGGTGATGGTTGCACAACACTGTAAATATAGTAGAAACCACTAAGCTGTATAGTTTAGAAGGGTGTTATGATATGTGAATTATATCACAATAGAAAGTAAAAATAAATAATTACAAATACTTTTATGTGCAAGCATTGTCGCAGGTATGTTTTCTTCTTTTTCATTCTGAATGAAGATAGGGTGAAAAGGGAGTTTTAATATTCATTAACTGGATGTTTATGTTAATGTTTATGTTTCTCAAAAAGTCAAAACTATGGAGACAGTAAAAGGATCAGTAATTCAAAGACAGGGAAGGTTGAATAGGTGATTTTTAGGGCAGTGAAACTACTCTTTATGGTATTGTAATGGTGGATAAATGTCATTACACATTTGCTCAAATTCATAAAATGTACAATACCAAGAATGAACTATGATAAACTATGGTTTTTGGGTGACAATAATATATCAATGTCAGTTCATCAGTACTAACAAATGTACCACTCTGGTGGGAAATGTTGATTATGGGAGAGGTTACATATGTGTTGAGCAGGAGATACACGGGAAATCTCTGCACCTTCCTCTCAGTTCTGCTATAAATATAAAACTGCTCTAAAAAAAGAATCTATTAAAAAGTAACAGTACAACAAATGCCCATGAACCTATTCTCAAGTCTGCATACATTGTTTACTGCACTTCAACATGTATTATGGACAAATGAAATACAAGGCAATGTGCTTTGCAGACATAGTAAACAATTTTATAGTTCCTGGGGGAAAGAAGGTGGGAAGGAATAAATTTGGGAGTTGGAGATTTGCAAATGTTAACCACTATATATAAAAATAGATGAAAACCAAATTTCTTCTGTATAGCACAGTAAACTATATTTGAGATCTTGTAGTGACTTTTAATGAAGAAGAATATGAAAACGAATATATGTATATATATGCATGACTGGGACATTATGCTGTATACCAGAAATTGATACATTGTAACTGACTATACTTCAATTTAAAAATAAATAAATAGACAAATTGAAAAAAAAAAAACAAGTCAATGTACTTTGTTCTGAAGAAAGGGGAGAGAAAAAAAACATGAAGGTCAACTTCACATAAACAAATCCTGTCTTATTTGGTTCCCCATACCTATTACCATTGATTTACTATATGCTTTAGGAGGCAAAGTAAGTTTATTTTTGTAATCCCCAAAGTCAATTTAGCTCTCAGTAACAAAAAACAAAATAAATTTCTAAAGACATTTCTAACTTCTTTGCTAAATCTCTTCTTTCTATACACTAAACATTTTACATTAAAAATGTATAATAAACAGATAAACAGTTGTTTATTTGGGAACTTAATAAATTAGCAATTTATTATCCAATCAATGAGGTACTTGTGGGGATAGTTTGACATTTATTCTGCCATTGGGGAGGTTACAATGTAGTTGAAGAGAAAAGACATACGAAAAGTTAAATAATAAAGATTTGAACAACATTTCAAAACAATAGAGATCTCACAAAGCACTGCATGACCAATTGCCAAATAAAGTACAAAGGCAATTTACCAGTGTAAGGGATTAGAGGAGACAGAGTTACCTCGTGATCCATCATGTTTATGACAAGGGTGAAATCTCAGCTGCATCTTGGCAAACTGGCAGAATTTAACTAGATGGGAGAGAAGGAGAAAAAGGTAAAAGTACTGAAACTTGTATAAAAATCTTTTAATAACTATAAAGAACCAGTGTAAATATATATCTTCAAGTCTCTTGAATATCATTACTATTAGGACTCTCCCCTTGGGATAAAAATGCCAGCACTGGACAGTAGATTCAGGCTGAAAATTCTCATTATTTTCATAAGTAAAAGCAAGAAGTTTCCATATCACTGTTCCTAAAATCTGTCTTCCTGGCTTCATCTGACATGGTAATTATTATTTTTGTTGCCCAGATCTGAGACTCTCAAGGTTAGTGCTCAGTCTTTTGAGAGGAGACTAGCAAGAGCATCTACATTGCGGCTGTAGTCCAACGTGGACAACATGTGCCCTTTGTCCACACTCCACTGTAGTCTAGCGAGGGGGAAAAAAAAGACACTGTTTTCTTTGTTATCCATTTACTAACATTATCAGTTAGGACTCTTTCACCAGGAAGAAAGAGAAAACTCAACTCCAAATAGTTTAAACAATACAGCAAGTCATATAAAGAAGTTCCAAGCTAGAGCAGCTTCAGAGTTGGTTAATTTCCATCCAGCAATGTCTGCAAAGACCAGCTTCTTTTGTCTTTCTGCTCTGCTTTCCTCAATATATTGACTTTGCCCTTAGATACTAGCTTCCCCAATAATCACAAGATGGCTGTCATAGTTCAAGTTGACACATCTAGACACTATAAAGTCCAAAGAGAGGAGATCCTTCTATGTATCTCTAAGTGAAAAATTTTCCTTAGAATCTCCCAAGCAGACTCCCCATTACATCTCACTGGCCAGAATTTCTTCATATACCCATCCTAAATCTGTCACTGGCCAAGAGAAATGGAATTACTATGACAAAAACAAAAGGGTATGGCTGTGTGGAGGGAGATGGATTATTATAATAAAATTACAATTTTGTAATACGGAAGAAAAAATGGAAAGTGATATTTGGCAGTCCACCACCAATGTTCACTACGTTAACACACAAATTCAGTTTCAAGTATGCTCTGCCCTGAGACAGTCATTTATGAATTCTACAGACACTTTTACCTACTGTATACCAAGCACTGTGCTTTCCTATTGGAAAGATAAGGCAGAAAAAGATTTGGTCCATATTCTTGAGTTTATATCAATCTCTTGGTAAGACAGATATGTAAAAAAAAATGTAAGTTAGAATGAAGTAAGTAATAGAGATGCAGGTACATTGAAACACTATTTAACTTGCAAGATCTGATAAGAAGAGTATATTATGATCTATAGACTTCAGAAATCATGTATATATTTCATATTTCATCCACCACTTTGAAACTTAATAAGATATGCGTGAATCTTACTTTCTCCCTCCAAAAAGAACAGGATTTATCTGCTAATTTGATGAGTTTTCTATTTGCATTTTATTACAGCCAGAGCCCAAGAGAAGAACCACTGATGATGATTAGCATTTTTACTACATCCCTTTTGTATTATTTGATAGAGAACATAACATTAGTATCTGAACTACTAACCCTTTTACCTATAAACTCATAAATTAGAGAAGGAAATTATTCACACTGCAAAACAATTCATCAATTACAAAAGGGTCACAGGCTTCCTTTAAGTACATCTTCTCAAGTGTTTGTTTAGAGATCATTAAATTCCATTAAATTCTTAACAGAAGGCAAAACCAAAAGCTCAAGTATAATAAACCACTATTGATTAAATATCAATCACAAATTAAGATAAAGCAAGTTTGAAATTATAATGAGAAAAGGGCATTTAGGTGTCTAGCTTTCTAATTTTTAGCTTGACCATAGAGAGAAAAAGTACTGGACAGTCCTGTTCAATACCAGCTATTTATACTTTGGTAACACTGAACAGGCAAAAGCCATGCAGATTCCAAGACAAAGCTTTACTTCAGAAGTAGGACTCTGTTCTTCTTACAAATAAAAATATCTGAAAGGGACCAAAACTCAAAATTCAAAGAAACAAACTACAGAGAGATTGACAGTCAGTTCTACATAGCAATATTTCTATACATATAATTTTCACTTGCTTACATATAATTTCAGTGTCCTGCTTTATATCTTCTAATATTATAAATTCTTTGAGGATACACCTTCAGTTTGAACTACAAAACCTAGCCCAATGTTTTACTCTTATGGTATTCAATAAATACACATTAAGCTGGAATAATGAATCAGCTGATCATCTAGCTAATTTTTACTAGAGACCATAAACCAGGTAATCCAGGCAATAAAATCTCACTTTAGGCCTTAAACTTTATATAATATTAGTCATTTATACTGATAATATTTTTTAATTGAAATATAGTTGATTTACAATGTTTCAGTTATACAGCAAAGTGATTCAGTTATATAAATATATATTCTTTTTCAGATTCTTTTCCATTTAGGTTATTACAATATGTTGAATATAGTTCCCTGTGCTATGTAGTGGGTCCTTGTTATTTATCTATTTTATGTATAGTAGTGTGTATCTGTTAATCCCAAATTCCAAATTAATCCCTCCCCCCCCTAAAAAAAGTGTATTTTTTTAAAATTCTGGTTTTGAATAGAACACTGGATTTTAGTCCAGCTATCATTAATTTCTAGTGACCTTGAGCCCTCAGGCTCCCTACTCTCAATAGACATCAATTTCTCCATCTCTAAAATGAGATGGGGCATATGACTTTGGATTTGGCAATGGTCTTTTTTCATTCTTTTCTTTCTTCCTTCCTTCTTTCCTTGCTTCCTTCCTTCCTTCCTTTTTTTTTTTTTTTTTTTTAAAGCCTAAGACTTTATTTGCCATCCAAGACCTGGCGTCCCATTACTACTTGCCCTCCTGCAAAGGCTCAGAAGATCTTCACCGACTCTGGCTGCAGGTCCCTGCCCACCTCAGTAGTTTCTTACATATGACACCAAAAGCACAGGCAACAAGAGAAAAAGCAAATAAATTTGACTTGGCTAAAATGAAAATTTTTTTGTGTATCACAAATACAATCCACAGAATGGGAGAAAATATTTGCTAATCATATATCTGATAAGGGTTTAGTATCTAGAATATATAAATAACTCCTATAATTCGACAGTTCAAAAATGGGCAAAGGACTTGAATAGAAATTTCTCCAGAGAATATATACAAATGACCAATAAGTACAAGGAAAGATGCTCAACATCATTTGTCATTAGGGAAACGCAAAACAAAGTTACCATGAGATACCATTTTATACCTACTAGGTTGGCCATACAAAATAAAAATAAAAATTGGAAAATAACAAGTGTTGGTGAAGATGTGGAGAAATTGGAGCCCTTATCCATTGTCTGTGGGAATGTAAAATGGTATGGCTGCTGTGGAAAACAATATGACAGTTCCTCAAAAAGGTAAAACATAGAATTACCGTATGACCCAGCAATTCCACTCCTAAGTATATACTCAAAAGAACTGAAAGCAGGGAATCAAACAAAATACTCTTATGGGAGTGTTCACGGTAGTGTTATTCACAATAGCCAAAAGTTAGAAACATCCAAGTGTCCATTAGCTAAGGGATGGATAAACAAATTGTAGTATATACATACAATGGAATATTAGTCAGCCATAAAATGAAATGAAGTACTGATACATGCTATAATATGGATGAACCTTAAAAACATTATGCTAAGGAACTAAGTCAGACACAAAAAATGACATATATTGCATAATTCCACTTACATGAAATATCTAGAATAGGCAAACTCAAAGAGACAGAAAATAAGATTAGAGATTACCAGCAGATGGCCAAAGAGGTAATGGGGAGTTATTGCCTCATCAGTAGAGTTTCTGTTTGGAATGACAAAAAATTTTGGAAATTATAGATAATGATGGTTGCACAATATTGTGAATGTAATTAATACCATTTTAAAACGGTTAAAATGGATTTGCAGCAAGATGGATGGACCTGGAGGGTATTATGCTTAGTGAAATAAGTCAGAGAAAGACAGACTGTATGTTTTCACTTACATGTGGAATCTGAAAAATAAAACAAACTAATGACTATAACAAAACAGAAACAGACTTACAGATACAGAAAACAAATTAGTGGTTACCATTTGAGAGAGGGGTGAGGGAGGGGCAAGATAGGTTAAGCGTATTAAGATGTATGAACTACTAGATACAAAATAAATAAGATACAAGGATGTAATGTATAATACAGAGAATATAGCCAATATGTTACAATAACTTTAAATGGAGTATAATCTATGTTGTAAACTTGAAACCAATATAACATTGTAAATCAACCATACTAAAATAAAAGTAATAAAAATGGTTAGGAGGGGGAGGGTATAGCTCAAGTGGTAGAGCACATGCTTAGCATATCCGGAGTGCTGAGTTCAATCCCCAGTATCTCCTCTAAATGTAAGTAAGTAAATAAACCTTAATACCTCCCTCTCAAAATACAAAATATGGTTAAAAAGAAAATGCTACATACATTTTCACACACACACACACAAATGAAAAAACAACAAAAAATCCCCCCAAAAACCTGGGCTTAGGACTTGGTAAAACAGTTCACATTTGTGACTGCTGTGCCAATTGTAATTATTAATAGTATCCCCTTAGGCTTTCAAAGCTGTCCCAGTGTGAACAATAAATTATATGGTCGCCCTATGTCTAAGGATCTGATTTTAAGCGGTTCTGAGATCCTAACCACACGGCATTAGGACCTTGGAAAGGTTTTGTGATGACATCACTTCTGTAAAACTAAAACCTTTTAGAGAACTGGAGGCAGCGCAGATCTCTGCGCTTCACACCAACGCCCCTTATCAAGCGGCAAATCGCTCTTTCCATTGGGTCGGGATAACGCTCGACTAAGGATAGACACTGCGAGGGTATAAGAGGAGGCTTAAGAGCAAACGACCCCACCCTCCTCTGCCCAGCCACACTCAGCATGGCTGCCCCTGTTCTAAGTGGGGGAGGGAAGCACCACGTCTCCCAGGCTCCAAAGGGGCGGGCCCTAGGAGCCAAACGAGCTTCAGCGAACCAATGGGGAGAGGCTGGGGGCGGGAACTTGCCGGAGGCGTGGGCAAGGGGGACGTGTGGGTAGCTTGGGCCCGGCGCGCCTTCTGGGCATTTGAGGTTGCCACGTTATTCCCAGTTTTTGTGGCTGGATTTTGCCCAGTAGGGTGCCAACGTCAGCGCTTCCGGGTTGAACTTAAACGGAGCTGATGAGTCCCCACCCTATCTAGTGCTTGTCCCTCCCCGTCAAAGCCAGCCCTTGTCTATACCCAGCTAGCCCCTCCCTCGCTTTTGAGATGACTCATATTTATATCCTACTCCACGTTAAACTGGCGGCACCAGGTGTGGCCTAAGACGTTTGAACTTAAATGATTTTTTTTTCCTGATTATAAAAACATACTTAAAGGAGAAGGTATAGCTCAGTGGTAGAGTGCGTGCTTAACGTGCAGGAGGTCCTGCGTTCAATCCCCAGTACCTCTATTAAAAATAAATAAATAAATCTAATTACCTCTCCCCCCAAAACAAACGAACAGTAAAAAATAAAAACATGTTCATAGTGTGGAAAACTGAGGAACTGCGAAAAACATAATGAAAATTAAAATGCCATTATACGACCAACAAGAAATAATCATGATTAATTTTTGTCATTCTTCCTTTTCCCCCCATGTATCTATTTTAACACAATTAGGGCAATGCTGTATAGTTACGTATTGTTTGTTACCAACCAAGTATATTTTTCTTCCTTCATTTTAATTGAATATATAGTATAAAATATTCCACAGCTGAATGTGCTGTAATTTTCATATTTCTCCAATGGGCATTTGAACACTTGGAACTAGCAGATTGAAGGTTGGGCAGGTAGGTAAGAAGAGACAGCTAAGAAGTGGCTAGTCTGCAACATGATCTTCCCTCGTAAAGTGGTTCCACAAGAATTAAAAGACTTTAGAGCCTTTAGAGTCTTAGGACTCTGGAGTATTACAATCTTGAGAAACTCAGAATCATATTATCTTGGTGTGGTAAGGACCTCTGAAGAAACAAATCCAAACTTTCACCAAAAAGTAGGAGTATCTAACAATCAGAGCCTTCTCAAAAGTTGGGTGGTTTACATTTAAAATGTCACCACTTTCTAGATGTACTCAGTCTTTCTCCTGTGTTAAAATAGCTGTAACATTTTTTCATAAACTGGTCAAGATTTTCCAGCCCCAACTTCTTCTTTTCTAGGAGTTTTCCTGGGTATCTAAATGTTGTTCTTCTTGCACTACAGTTTCTAATTAGGCAGATAAACAGGGGGAAATGGGAGTTTTCCATGGATTTATCCACTTATTTAGAGAAATAAGTCTTGATCTCTTGATTCCTTCCATGGGACTTTCCATGGAGGTAGAGGGCCTGACTGTTCAGCGTCTCTGTAATAATGATAAATTAGCTTGAATGTGGGTCTTCAGCTATCAATTATCAAATGAGATAATGCTGAGAGGTAGAGGTTGGATGAGAGGAGCATTGGGCTAGGAGACTAAAAACCTGAGTCCACTTTCTAGCTATATGATATTGAGCGAGTCACTTCAATTCTCTGAGTCTTTTTGAGGGGTGGGGAGGAGGGGAGTAGTAATTAGGTTTATTTATTTTTTTTAATGGAGGTACTGGGGATTGAACCCAGGACCTCCTGCATGCTAGGAATGTGCTCTACCACTGAGCTATACCCTCTCCCCATAATTCTTTGAGTCTTGATTTCCTCATCTTGTGGTAAGGATACAAGTCCTTCTTTATTTGCTTTAGAAGATTGTGGTAAAGAACAATTGAGAAACTGTCTGTGAAGGTGTTTTAGAAAAAAGAAGGCTCTGTATTGTTATTACTGGATGGCATAACATTTTCTAAAATAAAGTTTTGAAATTTTGAAGAATCATAATCCAGAAAATTGGGGGAGGAGATGTGGCAAAGGTCAAGTGGTATAGTAACTCCCCTAAGCCTATATGGCTGAGCATGCTGGGGAGTCCTTCATGAGGTCAGTAACCACTTTTTATGCCATGACAACACTGTCAACTCAGGAAGACTTCTGTTTCACTCTGAAGAATTTGCCTTCTTGGCTTGGAAGGAACAGAATTACCTCAAGTGATTTAGGGTAGAGATTTGTTGAGCATTTCATGGTAACATGCTAGAGTACCCTGAAATGCTGAGCAGCCTAGTTTCAGGAAGAGTTGGAATTCAGGACGAGAGGATGGTTCTGGATTCAAGAAGAGGCTAGGGACCACAATAGAGTTAGAAGGTCTGGCTTCCTCTTAGCCAGATTTGAAGAATAATCTGTACACTTGGATTGAGTCTTAGTCTCCTCATCTGTAAAATGGAAAAAAATAACAAAAGAATTGTTCCGTAACTGGATTATTTTCTATGTATGGCAGAATAATGGAATCCAAGACCATTAGAGATAGAAGGGCCTTAGGAATTTTCTATATATAATGAATAAAAATGTAGCTGTTCTAATTAAGGAAGAAGGCAGGAGTTTTTGATGGTAGCCCTATCCACCTGGCCTTTCCCTTGATCTTAGAGCTCCTAGTGTATCATCCTTATTGTACATATTTGGATACTGAGGTCTAGAAAGAAGAAGAGATTTGCTCCCGGTTACATAATGGTAGTGCTGGGACTTGAACCCAGATTTCTTGAATCCCAGTATGATGGTCTTTCCCTGAACATAAGCTGGTTCCTAAAACATGAGAAGAGTATGTATAAAAGGCTAAGATTGATAGGAATAAAAGTACTAAGACTCCAAAGGATACATAGGTAACACACATGAACCAGCAATTCATAAAGGAAATATAATTTTGCAACAAAGCATGAGGAGAGCTTTGATCATACTAACTACAGAAAATGAAAACTATGCAATTTATAAACTGTCAAATTTGCAAAGATTTTTGATATGTAATTTTTTGCTTACAAAATTTGGAAAGTTTTCAAATATATTAATACTCAGTGCTTATGAAGGTGCGGTAAAAGAGGAAATACAGAGAAATAGAGTGATAGCAATTTCACAAAATATATAAAAAACCTCAAAATGAATCTATCTCAAACTAATTCTGCTTCTCATGATAACTATCATAAGAAAGTAATTTTAATATGAAAATTTAGTATAAAGTAAAAAGTAGGCAATTTAGGATCCAATGATACATCTTTATAATAGAATACTATGCAGCCACAAAATATTTGCAATGGGTTTTTAAAAAAATAAACTAGAGTAGAGTTTATGTCATAATACACCAGAAACAAAACTGCCAGTAAAATTGGATGCAGACTATATTAAAATTATTTTTAAAACACATAGATAAAAGAGAAATATAATCAAATGTTAACATCCTGGCTGTCTTTGGGTAGTGTTGATTTTGTTTTTAATTTTCTGTCTTCTTCAAATGTTTTGTAGTATGTCCCGTCTTTTTTTTTTTTTAACAAAATATTCTCAGAAGTTCAAATAGTAGTAAACATCATGAGAAGCATTTATATTTTGACTAGCAAACCTTGGGGCCATAGGGGTTAGTATTCTTCAGCAGGCCCAGTGTTCGTCCATAGTATTTTCTGGTCCCTCTCATATGTACATGCAATAAAGATGCTGAGAGAAACCCAGTGCTGAATCAGACAAGGATTCTAAAATCAAAGAGCATGATCTGGGCTTCTGGCTCCTTCCTGGGCTGCTTCTCTTTCTCACTCAGGCCCTTGGCGCCAGTAGGATGGGCAAGTGTCACGGTCTTCATACTGCTAGGAAGCTCCACAGCCACTGACGAGACCAGAAGTGGCATGATAAACAGTACAAGAAAGCCCATTTGGGCACAACCCTGAAAGCCAACCCTTTTGGAGGCACTTTTCACGCAAAAAAGTAGGGGTTGAAGCCAGACAGCCAAAGTCTGCCATCAGGAAGCGTGTCAGGGTTCAGCTAATCAAGAATGGCAAAAAAAAATCACAGCCTTTGTACCCAATGATGGTTGTTTGAATTTTATTGAGGAAAATGATGAAGTTCTGGTTGCTGGATTTGGTCATAAAAGTCATGCTGTTGATGACATTCCTGGAGTCTGCTTTAAAGTGGTCAAAGTAGCCAATGTCTCTCTTTTGGCTTTATGCAAAGGCAAGAAGGAAAGACCAACTTCATAAGTTTTGATGGTGAAAGCACGATAGTAATAAATTTTCATATGCCAAAAAAAAAAAAAGAGCATGATCTGGTGATCAGACAAACACGACTATAAATAACTATAATACAAATGATAAAGTCCATAAGGTTAGGTACAGAAAAGTAAGTTGAACAGAGTTATTAGTGTAGTAGAAGCTATGGGTATGTGAATAGGAGTGGTTGGAATGGTAAATCATAGGTAGATCATGAGAGTTGCAAATGCCAAAGAAAGGAGTGTGTTGTTAAATTGAAGGGCTATCAGTAGCTATTGAAGGGTTTTTTTTTTTAATGTTTTCTAAAACATAATCTCCATGATATGTATTTCAGGAAGGCAGCTTTTTAGAAATAAACTGGAATGGGATGAGACTGAAAACTGGTCGTTCAGTTAGAAACCAACGTAATAGTTCAGGTGAGAGACGATGAAAGTGGATCTTTGAAGTTGACGTGGAGGTAAAGAGGAAGCATTCAAACAAAGACATAGAGAGGATAATTGGAGATGAAGGTTAGAAGCTCATATTGCAGTAGGCCAAGGAAATGTTACTGTCTTCTGAGGAATTTGTTTCAAAATCGGCATCCACAACATGATTTTGTAAAATCTGCACTTGTGTTTCCTACCCCAAGCTGCCAGGGAGAAGAACTACACTAGAGGCTATGAGTAGTTTGCTAGAGTGAAATTACAGTTTTTCTGTTTCTGTTTTTCAGTACACATGTAATCATTGGAGCTTGGGTGGCAGCAGCACAAAGGGTTCATTTTCGTCTATAAGAATTTTTCTTATGTCAAGTAATGATATGAGCTATAATAGGTGGTTTAGTGCAGGCCAACCTGAAAGGGACAGGAAGAGGCCGGAGAGGATAGCCTCTCAGTTATCCAAGTACCCTAGTATCTTTTTGCTGGAGGAACTTTGTGCTGCTGATACTCTCCCAGTATCCCTGTGCTGGAGGCTGAGCTGGACCAACCTGAACCCAGGTTCTGGGCTTCTAGAAAGATTCTCAACTGAGTTGCACACCTACGTGCTCAGTGAGTGGTTCTTTGCATCGCTCTCTCCCTCCTTATGGGCTTTTCTAAGGTCCTGCTAACCACTTGAGCTTCCCTCTTGCAGCCTCTTTCATCATCCTTTCTCCCTCTCTCCTGGGTTAGGTAATCCCCACTCACTCAGCCCAGCCTTGCACAAGCAGAAAACTCCTGCTGAACTATAGGCTAGGGAATCAGAACCATTTCTTTCTGGCTTTTTAAAAGGTAGCCAACTTTTTCCTACCTCTGGCTTTTTTATCTTTTTTTTTTCCCTTTCAAGTATGATTTTCTTTGTACCAAAACCATACCAAAAAATAGAAGCCTAAGAGTCCTACTAAAGCTAAAATAGTTTTCAATTGGAGGTAGCTTAATGCATATATTTTCACTCAAGCTATAAACTAGAGCTATTTGACACCCCTGGGAAACTTTTTATAATAGATAGCACAGAATTATTCCTTTAAAGGAAGTTTAACCTGAGATCAAACATATTCTTTAGAGAGCCTCCCTTTCTTCTTTCTTGTTCCCTAAAGCTTTCTCTGATGTGGTTGTGCTGAGGGCTGGAATAGGAATTTTAAAAAGTTTTTAAAGACAGCTGGCTTGTAAAACTAAAGCCAGAAAGGCAAAGTTTCTCCATGCTTGTGTGTGTGTGTGTGTGTGTGTGTGTGTGTGTGTGTGTGTGTGTGTGTGTGTGTGTGTGGTGCAAGATCTGGAAAAAAATATAAAATCCATAATTACATCTGGGAACCTTTAAATATTTATTCATTCATTATTCAACATTTATTGGAGCTTCATCATGCCTTAATCTGTGCCAAATGTTGGGGATACAAAGAAAAATGAAGAATATTCCTTTAAGAATATGCTACACAGGACCAAGTAAAGATTAAGTGAACAAAGATTGGGAGACATCTGTCTTGAGAGGGAGGAGAAATTTACAAAACTGAAGAAGTTGGTGCTTCAGTGCTTCTAGCCTTCATTCTTATATGAGAAAAGACTAACTTCATGGTTATTTCCTCAGTTAAGTTGCTTCTGGCCCAAATTCATGTGTATTGTGTAAAAGCCAAATCACCAAGTGTAGGTTTAAGTTTTAGGGTTGGCAATGGGAGGATCTCAGAGCTTCTAGTTTGCTTTTGCTGTTGTTGACCATAAGAAGAGACTTCCAGAGCTAGAAATCCATTATTGTTACCCTCTTTTTGTCATGTACAAGTTGTTTAAGCTTAGGCAAGCCCCCTATTTTCTTCCCTATCCCTTAGGCAAGCCATCTGTCTTCAGTTCTGTTATCTATAAAGTGAGAAAGCATACCTGTCATCCTACCTTTGATAAAATTGCATAATGTTCACTTAGGTGGTTTGAAAAGTACAAAACAATAAACATGACAGTATCTGTTAATCTTTGAGGTGGAAAAAAAAAGGCTACTCCTTTAAAAATGCTCACAATCTAGTGGGAAAGATCTACAAGTGAACAAACAGTTACAATATAGTGTTGAGAGCATGAAATCTAGGCTGGGCAAATATAGTGGAGGGACTCCACCATTCCTGTGAAATGCGTGCAAGAAGCTAAATAGGAAAGGTAACATTTGATTTGTGTCTTGAAAGAGAAGTAGGAGTTTTCCAGGTCAATGAATAAAGAAAGGTCATTTCAGGAGAGGAAATTGCAGGTACAAAGACAGGAAGTGTGAGAGAATATATCATGATTGGAGAATTATAGGAATTTATTTTGACTGGAGAGTAATATTTGTGTTGAACAGGGTGGGAAATGAGGCTAGATAGATAGGAAAGTTCTAGGGAGTAGAGGACTTGGTATGTTGCATTCAGGAGTTTGGATTTGATCCTATAGGCTACTATAGGGAGCCAATAGCCTTATGTGGCTACTTACATTAAAATTAATTTAAATATTAAAGTTAATTAAAATTAAATGAAATTAAAATCCACTTCCTGGTTTGCATGAGTCACATTTCAACTGCTCAATTGCCACATGTGGTTGGTAGCTACCATATTGGACAGAGCAGATACAGAACATTTATGTATCTGTAGAAAGTTCTATTGGACAGCAGTGCTATAGGCAGGGTGTAGGGGAGCATTAAACATCTTTGGGCAGAGAAAGTGATATGGTCATATTTATGTTTATAAATATCACTCTGTTGTCAGCATTAAGAATGGCTTGGAGTAGTGGGGGATGGTATAGCTCAGTGGGAGATTACATGCTTAGCATGCACAAGGTCCTGGATTCAATCCCCAGTACCTCCGTTATAAACAAACAAACAAACCTAATTACCTCTCCCCAGCCAAAAAAAAAAGTCTTGGAGAAGAGGGAGAGAGAGATTTGTCAAATCATTTTAAAAGTGAAGTGATCACAAATTACTATTTGGTTACCTCTACCTTAGCCTTACTGTCTTAGCTGCCTCCCCACTATATCCACTCATCATAATGGCACAACTATTCAGATTTTAGGCTTAAAGGATTTACTTCAGGCAGCCTTTACAGGTGGTATTCAAATGTTCCACCCCTTTTCCTCTATTTCTCCCAATGAGGAGGTCAGGAGAGATTAGGTGAGCTTTAACCTAGTTCCTACTCTAGGTGGATGGCCAAGGAGCTTCTGGAAGATAAAGAGAGGGACAGCAGCAGGTCATATGCCTGGGAGAATGGGAAACTGGCTTATCTGCCACCTATTTGTAGACTGATAGTCAATACCCATCCCAGATTTAACTCAAAATATCCCTTACTGCCCGTATCTAATCAGTCAGCAATCTTGCCCATTGCACTTCCTTAACATCTTTCATACTGATTTTTCTCCACCTCTGTCAGTACCTTAATTATTCCCTTAGAGAACTTCCATGTTGATGAACATATGGAGATCTGGGGAGAGTAGTATGTCCAGAGAAAGCATGGCCTTTCATCATACGTTGTCCTATATGTCTCTTCCATCTAAATGGTCATCTGAATCCTTTATCATATCCTTTTAATAAACTGGGAATCCAGTTTAAAAATTCCTCCCTTAGTCTTCTGGCTGGATTCCCCGGCTCCATACTCTCCTCCATTCTTCACTCTTCACTGGCTCCTGACTGGTCAAAGCTTCCTCAGTCCTTTGGTCTGGAATCTAACAATTTGACTATTTTTCTGCCTCTCTAGTCTCTTTTCTCACCACTTTTTTTTTTCTATATCTACAGTTTAGCTAAACTTGAAGTTCCTCAAACATTCACCACTCCCCACTTTTCAAAACCACACTGAGTAAATGGCAGAGGCAGGATTAGATTCTATGCGTATTTTCCCATCTTTATACTGTGCCACTTGTGAAAATGCAGACAAGAGATGCCTTTGTAGAGACGGGTTAGAGGTAGGAGAAAAAAAGAGAAAGAAGAAGAGGAAGATTTTAATCAATTCATCAGATGCATATTACCATGGCCTAGGCACTGGACTAGATTTTGGAGACACAGAGACAAATCCTTTACCTTGGAAAGCTCATAATATATAAGAGGCAGGAGCCTTGGTACCTGAAAAGAGGCCTGTGTTGAGTTGTGTCTTGGTTTCCCCAAGGGAATTTTCAGTTTTAGAGGCTAGAGGAAAAATAAGTCAGAGAAGCTACAGAATAATGGATATGCGAGGATTTGTCACATCTGTGTGAAAGTGTCCTTCTGGGAAGTTCAGTAAGTTCATATTCCTTTATTACACATGACATCACCAACAGAGCTTGGCATTAATAATATAGATTCCAATACATCCTTGGATATTGCTAAAGTGTCTTTACATCCATATATGCTGATTTCACCTCCCTTTGGGTCCTTGATTCCTGATCTTTTAAAGTATTCTAGTTGTCTTGGGAATACTTGTACTTTGATTTGTAGAACTAATTGTCCCCTTTTTCTTCTTTTTCCCTCTTCCCTTCAGCTTCCTCCCTCCTCAGAGTGTATGACCGACACAGTCATGAGTCTGTATCTTACCAGATTGCTTTTACTTTGTTTAGACAAGGGAAAAACTCTCTGACCTAGCCAACCTGCCCTTTATGAAGCCTACAGTTGCAGTCCTATAGAGCAGAAGGAGCACAGATGCTAGAATCAGTCAGCTCATCATTTACAGTGTGACTTATGTTAACTAGATAACTTCTTCATGCCTCTGTTCCTCAGGTATGAAATGGGTGTAATGATCCCCAGCTACTCAGGATTACTGGGAGGATTGAATGAATCCATATAACTGTGAAGATCTGACTGGGCACAAACTAAGAACTTGAAGTGTTTTGGTTTTTTTTTTTTTTTTCCTATTTAAAAATTCAATTCTAAAATCCGAACAGCTTTTAGATACCAGTCACTGTGGTGGAAGAGATGTGACTTGTCTGCTATTTCTCCAGGAAAATTAACATAGTTTACACACAATTCTGCTATTTCATCTGCCATACTATGTATTCATTATTTGTTACTTTCTCTTTCCCATGTTTGATTGCGAGTTCCTCAAGGACTAAAAGCCTGATTATTTCATTCCAGCACCTGGCACAAGATGTGGAGATTTTACTTCTAACCTCGATTTAAAAGCTGAATGACCCAAAGTGAATTTTTTGACATTCAATTGCCTCATAATAATTGTTAATAACTATTTTTTATTTGAGTGGCCACTATGTGCAATGCATTATGCTCAGTGCATCACTCACCTGTGAGTTTGTCTCTTTAGACAGTCTCTTAGCAACTCTTCCCCATGGGGGTTAAGGGCTACCATTGGGGGACATAGATTTAACTACATAGCCCTTTGTAGTTCCTTGTAATTTCATCATGGGGAGGACTGATAAAGCAATAGAATAAGTTATCTTGGCAGGGTTTCTGACAACACAGCCAAATTTCTGTTACTGAAGACCCATTCATATTTACCAGATTTTACACATTTTCCTTGCTAAGAATAAAATAATAATAACAAAATGGTAGCAGCAGCAATAATAACAGCAACAATAAAAATAACTGCATATTTATTTCACTTGATGTTGACTTTGTGACAGAGTTTATATACAGTTTTATGTGTATATTTCTGTAACTGAAATTCCTCATTGCTTTATAATTGTCTGTTTACTACTTGGCCTCCCTACTAATCTCTATGAGCCACTTAAAAATTGTTTATATTTATGGTGTAAAATATGATAATTTAACATACATATATCTAGTGAAATGATTACTACAACCAAGCTAGTTAACATATCATCTCCTCATATAGTTGGCTTTGTGATGAGAGTACCTGAAGTCTACCATCTTAGTATATTTCCAGTATTCAATGTAGTAATATTAACTATAGTCATCATGCTGTACATTAGATCTCTAAATTTATTCATCCTGCATAAGTAGAACTTTGTAAAATTTGAGTAACATCTCATCTCTCCCCTTCCTCCCAATGCCCCAGTTTCTGGTAACTACCATTCTGTAATCTGCTTCTGTGAGTTTGACTATTTTACATTCCACATATAAGTGAGATCATGGACTATGTGTTTTTCTGAGCCTGGCTTACTTCATTTAGCATAAGGTCCTCCAGGTTCACCCATGCTGTCACAAACGACAGGATTTCCTTCTTTTTAAAGGCTGTTGTAATATTATATTATACATACACTGTTTATACTGTTTTCCATAGGAGCTGTACCAATTTACATCCCCACCAAAGGTGTACAAGCTTTCCCTTTTCTCCACATTCTTGGCAATACTTGCTATCTTTTGTCTTTTTGGTAATAGCCATTCTAACAGGTGTGAGGTGATTTCTCTTTGTGGTTTTGTTTTATGTTTCTCTGATGATTAGTGATGTTGAGCATCTTATCATATACCTGTTGCCCATTTTATGTTTTCTTTTGAGAAATGTCTTTTCAGATCTTTTGCCAAATTTTAAATCGGGTTACTTCTTTTCTTGCTATCAAGTTGAGTTCCTTATGTATTTTGGATATTACCAAGTGCATTATCAAGTGTATGATTTGCAAACATTTTCTTCCAGTCTGTAGATTGTATCTTCACTCTGTTGATTGTGTCCTTTACTACGCAAAAGACTTTTAGTTTAATGCGATCCTCTATGAACCACTTAAAGCAGGGGACCATGTGATATTCATATCTGTGTTCCCAAGGTTCAATCAAAGGACTGGCACAAAGTCATGCTAAGTAAATGATTGACGTATGTAAAATAAGTAAATTAATGTGTGCAGTGACATTATCTCATGTGAGAAGGGGTATGTCAGAGGAAGAATACTGCATAAACAAGACTGAGTTTAAAACAACTCTGCCTCGGTTGACCCCAGATACGTCTCCTAATCTCTTGAAATACCCTTATATGTAAAATCGAGTGATAATATCTAACAGGTTTATAATGAGGAATAAATTAAGCTATGCCCTGAGTGTAATGCACTGTGCATAGGGGCCACTCAGGAAAAAAATAGTTATTATCAATTATTATGAGGCAACTGAATGTCAGAAAGGCTCGCTTAGGGTCACTCAGTTTTTAAATAGAGGTTAGAAGTCAGAGCTCCATGTCTTGTGCTAGACGCTAGAAAGAATTAATCAGAGGATTTCAGTCCCTGAGGAATTCGCAAACGTGGGAGAAAGTAACAAATAATGAATACACAGTGTGGCATTTAAAATAGCAGAATTGTGTGTAAAGTAGTGGGGCAACACTGAGATGGCAATTAATTCTGCCCGCAGAAATGACAGTGAAGGTGACACTTGAGCTATAGTGAGGGCAGAGTCTGAGGGGATTTCTAGACACTGAGTCTCAGAAGCTGCCGGAACCAACGTGCTGCGGGAGTTGAGTCTCGGTCGGATATTGTTCCTGGACCGGATCGAGTCCGTTCCGTCAGTGTTTTCAAACGTTCAGGGGACGCGCCTTCTTGGGCAGATCTTCGCTGGCATAATTACAGGCCGCGCAGCAGCAAGAGATGAACGGAGCTCTGGGAAAGGTAACGTAGGTTCCACGCACGCTGGGCGCAGGGGAGGTGGTGAGGAGAGCAGAGCTGGGAGGTGGCCGCGGGGCTATCACGCCGCTGCAAACATCCGGGTAAGAGGCTTGAGCGAGAACAAGGCTCTTCCCGGCAGCACGTGCGGCGCCTTGTAGTCAGAGCGTTGAACTCCCCTGTCTCCGCCCGGGGCCGACTCGGCTGCGCTAACCCGAGCGCCACACCCCCACCGCGCTACCCTCGCGGTCCATTGGTCTGGAAAGAGATGAGCCCCGCAATGGGAATCATTACAGGATAGATCTTAATAACATATATGACCTTGAATAGGTCATTTTATTTTTGCTTTAAGTCATCAACTTTCAGAATTTTTTTTAAGAATGCTGTTTTAACTTGCTGAACATTTTGGGAATTTGAGGCTGCTTGGCGACAGGGAAGAGTAATAATAAACTACATTTTTACTTACAAAACCAGAGTTAAGTGACTACAGTAAAACCGCATGAGCCACTATCTGGCCAAAACAGTAGGGCAGAATGCAAGAGTAAAGTCAGTTAAAAAAGGAGCCTGGAAGGGAACAGTGGCATCAGACTCAGATGGGCCCTATATGCCATTGTATCTTTAGGTGATGGCCTAATGACAGATTTCCATGGACTTTTCAGGAATCTAGAATGGCCAAAACCAGTATTCTTTGAAAACTGATCTCTCTCTTTCAGCATTCCTCAGATCAAATCTCTTAGACCAGGAGCATGGAGCTTCCAATCTGACCATCTTTAACAATTAACTTTTGAAACTTTGATTTTTTTTTTTTTTTTCTGTTATCCTTTCACCAGGTCTAGCCAAATTCTCACAGTCTGGCTAAGGTGAACAACATTGAGTTATTTCATTAAGGATGAAGTGAGGTTTGAGACCTTAAGGAAACAAACCTAGAGATATTCAGGGACTGCCCCTAAAGTAATTACTAGTACTTACTTTATTTGCCAAATGCTGAATTCCTAATCCTTGATCTTGTGGAGCTTTCTCACTTGGAATGCCCTCACCTTTTCTACCACCTGTCCAAATGCCCCATCATTCAAGGCCCAGCTCAGCTCTCATCTTTTCCTTACAACCTTTCAGACCATTCTAGCCAAAATGCTTGGTTATTTTTTGAACTGTTAGCTGGTATTATCTTCTGGCACCTAATCATATGCAGTCCTGTGACCATACTTTCTCAGTCTGTCTGGAAGTGTTAGTTAATACTTTACATTTATATTATTTATAAGAAAAATACATGGAATTTTCATCAGACCTGTGTTCTATCTCTTGCTAGCTATGTGACCTTAGGCAGGTTTTTGACCTCTCTGTGCTTCACTATCTTACCTGTAAAATGCAGATGACAATGCCTATCATGCAGAGTTGTTTTGAAGATTATAGAAGGTAATGTAAGGTAGGAGTATTTTGTAAGTGTGAAGGACTATACAAATAGGAATATCAATGTTATTCTACAGTTAATAAAGTGCTTTCATTTGCATAATTTCATTTGATCTTCATGATATTATGAGATAATCCTGGCAGACACAACAGATGAGGAGATGGAAGCTACTGGTACAATGTCTAATACATAGTAAGTTCTCAAATATGCCACCGAATGCCTGAATCAATGAATGCCTTACTTAGGTCAACAGTCTCTTAAGTCATGGTACTGAGACTGGAGCCTGGATTTTCTACCCCTCCTAAGACTCTACTGCCTTTCCTTTTTTTATTTTTTACATCTCCCTAATTTGATAATAATCTTGGTTTTCCTCATCTGTGAAATGAGGAATGAAAACCTCCCTTGACCTTCCCAGTTGTCAGTCCTTCCCTTCTTTGTAACCTATATAACTCATTATACTGATCTCATACTGCAATGTAATAAGTAATTTGTATATCTATTTTCCTCATTAGAGAAACTTGAAATATATTCCAAATCTTGTAGTAACCTATAATGGAAAAGAATATGAAAATGAATATATATGTATATGTATGACTGAAACATTATGCTGTATACCACATATTGACACAACACCATAAACTGACTACACTTCAGGTAAAAATAAATAAATAAAGCAAACAAAAAATAAAATTGGAAAAAAAAAAAAAGAAAAAGTTGAGGGTAGGGAGGTTAATTTTCTTCATGTCTGTATGTACCCAGCCTATGGTGTACTTGGCTGATAATAAATACTTGATAAATATTAAATGAATAAGTGAATGAACAAATGTTGGCACTATATGGTAGGTACATAGTAGATCTGGGACTAGAACTTCAAACTTTTAGCTCAGTGCTCTTTTCTTGGGACCCTAAGAAGTTACTAGCTTATAATCATCTCAAGTTTTAGATGAGTGAGAAGCTCACCTTTACTGGAATAAAACTGGTGGAATCACATATCTCTTTGGATCAACAGAAGTTGTAAAGCCATGTAGATCTGATTAAGACAGTAATGCTGATAGTCATCAGACCCCAGAAAACATATTAATTGCTCAAGATAGCAGAATGGTATCTGTGGAAGTCAGAATGCACAGGGAATGGGTAGTAAGTCATCTGCTGAGTCACTTTGCACAGAAACTAGGTGGTCCTGGAGTGTCAAGCTCAGATCTGGTTGTCGTGCACCCTGAGATTACCATTCTTTTCTCAGGGATTACCATATTGTTGAACCACAGGGAAATGGTTAAGGGATAGATGGTGATCACAAAAGGTATGCCAGCCTTACCAGCCCTTAAGGAGCAATCTTGGGGACTGACTTCATAGTAAGGTGTTTTCAAGAGAAAACATTGAAGGCCAAGGTGGAGCAGAGTTCATATGAACAAAAAGCAGCGAGGATTGAAGCAAATGACAAACCAACAGACATGAATTAAGAAGATATAAAAAGATATGAAATAGGAAGACACAAATTTTAGAGTGCCTAGACAGGCAGGAAGTCCAAAAGTCCAGGAAAATGATAAAGAAGTTGGCTATTTCCTGCTCACTGCTAGATCTGAAGGACAGGGCTATTTTTCTATTTTGTACCTTCAGCACTGTCACACACTAAGGTACATGTTATTTAATAAATAAGGAGCTGAACAATCACCATTATTATCATTGCTGCTGTGAATTTGACTATTAACAATGTGCCTTGCACTTGTTAAGTCCTTTTCATATGTTATCTGATTTAATCCTATCAACAACTCTATGAGGTAAATATCTTTATAACCTCTTTAGAGGTAAGGAAATAAAGTTTGGAGAGATTTATTAATTGTATCAGCAAATATTTGTTGAGCATCTGCTGTGTTCCAGAGAATATGCTAGATGCTGGGATATAGCAATTTCCTGTCTTTGTGGAGCTTATATTTCTAGCAAAAGAGACAGACTAATTAAACATATAACTACTTAACTAATTGTGATAAATGCCACAAAAGAAAGATTTTGTGTGCTATATGTGTATGTAACAGCAGGATTCAAGTAAGTCTGAGCAGTCATGAATATTTTCTTGAGGATGTTACATGACTAAGGCTTAAAGAATGATAGAATTTAGATGGGGAGAATATGTGCAAAGGCCCTAAAATGAGAATATGGTTTGAGTTCCAGAGGACCTAGAGAAAATTGGAAGGGAGAGAAGCAATGGGTCTTGGATTGAGGGAGAGAATGCAGAGAAGTATGGGGATGAGAGTTGGGGAGACAGTAGGGGATTGGACTTACATTTCAGTGACCATAGGTATTCTGAAACAGAACTTAGGCCTGGGGGAAGTCAGGGAATTGGGCCTAACAGAGCTCACCGTTGCCTAGAAGTGTCATCTGGCAGTTATGTTGTGAAGTCAGATATTTATTTCATTTTTTAAAAAGTTGAGATATAATTCACATACCATGATATTCACCCTTTTAAAGTGAACAATTCAGTGGTTTTCAGGGTCTTCAGAGTTGTTCAGCCATCACCACTATCTAATTCCAGAACATTTTCATCCCTCCAAGAAGAAGCCCTGTACCCATAAGCAGTCACTCCTCATTCCTCCCTCTACTCACCCCCTCGTAATCATTAATCTACTTTCTGTCTCTATGGATTTGTCTGTTCTTATGATTTCATATAAATGAAATCATACAGTATGTGAGGCCAAGTATTTCTTCAGTGAGTTGCCAAAGATCATACAGCTGGTAAAATGGAGGTGCTGACATTAGAACTCAGGTCCGTTGGAATCTATAACCTGTGTTCCTAACTGCCATAAAGACTCAGTGCAAAGCCAGACTTTGATAGTCAATGTATTAAACATATTCAGAGGAGAATGGAATGGCCAAAGGAAAAAACTGCAAACAAAAGCAATTTTGAAAGAACTTAGGAAAAGGTCAGCTAGACCACAAGCTAAGTCACTAGCTAGTTGTATCAGACACTGAGCTTTGGTTTCCTCACAGTAAAATGGAGGTAGAAATATCTACTTCACAGAATGGTTGTGAGAATTAGAGGAAATGATGTTTGGCATATAGCAGGTGCTCAACAAATGGTAGGGTTATTGAGGCTATTATTCCTAGTACTGATATTAAATTGATATTATTCTTTTGGGAGCTAGCATGGCAGAATGGAAAACATGGTCTTTGGATTCAGTCAGACTTGGGTTGGAATTCTTAACCAAATCTGTAACTTTGGGCAATTTACATAAGCCTCTGTTTCCCCTCTATAAAATAGAGGCAATTATCTCAATGCCTCTGACAGAGGATTGGTGTAAAGATGAATGGAAATTGTACATGCAAAGTGCTTAGCACAAAGAATGTACTCAATAAGTGATACTATACTACAATGCTATTTTAAGTAATGTTTGTTAATATACAAATATATTCTGTTAATATTAATAAAACAGCTCTCAGTTGCTTGCCTCACCGGCCCCTTTCCCATTGCTGTCACCACCCACCCCAGGGCTTTGGTGTCTGAAGCTACTCACACACTATAGATTTTGCCCTGTAACTTCAGTTCTTAAGTAGCTGTGTAGTCCTTTCCCGGTTCCTGCCTCCCGAGCTCATGGGACAAGTATTTTTGTAACCCACTGCAGTAGCTGTGTCCTCATTCATTCATTCACTAGCGTCACCAGCCTTCTCTTCCATTTACTTCAGAGCTCAAGCCACTCTTCATTTGCTGACTGGAGGAGGGAATATTTGTGGATACAGTCCCAAAATAGATTACTTTTGTCTTGATAAATAATGCCAAGGATTGCAGGGGAGAGGAAGCACACTTCCCAGAGCTGAAAGGGAGAGTTCACGCCACAATTTGAATGTCTTCCAGAAAGTTGTCAACCCTTAAGCCTTGCTTTTAGATAATTAAGTCCATAGCTATTGTAAAGACTCAGAAATCTGAAAAATTAAAGTGAGGAAAAAATCAGTCTCATCTAGATCCTTCTTCTCATCCAATACCTCTTCTGTATGAAGTGACCCATTTAAGAATATATACTGTTCACTCTGATTTCTATTCTGTTAGTCATGGTTGATAGATCTTGGGCCTGGAGGGACCTCAGAGTCATCTGCTCTAACTCCAGAGAGGGGAAAATAACTAGCCAAGGTATAGTGACTGGTGGTGGGGGAGCTGGCTAGAGCTTCTATCTCCTGGGGTTCCCAGTTTCCTACTCTGTCTTTTATGCTGACCGATATTAGGTTAAGCCTATTGTACACATATTTTACAAAGTCTTTTAGTATCTGATTTAATTGTGATTTTTAGGATCATCTATGTACTTTGCCCTTCCTTCTATCTATTCATATCCTTCCCAACTTTTGTGACCTCACATTCTCTGGGATATATTTCCTAAATTTGGTCAATTTGCCCCCCTGATTTCCTAAGCACTAACACATTGATTTATGGGAGAGAGGGTGTAGAATGGTAGGAAAATTATAGGCTTTGGAGTTAGAGAAATCTAAGATCCTATGCTTGTTCTGATAGTAGCTGTTTGACTTTGGGTAAATTACTTAATCTTAGTTTCCTCAACTGTAAAATGGGATAATAATACTTATCCCATAAGGGAATTATGATTTAGACACATGGTAGGTACTCAACAAAATAAATATGGGTAGTAAATTGTAGCAATGATTATCACTCATTCTTTTGTTTCTTTGTTTCTTTCTTTCTATCATTTCTTTCTAATTATTTATTTACTAAAACCACCTTGATTGTCTACAGTGTACCAGAGAGGAAGATGATGCAACCTTTGCCCCTGAAGATCTCTTGGTTTAGCATAGGGGTCTATGGGTGATGTTAAGAGTTGCAGTGACTCTGTTAAAGGAGAGTGGCTAACTTTTGTATATCCCTGTCTATATGTATTTATCTGGGGAGAAAGTTCATGACTTTGGCAGATTCTCAGCAATATTTGTAACACCCCTAAAGCCGAGAACTTCTCCTGGCCATCAACACCTAGATTCCCTGCCAGAGATGCTTGTTGTTTGTACCACCTTTTTGACTTTATCATATAATGCATGTGGTAATGCTTTGCTGTTTGATACAAATGTATGTCCATACCTCCAGCCCTTAGAACTCCTATAGGATGGGGATTGTGCTTACATTTTTTTAAACAGCTTTATATAATTCATATACTGTACAATTCACCCATTTAAAGAATAAAATTCAACAGTTTTTAGTATATTCAGAGTTGTGCAAGCATGGACTACAGTCCATTTTAGAACATTTTCATCACCCCAAAAAGAAACCCTATATCTTTTAGTTGTCATCCCCAGCTCCCCAGACCCCCCAGCCCTAGGTAATCACTAGTCTTTCCTCCTCTATAGGTTTTGCCTGTTCCTTTGGCATGTTTCCAGTTCGTCCATGCTGTTACATTTTGTTTTTATATTCCCTTTAATATTCAGCATAGTAGTTGACCCATAAGAGGCTTTTTAAAAATAAATTTCATTTTAGAATAGTTTTAGAATTACAGAAAAGTTGCAAAGATAGTACAAAGAATTCCCAAATACCTCATATCCAGTTTTCCCTAGTATTATCTTACATTAGTATGGTACATTTTTCATAATTAATGAACTGATATTGATATATTATTATTAACTAAAATCCTTACTTATTCGTATTTCTTTCTTTTTTTTTTTAAGCTAATGTGCTTTTTCTGTTCTAGGATCCCATCCAGGATATTATATTGCATTTAGACTCATGTGTCCTTATGCTCCTCTTGTTTATGACAGGTCTTCAGGACTTCCCTCTGTTTTTGATGGCTTTTACACATAATAGGCTTTTTACACATTCATGTTAAAGGAACTGAAATTGTTACCCATCATGGACAGGATTTTCCCTTTATGCTGTGGGACCTTAAGGATATTTAGTGTTTGTTACCTAGTTACTTTATAAAAAGATCTCTAAGTTAATACTTCTTTAGTAAAGCTGTACCACTGATCTCTTGAGTGAATGCCAGTAGGGCAGAGTGAGATTGAAGAAACTGGGTTGTTGGGGGGAAAGCTTAAAGAGGGAAGCTGCCACTGTATCTGGCTCCTCTCATTATTGTTCTGTTCATGTTGGTGGTATTATTATTATTATTATTATTATTATTATTATTATTATTATTATTATTATTATTATTATTATTATTATTATTATTGGCAGTGTGCTGTAATAGAGGCATAGCCTTTGGAATGAAACAGTCCTCTTAGCCACTTATTAGCTATAATTTCTTGGAACATAATTTCTGTGGGCTTCAGTTGCCTCACCTGTAAAATTGCTTTGCAGTGTTTTGAGAATTAGGGAAGAGTTCAGAACACCCCTTGCATAGTGCCCATGCTTGGTACATGCATAATAGTTGTTGATAGATATTAGAAGAAGTAAATCAGATGGGAAATAGGGTTTGTTTGGTTTTTTTTTTTTTTAAAGCAGCTGAAAAAGGGGCTGCTGTTTTTCAAACATTTTCTGTAGTGGGTAGAATAGGAAAGATGACCTTGGTTTGCTTGCATATTTGGTATTAACTGTAGGACAGCTTCTTTGCTAGACAAAAGCCTTTGGATCCATTTTGGTTTGTGTACTGTGGGTTTCTAGCCTTTTTGTCAAGAGGTACTTGGAGATTTGTGAATGCTTAATGCTTAAGGTTGTTCTAACATGGCTGTTTTGCCATAGGTGCTGTGTCTGAGGAACAATACCATTTTTCAGCAAGCCTTTTCCCTCTTAAGGTAAGGATATTAATAACAGTAATTAAATACAGCTAATATTTGCATTCTGCTAGGTAGTCGCACAGCATTTTTCTTTCATCATCTCCACTTGTGTATTTTCTAAGCGTCTCAAGCATTATCTCCTCTGCCATTTTACTCCTTCCCCATTCTCAGTAAATGAGAACTGTGTTCATCTAGTTGCTCAGGACAAATTCCTTGGAGTTATCCTTGACACTGTTGTTTCTCTCACTGTACATCCAATTCTTAAACAAATTCTGTCAGCTTTGCTGTTGAAATATATATGGAATCACACTGTTTCTCACCTCGCTTCAGGTCTCATGCTTTCAGTTTTGCTAAACTGCTGGGGACGAGCTCTTCATCCTTTCTACGTTACTATCTTCATTCCGCTCATAACTGGTCTCCCTGCTTTTACTTTTGTCTTCTAGCCTTCACACTAAAACCAGAGTGATTTTTTTAAAGTCAGGTTAGTCACATCACTTCTGTCTCTCAGAACTCTCCAATGGTATCCCATCTCATGCAAAATAAAATCTACAATCCTTATCATGGCCTACAAGGCTTTACATAATCTGTTCCCTCATTGTATACTACTACTTATTCAGCTTTAGCCACAATGGCTACCTCTCTTTTTCTTGATGATCTAAGTATTCTACCACCCCAGGATCTTTGCACATTCTTCCCTCAGATATCTATATGACTTGTCCCCTTTATTCAAGTTCGTGTCCAAATTTCATCTTATCAGAAAGGCCTTTCCTGACTACCCGATGTAAAATAGCTCCCCACTGTCAATCTCTGCCCCCTTATCTTGCTATTTTTCTTCATAGCAGGTAATACCATCTGATACCATGTATACATATGTTATTGTTTGTCTTCCCTGCCAACCTACTAGAATATAGCATCATGTGGATAATGACTTTGTTAATTTTGTTTACTGCTCTATCCCTAGGGCCTAGAATGGTGTCTTGCACATAGATAGACATTAAATTAATATTTGTTTAATGAATGAATATATCATCATGGTGACCTAGTAAAACAGGTGATGTCATCTCAATTTTATACATAAAAAACTGAGGTCCAGAGAGGTTAATCGATTGCTCTAAGATGACACAGCTGATATGAGCTAAAGTTAGGATTCAAACCTTAAATTTTTTTTTCACTGTTCTGCATATACAGTATGCTACTTCCTATTGTTTTTCTCTAGATAGTAATGAACTTGGTAGTTTAATTATTTCTCTATTTTACAGATTTTCACTGACTATCTTATGTGTGGCAGCCACATGATGTAACACAGTGAATTGTATATCTTCCTGGACCACATGGCACTCATGAGCCTGGATGATTTCTTTAATCCTTTATATTTATTGAAGCCTTTCTCCTCTTATTCCTTTCCATCTTAATCTATTTTTCTGTCATTAATCAATCAGCTATTCAATAAGCATTTACTATGGCACCATGCTAGGCATTTTATATGTCCTCTCTAATCTTCCAAAAATACTACAGAATGAATATAAATATTGTCATTCTACAAAAGAGGAAACTGGCTCAGAGAGTTTAAGATATTTTCAGTCCCATGAAGTTATATAATTATCTGCATTTTAAAAATGAGATAGGTATATATAACAACTTGCCTAAGGTCACAGTTTTGAAATGGTGGAGTCAGCCCTTAATCATAGATCTGTTTGTCTCTAACTTGTTCCACAATTCAGTTTCAAAGCCTCTCAGAATGCTGAACTAAAATACTCTAATTACTTAGTTAGCCAAACAGCCATATTATTCTCCTCCATGTTCTTGGCTTCTGTATCCAGTCTGGCTCTCACTGCTGTCCCTTCCTCTCCATCCTCCCTGAGCGTGTTCTAATAATACAAGGCTACTGCAAGAACCGCTTCACTGGTTCTCTTGCCTCAGTCTCCTTTCTTCCCATTCATTGCTCACCTGCTGCAGGGTTAACTTTCTAAAACTGAAAATTGATCATATCACTCTCATGCTTAAATTCTGCCAGCACCTTCCCACTGCCTATGCAGAGTAAAGACCAAACTCCTTAGCACAGTGGATGCGATCTTCATAACCTGGCCCCTGATTACCTCTTTTACCCTGTCCCCTTCCCTGCTGCTTAAGTGCCACTCACATCCACCTTCTCGCTGTTCCCCAGGTGTGCCACTTCCATATTTCTGCCTAGAATGCTTTTCCTGTAAGGTTAAATAATCAAGACAAGTTCTTCATTTTTAAAAACTCAGCTCAAATAGTTTCGCCTTCCTGGTGGAAATGACCACATTTTCCTTGGTATGCCACCAAATCTTGTACATATTTTTGTTCTGGATCAGCACTATATCGTGGCTCACATTGTTTACATATCTCTCTTCCAGCTAGACCATAGAGACATTTTACTTACTTTTGCATCCTCAGGACCTAACACATTGTGTGGCACATAGTTGGTACTTAATAATGTTTATGGAAAGAGAGGAAGGAAAGAATAAGGAAATATGTAGCATTGGCATATCCTTAATGAGAAGCATACAGGTTTTGGTAGCTGTGCAAATAAAATGTGGCTGTCTAATTATATTCAACATACTGTCTCCCTCTTTTTAGGTTCAGAACTTCAGGAGAGAATCCCATCTGTTCTGCAGGTGAGCAATTATGTCCTGATGTAGTCTTCCTGATGTAAGTGACCCTTATCACTCTATCATAATTTTGTCTAGGAAGATGCCTAACTTATCTTTGAGAAGAGTGGCTGGGACCAAATCCTTACCGCTCATGTGGAATAGTACAATGGATGAGAACATAAAGTGGTTAACAGCAAGAGCTCTGTAGTAAGTTTGGATTCCAACTCTACCACATACCCTTCTGTGACCTTTAACTGTTCTCCGTAGCGTGGCTTCCTCACTTTAAAAAATGAGAATTATAGTACAAACTACAGTGAATTATTTGAAGATTCAATGAGATAAAACATGTAAAGTACTCAAAAAAGGTAGCTATTATTATTATTATTGCTACTATTCCAGATCTGCCTTTCATGTCCATCATCTACCAGGCTAAGGCTTTTCTTACAGTATTTTATCCAAAATGAATGTCCATTCAATCTGATTAATTCCATGAATCTCAATCTGTTTCAACCCTATTACTTGTTATTTTTCTCTTAGTTGCACTTTTAATTTTGAAAGATATAAAAATTATTTTAAAATTTTAAAGGTGATTTGTCAAATCCATATTTGGCAATTATTAACATTTTATTGGACTTTTTTTTTTTCTTGTATATGAAAAATAAGGATTTTTTTCAAGACCCTTTTATTTCCTAGTCTTGGTCTCATCCCTTACCCTATAACCAGAGACAGAGTTCATTTTGAATCCATGTATTTTCTGAGGAAGGTTTTTAAAAATGTATTAAAATTATCAACTATTAAAAATTTTAAATGCATGCATATGGTAGAAATAAACTGTACAAAAGAGCGTGTAATGAAAAGTTGAATTTTCTCCTATTTCCCAGTCTTGCTTCCCAGCAGTATGCCCTGATAGCAGTTTCTTTTTATTTTCCTCCCCTTGGTTAGGGGGTAATCAGATAATTAGGTTTATTTATTTATTTAATGGAGGTACTGGGGATTGAACCCAGGACTTCATGCATTCTAAGCCTGCACTTTACCACTGAACTATACCCTCCCCCTGATAGTTTCTTATGTATTTTTCAGGAAAGTTTAATGCATATATGAACATATATATTATGTGTGTGCATGACTCTATCTTAATGCTGGATATTTAGGTTGTTTTTAGTTTTTGCTATTTCAAAAAATGCTGCAGCAACCATTTTTATACATCTTTATAAACTTGTTCCCATATATTTGTAAGATAAATTCCTGGAATTAAAATTGCTGAGTTAATGGATTGTAAATTGAAAATTTTGGTAAGGCTTGTAAGATTGCCTTTCAGAGAAGTTGTATTAATTTACATTTCTATTTTCTCCTCAAAACTGGGTTTTACAAAACATCTTATTATTTTGCTGTGAAAATTATGTCACATTTTAATTTTCATTTCTTGAAAAAGTTTGTCATCTTTTCATATTGTTTTGGCCATTTGTTTTTCTTTTCTTGTGAACTGCCTGTTTATATTTTTGCCTATTTTTTTTTGGATTGTTTGCTTTTTCATTTTTGATTGGTAAGAACTTTTTATATAGTTTTTATGTAGTAAAGAAATTAGCATTTTTCTATCATATATGCTTTGTATTATTTAAAGTTATCTATCCCTTGACTTTTGTGCTTGTGTTTTTTACTGGGTAGAAGTTTAAAAGTTTTATATAGCTAAGTTTATTAATCTTTGATTTCTAGATTTTGCTTCATGCTTAGAAAGCTTAGAAAGATCTTCTCTACTCCAAGATTATTTTTAAAAATCCTTCATAAAAAATTTTTTTTTAATCCTTCATACTATCTTCTGATATTTTTTTTTTCCTTTAAATATGTGGTCCATCTGGAATTAGCAGTGGGTAGGGATGCAGTTTTTTTCCCCCAAATAGGTAGGCAGTTGTTTCAACATTTATTGAAACATCCATCTTTTCCTATAGGTTTGAGAATGTCACCTTTATCATATATTAAGTTTCCAGATAGATCTAGACTGTGTTTTAACTTTGTATTATTTCACTGATCTGTCTATATATTTGATATCAGTACCAAGCTGTTTTAATACTATTGGTTACTATAGTTTTGTAGTATATTTTAATATCTGATATCTAACTAATTCTGAGGTAGTTTTTTGTTTTGTTTTTAAAGCTGGATCAAATAGGGCATGTTAAATGCTGTTGAAAAAAGATTCTTTTGAGAAGAGGGGTAGGGGATAATAGCAATTTACTCAGTTTCCTGATTGGAGAAATTTAAGTTTTCTTCAAAATTTTGCAGCATAAACAACATGATGATAAACATCCTTGTACATTAGGACCTGTGGCCTTGTGTGATTATTTACATAGGATACATTTCTAAAAGTGGAATTTTTAGGTCAAAGGAAATGCACATTTTTAAAGCTATTGATATGTATTACTAAATTGCTCTTCAGAAAGATTGCACCGTTTTGTACTTTTTTTGGTATTTCAGAATCCCTGATTATATAGTCATCAACATTAAATTTTTTTTTTTAGTATTTGCTAATATCATAAGCTAAAAATTTCTGACCCTTGTATTGTAATTTGTATGACTTTGGTTACTAGTTGGTTGAACATATTTTCATATATTTACTGGCCATGTATCCTTTCCTTTATCCATTTTTCAGTTGTAGTCAGGGAATCTCAATGCCTAGAAGGCTCCAAGACCCAGGGTAACTAACTCACTAATGTCAGCATGCCAAGGTAATTCTCTTTGAAAGGACACAGCTTTGTTGGCATTTTTCATGGGTCTTTGAGATATCTTTAAAGTCAGAAGTTTCAAAATTGAATTATAATAGTGTTCAGAAAAGAAAAGTAGGAAGCAGTGCCTTGTTCTTTTTTATCCATTGTATTCTCATGTGGGCCAGTTGCTCTCCCTAAGGGATGGGCCTGATAGTAGTGATTATCTTTTTCTTACTGATTTAAATATACAGGGAGAGGTAGAAGTAAAAGATATAAAGAGGTCTAAGGAGGTTAAATGAAGGGAACTCAGACTCCTGACATTATAGTATGAGCAAAAAACATGGAGTCAGCAAAACATGGTACATTCAAGTCCAAGAAGTTCAGTGTAATCAGAAAAACTGAAAGAAGTTTGAAAAGAGATTTTGAAAAAAGTAGGTAGCTGCCAGGCCTAAATCATTGCAGATTGTCTTGGTAAAATATCTCTAGAACTTAAAAACAAAACAAAACAACACTTAGCACATACTGTTTGCCAGGTGTTGGGGTATATCTGCCCTTAGGAACTTGTAGCCTATTGAATGGAGAAGATATCCTTTAATTAGATTCTTGGCTGGGGTTACCCCAATTTTTTCCTCTTTCTTTCTTGCATATCCCTGCTTGAAATATTTGTTCTAATTTTTGAAGGAGAAATAATTAAAGTTCTTTATCCCCATCCTGGATTGATGGGTTGAGCTCCCAGTTTAGTAAACAGGGACACTGAAGGACAGTTGGCTCTGGCATATGTAAAGGAAAGGGAAGAATTGTGGGAGAATTCAGTACCTGATTACATTCTGTAATGGTGCTAATTGAAAGATTTTCAAAGATTCCTTTTGAAAATCCTGGGATTTTGTCTCTTCTGTGAAAAGAGTTGCCTTTTCTCTCAGGACGCTGCAATGTTAATATGACAGCAGGAAACCAGCTTGAAGACACAAGCAGGGGGAAAAATTCATTTGAACTTTGCGGAAATCAGAGGCTTTCAAAGTTGTAAATTTTATAATTAAAACAACTGGCTAATTAAGCAGTTTAACCACTGGTAATTTGACCAAAACCTTTCATTTAAAGGGGAAAATGCTTGGTTTAACAGTCGTCTGAACCAGCCTTTTAATTAACCAGCTGCTCCAATTATAGGAATTGCCCCAAACTGAATTTGAAAATGCCTCCTTGCCAAGGAATTCCAGTAAATGACAGGCTGAGGCAAGCATTAGTGGCATTTTCACCTAAGATGTGTCATTATCTCAAAGATAACTTTTGATTCTGCTATTTGAAACCCTGGTGGGTGATTGAGTTTCTGTGTACTTAAAGATGGTGACTGGCATCTGAGTTGTTTTTTTAACTTACAGAAAATATTTTACTATATAATGGAGGCACGGGAGAGCTATAACCATAAAGTAAACTCTTGATGATGTTTGTAAATTTAGGGCAGCACAGAGACATTGACCTTGGAGGCTGTGAAGGATATCAACAGAGAGGTGCAGTCCCAGCAGGGGGAAAAACCCAGCATGGCACAGAGGCATGAGAACTGCATGGTTTATACAGAATGGCAAATGTAGCTCTGTAGCTGAAGAGCAAGGTTTTAAAGGCCTGGAGGAGGGAGAGTGAGGACATGAAGTGGTTAGAACTAGATTATAAAATCGAAGTTCTTATTTACAAAACAGAAATAGACTCACAGACATAGAAAACAAACTTATGGTTACCAGATTTGGGGGGTGGGGGGCAGGGGGTGGGAAGGGATAAATTGGGAGTTCAAGATTTGCAGATACTAACTACTACATATAATATAGATAAACAACAAGTTTCTACTGTATAGCATAAGGAACTGTATGTATTCAATATCTTGTAGTAACCTTTAATGAAAAAGAATATGAAAAGGAATATATGTACATATATATATGACTGAAACATTATGCTGTACACCAGAAACTGACACAACATAGTAAACTGACTATACTTCAATTAAAAAAGAGAAGGAAATAAAATAAAATAAAATAAAATAAAAGTTCTTAAATGCTTACCTAAGGAGTGTGAACTTTAGGCAGTGAAAAAACATCAAACATTTTGAAATATGGCAAAGACCTTCCTTGTCTCATTCATTGGTGCCACTATAGTGCCTGGCACATTGTAAGTCCTTTTTAAAAAATTGTATATATGCAGTGAACAAATGGTTGCATTAATGAAAGAGAATATAAGTTTGTGTTTTAGAAGGATTAAGTTGTCAGCTCTAGAGGATGGAATAGAAAGGGCAGTGTGGATACAGGGAGCCTACCAGCAACACCTCAGCCAAGGCTACCACTTGAATCTTTGCCTGAACTTCCATCCACACTCCCCCTCCCCACACTCTTCTACCCACAACAACCAAAGTGATCTTTTTAAAATGTATTAGACATATAATTTCCCCATTTGTGACTCTTCAGCGTGAAATCCCAATGCTTAACAAGGCCCAAAGTGGTGGGTTCTGACCCACTGCTCTCATCTCTGATGCACTCTAAGCCCCTCTCACTTTGCTTCAGCCACACTGACAGCCTTTCTGTTCCTTGAATGTACCAAGCTATGTCCCCCTTCCCCACCACACACACACACACACACACACACACACACAATTGGGGCCTTTGCACATGCTGTTCCCTTTGCCTGGAACATTTATTCTCTATCTTTTTACCTGACAAACTCCTATTTGCCTTTCAGGTCTCAATTTATTTTATTTATTTATTTTTTAGTAGATAATACATGTACATGGAACAAGTTTTAAAAGACACAAAAGCATATAAATTTAACAGTAAGTCTCCCTCTCTTTCCTGGTGCCTAGCCACTTCTCCTGGGGGATAACCATTATTACCATTTTCCTCTGAATTCTAATTTCAGTTCACATGTCATTTTTATTTTAGAGAAGCCTTTCCTGATACTCCAATCCAAAACAGATGCACTGATTGTATTGCCATAACCCTTTTTATCATTTATCGCAATTGGTAATTTTATATTTATTTTGTGACTGTTCCTTCCTCTGTTAATGATTCCTTCTTCCTCCTAGATGGTAAGATTCATAAACAGAGTTTTGTTGGGTTTGACCCCTGATATAGCGCCAGATCTTTGCACGGTGCCTGGCACATCATAAGTACTCAATGATTAAGCTTTCCTAAGCTTTGCCTTGAGCTTCTGTAAACTCATTCTTGCCACCCTGCTCCTCATGCTCTGCCTTGATATTCTCTCTCTGGCTCTTTCCCTCTCCAGACCATCTTCTCTCTTCACTAACTCCTAGTCATCCACCAAGTTTTATTTAAAACCCACGTGCTCTAAGAATCCTGTCCTGACCCCACAAGTCCAACCTTAGCGCTCCTCCCATGTATATAACCCTTATCACCTTGCATTGGTATTACTGTCTCTCCACTAGACCACAGGTTCCTTATTTCAGAGACTTTCTCTTTGTCCATTATTATAGCTTCTCCAGCTTCTAGGGCAGTGCTTGGTACCAACCCAGCTTGCCATGGATATTAGGTTGGTTGTACACTGCACAACTCTAGTGTGTGCCATTCACATGGTTGTGAGGGTTTAACTGTTGCTGGCTACGCTGGTGGGTAATAATAAATGTTTGTTGAATGAATAAATATACTTTGGAGAGTTCAGTGTTTTTAAGAGGTCATATTTTGAGGTTATAATAAAATCTTGTTGGATAGATTAAATTTCAAGGCTCTGGTCTGACGATGATTGTGTACCCATCAAGGGGATTTGAATATCATCTCCTTGGGTGGAGGCCCAGGTTGCAGAGTCTGGAACCCAAAGGCTCAAAGGGTCAATTGGGACAGTGGCCAAGAAGATACCTCGGTTATGTACAGTGCTCTTTGGGAACCTCTGCCAAAAATGCCTCCTTCTTCCTTGTATGGTAAACTCTTACTCCTCTTTCAAGAATGCAGCTGTTACCCCTCTGAACCTATTCCCCTGCATCCCTCTATCCATCCCCGGGCATAGTTAGGTGCTCCTTCCTCTAGGTTCCTTGCTCTCATCTCCATGAAAATATTTTGTATTTCATAAGGTAATTATCTGCTTTCCTGTTGTCCTTCCCCAGTACACACTGAGTGTCTTCAGGGAAAGTAGCATATTTTAGTCATTTTTGTAACTGTCCCAGTATCCATACTGTGGTTGGCATATAATAGTAAATGTGGACTAATGAATATTGTGGAAGTGATCCATGATATCCCAGGGCTGTCCTGATGAAATAGTGTGGATTATAAATGTATGGAAGGTCTCTGAAGCTATGACTCTTGATTGGCCTGGCACAGAGCAGACCTGCTTGGAAGCACATTTTAGAAAAGAGAAGCTTAAGAAACATTTCGCTTAACGTCATTAGACTTTTCCACATCATTTTGTGTTTAGGTCCCCACAAAATAGTGGCCCCGGGGGAGATGAGGGCAGGACTACAGGAGCTGGGAGGAAAGGGAGCAGAACCTAGGACTAGTACTTCTCCAGAAGGTGGAGAGTGAGCAAGAGAGACATAGACATAGCAGAGCTGTGTAGGGCTGGTTCCAGTGAAAGGGTAGAGATAAGGAACTGAGATCAGATCTGGGAAAGATCAAGTCCAGCTAGATTTGGTATTCTTGAAATTCAGATGTTGTAACACCTCTGAGCACAGGCTGTTTAGTCAGATAGACCTGGGTTTAAAATGCAGTTCTGCCTTTTCCTAGCTGGATGACTTTGGCCAATTTCTATTTTTTTAAGCTGCAGTTTCTTTATTTGTAAATGAAGATAAAAATAATGAGAAATAAAGGAGAATATGTATATATCAGCAAGCCCTTCTTTTAAGGGGATCTGGGTGGCACATCTCTGGGCCTACCACGATGAATATATATAGAGAGATCCTATTTTTTTTACATACACACTGTTTTGTAGCTTAGGTTTTAGTTTTTATTTATTGTTATTTACTTAACAATGTCTGTTGGAGATTGTTACATATCAACACAAAAAAAAAGAAAATTAGATGATTTTTAAAACTTAGTGGAAATCTGTGATTGTCTTTTTTCCAGTTATATTTGCTGCCTGTCTCTTTCTGTAAACAATCCCTATTAGAAAACTTCAAAAGGATTATTGTTTGTTGAGGAACAAGAGAAAATGAGAGCCCTGTGAGAATGTATTCTTTTCCCTACCACCAGTGGATCTAGCAGGAGAGAATTTCTCAAAGAAACATGGGTAGTGGGGATTGGATATAGTCCAGGGGCCAAAAGGAGAGAAAAGGGGGGTAAACAGTGTCAGCTCAAGATCAAGAAATAGCTCTGGCTCTTTAAACCAACAAGAGGCCTGCTATCTTCAAATATTCCATCTCACAGTGGAAAATTTGTCTCCTCACGTATGAGCTGTCTGTCCCTGGCAGAGCTTTGAAACAGGTTTGTCTTATTTTCTCTCTTCTAGGTGGCATTCTGTTGAGTACCAGTCGGCACTACAGGTCAAAGCCCACCCACGGCATTGGAAGATACAAGCACCTAGTTAAAGCACAAGAGGTAAAGAGGATAGGGGTCCTTTAGAAAAGGATAGTGTGCAGCTTTTGCAAGGACTCAAAGATCAGATATGCAAAGATTGGATAGTATTAGAGCTAAAAAGGATTGGGGGTCGTCTTTCAGTCCTCTTCAGTTACTTAGTTTCAATGTGATCCAGAGTGGAGATGTTTTTACCAGTTCCCAATCTTGTCTCTAGGCCATGTTATCACAGTGAAAAGCAAATGATTTAGTTTTATTATTTGTGATACTTAAAGAAAATATCTTCTTAGTACTTAGTTCCATATGGACCTCCCGATGGAAATGATACATTCAGTTTAGTTTGGCAAGTAGAGGTGGATTAACATTTTCAGCCAAATAGCTGATTTTTACAGTATTTGCAGGTTGAAAATATGTATGTGTTACTTGAATTCATTGTCACAGATAACTGGGAGTTAGTTCTGAGCATTACAAGATTATTTAGCCTATTTATCTGACCCCAGCTGCAGGATTGCGTCTGTGGTGGTTATATTTTTGTGCATTTGCAGAGGACTTTGTGGTGGGATGGACATAATGCTGTCTTGAAAGTCAGACAATTTGGCTTTGAGTCATGATTTTATCACTTCCTGTAAACAGTACAGTTAGAAAGATTTGCTGTTCTACTTGGGGAGATTTCAACATCTTTTTTGGTTCTTTGGCTTAGTTTGATGCTTCCACACAACCATGCACATCTCCCATTGCCCCTCTCACCTTGGCAGAGGTCCATTACCACTATATTTGGGCCTCAGAAACCACTAAACTTGCCACATTCTCCTGAGCATCATCCTTATATCAAGGAATTTCATGAAAGGAGCATTGTTACATCTGAGGCTTGTATCAGGCAGCCTCCCAGAAGAAAACAGCCCTACTAAAATTGTTCCTTTGTGGTAAGAAGAATACTGAACGGGGGACCAAGAAACTTGTGTTCTAGCCTTGGTTTCACCACTTATTAACTTCGTGATTTGGGGTAAGTTAACCTTACCCCTCTGGGCCTGGTAGTCCCTGAAATTATACGTAAAATGTTTTCCATGTGTGATTTTTTCTGGGAAGGGAGTCCATAACTTTTGTTAGACGCTTTGCCAAGTTTGAGGAGCTCTGGATTAGAATATCTTTAAGAGTCTTTCAGCTCTGATATCATGTAACACCATAATACCATGAAATAGTTATCAAACATCTATTATGTGCTAGGCACTGTTGCGGGTACCTTGCCTATTCAGACTAAGTTGCACTAAACCTTTATAGTATGACTGAACAAAACCTGATTCATACTCAGAGGGAGTTGATAAACCACTAGAGGTAAGACATAGATAATTATGCTCCCAACCAGAAAGTGACAAGCACTAAAAGGAAGATACAAAGTGCTATTAAAATTCAGAACGAGTTATTTACACTCTTTTTAAGTTATGATACCTTAGAATAAGTTATTGGAGTTGTTTTATTTTGGGATATCCCCCTTCTAAAAGTCCCACATAAATTAGTGGGAAATAAAATTAGTTTTGTTTGGGTGTGGGTTTTTTTTTTTTTTAATTTCTTGAGATCCCTCCTCAAAGATAATTTTCTGTATAACATGCTCTGACCCACTCCTTGGCTTGGTATAAAAGGAAGCTTACTGTTTGGTGCTATTTTTCTCTCTAGCCTCCTGTCCCATCTCATGGATACCATGCTCAAATCAGCCTACTGTTTTGAGGCCCCTCACATGCTCTTCTGTCTGCTTAGAAGACCTTCTCTCCTTCTTCACTTGGCTAATAGATCATGAAATTTTCAATCCCATTGAAGAAGCAGGAAAAGGAGGAGGAAAATGAATCTCCCTTTTGAGAAACCTCCCTGGATTCCCTACACTGGGTTACTTGTCCTACCATGAGCTGCTGGAATTCCTGTGCTTCCTCTGTCCTAGGACTTGCTGCTCTGTTTTGACCACCTGTTTCGATGACTATCTCCCGTCCTAGATGGTGAGCTCCCTAAGGGTAGAGGCCATGTCTCATTTTTTTCTGTATCCTCAGGGTCCAACACAAAGCCTGACATCAACTAAAGGACAAAAAGTATTGATTGACCTGAGCCTAAATGTGGTTATTGGAGCTGCCCTAAGGTTTTGTAGATCAGAGCTGGCAAACACAACCCACTCTCTCAGGCAGCTGCCTCCGGATGACCTTGGTTGCTTGAAGGGAGTGATGCTCCCTTTTGTTAGGGCTGTAGGCTTTTCTCTGATGGCATTTATTGCTCAAAGGTGGCTAGCACAGTAGTGCTGGATAGTAGCGGATGCTGCTACAGGCTCCTCACTTCCTGTGTGAGACAGCACAATGAAAACTTTCATCTGCCAGACCCAAATCCTTGTCTCTTTTGCATCCATGGGGAACTAGACTGGAAAAGCTAAAAGGCATCTTTTGGCCCCTTTTCTCTCCCTAAGCTTAGAGCCTAGAAAAAACAATAAGCAGCCAGATTCCCATTTTTCCTCTCTGGCTCTCAGGGTGACTCCTCTACCCTCTTGAGCCCTACATCCCTGGGATAAGTGTTAATTCTCATGTACAAAGTACCTAATCCTCATCCCTTTTCTGCTAGTATAATCTCTTCACTCCTCCTTTCAAAGGTCCCACACTCAGTCTTATGACTCCTGAACCTTGGGAAGGAAAAGGTACATCTTCCTCATCTCAATTTTCTTTATCAATACTGGTTTTACCTCTTTCTTGCATGGCCTAGTTTATAACTCTGGATTGGTTCCCATTCTTCCATCCTATGCCCTTGTCCTTGTGGCTTCTCCGAGGAGTTAGTGAGATGAGAAGAGGAATGAAAACAAAGCTTCTTCTTGGGTGGCAGCATGGGGGATGACAGCAAACCATGGGATTCCAGGTCTCAGCACAAACCCAACCTCCTTCTCAGTGATTTCCCATTTTGTACTCTATGTTTCTGACACATTTTCTCACACACCCATGCTGTCTCATGCCTCTGTGCCTTTGCATGTTCTCTTTCTTCTTTATGAGATGAGACCTCCCTTTTTTTTCTCTTATCATGAAAGACCCAGCTTGACTCAGGGCGGTGAGGGTTCACATTTTAGAGAATATCTTAAGACACAGCACTGTGTCTCAGTGTGTAGATCTCATTATTCATTCTGTTAAATTTAAGAGGCTTCAGATTGTTTGGAGTAATTCCTATTTGATAGAAATAAAAAGAATATAGTCCTTCACATTTGTACAATGCTAGGTCATTTCTCCCAAAACCACTTACTTGTTCTCAGCTTTTGTCCAGCCTCAGATCTCGGGGTAATAGCCCAACAATCAAAGAATTGCCAAGAGGAAGATGTGGGAGGATGAAATGGAGGCAACATAAATTGCTGTCAGTTTCAGTTGTTGTATGTTCTGTTTTCCAGGCTCTGGGGCAAGAGGATAAGGTATATTTTTTTTAACTCAGACACTTTAATTCCTCTTTATAGAATGGCCCCTAGGAATCAAGATACTTTTTCTCTTGGAAACTTCATGCTGTTTTGACTATTGACATAGAGGAGGGGTTTGTCATTTCTGACACCTACTTATTTTGTTGTAGCACCCATAGATAGATCAGCTCTCAGCCACAAGTCTGGGAGGAGACTGTGGCAACATTCCCAGAAAAATCAGCAGATCGGAATCACTTTAGGATGACATTCCTAGCTTCCCGGAAACAGAAAGATTGATTTTGCTGGTCTGGTGACTGTAGGACTAGACATGGATTATAGGACTGGCTTACAGAGAGTTGTTTTAAACTAGCATGCATGTTTTCCCTCAAGTCTGCCTCTTGTAACTCATTGAAAAGAACAACCATCATTGAGCATCTGCTATGTGCCAGACACTGTGCTTTGCACAGATGATGCTGTGGTGAGTGGGACACAGTCTCCTCTTACAAAAAACATACAGTGGGCTGGGAAGGATGCTGCTCAAAAGTGTAGCTAAATACAGTTGGGAAGTGCTTTACTAGGGGAATGAACTCAGTATCAAGAGAGCAAAGTTAAAGGAGCAGTTCTCCCTGAAAGGGTCAGTGAAGGTATTACAGAGTTCAGTTCAACAAACATTTATTCAATACCACCTGTGTTGTTGCACTGAGTATGTAAAGCGAACTGACACTCATCTAGGAGTAGCCCTTTGCTTGGGGTAGCTGGAAACACTGGGGCTGTAAAAACAATAAAAATAGTTTCCCAAAGCTTTTCCAGGCACAGTGATTTCTGTGAAGACCTGGCTTTTCGCCTGTGCTGGCCTCTAGCCCACTGAAGTCTCATCCCACCTTGCCTGTTCTGCTGCATTATAGCATTGTCAGTGTTAGAGAGATTCATATTTGATGTGAATAAAAATAATGATCCCTTTCCATTTTTAAAGTGCTTTCACATCCATTATCTCAGTGCCTCTCAAGACATAGGCCCTTGGAACACTGGTGATCCGAGCCAAACCCCTCCTCAAGTTTAACAATGACAATCTTACACATTTTGGAAAGATATTAAGTTAATGGATTGAATTGTATAAATTTCAAATTTTTCTCCCATCAGTTTTACTTGATGAAAATAAATATTAACAGAGAAACTCATGTTTGCATATTTTTGACATGCAGAAAACTCTGTTTACATAATATAACCATATTTTCTGCCAGTTAAGTCATTCTTGTTGTGTAAGGTGACAGCATGTTGATGAGTATTTCATATTGCTTCCCAAAGGGAAACATGATTTATTTTAGGCCGTCTGCAACCAACAAATTTGAAAACCATGCCTTTTGATTCACCAACTCTCCTGTGAGGTAGACAAGGCAGAAAAGGGAACTGATTGAGAAGCATAAGTGATTTCTCTATGACCATATGGCTAGTAAATAACAGAATTAGAACCAGAATTTAGTTCAGTTCAACTCAACATGTAATATTGCTCTGCTCGAGGATTAGAGAAATGAATGAGACATGGCACCTTCTTATTAAGATAGTGGTTTGGCTGCCATAATAGAGAAATCAACTTAATCAAGGGGCTTAAGCAAGATAGAGTTTATTTTTCTCTCATATAAAAGTGTAAGTAGATATTCCAGCTTTTTGTTTTGCCACACTTACCATCCTCCTTCTCTCTCATAGTGAGATGGCTGCTCCCATTTCTGGCTTCATATCCACATTCCAACCAGCAGGAAGGGGACCAGCAGAAAGGGAGAGCAGTATGCATGAGCTCATATCCAACTGGCCAGAACGTGGTCACATAACTGTACCTAGCTGCAGGGTTGGGAAATGTAAATTTTATTATGAATGGTCATATGCCCAGCTAAAATTCAGCCATTCTGTTATTATAGGAAAAAGAGAGTAGATATTGAGGAAACTGGTGGCTCTGCACACCTTCCTTAAAGGGAAAGATGGAGATTAAGAGAAATGTGTTGGAATTAGGCAGACCCAAGGTAAAGATTCAGTTCTGATGCTTACTAGTGTGTGTCCTTGGGTATGTTACTTAATTTTTCTAATCCACAGTTTTCTTGGCTTTTAATAACCATGTTATTTAAATGTTGTTGCAGGAATTAAGCTAAAAAAGAATGTTTTAAGAACTTAGCATAGTGTCTGAAACATGGAGTCCATAATAGTGGTGGTGATAATGATGATGATGATGATGATGATGATAGCATTAGTCCCTCTTTTTACAATCCCATAGCACTCTATTTTCCTCCCTCAAAACATGCATCTTCTTATAATTCCTTGCTCTATATATGCCTTTTCTGATAGATTGCAAGCTTCAGCGAGGAGAGACTATGGCTGTCTTATTTACTATCATAACCCTAGTGCTAACCCTGGTCTGACTTATCACTAGCGGTCAGAAAATATTTGTTGAATAAATGCATATATGTGATAAGTGATAGTTGTGTATAAGGGGGAGAGGATTGCTATGGGAATACATAGGAGTAGGACCTAGACCTAACTCAGCATGAGGAATCAGTGAAGGCTTCCTGAAAGAGCATGAACTGAGTCTTAAAAAATGTCTAGGAATTGCTCATGTTGAGGGTATTGGGTGAAGAGTCAGGAAGAGGAAACAATCTTTTCAGGAAGGGGAAACATTCTAGGCAAAGGTGGGAAGTCATTGATTCTGGAGATGCAGTTGAGAAACTTAGCAGTTTGTTAATCCTGGAGTCTCAAGTGGGCACTAGAGGATGAGAGGACATGAGGCCTAAGAAGTAGTCAGGTCTAGAACAACCTTTTTAAAGACCATTTGTTGAGTAACTACTATATACCCTACATGTCATGCTGAAAACCAAGAAGTACTGACCTGCTCACTGCCATTTCAGCTGCACCCACGTGAGGCCATTGCTTTGGGGCTTTAACTGACATGGTGCAGCAAGATAGCTTGTGTTGAACTTGCCATAGGAGGTGGTCTGCTCTTTATGATTAAATTGAGAGGCTCTGTTCCTTCGTGTGTGTCTTCTGTCTCTGTCTCTCTGACCTGTAAGCTCCTTTAGAGCAGGACTTGGGTTTTCTCTTTTTTTGGTGTTCTTGCTTAGAGTGGTTGAATCAGTATTTTGCACATAGCAGATGGTTAATAAGTGCTTCATTCCGTAAACTATATGAGTAGGATAACAAAGACCATAATTACCTCCAATTTATGGTGATAATAATGTCTTATCTGTGTACCTTATGCAACCTTTTTTAAAGAAACCATTTATTGAGCAACTACTATATGCCAAATGCTGTAATTACCAAGTACCAGGCTTTAAAAGCATTGCTTCATTTTATAGTATTATAAATGGTATATTTTATTTAATCTTCAGATATCCTGTGGTTATTAAAGACCCTGTTTGAGGAATCTAAGACTTAGAGAGATTAAATGACTTGCCCAAGTGGCTAGTAATTTTCAGAGCTGATTTGAACTGAGAGTTCATGTCTACGCTATTTCCATTTCATATAATCACTATTTTGAGCTTCACAAGAACCTTAGGTGTTAGAGATGAAGAAACTGACACCTAGAGAGATCGCTCAATGTCATTTAGTGACTAAGCAGATAGAACTTGAGTCCAGATTTTCTTTGGCTTCCATCTTAATTTAGTGTTCTTTATGCAGCACCAGGCTGTGTCTCTTTGCCATCCCAGTCAGGGCCAGGTCTTTGTCTGGTATATGTGTCTTGAATGTGCCACCCTGAGTCATAAACATAATCACTTGATTTCTGTGCACCTTACATCATTATGGACTGTTCAGAGTACTATCACCAAATCATTTAAGTCCCCAGGTGTAACAAAATTTCCATCACCAAAATTTCTGGAAGCTGTATATATTGAAACTTTTCATTTGAGGATTAAGATGATACAGTTTCTTCCCAACTTTCCTGCCCTGGAGAATGCCACCTATAGTGATAGGCAGATATTATCATCACTTTTGCAGAGGCTAGAAGAGAGAGCCCGGGCTTGGAGCCACAGACACATCTTCTAGCCATGGCTAGACGTAAAGTGGTTGCCTTTGCCGTTTCCTTACTATTATAACCTTTAAAGAAGTCATTTCCCCTTTCTGGACCTCGACTTCCCTCTGTGTAAAATTAGGGAAGGAAGAACAGAGAGGCTAAATTATCTCTAAGATACCCTCCAACTGTTAGCAGTCTGTGATTCTAATCTGACTCCTTTCTCTGTTCTTTGCCAACAAGATTCCCGGTAACCTTAGGCAAGTAATATCCCTTCAGAGGACCTCAGTTTTCTGTCTGTAAAATAGGAGTAATATGGACATTTCTGTACAAAAGTGATTTAGTAATTTATCCTATGGCCCATTCTGAGCATCGCAGTGTACTCCTACAGGGATCTAAGGATGGCCGCTTTGGGCCATCCCACAGTAAATCCAGGTCAGTCACAGAAGTGCCAGTTTGATGGTGGATAGTAGTCCATCCTTCGTGCCACCTTTCTCCTAGCCTCCATTCCTTTCCTGCCTGGCTCTCCTTCATGTGCAGTCTGAGTGGGCTTCCCAAAACACAGCTCTAGTCATGTGTACCTCCCTTGCACAGATATCTTTAATAGCTCTCCATGGCATTCATGAAGGCCTGAACTCAGGCAATAGGAATAGATAAAAAGGAGGGGATGGGTGTGAGGAAGATTATGCAGGGAAAATTATAGGAACTGTGTCTAAAATTTTATGCAGTCAAGCTCTTGCTGGCTATGCTGTGCTCTGGTTCAGAACTGAAATGTAATATCACAGTGGGCTCCTGATGGTGTGGATCAGTTCAGGCAGATCTAGGCCAATGTGGAAAAGCAAGTGAGATGCCAAGAGGGATACTAGAGTCAGCCTTCTTTTTTTGTTCTCCTGAAGCGACACCTTTGAGGAGCCCTGGCATTTTCCCTGGTTAAGAAAAGCCTCCTGCAAGCTTCAGAGAAGCTCCTCCCTTCTCTGCTGGAAAATTTCAGCCACTCCCCATTCCATTCTGCCTTTAGCATTCTTCACAGCTCTGACTGCAGTGCTGTCATGATGAGAAGTCTGGATTGCTGCATTTGTCTTCGGGTGTGGTGGGCTCTGAAGAATAGAGAGCCAAGCCCCGGCACCTTGATGGTCTGTAGAGGCTGGCTTCTCACTCATAGCAAAATTTAGGACTCTGAGGTGACCACCACTGTTAAAAACTTTAATAATGCAGAGGCTACAGTGGAAAATCTTCTGCATTGGGGGTCAGGAGGTCTGGGTTAATTCCTAGGATCTGTTCTGTCTGGCTGTGTGACTCTGAGAGACATATTTAATCTCTCTGGGCTTCATATTCTTCCCCTGCAAAGATGAAGAACTGGGACAAAATTATCTCCAAATGCCATCTTGTTCTAAAATTCTAAAATAATGATTCATTGCATGTTTTTTCTTTGCCGGGCCCTGTACTAGGAATGAGGAATATGTAAAAATGAAAGCAAGAATAAAAGTTAATGTTTATTGAGTTTTTAAATATGGGTCACAGATTGAATTAACTAATTTATATAGAGTGTTTCTTTCAGTTCTCAGAACATCCCTTTGAGACCAGGTTTGTCATCAGTATTACTGGCCTTGTGAAAGGACTATTTCTTGGTCCTCCCCCTACTTCCCCAGATTGGGCCCCTGCTCTCTTAGGCTGACCTGAAGAGCAGTGACATGAGAGAACCATTCTACCTGCTCTGCCAGGAACAACTCTGCTGTGGCAATCACTAGGCTGTTGGCTGTTAAGTAGGGGTGACTTAATAAAGATAGATTCCTTTTTTTCTCAAAAAAAAAAAAAAAGTATTTCTATCTAATAGCAAGACATTCTAAATCTCCAATAATTAGAACAGTGTGGTATTGGCTCAAAGATAGGCAAATAGCCCAGTGGAACAGGGTAAAGAATGCAGAAACAGATCCAAGTATCTATGAAGACTTAATATATGACAAAAGTGACACTGCAGTGCATTGGTGCTGGGTCAGTTGAGTCAACTGGACAGGATAATCATGTAAAAAAACTGACTTGACTCCTATTTCATAGTGTACACAAAAATCACTTAACAATGATTGTAGATCTAAATGTGTAATCTAAATGTTAAAATAATCAAACATCTAGAAGATACTATACAAGAATATCTTCATGATCTTAAGGGAAACAAAGTTTTTGTTCTAAGATTTCTCAAACAGGACACAAAAGTCACTATAACCATAAAACAAAAAAAATTGAGTAAATTGGACTAATTAAAAATAAAAATTTCTCCTCATCAAAATGCACCATTGAAAACTGAAAAAAGAAGGTACATAGAGGAAGAAGATATTTACAGCATGTACATTTAACAAGGATCATATCTAGAATATAGAAGGAACCTCTACAAATCAATAGGAGAAAGGAAGACAACTCAATCTAAAAAATGGGCAAAATGAATAGGCAGGTTACAAAAGAGAATATTCAAATGGCCAGTGAAAGGTGCTCAGGCTCAACAGACTTAAAGGAAATCCAAGTTAAAATCTCAATGCATTATCACTTCATACTGACCAGAATGGCTTAAACAAACAAACCAGAAAACTGACTATGCTAAGTTTTGTAAGTGTTGACAAGAATGTAGAACAACTGGAACTCTCATGTACTGCTGGTAGGAGTCTAATGGAAACCACTTTGAAAAACTGATTTGAGAGTACTTATTAAAGATGAACCCATGCATTGTCTATAATTCAGTAGTTCAAGTCCTGGGTATATCCCCAACAGAAATGCATACAAATAAATGTTCACTGAAAGATACATGCAAGAACACTGGTAGCAATACTGTTCATAATGGCTCAGGAAAGAACAGCTGTTTCACCTAATACATGACGAATCTTACAAATAAAAATTTTACAGAAATGAGTTAAATAAGTCAGACAGAAAACAGACCAATGTATATTATTCCATTTTCACAAATTTCAAAAATAGGCGAAATAACCCTATAATTTTAGAAGTCAGAATAGTGGTTACCAATTTGGGGAGCAGGAGACTTTTGGAGTGCTGGTAGTGGTCTGTTTCTTCTTGTTTAGGATACTGTTTATACAAGTATTTTCACTTTGAAAATTCATTGAGCTGTGTACTTATTTATGTATTTTTCAGTATGACTACTATATTGCAATAATATTTTTACTAAAAATATTTTTAATGAGGTAGATTTTAAGATTCTAACTTTGAATTGAGAAAAGAGTCATAGTATTAAAAATGCAAAAAATATTGAAGAGAAATAGTTTAATTCTCCTTCCTACCCCAGTGCCCCAGCCATCCAGTTCCCTCCCTCACAGGTAACCAATGATATTAGTATTTTTGTGTATCCTTCTAGAGATTTTTTTTGATATGCAAACAAATGCATACATATGTAATTAAACACACACACATATCTATTCTCCCCCACTCACCCTTTTAATATATATATAGCAATATTCTGAACACACTATTCTACAGCGTGTTTTTATCTTTTTTTTTAATTAAAAAAATTTTTTATTGAAGTATAGTTGGTTTACAATGTTGTGTTAATTTCTGGTATACATCATAGTGATTCAGTTATACATATAGATATTCCTTTTCATATTTTTTCATTATAAGCTATTACAAGGTATTGAATATAGTTCCCTGTGCTGTACAATAGGATTTCTATTTTTTTAAACATTTTTTATTGATTTATAATCATTTTACAATGTTGTGTCAAATTCCAGTGTAGAGCACAATTTTTCAGTTATACATGAACATATATATGTTCATTGTCACATTTTTTTCTCTGTGAGCTACCATAAGATCTTGTGTATATTTCCCTGTGCTATACAGTATAATCTTGTTTATCTATTCTACAATTTTGAAATCCCGTCGCTTTTATCTTTTATCTTAAAAATATTTCTATATCAGTATATAAAGAAGCTCCTTATTCCTTCTTACAGCTGCATAATGTACTATTGAATGGATGTGCCATGATTTATGTACCAAGTTCCCCTCCTGATGGGCATTTAGGTTAGACTTTTTCCAGTTGAGAAGCTTTCTTGATCCTAATCTATGTTGTGTTAAATTATCTATTTTCCCAGGCCTTATTTTAACTTTACATAGGAGTTTGCACAGGTTGATATGTAGTAAAGCAATACTTCATATGAAAGAGAAGGGTAGAAATAAAATAATTTTTCTATCTCTGACTTTTTAAAAGGAAGGCTGTCTAAATAATTGGACTGCAGAATTTCAGAGCTAGGAGAGCCTGAAGAGAACTAATGCTGAGCTTCCTTAATTGATTTCTTTAGGATTCTGATGAAGCTAAAGATTCTCTCCTAGAAAAACGTGCACACAAAAAATTTCATGTATAAGTTTTGGTGTTGACACACCCCTTGAAATTCCTGTATGGGTTCTAGATTAATAATCTGTTATCTAGTATAACCCCATTAATTAAAAAACTAGGAAACTGAGGGCCAGAGTTGGAGGGTGAGTCTCAAAACTAGTTAATGGCAGAAAACAGTCACATGTATTAATGTTAGAGTAATACCAGCAGTATTCTCTCTCCTCTCATTGGCTGATGTCACAGCCCAGAGTGGCAAGGAAAGATGCCCATTCCTTCCTAGGGAAAGTTTGGTTTGTAGGTAGGGTAACCTGAGAGAAAAATGGTAAACAAATTTAATTGAAAGACTGAATTTTTTTTAATATCAGGATGGTATGATTAGAATTTCTTGTACAATACTTTAATTCATTTTCTTTCTCTTTTTGTTTTCTGTTCAGCCCAAGAAGAAGAGGGGGAAAGTGGAAGTGATACCCATTAATTTGGGGACAGATTATGAATATGGAGTTTTAAATATTCATCTGACTGCATATGACATGGCTCTGGCAGAGAGTTATGCCCAATATGTTCACAACCTCTGCAACCATCTCTTGATTAAAGTCGAGGAAAGGTATGAAGGATGCCTTTTCATGGGATATTCTTGGTGTGGGTAGCATGCTCTGTTTTGTTGTTGTTAAATGTGTTTTTGAGATATAATTAACAGGTAGTAGAATTCACTCTTTTTAGGTATATACTTTGCCACAATCAAAATATAGAACAGTTCCATTAAGTTCTTAACCCCAAAAGTTCCTTGGTTCCCAGGTGTAGTCAGTCTCCTCTCCCTTTCCTCTCAAGGCCCTGGTAACCATTGATTGATTTTTCTGTTCCTATTGTTTTAAATTCTCTTACCATGTAAATGGTAAATACATATACAATATGTAGCTGTTTGTTTCTGGCCTCTTTCACTTAACATAATGTGTGACATCTGTTTTGAGTCCTCCAATCCATTAACTTGGTATATCTCCCCATTTATAAAGATATTCTCTGCCTCCTCTGCTTTCTGTTTACTCTTTGTTGGAAAACTGTAGGGGAGGAGAGCTAGCATTTACTGAATGCCTACTCTAGGCCAGGCACTTTACGTATCTTATCTCAATTTTTGAGAAAGTGTGGGATGCCCTGTGGTTTGCCTTAAATGTCATTAAGTCACATGGTGAGAAATTTTTTCCCTTTTTAATTCTCATTAAACCTAATTATGTCAAGGAGAATTCTTAGTGTGGTGCTGGTAGGTATGTCCTTAATGCCACTCTCACACTTCCTAATCTTTATAACAAAGAAGGAACCTCAAGCTCGGAGTCTTTGGCAGGCCCCACTGTCTGGCTAGAATTTTATAATACTGTTTTGTTTTCACTGTGTTTATTTTTACCTTAGCTTCTATTTGTCAGCTGATAATGGTTTTCCTATTTACAGTAGTGATATAAAGTCAGGCTTACTGAGATACAATTTATATTCAGTAAAATTCACCCTTTTAGCAAATAGTTTCTGTGAGTTTTGACAAATGCATGCCATAGAGTAAATACCATCATAATCAGGATATAGAACATTTCCATCATCCCAAGAAGTCGCCTTCTACCTTTGTAGTCAATCCCTCATCTCACCCCTGCCCCACCGTCCCTGCAACTACTGATCTGTTTTCTATCCTTGTAGTTTTGCCTTTTCTAAAATGTCATACAATATTTTTCCTTTTGAGTCTGGCTTCTTTCACTTAGGATAATGTATTTGAAATTCATTTATGTTGTTGCCTGTATCAAGTAATTTGTTCCTTTCTGTTGCTGAGTAGCATTTCACTGAATGGATGTACCACAGTTTATATAACCATTTGAAGGACATTTGTGTTGTTTCCAGTTTTGGGCAGTTATGAATAAAGCTACTATAAACATGTACAGGTGTTTGTGAAAACATAAGTTTTCATTTCTCTAGGAGTATGATTGCTGGGTCAAATAGTAGAAGTAGTGTATTTTTAAATTCGTAGGAAACTGCCAAACTGTTTTCTGAAGTGGCTGTACCATTTTTCTTTCTTACCAGTAACATGAGTTTTAGTTATTCCACTGAACAACTGACTTTTTTAAAAATTAATTTTTTGTTTTGTTTTTTGGGGGTAGGTAATTCATTTTGTTTGTTTGTTTATGTATTTATTTATTTTAATGGAAGTACTGGGATTGAACCCAGGACCTCCTGCCTGCTAAGCATGCAGTCTACCACTGAGCTACACCCTCCCCCTAAAATTAATTTTTTAAGCAAGTTGATTTAAAGAAAAACCTTTAATAAATAGTAGGTTGAGATTGGGTGATTTGCCCCTGTGGCAAGGCACAATATGTGGATATACTTTCTTACTCACTAGATGTTAGTATATTGCCACTTCATAGATGAGGAAACCAAGGGTCAGAAAGGCCAAAAATCACAGAAGCAGTGAGTTTCCTGGATTTAACCCAGTTCTGTATGACTCCAGTATTTTTAATTATATAGGATTTTATTTTAAGTCCTTAAGCCAAATTTGAACTTTTAAATCTTTATAACTTAGAGTATAACTGTGCTTAATGTGCTCATTAAAAGACTGGATTATCAACTGTGACGTTAGGGCTCACAGCTGACTGTACTTCAGTTGATTTAGGCCTAAAGATGTACTTTATCTTTTTCTGATGCTCTAGAGGGTTGGTTGCTCTTTCAGTACTTGACACATTCCTCTATCATGCCACTAGTGCTCTGGGCTGTAATAATCTGCTCATGTGTCAGCTCCCTTCCCCTCTGACTACATGGGGACTGTGTTTTCTCTATTTCTTCAGTACCTAGCACAACACCTGCCAAATGGGAGACATTAAACCTTTGTTGAAAGAACGACAGTTTCTTGAATATGACTACACAATCAGGTTGTGTAGTATACACTTCCTACAGTTTAATAAAAGTGCTTTTAATTAATTTTAAAAAACTATTAATTGAACCTCTTCTTGCTATGTGGTAGGCGTTGGACTAGACATTCTGACTGGAGGATACAAAGGTGAATGTCCCTGATTTCAGGGAGAGAGTGTGTGTACATGTGTGTGCACACATACATACACAGAGAAAAATAATTATAACATAATGTGGAAGGTGATAAATGAAAGGTAAGGTTTAATGTCAGTTTAAGGAGGCAGAGTAGCATAACAGCTTAGAGCAATGTTTCTCAAAGTATCACTCCAGGAAAGTATCAGAAACTTATGCTAAAATATACATTAATACTTTGCGTCCTTCATCAAGGAAGTCTTTCTACTGAAAACAAAAGGTTGACTGAATTAAAGTGTGTTGTTTAGTGACTGTTTCATACTTCTTGTCTTGAACTGATAACAAGCAGTTTGCTTACCAGCAGCTTGTCTTTGGATAACTCTTTGAATAACAAGTGGTTAAAAGTAAAAGCTCTGGAATCAAACTACCTGTGTCCAAATTCTAGTTCTACCAGTTATTAGCAATATGACTTTAAAAAATTCTGAGCGTCAATTTCCTTATCTATATAATGGTGATGATAATTTTCCTATTTCTTTGAGTTCTGAAAATTAAATAAGAAAATATATGATAGCACTTATCAGAGAGACCAGCACATTGTAAATACTCTGTAAATAATATTATTGTTATTAATAATTAATGAGGTTTTTTTAGCTGGCAGGGATTAGGGGGTAGCATCTCAGAGGCTGTGGTAGAAGAGAGACATTAAATGTCATTTACAGACTGTTATCATACCTACAGTGGATCAACTCTCTGGAGTAGTGTTTTAAATTTTCAGAAAGACTTTAAAATATTCTTTTTTTAAAACCCTGCTGTGAAAACCTCTGGCTGCACTTGAGTAAAGGCAAGAAGGCAGTAATATTTGTTGAGTACCTACTATCAGCCAGCCACCTCACTAAATACTTTTTTTGTATATTTTTTAATTTAATTCAGACAAGCACCATGCACATAGTGGATCAAAGCATTGACTCTGGAGCCAGACTGCCTAGGTTTTGCCTTTGCTCTGCTGCATTCTTACTGTGTGACACTGGGCAGTTTTCTTGACCTCTTTGTGTCTTGGTTTCCTCATCTGTAAAACGAGGTTAATAAAAGTACCTACTTAAAGATGCTATAGTGAAAATTAAGGGAGTTAATATATCTAAAGTACTTAGAACTATGTCCAGAAACTGTTGGCTGCCATTATTATTGTTGTTGTTGTTATTATTATTGTTGTTGTTGTTGTTATCATAATAGAAGCTTGCCTATAGTCATACATCTAATAAGTGGCAAGGTCTAGATTTGAACCCACTTCTTCCCCCTCAAATTCTCAATTCCCTCCACACTGCTTTTAGTGTGATTTTTCTAGAATGGAAATATGATCATTTCACTCCCATGCTTAAATTCTTTCCATGGCTTCCCATTCCTTTAGGAACAAAATAAAAGTTCCCCACATGCCTTGTTAGGTGCTCCATGGCCTGGGCTGGCCTCTCTTGCCTTAACTCACACTTCTCTCTCCCTCTCCTTCCACCTCTAGTTACACTGGCTTTGTTTTTATTCTTTCCCACCTCTGGACCTTTGCATATGCTCTCTAAAGCTTAGAATACTCTTTCCCCTTCACCTAGCCAACTCCCATTTTTTTCTTATGCTTCACTTTGAATGTCACTTCTTCAGAGAACCTCATTAAGTCCTTATGTTACGTATTTAGGAGAAGTAAAGGGTATATAACTTCCCTTATAATGCTTGTTCTCATAATTACTTGACTATTACTGGTTTTCTTTATTAGACTCTAAGATCTGTAAGGCAGGAGCTGTTTCTGTTTGCATCAGCAGTCTAACGCTAAGACTTTGCCCAGTATCTGACACATAGTAGGAACTGAATGAGTATTTGTTGACTTGGATTGAATTCCAATAGGCATGACATGATTCCTAGGATAACAGAATGAATGATGTGCTGCTTTTTGCCTCTCTTCATCCTTTGCTCCAAATAGTGCATAGCATAAAGAGATGATCCTTTTTAGCAATTCACTTCTCTGCGTTGATTGAGGTTTTCAGACCATCATATTAGGCATTCTCAGTGCCCAGCTTTTCAGAGATAAAAATGATTTTCTTTTCTTCTGATTTTCATTTTATCTTGATCCATTTTTCCTTTAGGAGTTGAGGGGGAGGGCTCTCACCTTGAGATGGAATTGAGCAGGGGAGCTGTATGCTAGCTTTTGTTCTATAAATGGTCTGCATTGCTGCAGCTGCAGCTCACCCAGAAGAGGAGAAGATGAGGCCTCTTTTAATTTGTGTGCATCCCTTGCTGAGCTGCTGTCTGGAAGGATGGAAGTCTTATTCATCTGGGAGCAGCTTCCAAGCCTGAAGCTGACCCAGCCTCTTGCTCTGTGGAGAGTAAAAGCACCATTCAGCATCATTCTCTGTAAGGCTGCTCTTTCCTCTTTTTTTTTTTTTAAATCCACTTACATTTTTTAAAATGGAGGTATAATCTATATATAGTAGAGTCCACAGATTCTAAGTTTCCTAGCATCCCAGCAGGTTCCCTCATGTACCATCCCAGCAGTACTCCTCAAAGGTAGTACTATTTTGTCTTGTTAGCTCTAGGTTGACTCTTGAAATTCAGTTATTTCATTTCTTCCCTTATTTGTTTTTTTTTTTTAACTACCTGATCATTCAAGTAATGTTTATTGCAGAAAATTTGGGAAGTACAGAAAAATGTAGGTACTAGGAAGTGTAGATACTCTTACTACTCAAAGGCCTATTCGACTTTGAAATGGCTAGAGTTCCCAGTACTTCTTTATCAAACTATGTCTGGTTTTTCTGTTGGTTCTCTTTGAGGGCCTCTCATGCCTCCTTGCCTTGTAGAATGCCCTTTTTTAGAATGTCCTCCAGGCAAACACCTATGTTCATTCTTTAAATCATGATAAAGTACCACCTCACCTATGAAGCCTTTCCTGAGCTCTCTTCCTCTCCCTCTTGTCTCTGTAATATTTGGTACATACCTATTCTTGCCTTTGTCTTACTATAGTGCAGATGTTTGTGTACTTACTTACTTGTCTCTCCAAAACACTCTTAGCAAGCTCCTTGAAAGCATTGACTGCACAGTGCCCATCAGCCTGCCTAGGACAGAACAGGATTTCAGTAAATGCTTGTTGAATGAATGAATGAACAAATAAGTGAAATCTTGCTGAAGTAAATGTTGAAGAATAAAGGCCTGCTCAGTGGCAGGAATGGACAATTCCCACTTGGAATAAAATGGATATTAAAAAAATTACCTATACTCTTATCAGTCTTATCTGTGGAATGTCAAAAAGGAAAAATAGCATTTAGAGTGCCATTTACTTTTCTGAAAGCTTTTACATAATTACTTTATTTGATTTTCCATAACAAGTTTATGAATCTGTCTCAGTTTTTTTTTTAATATAAGGAAGTTATTACCAAATGTGAATTTGAAGAGATCAGAAATTGTGCTATAAAGTGGGAAGGGATGTTATTTAGGGAGGCTACCTGGAAGTTTGCAATGCCTAGCATTTACTCACTGTTTATAAGGGCAAAGGAATTGGCATTTGTAGGCATAGTATGCCAGGAAAATTACTTATGTAATCTTATTTAATCATTGCTACAACCCTAAGAACTAGGTATTAATATCTTCATTTTATAGCTGAAGAAACTGAGACTCAGAACTAAATTAGTTTGTCCAAGGTCAAATGGGTAATAAATGGCAGAGCCAATATTTCAATCCAGTACTGACTGCCATGTTTCTAATCCATTTTCCATTACACCAAACTTCTTTTTGCTAAGATCCATCTGTAGAGGGCTATGCTCCTTGTTACTAATTAATGAAGCTCTGTGTGGCATGAAAATTCAGCATTCCTCCTATTGTCGTTATTATTCCATTTATCTTCAGTTTGATGAACTTTTTGATAAGAGGAACACAACACTAATACTATTTCTGTGTAGCCATCAGTCTTATCTTATCATCACACCTGGTCCTCACAAGTCTACTGATATAAGTTTACATTGTAATCCCCTTTATACATGAAGAAACTGAGGCTCAGAGGAGGAAGGGACTCGTCTAAGTACATATTGCTAATAAATGACAGGTCCAAGACTTGACCCTCAAGTCCAGCACTCTTTTCATTGTAGCATATAGATCTGCTGAAGCCGATTATAGTGAGCATAGATTCTACAACAATGGTTCTCAACCTGGGGACATTGAACAATGTCTGGAGATAATTTTGATTGGCACCACTTGTGAGGTTCTTCTTGCATCTGCTGGGTATAGAGGTTAGGGACAAATTGGTCAGCCCCCACAACAAGAATGATCTGGTCTAAAGGGTCAGTAGTGCTGACACTGAGAAATCTTACTCTAGAACAATTGGGTTTCATGCCTTATTTCTTCAGAAGAGGTGAAATAATCAAGGTTAGCCTTCAATGTGTTCCTAGCGATGAGCTTGATTCTTTTAGAATTGGCTGCTCTTTGGTAGCGGCAAATACTTATTAATCACCAGGTTTTATTCAGAGTGTCATATTAATTATGACTAGGGCTGCAGAAAAGCATTAGACATGGTCTTTCCCCTCATGGAGTTTAGAGACTTCGGAGGAGGCTTAAGAGGATCTGGTTACTTTGCCACTGGCTGCAGATAAACAGCCCTAGATAACAGGAGCTACTGCATGCAGTAGCGGCTGTACTCAGGGACTACCCTGACTGAAGTGATGCAGCTGGCTTAAAGGAGCCGTCTCAACAGCTGACTCTTCCTTCCCACAGTTACGCGATGCCCACCAAAACTATGGAGGTGTTGCAGCTGCAGGACCAAGGCAGGAAAATGTTCCTGGACTCAGTTCTCACCACACATGAGCGAGTGGTCCAGGTAGGTATTCTGGGAGAAATTTGAAATATGTTTGCCTCTCCTGGTTCTTTTCTTTGATCTCTCGGTTGAGCTTCAAGCCTGATATCCAGTTATCTGCTGGGCTTCTCTTTTGAGATATTCCACAGCCCTACACTCAATGTATACAAAACTAATTGTAGAGGGACTGATGTTCTTTTTCTATAATCCTCCCCACCTTTGAGCTTAATGCTTGACCCTTCTTTGCTTTGGGTATCCATTCATTCTCCAAATTCTATGGCTTCTACCCCTAAAAACCTTTCAGATCCACCCACTTTGCTTTACCCTCATATCAATGTGATCATGTCATTTTCCTGCCTAGCACCCCTCAGTGGCTTCCCTTTAGCTCTGTACCCATTAGCAGTCACTCCTCTTTCCCTATCCCCCAGCTCCTGGCAACCACTAATCTACCTTCCACTTCTATGGTTTTACCTCTCCTAAACATTTCTTTAAATGGAATTATATAAAATATGGCCATTTATATCTAGCTTCTTTCACTTAGCATGTTTTCAAGGTTCACCCATGTTGTAGCATGTATCAGTACTTCATTCCTTTTTACTGCCAAGTAATATTCCAGTGTATGGACATCATCACCCCTCTTTGATCCACTCAAGAAACATACCAGGAAAGTAATGGGAGAAATGTTAAGATAGTAACACCCTAAGTCTATGTTAACTTTTTAAATCATTCAAGTACTTAAAATCTTTGGTTCTTTAAATATTATTAGGAATAAATTATTTAAGTTACATTTTATGACAGATCTAACTTGCCACTGAGGATCATAGGATAAAGTTTGAACTCTTTAGATTAACACCTAAGTGCCTCCATGATTCTCCTCCTGCTTTCCTCTTCACACCCCTATTCATTCCAGCCATACATGGAACTAGTTTTAATTCCCTAGTACTGTGCTGTTCCTATATAGTTTACTGAATATTGTTTCCTCTGCCTTTAAAAACCCCCATACTACTCTTGAATTCTCCCAGTTTTCTCCTGTTTTTCCTCAAGACTCCAACCAGATGTTACCTCTTTTGAAAACTTCTTTGACCATCCCTGATTAAGTTAGGTAGGTATTTCTTTTATGGGTTCCTGCAGCTCCCTACACACCCTTCTACCACACATCTGATTCACCTCTGGATTCTCAGCACAGAGTGTGACACCAATCAGGTCCTGGTCTATGTGGGTTAACCTGAATTGATTCAGAAAGTTGTCCTGGACTTGATAACCTCTTGGTCCAGTTATGACTTTCATTGCCTATAAGAGCAGATATTGGCCACAATCATCTCAGTAAGCAAACACCTTGGCAGATAGCAAGAGAAATCCTGCAGAGTCTGGGCTCCAACATCAGCTCTGGGTGTTAACCCTTCACCCAAGGGCCCTCTAGCTCTGCTAGAGACATGGAGATTGCCATGTCTGCCCAATCACCTAGCTTTCAGTGCCTCTCTTAGAGCATCTTTTTTCCTTTTGCAGATCAGCGGTTTGAGTGCTACGTTTGCAGAAATTTTCTTGGAAATAATCCAAAGCAATCTTCCTGAAGGAGTCAAACTGTCAGTGAGGGAGGTAGGTGTCAGTTTGAGAAGAAACTCCCCTGGTGACCCACCTGTGCTGAAAATAGGGATAAGAAAATCTAAACTGGCTGGCTTTACAAACAGCAAAGACATGGACAATTAAGCCCAGATAATAATCAGGAAAGATGTGCAGGTTACTTTACCATAATCATTATTCTGGCTCTTCCAGTGTATCAGGGATGATGCTTTACAGACCATAGAAGCTGAACTCCATCACAGCATCCTGATGTTAGGGGTGAGCCCATTACACCCCAAAATTCCCTTCTTCGGGCAGTTGTGTAGCAGAAAGTACATGATTTAAGATCACATACAGTGTAATTAATCAGAACACATGTAGGGTAATGTGTATTCTAGAGAGAAGCTTCCTAGATCTTCAAGGCTTGACTGTAACTTGACTGAATATATTCAGTAAAGAATACCAAATATCAGAAGGAAGTTTGGCATGGAAAACTTGAAGTATGTTAGAAACCTTAGCCTACTGAGTATTTGGGTCCAGTTGCCAAAATGATCCTTGTTATGACAAAGATACATCAGGTCATCTTAGACCGATACCTGTTATTTTCTATTGTAAATGGAGATTTTGGCATTCTATCTCTTTTTTTTAAGTGCTTTTGTTGTGATACTTACAGCATTTTGACATTAGTTCTTTATATGTCTGTCTTCTCTCACCAGACTATAAGTTGATTTAAGGCAGGGAGGAAGTCGAATTCAACTTTGAATCCTTGGTACCTATTACAAGTCTAGTACGTGGTAGATATTCAGTAAAAGTTAGTTGAATCTAAATCATTCTTTCCAGAGCTTGCTGAGGATCCTTTTCGGATGCTGGGCATATCTGAATAACTGAAAGCTCTGTAGTAATTCCCTTACTTTCTTTTTCTTCTCCTCAGCACACTGAAGAAGACTTCAAGGGAAGATTCAAAGCTCGGCCAGAACTGGAAGAACTGTTAGCCAGGTTGAACTAGCTCATTGCAGACCCTTTCATGTTGGCACTGGTTATACTGTGTGCTAAGGAGAAGAGCTTCCTGGGTGGCCAAAGTTAAGTGGGACACCCTGACCCTCAATATCATTAGTACCCATCTCTTCCACTAGGAATGCCTGCTCTCTGTGGAGGAGTGCTTGCTAATTGTCAACACTTTCTTTTCAGCTAACCCTAGGTATCCTCCATCTAATAAAAATCTCCTGATGATGCAAGTGTGTGTATGTGAGAAGTCAGTCCATCCTGTGGAGTATCTTTAACTAAGAGATTCGATTTTTTTGTTTGTTTGTTTTCTGGTGCTTTAGCACACAAGCATGTTCTCCTTCAGTATTTCTCCACTTAGAGTGAACTCATCCTTTAAATCAGTCTGGCATGGAGTCCCTTTAGTGAAGCTGATGATCATAACATAAGTGAATTCTCTGTGGCTAGAAAGCATAGGGAGGGAGAGTTTGGCTTTGTATATAGAAGAACTCTCCAGATAGGATCAGGGTCTGTCCATAAGTGAAAAAAAATTCCCTTGTGGGATAGTGAGTGACTTGTCATAAGTATGCAGGTAGATGTTATAACTGCAGATGAGGGTTGCCTGGAATGACTTTAAGCAAAGAATTAAAGGTTGATCTTGGTCAGGGGTCAGAAAACTACAACTTGTGAGTCAAATCCCACCAACTGCCTATTTGCTTTTTAAAAGTAATTTATTGAGGCAAAATTCATGTCACAAAATTAACCATTTTAAGGTGAACAATACAGTGGTATTTAATGCATTTAGAGTGTCATGCAACCTCTATTTAGTTCCAAAACCCTATTGCCTGTTTTTATAGATAAAGGTTTATTGGAACAGAGTCTTGCTAAGTCATTTACACATTGTCTGTGGCTGCTTTTATGCTACAGAGTTGAGTAATTGTGACAGAGACTGTAAAGCTAAAACATTTATTATGTGACCCTTTATAAAAATAGTTTGTCAAATCCTGATCTAAATCAATGGTTCTCAAACTTAAGCATGCATCAGGATCATCTGGAGGTCTTTTTAAAACACAAATTACTAAACTCCACCCCTGGATTTTCTGATTTAGTAGCTCTTGAGTACGTGCTGCTGGTCCAGAGTTACCTCTTTAAGAACCACTGGTCTAAGTGACTGCTAATGTTTTTCCTACTCTGAGCATTAGTCCGTTCATACTTTTGTATATAATAGCTATCATTTATTGAGCTGGACTCTGCTAGGAACTGTATTAGCTCTAATCCTCATACCAGTTTTTTAGGGAGTATATAGTGTGCACGTGGATAGATATCCGTGTGTGTGAAAATGTGAGTATCTGAGTGTGTGAGTTTATCTCACTCACTTATTTATTGAGCCCTAATTATGCTATATACTTTATGTGGACTATCCTTGAGTTTGATGGTATTATCTCAGTTTTACAGATGGAGAAACAGGTTTGGAGAGATGAAGTGACTTCCTAGGGTCACATAGCCAATAAGTGGCAAAACTCTCCCTGCTGTTCTCCACTACTTCTTTGGGATGCCCCTAAATAGAGGTCTGTGGGAGCTCAGAGCATTCTTAGCATTGTATGTACTTTCCTGAAACTCATCAGTTTGGTTTCTTTGCCTTGGTTTCCAAAGGCAGTAAGAGGAAACTCAGATTTCTTCTCAAGGTATAACACTTAGGGAGGGCTGTCAAGGTAGCAGGTGCCCTTAATTAAAATGCTGCTCTGAATTCAAATTGAAGGCTCAGCAGGCCAGGACTTCCAAGTGAACCCCCACTGGAAGTGTGGGCAGAATTTGCGAGGTGAGGACTGATATTTTGGTTGCAGAATTACTCACTGCTGGGTGTCCGTTAGGGAAGATGAAAGAGCAGCAGTTAACAGATGAGTGTAAAGCTGGGGCATGTGTAGTGACTTGAAGATAAAAAGGTGAATAAACATATATATTCTCTCTCTCTCTCTCTCTCTCTCTCTCTCCCTCTCCCTCTCCCTCTCCCCCTCTCCCTCTCTCCCTCTCTCCCTCCCCCTCTCCCGCTCTTTCTCGCTTCCATATCACATGGGCAATAGGCAATGTGACATCGACCCCATTTAGGAACCTGGAATACGGCAGTGTATTCTAGTTGCCCACCTTTCCTTGTTACCAATTTGTGAAAGCAAGATACAGGGTTTCATAAATTGACAAAATGTTAGAGCTGGAGGAAATTGGGACCCAGCTAGCCTAACCCTCTCTTTTAGCAACTGCATGTTAGGGGCCCAGGAAGGGCAGTGCTTTACTCAAGGTCACAGTGCGCCTCACTGGCAGAGCTGAGAGCATGATCCAGATCTTTTGATTCCCAGTCCATCCCTTTCCATTACATCACTGAGGGATGAGTCAGGTTTATCTCTTAAACAGGAGGCAACTGGGTTCTGTCACTTTGGAGCTCTTGTGTCACTGGCCTAGTTGATGATATATCCTCTCACCAGTCAAAGGACTTTTGTTGCTCATGATTAGTCTGCCCTGAAACAAATAGAAATTGTTCATAATGCCTTATCCTGGTAAGAGAGACAGAGATAATCTGATTGCTGGTACCTCAGAGTTACAAAATAATTGTAAGCTTCATTTGACTCTGCAGGGAAATGAACTTCTCTAGGATAATGTGGCAGTGAAATCAAATGGAATGCATGTCCTGGCTCTAGGTTGAAAATACCTCCCCCTCCCTCCCTGAGACAACTTATTATAAAGAAAAGAGGCAGACAAACCTGAGCTATTCCTAATTTCTACATTTTACGAATTTTGAGACTTCAGGTGAGTTATTTTAACTTCATTAAACCTCAACTTTCTAATCTGTAAAATGGGGATAATTTCTTTTTAGGCACTTAGATTATGTGTATAATGGACTGGCACGTGCTCAGTAAATGTTAGGTTACCTTCCTATTGAAACTTCTTTGGTATACTTTTTAAAAAGATTATTTTCTCATTGAGGTATAATTTATATATCGTGAAACACACAGATCTTAAGTGGATGTTTGATCAGTTTTGAAAAATGCAGTCACCTATAAAACCTACACTTCTGTTAAGATAAAGAACATTTCATCTCCCTGAAAGGTCCCTTACATTCTTTCATAGTCATTCTTCCCAGACACAACCACTCATCTCACTCCTATTGCCACAGATTAGTTTTGCCTATCTAGTACAATATATAAATATCAGAGTATGTACTCTTCTGTGTCTGACTTGATTCACTTACTCTGATGTTTTATCCATGTTGTTGCATATATCCATAGTTCATTCCTTCAGCATACTTTTAGTTTTGAACCCAATAAAGGTTAAACTGTGTCTAGTACTGCTGCAAAAACATGAAGGCTAGACAGGAGAGAAGAAAGGGAAGGTCAATGGATTAGAAGTCAGAGTACCTGGATTCTAGTTTTGGCTCTATCAATACATAACCTTTGAGATAATCTGTTTTGCTCTTCATTTTACAGATGAGTTAACTGGCCCAGGAGGGAAAGAGACTTGGCCAAGGTCACAGGGATAGCTCCAAGTCACTCGATTGCTGGTATTGTACACATTACTGAGATTTTTAGAAATGGATTTTTATGTAGATCAGTAACTTTCAAGAGGGACTGAATGCCCAAGTTAAATGGACAGTTTTCCTAGTGGAGGCCAGTGGATTCCTCAGCTTCACGTGTGAGCCCCATTCCTCTGGCTGAGGTAGCTTGGTCCTCCACCATCAAGCCTAAAAATTGCCAGCTGTGGATTCTGAAAGGGTATGTTCTAGTTGTAGAGAAAAAAAAATGGAATCTGGATGTTTTGACCACTCAGATACTGTAGTAATGTTCAGAGACCCTGGTCCTGTCTGTAGGATATAAAGTGTACTTAGGCAAGGAAAGCTCTCTGAGCATGCATTGGGCATGTCTGCAACTGGACCTGCTGGCAAGGCACTACAGACAGAAGCAGCCAGTGTACCCCAAGCTTGTTTAATCTGTACTTTGATCTCTTTGTGCTGTTTTTGTCTTCAAATGTCTGATTTCCCTGGAGAATCTGAAATGATTCACTTAGCTCTTATACCCACCCTGGAATAACTCATTCTCAGGCATTTCAGGTTGAGGGAATCAGCTCCACATTTAGACAGAATAGCCAGGCTCTGAAAGATGTTCAGGCTCTGAAGAAAGAAAGTCTTCTTCAGAAGATAGCTTAGAGAAGGAGAGAACCCTTCCCACTTCCTCTGCCTGCCTTAGGTCCCTGCTGGGGCAGAGCAGGGAGTCCTAGCATTCCATACAGTGGGCAAGTATAAAGTTTCAACCTGGACCCCCTCCAGTTCTCCTTGGATTTCTAAAGTCAGCAGCCCAGGACTTTGGCAATTTTACCTGAGGGAGGAAGAGTGGGAGGAGTATCTTATTACTCATTTAGTAAAACACATTACAGTGCACCTTTGTACTGAGCACAGGCCACGTCCCCAGCCAAGGACCTTGCAGGGAAGAGCCAAATCATGAGTCTGCCTGAGGCCTAGCCAAGGGTGGCACCCAGCCAACAGGTCTCTCCACTCATCCCTGGCACTAAGCTTCTCTGCAGAGGTAGGTGTGGATTGTATAGGAACAGGCATGGACCCCCCTAAACTCCAGCTCCATGGCTGTGGGCTGCATAGCTGAGAGATTAAAAAACATACTAATCGAGAACACTGTGGGCAAGTTGTGCTGGTTAATTTCCTTTTTATAAAGCACTAAAAAAAGGTAAAGTAATATTTACACAGTAAGTAGGGTCACTTAGTGTGTGTTAAGCACCATAATAGGCACTGGATGCTTGTGAGAGAGCAAAGAGCAAAGAATAGCACAGGCTTTGGAACAAGACACCCTTGGAGTCTAATCCTCAGTCTGACCTTTACTTCCTCCTCTATAAAGGGCAGTTAGTTGAGTGTTAGGAGGACCAGAAGATAATGTAGCTCAGGACAGTGACTAGCACACAATAATAATGGTGATATAGCTAACATCCAGTGAATGCTTACTATGTGCCAGACACTGTTGCCAAACTCTTTACCAGTACTCATTCTTTCAAGAACCCTATGAGGAAGATCTACATTAATTAGGTTTTTTTTCAATTATTTTTTTTGAGGTACTGGGGATCAAATTCAGGACCTTGTGCATTCTAAGCACATGCTCTACCACTGAGCTATACCCTCCCCACTATATGCATTAGTTTTGATGCCTGTGAGAAAGGTATTATAACTACATTTTTAAAGAAGAAAAAACAGATCCTGAGATGTTAAGTAATTTGCCCAAAATCACACAGCCAGTAAGTGGCATAGTGGGATTTGAAAGCAGCATGTCATAGGGATTGAGACCACAGGTGCTGGAACCAGACACCCTGGGTTAAATGCTCCATACATGTGTTATAATAGATCAGTAAATGCTAACAAATTTTATTTCCAGATATTTATGTATTATCTTTCATTTAATTCTCTTAGTATGCCTATTAAATAGGAATTATCCCCCTTTATTTGAGGAAACAGGCCTGAGTGGCAATAGAGGTCTCCTTGCCCAAACATTCTGTGACCCCCCCACAGTGTTAGCTCCCTGTTAGACTGGAGCCCTCCCAAACCTGTTCCCTACGCTTAGCTAGTTTGAAAGCCATTCCTCTTGCTGAGGAGGTTCTTATACCCTTCCCCTCTGCTAGAATCCCCTGTCCTACATCTATGGCCTATTATTTCTACTTTAATTACACAAATTAATACATAGATACATTTCTATTGTAACAGATTTGAATATATAAGCAAATATAGTCCTTATGGATGGAACTTTACATTGTGACCATTTTTCACTATTATAAACAGTGCTGCAATGAATCTAATAGCATATACATCTTGTAAAAAGATGTTTAAGAGGATTCCTAAAAGAGGAATTACTGTTTAAATATTTAAGATATTTATAGATGTCACCAAATTGCCCTGAAAAGCATTACTAATTTATGATCCCTTCAATATGTGAATATGTCTGTTTCCTTCCATCCCTACCAATACTGGTCATTAAAACACTTTTAATACACCCATTTATGATAAAAACTCTCACCAAAGTGGGTATAGAGGGAACATACGTCAACATAATAAAAGCTATATATGACAAACCTACAGCCAGCATAGTACTCAACAGTGAAAAACTCAAAAGTTTCCCACTAAAATCTGGGACAAGACAAGGCTGCCCACTATCACCACTCCTATTCAACATCGTCTTGGAAGTCCTAGCCACAGCAATCAGGCAAGAGAGAGAAATAAAAGGGATCCAAATTGGAATAGAAGAGGTAAAAGTGTCACTATACATAGATGACATGATACTATATATAGAAAACCCTAAAAGGTCCACACAAAAACTACTAGAAATAATCGAAGAATTCAGCAAGGTAGCAGGTTACAAGATTAACATTCAAAAATCAGTTGCATTTCTTTACACTAATGATGAATCAACAGAAAAAGAAAGTAAAGGAACAATCCCCTTTAAAATAGCACCCAAACTAATAAAATACCTAGGAGTTAACCTAACCAAGGAGGTGAAAAACTTATACACAGAATACTATAAAACACTGATTAAGGAAATTAAAGAAGACTTAAAAAAATGGAAAGATATCTCATGCTCCTGGATTGGAAGAATCAATATTGTTAAAATGGTCATACTGCCCAAGGCAATCTACAGATTTAATACAATCCCTATCAAATTACCCAGGACATATTTCACAGAACTAGAACAAATCGTTATAAAATTTAGATGGAACCACAAAAGACCTAGAATTGCCAAAGCATTACTGAAGAAGAAGAAAGAGGCTGGAGGAATAAGTCTCCCAGACTTCAGACAATACTACCGAGCTACAGTCATCAAGACAGCATGGTATTGGTACAAAAACAGACATATGGACCAATGGAACAGAATAGAGAGCCCAGAAATGAACCCACAAACTTTTGGTCAACTAATCTTCAACAAAGGAGGCACGAATATACAATGGAATAAAGACAGTCTCTTCAGCAAATGGTGTTGGGAAAACTGGACAGCAGCATGTAAATCAATGAAGCTAGAACACTCCCTTACACCATACACAAAAATAAACTCAAAATGGACCAAAGACTTAAACACAAGACAATATACAATAAACCTCCTAGAAGAAAATATAGGCAAAATATTGTCTCACATACGTCTCAAAAATGTTCTCCTAGGGCAGTCTACCCAAGCAATAGAAATAAAAGCAAGAATAAACAAATGGGACCTAATTAAACTTACAAGCTTCTGCACAGCAAAGGAAACCATAAGTAAAACAAACGACAACCTATGGAATGGGAGAAAATTTTTGCAAACGATGAAATCGACAAAGGCTTTATCTCCAGAATATATAAGCAGCTCATATGACTTAATAAGAAAAAAATAAACAACCCAATCCAAAAATGAGCAGAGGACCTAAACAAGCAATTCTCCAAGGAAGAAATACAAATGATCAATAGGCACATGAAAAAATGCTCAATATCACTAATTATCAGAGAAATGCAAATCAAAACTACAATGAGGTATCACCTCCCACCAGCCAGAATGGCCATCATTCAAAAGTCCACAAATGACAAATGCTGGAGAAGCTGTGGAGAAAAGGGAACCCTCCAACACTGCTGGTGGGAATGTAGTTTGGTGCAGCCACTGTGGAAAACAGTATGGAGATTCCTCAAAAGACTAGGAATAGACTTACCATATGACCTAGGAATCCCGCTCCTGGGCATATATCCAGAAGGAACCCTATTTCAAAAAGACACCTGCACCCCAATGTTCATAGCAGCACTATTTACAATAGCCAAGACATGGAAACAGCCTAAATGTCCATCAACAGATGACCGGATAAAGAAGATGTGGTATATTTATACAATGGAATACTATTCAGCCATAAAAGCCAACAACATAATGCCATTTGCAGCAACATGGATGTTCCTGGAGAATGTCATTCTAAGTGAAGTAAGCCAGAGAGAGAAAGTAAAACACCATATGAGATCACTCATATGCAGAATCTAAATTAAAAAAAACATAAATACAAAACAGAAACAGACTCATAGACATAGAATACAGACTTGTGGTTGCAAGGGGGATGGGGGGTGTGAAGGGACAGACTGGGATTTCAAAATGTAGAATAGATAAACAAGATTATACTGTATAGCACAAGAAATATATATAGGATCTTATGGTGGCTGACAGTGAAAGAGAATGTGACAATGAATGTATGTATGTTCATATATAACCTAAAAATTGTGCTCTACACTGGAACTTGACACAACATTGTAAAATGACTATAACTCAAAAAAAAACAATGTTTAAAAAAATGGAAGAAAAAAATACTTAATTTTTGTCAATAGAATCATCTAACAGTACTTTGTTTTTAAGACCTGCATTTCTCTGATTATCAGTTATGTAGAATATATTTACATTTTCCTATGTTTTGTGGGTATACTTAACTTTGTTTACTTGTCAGTTGGACTATTGCTTTTCCTTACTGATTTCTAGGTACTTTTTATTTGTTGCAGATGGTAATCCTTTCTGCTATATATGTTACAAATAGGTAATATCTACTTCATTTTTAATGGTGTCAACTCAACTCCATTCTCTTCTTTGAGATTCTTGCTGACAGCTGCAGTCCACACTGCTCCCTCTGATGACACACGACACTGAGCACACATGGCCCAACAGAGATTCATCTCTTTCTATACACCCAGTCATCCCCTTCTGCTTCAAGGCTGAAACTGGACTTTATTATTCTTTGGACTGGTATTCCTCATATTTTCTCCCCTCTTTTCTCTTTCTCCCCTCTCCAAATACCAACACAAAGGCTCAAAGTAGTTTTAGGGCTACTGTATTTCTGATTTGTGATAACACACACACACACACACACACACTCAAGAAATGTTGCTGCTATTGATGAGAGCATATGCCCCTTTGCACTCCAGCTCTGTAGCAGGGGTCACTCTCCCAGCTCCCTTCCAACTCCCAAATGCTTTACAGGGCTAGACAGAAAGTAACAGAATGGGTAATGCAGCTCCATGGAAGAAAAATGAAAAGCAGTGGCGAACTGTTGTGAACTGGAGAACACAACCACCTAAAAGAAAAATCATTATTCAGCTTCAGAAAATTGTCACGTAGGACTCTAAGCTCCACGTTGACAGCCTCACATTGTTCAAAAGCTGAAAATCTGTATGTTATGTTAATGTACTTTTTAAAACATCAAGCTAACATTGTGTTTGCTGGGTTGGGAGTGTGCTGAGTTAAGACTCTGCATTTTCTAATTCAACAGAGTCTGGCATATGAGAGGTACTCAGTGTTTGTTTCCCATTTGCTTTTCCTTCCATTAGATTGACTGAAATATCCAGAACAAATGATGAGATAAAGTCATTTATATTATTGTTAGGATTAGTTGTTCTAGTGTTGTTTTGTTTCTCTCTCAAACCAGACTAAGCAACATGAAGGCAGAGATCATATTTTCATCACATCAGTTTCCAACACGGTGCCTGGCACATGAGAAGGTCTCTGAAAACCCTGAAGTTTTTGAACCAGTGACTTAATAAATGAAGAAATGATTAGGTAACAAATTTACCTTTAGATTGTGAATTTACTTTAAAATTAAATGTCCATGTAATCAGCTCAGGGCTAGACACACTGACCCAGGACACAGGGTAGGAGAGCATCCCTTAACTCCATTCTTGTTTTACATGGCAAATACTGGTCAGTATTTAATATTGGTGGCACAAGATGGATGAGGATGTGTGGGATCTCAACATGAAAATATGACAGCTTTTTATGGCAGTCATGTCCAAACCCATGGCTGCCTGGCTTTCAACCCCAGGCCCAAGACTATCCCCAAGTCTTACACTTCTTGGCCCACACTTCCACTGTTTAGGATTTCTTCCTCCCATGATCTCTCTGGGTGCTAGTTTCTGCAGGGCCATCCTCTGGGGATAGGTGGTTTGGGATTTCAGCTGTGGGCACTGCTTTGCTCTTTCCTCCTCTGCAGCTCCTCCCTTCGCCTTGCCTGCTGTTCACTCATGCAATCCCTGAAGGCCTGCACCTGTGGCTGGCACTGTCGCCAGTCCTGATGCTGGGCCATGCACTCCTGCACTGCATAGTGGGAAGCAGCACAGCCAGAGCGGGAGATCAGCTGATCCAGTGGGTCTTCTTCCTCATCCTCCTTCTTCATCGGTCGGGACCAGGTATGGCCTTGCGCTGACATCTTTGGGAGTCTCTAGAACATCAATGGAGGGAAGGTTAGAGTAGGGACATGATTATGTATGATGCTGTTCCTCTGTTGTAAGTAACACTGACCACTGCATTGTTATAGCCTATTTATACATATGTCTCCTCTTGGAGATTGTAAGCTATTTGAGGAGAGATACTGGGTCTGATTTACCTTGGCGCTCCCTGGCAGAGAGCAGGCACTGCAAAATGGTTTGAACTGAACAGAATGAGATAAAGTACATGAGAATGCTTAGCACAGCACTAATAAGCTCGAAATGATTCTAATAATAGAATTGAATTAGCTATCTTCTTCCATCCAATTGGCTTTATTCTACGGCTGGATTAGAACAAAGTTTAACACTTGAGAGAGTACCCAAGTATGGGTAGGGTTTGACATATGGGAGGAATGGAGAGAGCTGTGTGGCTGTAATATGGAGCATACAGGGTCCAGGGCAAGAAATGAGTCTGTGAGGTGAGTGAGTGTACTTAATATAAGGTGTATTCGCCCAGACTGTCTTCCCACAATAATCTGCTTCAGAATACCCAGCACAAGGTAGCATACAGAAAGGTTTGAAGAGAAATGACCTCAGCTTTTGTACAAATTTCACCATGACAGGCTGTAAATGAGCTAGGACTCTTTAATGCCTTTCCTGAGTCTCTGATTCATTCAAGAAATGATCACTGAGGAGCTATCACATACCCCGCATTATGCTAAAGTTAAGGATACAGGAGTGAGCAAGACAGACACAGTGCCTGCCTTCATAGAGTTTACAATCTAGACAAGTAAATAGGCTATTTACTTGTGTACAGTATGTACAGACAGCTAAGACTGGGAACACAGTAGGGGAATACCTAATCCAGACAAGGGCAGGAATAGGCAGGGAAGGCTTCCTGGAGAAAGTGATTTCTAAACTGAGACTTGAAGGATGAATGAATAAGAGTTAGCCAAAGATATAAAGAATATTCCTGGTCAATGGATGAGCAGGGTGAGGGTCTGAGACAGAATGTGACAGAAGGGGAATTGCAAGTTCTACATGACTGGAGAATAGAGTATGAGAACGGGAAAATTAATGAAATTGGTTAAATGAGAAAGTATCTGATCATAGCAACGCCTTGGTAATCATGTTAAGGCGTCCAGAAGGCAATGCCGAAGTCACGAGAAGGATTTAAGGACTCTATACCTATACAAAACTCTCTGCTTTGGAGGCAGTATAACCTAAGAGAGGAGGGGGAAAATGAGCTTTGAAAACAGACTTGAATTGGAAACTTAGCTTTGTTACCGACTCTTTGAGTGACTTTGGGTAAACCACTTCAAAATCTCTCTTGAAAAACAGATAATATCTACCTCACAATACTGCTGACGACTAAATGAGATAACGTACGTTAAGGAGCCTGGCACGTCCAAAGAGTTCAATGAATGATAGCTCCCGTACGTGTTTCCTCTTCCTAAATACAGTGAGCTCTTTTAAGGCAAGGGGCAAACCCCTTAGAACAAGTACGGTGGGAAAAACAGTGCCTTGGATCCTAAGCCAAGAAATCTGGGTTCGAATACCAGCACCTCGCCTTACTATGAACATGCCTTAGCGTGCAATCTTTTCTAAGGTAATATTTAACTCGCAGAGTTCCTGTAAGGATTAATATAATAATGAATGACACGTGCATGGGCTACAACAGAAATAAAGTAAATGCTACTGTACTTTTTCCCACCATTACCCAGCTTCAGCCTCCCCTGGAGTAAAGAGAGATAGACCCTTGCACAGAGATCAGGGCAAGCCAGATGGTCGGCAGCTGGTTGTGGAGGCTGGTCTGGACTAAGAAGGCATGGAAAGGATGGGAAAGCAGAGAAATCCACGTGGCTAAGTCACCCAACGCTCCTCTCCCAACTTCAGGAGAGGACGCGTGCACGCGCGCCCCCACGCGGCCACCGGGCACACCCCCGTTGTGCCTGCTGCGCTACACCGCGCATGCACACGGCACACAGTGCTCACCGATCAGGCTGACAAGACTCGAAGGACGCGCGCTCCTGCACAGCGGCGTCGGTTTTACAGGCAGCTGGAACTCTTCCGACCCTTCTGTCAGGAACCAGCCTCCTGTGGGGAGCGCGCGCGAGCAAATGGATGGGGTGGAGAAGAGGACCTATCGCGCATTTTCATTGGTGGTCTGTCGGTATAGATCCCGCCCTTCGTTCTCGACGCAGCTCCTTCGGAGGACCCACTTCCGGGAAAGAGCGGAAGAGGCGGTCTGGTGGAGGCGGGGTCAAGATGGCGGCGCCTTTGAGGATTCAGAGCGACTGGGCCCAAGCCCTCAGGTGAATTCAGGTCCAGAACCGGGACGGAGGAGGCGGGTAGCAGATGTTGCCTTTACGTTAAGGAGAGCCATGCTCGATCCAGGATATCCATATGGATTACCTCATCAATTGTTGAGGGAACCCTGGGTCTAGAAAAAGAAGTCTCAAACGCCCATGGCCATTGTTTTTCAGCCTCAGAAGAGCTATGCTGAGGGCAAAAAAACACATACGCGTCGTGTGATTCCAGAGGCAGAATAGGATCAGTCAGTTGGAGAAAGACTGGAAAATTGGGAGGCAGGAAGTCTCTTGGCCAAGTAGTCATGGTCATTTAGCAAATATTGGTCCTCAGCTATTTATAAAAGTCCCGGTACTTGCCACCACCGCATTGTCATTGTGCGATGGAATCTTTGTATCTTCCTCGGCCCCTAGTGGTGTATTACTCATATTGTACAATTCTGTTAAGGAAACAGCGTAACGCCTACCTTGTCGAGATTGACCTAGATAGATACTCCGTGGAGTTCAAATGTGCACTTTAAATTTAAGGGGTGGTTCCTGCCCTCAAGAAATTAACAGCTTAATTAGGGATGCACAGCAAACCATTCACTCATTTAACATATATTTATTGATCATATACTGTGCAAATTATGCTAGGCACCAGAATGAGTACAGCAGTGCTGTGAATGGCAACCATTATTACTCATAAGTTTTTCAAATTAAAACAGTGGTGAAGATGAATAAAGCATAGTCTCCTGCATTTAAGAAACTTACACTTTACTAAGTGGGCTAAAATAAAATACACATTACTTACTACAACACAAAATGTGTAATAGGAAGAACACTGACATTTATTGAGGGCTACCAAGGGCCTCTGAGAGAACACAAGTCCAGAATCAGGAAATAACTTGCCCAAGATTGTGCAGCTAGTAAGTATTTCATCAAATATATGGTGGAATATTTGAGATTCATTTAACCGACAGATCTATGCATTAAACACTTAATCCACAAAACTTTCTTCAACAAATAAAATTTGTCTATGCCTGGATGAGATTTTAGACTAGATCATTTCTAAGTGCTAGTGGCCAAATTAGGATCCTTTTTGACATTGAGTGAGCCTAATTAGGTTTTTGTCTCTTCATAGGAAGGATGAAGGGGAGGCCTGGCTGAGCTGTCACCCCCCAGGTAATGTCCTTAAATCTATATGCTTTCCCTTTAGAAAAAGAGAATTTACTACTAAAAGAGAGCTTCCTGCTTTCTCCTGGCCCAGACTGCTTATACAGTGCTCATAGTCTTCAAATGTTCTTAACTAGTCTGTGCTGTTCTGACATCACTCCAACTTCTCCATTCTAGGGGAAAGTCTTCAGATTAGTTTTCCATTGGAAGCCACAAACTTATCTGTGGAGACATTGCTGGTGCATCTTTATCAGTCTCTTAGCCATTCATTATTGTATCCTAAGCAGTTCTGTAGCTTCAGTTGTGATTGTCCTGCAGTTCTAGATCTGCAGTTCTAGTTCTGACCTCTCTTCAATTTCAAGCAGAGATTAAATAGCTGTCTGCTAAATGTTTCTGCTTAAAGTTCTCACTGTCATCTTGAGTTTATCAAATCCAAAACCTGAAGCCAAGCACTTCTGTTGTCAAATGGGTTCTCTTTCTTGATTTTCTCATTTCTTAAGTTACCACCGTTCTAGGTATCAGAGTAAAAAGCCTAGTCACTTCACCCTGCCATATATTGTTAGTTCTCAAGTCTTGTAAGTGTTTCCTTTGGATGACATTCATGTGTTATTCCAGTTCATTCGTTTGCAATTAGTGTGGTAACATGTGGTAACTTCTAAATTTGTGAGAAAATTTTGTTTTAGTGGTTATTTTTTCATTTTGGAGATACTTTATGTTTTTATATAATAATATATTCTATTTCTATGAGAAATAGAGTTTTAAATAGAGTTTTCTTTTGAGGAAATTGGTGCTGCACAGGAGAAGGGTGGTAGCTAGAAGGTCTCAAAAATCAAAGGTTTTTAAACTTACAGTTACCAAGGGGGAAAGGAGGTGTGAAGGGATAAATTGGGAGTTGGAGATTTGCAGATACTAACTACTATATATAAAATAGATAAACAAGTTTCTACGGTATAGCACAGGGAACTATAGTCAATATCTTGTAATAACTTATAATGGAAAATATATGAAAAAGAATTTATGTATGTATATGTATGACTGAAACATTGTGCTGTACACCAGAAATTGACACAACATTGTAAACTGACTATACTTCAACTAAAAAATAAAGTTAAAAGAATCAAGGGTTTTTATTTTATTTTTAAACATGGGTACTAATGGAAAGCAATTAAGATATAAGATGTAGGTAAAGGAAAAAAGAACTAACTGAAAAATCAGTGCCTTGGAGGAGAGACTTAAGTCTGAAAGGCTAAGATGAAAGAAGATGAGCTTAAGTGTAGATGTAGATATGGAAATTTGAGACTATCTTATATCCTCAATTTTCTTCATGATGTTGGAATTAGGGTCAGCTCTTAAGGAAGAGTTTTTTTTTTCCCTGAAATAACAGTTTATTAAAATAAAATGTGTGCTAATGTGCTAGATGCTTTACATACATTATTTCTGTTTCTCACAACTGTATCAGTTTACCTACCTGTTAGGATTCTAATTTTTTTTAGATAATAACTTTACTGAGATATAATTCCCATACCATAAGGTTCACCTTTTTAAAGTGTACAATTCAGTGGATTTTAGTATATTCACAGAGTTGTGTGTCTATCACCACTATCTAATTCCAAACATTTTAAAAGAAACCCTGTACTCTTTAGCAGTCACTCCCCATTCCACCCTCCTCCCAGCCCCTAGCAGTCACTAACTGACTTTCTGTCTCTATAGATTTGTCTCTTCTGGATGTTTCACATAAATGGAATTGTAATATGTGGCCTTTTATGCCTTTGATTTAGCATAATTTCAAGGTTTATCCATTTTGTAGCATTCATTTATTTTTGTGGCCAAGTAATATTCTATTGTAAGGATATACCCCATTTTTTGCTTTTTCATCAGTAGATGGACACTTAAATTGTGAAGGTAAAGCCGGGCTGGGCTAACAAGGTGACTCAAGTCTAAGAATGTGAAGGAAAAGCTGGGCTGGTCTAACAAGATAGCTCACAAATCTAAGTATTGGAATACTGATCTGAGTTCTGCTGGACTAACTGGTAAATCTAAGTTAATTAGTGTTGGTTTGCTGTTCATGTTTTTTTGCTAGCCAGCTGGGTTTTCAAAGATACATATCTGGCTTTGGAATGTTGGTTTGCTGCCTCCCTGCCTCTACTTTTGAGATAATGATGCTGCTAAAGCTGTTCCATGCCTATTGGCTGAATACCCCAAGCTTGTACTTTACTCTATAAAACCTCATGTGCACGTCTTGGAGGTGCTCAGAGCTTCGGAGCAGAAGCCCCTCTGAGCCCGCCGGTGTAATACATCTGAGTACTCCAACCCTCCGAGTGGTGCTTGTTTCTTGGCTGGTCTGTCATTTCCGTAACAAAGTCATTTCCACTTTTTGGCTGTTATGAAAGAAGTTTTGATGGCAGGATAGGTGTCATGAGAACTGGCTGCTCTGGGGAATAAAAGGGGCAAAAGGACTGCAAAGCTGCAGAGTTTGAAGCTCTGTAGGAAATTGTAATGGTGCCAGTCTGCAGTTGTGTCATTTTCTGTAGTAGCACTCAGCAGCCTATGCTTAGAAATGTAGAACATGACTGACTGGATTAATTCTACTTTTGTTACATAGACAAAAAACCAAGATTGAGGTCATTTCAGTGACTTTACAATTGTAGAGTGCTCACTGAGGGTACTAACAGGAGATTGGCTGAAATGATGTACCATAAAGGCCAGACTTCACAGGATGGTTAGGGAAGCCAGGAGAGAATCATGGAGTGGGACAAAAAGCAGAGTTCCCTCAGTCCTGTTTTTGTGGCATCTTTCTGAACTAGCATTTCATGCCACTTCCCTGCTGAAGCTTCTTTACTGTATCTTCTCTAGGCCAAACTTCTACCCTCGATTGTGAGTTGCTTAATTAATATCTTTCAACTACCTTTTCCATGACTGTTGTCACTGAACTAGTATATTAATTGATCCCTCCTTCCCTCTTGTTCTTTGTGTCTTTTATTCTTGATACGCCCCCTCCCTGACTTGCAGTTTCCTTTCTCTTCTGCCTAGCTTTCTTTCAAGGTCCTACTTAAGTCCCACCCTCTCTAAGAAGGTCTCCCACTCTGTGTGAATCCATGATGGTTTTTACTTCCCTTTTACTCTTAGAATCTCTGTTTGGTGCAGCAGGTATTTACTGAATAATTTGTAGCACCTTGCTAGTTTGTGAACTCAAGGACTTCACAGTCTCATAGGGAAGCTGGAAATGTAAACGACATGTTATGGGCTGTTACAAAAGTGTATATAGGAGGCTCAGAAGAAGAAAAAAACATTTTTAACTCCATTCTGCCATCTGCATATGATTATGTGTAGGATAATATTTTATTTCGTCCATATCACTGCAAAAGCAATGTCCTACTTAAGCAAATTTTCCAGATTACTGAAGTTTAATTCTTTACTGTATATTATGTGTATATACTGTGGATAAATGCATATATTTATGTTGGTCTTCACCTTTCATCCTGGAAGAATTTTATTTCACAGCCAGTAAATGAGGTTGAGATCACTCTAGTAGCTTTCTCTACAAATACTATATTACATCTCAAAATCTTTGTTCATAACTTTTAGCCCTTGAGTGTATTCCCTCCAAATTAGATTCACTTCACCTCAGTTTTAACACAAGTACTTGCTTCTCTGTCATGAGCCAGTTTCCTCTCATCTATACAGGTGCCTGAATTGGGTGTTCAAGAAGAAAAATGTTAAATTCTCTTTTTTTGATAAATGCTTCTTTTGTGCTATATAGGTAAACCAACTTTGTATGGCAGCCTAACTTGTCAAGGAATTGGCCTTGATGGCATCCCAGAGGTTACAGCTTCAGAAGGATTTATTGTGAATGAAATAAACAAGGTGGGTTTTTATGTCTTCTAGATGGCACCATGTGCAAAACTATAGTAGTACTTAAATATCTGCTTTAAATATTTATACTTTTATCTACATATCAGTGTCAGCTCCACTTCATTTGTACAATAATCATAGTTTTTTTTTACTGCCTTTGAATGTCAAAAGTTTTCTTTTTCTTTGGTACTTAACATTTGTTTTTAGATGCAAACTTTCTCTTGCTTCCCTTATATCAGTGCTGTCCAATAGATAAATAATGTGAGCCCTGTATGTAATTTTAAATTTTCTAGTAGTCACATTAAAAAGGTAAAAATAAACAGGTGAAATTAATTTTAATAATGTATTTTATTTAACCCAATATATCTAAAATATTATTTCAACCTGGAATTAATATGATAAATTATTAGAGATGGTTTACATTCCTTTTTTCTTATTAAGTCTTTGAGATTCTTTGTATATTTTACCCTTAGAACACATCTCAATTCAGACTCTGATTTTTTATTGGGAATACTTGATATGTATTTAGGTTTTTAAAAATTTACAGTTAAAAACATAGATCCACATACCTAAGTAGTTCCAAACATACTTAAAAGTTTTCTGATAACTGAATGAAGTATCAGTTTTAAAATTAAACTTTAAATAAAATTAGAAATTCAGGTCCTCATTTGCTTTGGTCACATTTCAAGCTTTATGTGGCTAGTATCTACCATGTTGTACAGCATAGCATTATAATGTGTCTGGCAACACCTTGGTGGAGACCTACATTCGTAGTACTTAATAGTTTTTTTCGTTGGTCTTTGAGGTGAGTAGATGGCCAAACTAAGTGTTGTGAAGCCCTCGAACTGACTTTCCTTCCACATTCTGATGGCTGCAGTCTGTATGCTATGGCAGTTCCCAAAGGATGAACCAGCCTTTTTGTTTTCTTTTTGTGTGTAGTTAAACTTTTTTGGTTATAAGATATTTCAGGTATACTGAAAAGAATAGAGAATATTTTATGTTTTACATAAGATTTTTAGCAAATGTTTATTCATTATACTCTATACAAAGTAATAGTTGACATGTTATAATATATTTTATATTTATTTTTCATAAATAGTACTGTAGAAAGTGTCAGAAGATCTGAGTCCAAGTCTTTGTTACTCTGACACTTACTAGCAAGATGATTTTGGATAGATAACTTAGTAGTTCCCTGAGCCTCAGTTTCCTCATCTATAAAACAGAGATAATATTCTACCTTACAGGCTGAATAGTGGAGACTAAGAATGCATATGAAAGAAGCTGTAACGTATTTCAAAAGTGAATTGCTGTTTATCATAACAATCCTGTGGGATTGCCATTTTAGATTTCCATTTTGCAGATAAGCAAACACACTCAGAGAGGTTAATTAACCTCTGATGATCGAAGCTGATTAGACAGTATGTCAGAATTGAAACCCAGTTCTGTTGATTTCAAGTATAACACCACCTTGCAAGCCTACATTTTTCCAGGTGTTTCGCCAGTATCCATCCACAGCCTTGGTGCTGACTTCCTTTCTTCCCTTTGTACTCAGGCCCTGATACAATTTTTATCTCCTCCAACATCATTGCTAATTTCTGCTGTGTACCTGCTGGGTCAGACAGTAAGTGCTTATGGTTGAACATTCATTTGTTTCCTAACTGCCATGAGTCACTTTGCTATTTTATGTTGCTACATTGTTCTGTTAAATAGATCTGTCATTATGCTTAAAAACCTAACCCCGAAAGATAGAAAGTTTGACTTTGAATTTTTTCTTGGTGTGGAATACTCACACTTGCCCTTCCACACTGAATTTTGTCTGTTATATCTCCTGCAACTTTTCTTTAAAATATTTTCATTAACAGCATGATTCTCTACTGCTGACATTGGAAGGTAATTCGGCACTTATCTTCCTTCATAGTCTGTTTATGATATAAAGGTAGGTTTGCAGGATTAATAAGCAGGAGACCACTGATTCTTGAAATCTTTTACATAGTTAGCACCAAAGAAATGAAGTCTTCTGAGAGCAAATTCATTTCTTATAATGGCCCAAACACTAAGCTTTCAGAGCTCCTCACATCCTTGCTTGGTATGAATATTCAGTCAGAGAGTTTAGCTGATGCTTTAGTTTGGGGTACAGGAGACAATTCTAAATCCGGGTCAGCTCTCTTGCAGCTGTATGCACTTTGTCATGCGGTTAGAAGCAAAAACTCATTTAATGAAAGGCCTGCAGGCAGCCAGGCATAAATACACTGGCTAAGAAAGTACAGTTTGTATAGATAATCTAATTGTTTTTTTAAAGAAGTATAAAACCTGTAATAAGAGCATACTGATTTTTAGTAATGAGAATATTATAACTTTGAAACTGTTCTTTCTAATGAACTCTGAGGACTGTGCTTATACATAGTTTAGCCTTATAAAGAAGTTCAGAAAATCTTGATTATTGAAGATATTTTCATAGTCCAGCAGAATTTCCAGAAACTTTCAAGTACTATTGCAGAAGAGATAACAGGTTAGGGGCCATTTGGTGAGAGCAACTCCTCAGATCTGTATAGGAGATACACACTCAGGGGATGGTGTTGGTATTCTGATTAGAGTAAGGGATTGTCATATTGCAAGAATCCTTGAGGAGGTGTTTACTAAGCCTTTTATACTTCTACACATGCTGCCTTGAAACACCAGCATATTTACCTTAAATGGTTACAAAGTCTGCCTTTAGCAAATCATGTCACTTGAATCTGTTATTTATTTATTTATTTATTTATTTATTTATTTATTTATTTATTTATTTATTTATTTTGGTGTTTATTATTATGTCGCTTGAATCTGACATCTGGTTCTAGGTATAATTTAACACTATGTTACCAGTGTTATCTTCCTACATACAGTAGCTGAAAGAAGTGTAATAATGACTAGGCAAAACACGTGGGGAATCGTAAGAAAGCTATATTATGATGACCAGTCTTAAAGTCCTAGGTGAGAATGGGCACCCCAAGCCTGGCCAAGCTTGTATGACTGTACCATAATTTACTTTACCTACTCTCTCACTCTGGTAACTATACATGTCAGTAGTCTAACATTTTTTCTGAAAGTTCTTATAGGCAGCAAGTTTATTTTTAGACTAGTCTTTTAGGCCCTAACCTGGGGACTGGTGCTGTTTCCTCAGATCTGTAGATCCTTTTCCTTGCCTCACTGCTAATTGAGAATACTGATAATAGATTTTCTTCTGAAAATTAATGTTCTTATGTTTGTCAGTTGTATCTTATTGTTGGCTTGTCTTCTATGGGACGGTATACTTAAACATAAAAACGTAATGGCTCAGCGATACCAAATTACATTGCAGTTCTCTGCAGTAAAAGGACTGCTGATCTATAGGGGAGTGATAGTTTTGTGCATTGGGGAAGGAGGATTAGAGAGGGTACACTTAAAAGGTAAGTGTTTTCTCTCATCCTAATGTTTTCTTTAAGAAGTTTTAATTCCATTGGAGTAGATTTACTGATGGATATCATCTTTCCCTCTCCTTTTAGAAAAGCATTCATATTTCATGTCCAAAGGAAACTGCATCTTCGAAGTTTTTGGCACCATATACTACTTTTTCCAGAATTCATACAAAGAGTGTAAGTATTTTAATAAAATGAGGAGAAAATGTAATAGCATATTTGGGTTTTCATTTTATCTGCTTGTCTAGTGCTATAAACATATTAATGTGTTTTTCATTACTTTGCATTATAAGATAACACAGCTGATGAAATGTTGTATATATGGCAAAACTGATACTTGGGTCCACTTAGAATAAGTGTACAAATCCACTCACTGGTAATCTTAAAGGAATTTTATGAAATGTACTTATATATGTTTTAGCAGAGCTAGTTACTGGCTTTTGGATAATGATGATAGTAGTTGATGTTTGCATAATTTGCTGCTGCTCATATTTCTGTCCGTTTGCCTGCAGAACAGGGGCATTTTCTCAAAGTTCCAAGTACAGCGTACTGAGGAATGATTTTCAGAGGTCTTTGTGATAAAGTTCTTTCTATTACCATAGGCTTTTTGGAAGCAAAAGTGAGAAATAGGTGAATAAACTGATTATATTAAATCCTTCTGCTTCTTATTGTGTGATATATTTTCAAAAGGAGCTGTTTTTTGCACTTATTGGAAAATAAATATACATTTAGTGATGGAAATTTAGGAAATATAAAAGAAAATGAAAATTACTCATATTTCCATAATTAAAGATAAATAACTGTTGTGAGCTTTTATTATATAACATCTATTAATAATAATCATAGTAATTTTGCCATTTGCAACAACATGGATGGACTTGGAAGGTATTAAGCTAAGTGAAATAAGTCAGAGAAAGGCAAATACTGTATGGTATCACTTATACGTGGAATGTGAAAAATAAAACGAACTAGTGAATATAACAAAAAGGAAACAGATTCACAGATATAGAGAATAAACTAATGGTTACCAGTGAGGAGAGGGAAGAGGAGATGGGAAACATTGGGCTAGGGGATTAAGAGTTACAAACTATTATGTATAAAATAAATAAACAACAAAGATATATTATAAAACCCAGGGAATATAGCTAATATTTTATAACTATAAATGAAGTATAATCTTTAAAAATTGTGAACTGCTGTGTTGTACACCTGTAACTTAGATTGTACATTAACTACATCTCAATTTTGAAAAATCATAGTAGTAATAGCTAACATTTATTGATTGCCTGCTATGTGCCAGCACCATGCTAAGCTTTACATATCATTATTTCACTTAACCCTCCCAGTCTTTTTTAAAAAATATTTTCCCGTAATAGGTTTTTATAATACATGTTCTTTTATAACTTAGTTTTTATTTGTTAATAATACACTATGTACATTACTCTATGTTCACTTTATGTGTATTATTTTAAGAGTTGCATAGTATTCCACTGTATGGCTTTACTGTAATTTATTTTTCTAATCTTACATTACTAGACATTAATTTTCTCCAACTTAATGACTTCATATTTTGGTGATATACTTATAGCTAATCCTTTACTCCCAAAAATAAGAAGAAATTAGAATACATTTGTAAAAGTGGAGTTGCTGAGTCACAGGAAATGTAAATTATAAGGCTTTTGATATGTTCTGACTTCTACTTAACTAATTTATTGAGTCAACTGTTGCTCTGCATTTCCTCTGTAAACCATTCTGACCCATGCTCACAGCACATTTACAGCTTGTAAGCATTCTGAGGTCTGCATACTGATGCTGCCAGTTAAGTTGACTGCTTACCAAGGATCAGTTATAATGTCAGCTATATTATTTTTGAAATTATGTTAATTAATTCAGTATGTTAAACCAATGAAATATGAGTGTGAAAAGACAGTGACTATGTCTTTGAAATTAAGTTGACTGCTTTATAGAGACTTGATAAAAAAGAGTTTTTAAAAAATCTTCTATTTAGTATGGTGTGGACAAGAGAAATGTAAAATATTAGGGGAAAGATTAAAACAAAAAAACCCTGGATGAATCTTTGCTCTTAGATTGCTTTTTAAGTGTGATTAGAGATTTACCTTGCTTTAGAGGAACTGGAAGTTATATACCTTTTAGTTATAGTATATTACAAGAAAACCAAGGTAATGCTTCCTTATAGTGATCAGTGGGCTAATGAAAAGATTAGTGAATTTTACTGTACATTTATATATTTGAGTTAAAATAAAATGTAGATATTTATGTATCATTCTCTATTATTTCTGACTTTATCTGAATTTTTTGTGATTGACCTACTACTGGGCCCTATCCATTGTTTAAAAAAGGCTTTTACTGTATTGCTTTTCTACCAATCTTACTTGACATTCTCTGCCAATACTGGGTATTAGAATTTTTTTTAAGTTTTACCATTTTGAGGGATGGTATTTCATTATTATTTAGCATTTTTAAAAATCTCAAATGAGACCATACAAAGCAGTTTTAAAGTGTATACAACAATCATTCCCTCCTTCAGTTTTACTACTTTATACAACTGTGTGATATATGGAAAACTGAATGGCATGTGCCAAGTTGGAAAATTTCACCTGTTTACAAAAAAAAAAAAAAAAAAGAAAAGAAAAAGAAAGGAAGAAAACCCAACAACAAACATGCAGGATAGTTGCTACTTTGTGTCTGCAAGTCAATTTACAAACTTTTTTTTTAAACATTTTTTTTATTGAGTTATAGTGATTTTACAATGTTGTGTCAAGTTCCAGTGTAGAGCACAATTTTTCAGTTATGCATGAACATACATATATTCATTGTCACATTTTTTTTCCACTGTGAGCTACCACAAGATTTTGTATATATTTCCCTGTGCTATACAGTATAATCTTGTTTATCTATTCTACATATGCCTGTCAGTATCTACAAATTTTGAAATCCCATTCTGCCTCTTCCCATCCCCAACCCCCTTGGCAACCACAAGTCTGTATTCTATGTCTATGAGTCGTGTTTCTGTTTTGTATTTATGTTTTTTATTTAGATTCCTCATATGAGCGATCTCATATGGTGTTTTTCTTTCTCTCTCTGGCTTACTTCACTTAGAATGACATTCTCCAGGAACATCCGTGTTGCTGCAAATGGCATTATGTTGTCGGTTTTTATGGCTGAATAGTATTCCATTGTATAAATATACCACATCTTCTTTATCCGGTCATCTGTTGATGGACATTTAGGCTGTTTCCATGTCTTGGCTATTGTAAATAGTGCTGCTATGAACATTGGGGTGCAGGTGTCTTTTTGAAATAGGGTTCCTTCTGGATATATGCCCAGGAGTGGGATTCCTAGGTCATATGGTAAGTCTATTCCTAGTCTTTTGAGGAATCTCCATACTGTTTTCCACAGTGGCTGCACCAAACTACATTCCCACCAGCAGTGTTGGAGGGTTCCCTTTTCTCCACAGCTTCTCCAGCATTTGTCATTTGTGGACTTTTGAATGATGGCCATTCTGGCTGGTGGGAGGTGATACCTCATTGTAGTTTTGATTTGCATTTCTCTGATAATTAGTGATATTGAGCATTTTTTCATGTGCCTATTGATCATTTGTATTTCTTCCTTGGAGAATTGCTTGTTTAGGTCCTCTGCTCATTTTTGGATTGGGTTGTTTATTTTTTTCTTATTAAGTCATATGAGCTGCTTATATATTCTGGAGATAAAGCCTTTGTCGATTTCATCGTTTGCAAAAATTTTCTCCCATTCCATAGGTTGTCGTTTGTTTTACTTATGGTTTCCTTTGCTGTGCAGAAGCTTGTAAGTTTAATTAGGTCCCATTTGTTTATTCTTGCTTTTATTTCTATTGCTTGGGTAGACTGCCCTAGGAGAACATTTTTGAGACGTATGTGAGACAATATTTTGCCTATATTTTCTTCTAGGAGGTTTATTGTATCTTGTCTTTCGTTTAAGTGTTTGATCCATTTTGAGTTTATTTTTGTGTATGGTGTAAAGGAGTCAAACTTTTTTTTTTTAAATTTAGGAGGCACACAGGAGTGAAAATTTTAGCTGCCCAATTTTATCCAACTACCCCACAGAGAGCACAAATAACAGTCCCAACATTCTGTATGTTTCATTGTTATTTTAATTTGCATTCCCTTAATTATGAATTGACCACTTTTTCATATGTTTATTGGCCACTCTTTATGTCATTTGCCCATTTTTCTAAGTGTGAATTTTTTTCTTTGTTGGTAAGAGCGCTTCTTATATAAAAGGTATTGATCCTTTGACGTGTATTTTACAGGTAGTTTTTTTCTAGCTTATTGTTTATGGTTTTTTGTTTATGGTGTCTTTGACATGCAAGATATTTAATATTTCTAGATAATAAGACTTACCAATTTATACCTGTCAGCTTATGGTGACTGCCTTTGGGATCCTGCTTGGGGCAGACCATAATTTTATGTATATTTACTTTTAGTTACTCAGCATAATGTAGAAGAGCAGGGACTCTAGAGACATGCTCACTGAATTTGACGTCATGGATTCTAATTTTGGTTCTGCCACTTACTGTGTGACATTTGGGCAGATACTTAACCTTCCTGTACTAAAAGTTCCTTGTCCGTAAAATAAGAGTAAAAATAATATTTATCTCATACGGTCGTTATGAGGATTGAAGCAATTAGAATTGGGCGTGGAACATGGCAAGCACAATATAAGTGTCAAATAAAATTATAAATAAAGTAGTTTCTTTGAATTTTTATGTTTTACTTTTTACATTTCAAGCTTTATTTTTGTTATTTGGCTTGAAGAGGTGTCTAACTTAATTCTTTTTGAAATGATTAGCGTGTCATACCCATAGCACTACAAAGTAATTCATCCTTTATCTCATAGACTTGAATTGTCATCTTTATCCAATATTTAGGATTGACCCATAGATCTGTCTTGTTTGTTTGGTGTGACTAAGGAATAGATCTTTATCTTTAGACTCTGTCCTGGATTTGTATCCTGGCTGTGCTATGTCACCTTGGGGAAATTACTTAACCACCTCTGAAGCCTCAGATTTCTCATTTGAAAAATACAACAAATACTTAAAGATTTTTGAGTGGATTGTATGAGAGTAGTGTCTGTTACTTGTTTGGCACATAATAGCTATAGCTATTCAATAAATATTAGTTCTCTTTTCTCTTTTTCTTTAAATAAAAATTTGGAGGAAAGAGACAGCTAGTATGATCTGTAAACTACTTTTCAGTGTTCTGTCACTTTGGAAAAAATGAATAGTTCAGACTTAATTACTTTTTAGGTCTAGGAACTAGGGCCCCAAAGATATGTAACACAGATAAATAACACAATATCCCTGTCCCCTCCAGGAAGAGTTTATTAACTGAGAGGATACGAAACAGTATATCAGAGTTTCTCAGCTTTGACACTATTGATCTTTTAAGATGGATAATTCTTTTTCTGTAGGAGGCTGTTCTGTGCACTGTAGGATGTTTAGCAGCATCCCTGGCCTCTACCTACGAGTTGTCAATGGACGCCACCCCCATTTGTGACAACTAAAAATGTTTACAAACATTGCCAAATGTCCCCCTAGGAACAAATTGCTTCTGGTTGACAACCACTACAATATATAAACAGAACTGAAGACCACTAAGGGAGGAAGTGATGAACTCCTTGCGGGATTTGGGAAAACAAACCATTTATCTTTTGAAGAGTAGGTCATTTTCTATAAGTTCCTTTATTCTATCTCTCATTCTCCCTGTCTCTTATTTGAGCCATTATTAGGTGATTCACCCACTTATTAATCACCTAGTATATTACAGATACTATTCTGGTACTGGGGCTATGGATTGAACTGTGTTGTAGAGCCTACATTCTAGGGATGTGGGACCAGAATAGAGTTGAAATTGACAGTACCCGTTGTCAGACTCAAGGACCAGGATTAGGGCAGTAGCAGTGGTCTTGAAGAAGAAAGATAGGTCTGAGAGATGTCTACTACACTAGAATGTGAATGCGGTACCTACCAGTGAGAAGCTAGGAGCAGAATGGGATTACTATGAGGATTAAATGATTCAGTATTTGAAAATGATAAAACATGATAATCCTTAAAATTAAAGGAACTACAATTAAGTTAATAGTCTTTTTATTGAGGAACCAAAATAAAGAAGAAAAAGTCTTAGAAAGTGTTACAGTTGACCTATATATCCCTTTAGTTCTTTCCAAACCTATTCATTATGGCTTAATTGGCATAGAAATGTAAAGTGGAAGGTTATATAATTAAGGCCAAAATTCCTACTTTTTCCTTAATAATTTAGGTCAAATGAGAATCATGGTTGTTGAGAATATGACTAGGATTTATATATCTCAGTCCTACATTTCTGGAATATTTGCAACTGGGTGTTTTTTTAATCAAAAGGGGGTATTACATATGCATGTATATGAAAGAGACTTGGCATTCTGATAATAGCTTATTCATGAAGTGATTCCTAATATTCAAATTGTGTAAGTGAATCTTAGAATTCTCTATTACTTACTCTAAAATACACACACACACACACACACACTCTTAAGGTTTTATAGAGGGAATGTGAAGTAGTAAATTGGAAGCACCTTTGCTTTTCATTGAATCCTTCTGGTGCATCTTGGAAGTCTTTCTTTTATGTAAGTGAATTCCTAAGAATTAGGAGAATTATTTTAATTTTAAAATAAAATAACAAAAGATGGAAACTATGGAAATGATATGGGAATAGGGAACTTTTTAGCTGAAGCAAGAGATTATAGGTAACTGCAAGAATATCTTTTTGTTTCAAGAAATAAAGGGTTTTGGCTCTAGCCTCGTTGGGAGATTGGTGATGATAACTCAGCCTTTACATGAAACACATGTCCTTTGTGTTGAGAAGCATAAACCTGAAGAAGTCTCAGAGGAGCATGAAATGGGAGAGGTTTATAACATATTTCAAGGGAAGAAGAGCATTTCATTGTTTATAACACTGGTTGTTTTGTCTTTTGAACAGATAACATGCTTGGACATTTCCAGTGGAGGAGGCCTTGGTGTGTCTTCTAGTACCGATGGGAGCATGAAAATCTGGCAGGCTTCCAACGGAGAGCTCAGAGTAAAGACTTTGGATACACTTTTAGGGCCTTACACATGAAGGGTGGACTGAGAAACCTTAGACTACGTCATGAAAAAAACAGTGGCCCACTCTGAAAATGTAGGAACACTGCACTTCAATAGATCTTTGTTCTTCCATTTGTTAATCTGAGAACCATGCTCAAGTTTGGTGATTTGCCAGAACAAATTGGGGCTGGAACTGGTGGAGGAGCCAGGCCAGTGAATGTCTGAGTGGGTGTTCCCTTGGTATGAACTGCCTTCAGTGATCCATTTCTAAGGCAGAGTATCTCGGCTGTTACACTAACTGTATGGCTGAGTCCCCCAACCTCTGTAGAGGATTTTAAGGAGAGGTGAGTAAAAATCCTCAAGCCTCCTCAACTCCTTATATGTAGAGCTAGACTTAGTGATGACTGTGAGAGCCATGATGACTGTGAGAGCCATAACATCTGTAGCCAAAGCCCAGGAAAGGGAGCCAGTCAGTAGCTCTTAGTACACTACTGGTAGATAGATGAACTAAAAGAGAGTCTCTGGATCTCTTTTGTTTTAAAACCCAGCATGTAGATTTTTCATTTAAGGGACCAAGGGTATGGGAGGTAAGAGAACATCAAGGGATGGACAAGAGAACTAGCATGGAATTTTCTTTTGTTTTTCCAGAGAGTATTGGAAGGACATGTGTTTGATGTGAATTGTTGCAGGTTTTTCCCATCAGGCCTTGTAGTTCTGAGTGGGGGAATGGATGCCCAGCTGAAGATCTGGTCAGCTGAAGATGCTAGCTGCGTGGTGACCTTCAAAGGTCACAAAGGAGGTATGAAGAGTGATTTTTCCCAAAGGTTTCTCTGATAATCCCCAGAAATGAATCACCAAAAAGACAGAAACAGAAGCTAGTTATCCACAAAAACATAAATAATTTATCCACCTGGCCAATGAACTGCTATTTCTCCAAGGATTAGCGATTCCTTTCCTACTCAGTCTTATTAATGCTATCTAGAACTAACTGCCTTACATAAATAGTAGTCTTTCACAATTGAAAAGGGGAAAAAAAGCCTCCATAGGAGATCATTTACTTGTGTGCTGGGAAAAAAGAGAGAGGTAGGTGTGCCCACTTTTTCTCGTTAGTCCTTTGGCTGAGGTGATAGTAAAAGCTGGGTGGCAAATGGCTGCATCACCAGACATCAGATAGAGCTTGGTACTGACTTTGTTTTTTTTAAACACCTTTATTGTGTTTTGGTCCCTGTACAGTAAACTACACATATTTCAGATGTTACACTTTGATGAATTTTGATAGATGTATACACCAATGAAACCACCACCACAATCAAGATAGCTAACATTTCCATCATTCCCCAAGAGGTGCAATTTTTGAATTCCCAATTTATCCATTCCTACCCTCTTTAACCCCTGGTAATCCTAAATTTATTCTCTATGTTGGTGAGTCTGTTTCTGTTTTGTAGATAAGTTTGTTTGTGTCCCTTTTTTTAAGATTCCACATATAAGCGATATCATGTGGCATTTTTCTCTTCCTGGCTTACTTCACTTAGAATGACAATCTCCAGGTCCATCCGTGTTGCTGCAAATGGCTATTGTTTTTCTTTTCTTTTCTTTTCTTTAGCTATTTTTTATGGTTGAGTAGTATTCCTGTGTGTGTGTGTGTGTGTGTGTACACACAACACATCTTCTTTATCTAGTCCTCTGGCGATGGACATTTGGGTTGTTTCCATGTCTTTGCTATTGTAAATAGTGCTGCTGTGAACATTGGGGTGCATGTGCCTTTTTGAATTGTATTTTTCTCCAGATATATGCCCAGGAATGGAACTGCTAGATCATATGGTAAGTCTATTTTTAGTTTTTTAGGGCTGCACCAATTTACATTCCTACGAAGAGTGAGTTCCTTTTTCTCCACACCCTCTCCAGCATTTATCATTTGAAGACTTTAATGATGGCCATTCTGACTGACATGTGGTGATATCTCATTGTAGTTTTGATTTGCATTTCTCTAGCAATTAGTAATGTAGAGCATCTTTTCATGTGCTTATTGGACATCTGTGTCTTCTTTGGAGAGATGTCTATTTAGGTCTTCTGCCCATTTTTTGATTGGTTCCTTGTTTTTTTGATATTAAGCTGTATGAGCTATTTGTATATTTTGGAAATTAGTCCCTTGTTGGTCATATCATTTGCAAATTTCTCATTCTGTAGGTTGTCTCTTTGTTGATGGTATCTGTGCAAAAGCTTTTAAATTTAATTAGATCCCATTTGTTTATTTTTGCTTTTGTCTCCATTACTGCAAGAGATACTGCTGTTGATTCCTGTGGATTTAAAATCACAGTTCATATTTTTTAAATGGATTAACCATATAACCAGTTGATATCAGATTGTAGATACAGAGTGAGAACATCTTCCCTCTGTAACTAACTGATTGGCTGGTTTGTTGGGGAAAATTAATTTAGAAATGTTTTATCTTTAATTTTTTATTTTAAAAAATGTGATAAATATGTCATTCTTACTTTTACAAGTTTGGATATTTTTGAAAATGTAATAACATCCCCAAATAATTTCTTACCTTGATCCCTCCTTTGAGACCGTAATACGCATCATCTGTACCACTCATTTGGGAATTAATTATGTATTGCCCTATACTTATGATATTTAATCCAGTGTTTTTGCCTTGTGTACTGGACTGCATTATAAATAACTTGCTTGTAGAGATTGATTTTTAAGTTTTAATACTTTTTAAAAAAATATTCTATTTATTATTGTATTATTTAATTATTTTATTTTGGCAGGGTTGGAGGAGGTAACTAGGCTTGTTTATTTTTAGAGGAGGTACTGGGGATTGAACCCAGGACCTCATGTATGCCGAACATGTGCTCTACCACCTGAGCTATACCCTCCTCCCTTAATAATTCTTTATAATGGTTTGTCAGATTACATACAGATCATCTAGCAAACACACATGCTAACCTTAGCAAATAAACAGGTTTACATCTAAGACTTAGGTACATGGGTGCATTGAGAGGGAATAGAAGGGATATTTAGAGCCTTCCTCACATTCAGCCTGAAGAACTGACAGGTCTGAGGAGTCAAAGTGGCCTCACATTTGGGGAGTCCAGGAGCCAAAGGCATCTAGAAGAATACTGAAGGATTTACCTCAGATCTGGCCACCTTGAATGTGTGAGGCACAGAGAAGCTTTCCAGTGGAACAAGACATGGCTGTGCATGTTGAACTCAACAAAATGCATATTCAGCATCAGTGCTCACTCAACTTCAGAAAACCTTTGGATTACTGCAGTATTGAGTGTACCCTCCCAAGTCTCCCAATGTTCTTCAGTTCTTGAGAACCCATGCATGTCATTTAACTTAGAGTGACTTATAGAATGTTTGTTAATCTGATTTAAGCTTTTATTCACATAGCTGTTCCATTCTTTTGGCCCTGTGAGGAAGTCCTGGGGTGGGGTGGGGGCGTCTTCAGAGTATAACAATCCTGACTCTTTTTTCCTTGAGAGTTTTGTTTTTTTTTAATTAGATTGAACAGAAATGATAATAAGCTTTAGGAGAAATTACATGAAGTCAGATCCAGACTGATGTCTGTCAGATCTTGAATGTGCCTCTCCAGTTCTGTAAAGGAGCCTCGGGTTTGGGGTTGCCCATTCTTCCACAGTACAGAGCAAAAATCGAGATTAATCTCCAGTAATTTAGCGGCAGATGGGACACTGTCTCCACTCAAATGACTTCCAGGTTTGTTTGGCTCCTTTTTTACAATCTCTTTAGTTCTGAGTATTTGAAGCTCTTTATTAGCAGAAGTCATGAACCACATAAAAAACAATAAAGAAGTATTACCTGCATTTGTGATCTTTAGTGGTTTCACAAGTGGTGACTAAATAAGAGAAGCAGAAGATAGTGTTGAAAGTGAACATGGACTTTCATTGCCTAGGTAAGTCTTGGCAAACAAGATATAAAAGGAAGACTGGACTGAACATAACCTGATGTTTACTGCAAGGAACCACAGGGACACTAATAGAATAGCTAGCTCTATATAAAGGACTATTGTAAAGGATAACCTTTTGTTAGCTTAACTAAGTCCCTGGCTTGCTTACTGCTTCTAGTGTATGGAAACATGATAGTAAGGGAAGCAGTATAGTAGAGTGGTTAAACATAGGATTTGAAGTCATACAGATCTTGGCTTAAATCTTAATTTTTCCATTTACAACCTGTACAACCTTGGAAAATTGCTTAACTTTTCTGAACCTCAATTTTCTCATTTGTAAAATGGGGATAGTATTAAATGAAATGGTGCATATGAGAGATTTGGCATAACCCCAGCATACAAGTGCACAATAAATGTTATTGTTCATATAAAATATAACACTAAACCTTAAACCCTGCCAGAAAAGGTGAACCTTGTGATGTTTTAGCATATTTGTCAAACTTGAAAAGCAGAAATTGTTACTTCTAATAGACATTTTGATCCTAGTTAATATGTAATTGGTCTTTTCTGACGTATTAGATACATATTTTATATTTAATTAAAGGATTAGTGTGTTCTTTACTTAATTAACAAGCAGAAGTAATAAGATTTGTGTGTTTCTAAATCTTTCTATGAAAAGATAAACTAAAAGTAGTTTTCTATTTGTAATATAGAAGTGTACTAAGTAGCTCTAAAGTGTGCTTTAATCAGTTTGAAGCTTTTTAGTTGCCCAGGCCATTTAATTAATATTGGGGAATTTGGGGATATATATTCATAATCTTAATTCTTTGTAATAAGCACCAGATCTTTCATAATCTATGAAAACATTGTGTCCAAATTAAACATCATTTCAGTTGATTGGTGAGTTTCTTTGCTCATCACAGTAGGAAAGATGCTTACATTTTAGAATAATTTTAAGAAACCAAGTTACATTTTTGGCACTTGGGTCATTCTTTTCAAACTGTTATATACTTGTTTTGAAATAGGATATGTTACCTCCAAGTAATAGTAGACACTTCAAGGCTCGTTATTCTCTGAGATCTGAGTAAACTTCTTAAAAACATGCCTAGAAATATGAAATGTGCTGTTTCTTACTAATACTTATTTCAGTTGTAGTTTCATCTAACATTATTTTTATTTCCCAGACTTTGGCTAGGATGTTTATATGTGATTCAGCTGAATCTTTTTTCTTGAGGGCAGATTTTTTTTGTCTTGATTTATATGTTGAGGACTTCATGTCTGTTTGGTTTGTTATCAAAGTCTTTGCCGTCTGATAGGTCTTAGTTATATATGGCTGCTGCTCTTACAAGTGCATTTCTGCTACTTTCACAGCCTCTTCTTAAAGTAATTCCTCGAAAGTTCCCACACCTGTAAGGCCCCTCTTTCTTTTATTCTTGTCATCTAAGAGTCAAGAGACCCACACTAGATGCCACTGTGTTGTGATTGACATTTTATTAGAAACAGGGTGATAATTTTCCACTCTACTTTCATAAAAAAGGAAAACTTTCTAGGTGGCAGCTCTTTACCAAGTATTACTTGAAATTTGTACACAGTTAATACCTTCCAGAACTACCTAGCCACAACTGTAGCAACCTGCCTTGGGTACATATTTTTCAGAACTTCTTTTTTTTTTTTTTAAAGCTTGCATCACTTAGATGGAACTGAACAACATTTTAAAATAGAAGTTGCAACTTTCCAATAAAGACATAAACAGATCATTAATTGCTTAGTAAGAGCTGAAGGCCCTTCCTAATGTTCCTATTGTTGATTCTTTAAGATTCTTAAAAGATCTGAGATCCTTCTCTAGCGAGAATGCTGAATGTTTTATGGAGATAGAGTGGAAAGGTGGGTTTTCTAAACTCAAATTACTTTACAATTACGAAATATGTTGTAAATAAGAAACACAAAATAGTAACAAAACATGTTGCTTCCTTAGATCTGCTTCTGAGGAAAAGACTACTTTTAAAACCTTATCTATAGTGGTCTTTGTTCAGTGGGTATATAGTTACAAGGGTTACATTTTATTTTTCCAACAACAATAATCAGCTATAGAAATTGGATTTAGTTTTTATTTTAAATTGGAAATATTTGGAAGCTTACACTATGAATTATGTCCCACCTGAGTTGTCTCTAATCACATTTTCTCAAATAGGCCCTAAAATTGGCTACTTTTAAAACTTGGGGCATTTTTAATAAACTCATCTTTTTCTGGAAAAGGCTTTCAAAAATGAAATTTCCAGTCATATTTTTGAGGCTTATGGTTAATTACATGGGTAATCCATCACTTGTACCTTATGATGAATTGTTGCAGCATTTCTGTCAGGATTTATATATCTGAAGTCATGTCATGTTGAAGGGAAGGGGAGCAACCCAAAGAGCACTAATTCACTGAGTAACCTTTGGTCAGGTACTCTTGTGTTTGGCCAGGTAGTCTTATTACTCAGCCTGCAAGTATTTATTGGGCACCTATAATAGGATTACTAAATGGGTTTTAATAAAACAAACCCTTCCTGTATCACCATTGGGTCCTACTACCTTTCTACTCTACAGTCCTATGTTATCACACACATACCCCCGTATTATATAGCTCTTTATGTCCATGACTAGCTCTGCCTTTTTGTGCTGTGTGCTCTTGAGGCCAGGGACCATAACAAATAGTCAGACAACAGGTAATAAGGGGCTTCAAAAGTTATAAAATCTGTGGACATTTTGGATCTTATTTGATCTTTTTTAGCAGTCTCTGGTTGAGGTATGGTGTAGGGACATGGGAAATGTGTGTGCTCAGCTTCCTGCTGGGCTCCTCTAACACTGCTCTGGCAAAAGTGGAGCACTGGCTTATGTTACCTTTTTGCAGGCAGATGAGGTAGAAGCTGAGCTTTCCTTTGACCCTGCTGACTCCTTCCTGGTGATAGTGAGGCACCAATTTGCATCACCTCAACTTGCACCACTTCCTTGCCTCCAAATGGGCTTGTAAGCTCTGTTCCCTGCTGACTGACACCAGGGGAGGGGTTGGGGAAAGCAGAGTGCTATTTCCTGCTCCCACATGTTCTGCCTCTTTTCCTCTGTTGCTGCTGGCTGAGGGTAAAGGCTCAGCTCTCCACTGGACCCCAGTGACAGTACCCCTCTGGCCTGTTCAGCATCACTGGATGGTGGGAATTGAAGTGCTGCCTCCTGCTTCCCTAGGGGGTGGGGTAGAAGATCACTTCCTATTCAGCCCCACTGAAACTTTGGGGGAGGGCAGGTAGCAGTTTTTTATGTTGCTGTTTGAGTAAAATGGATATTGTCAGGAAGTTTTTCTGAGCCAAAAATTAACACAACATTGTAAATCAACTATACTTAAGTTTAAAAAAAAGGTTTTCTGTTAAGTCACCCTTTTCTCAGTCTTCTGCATAGGAGCAACAAAACTTTCTTGGCAGTTTTTTTTTTTTTTAAATACCTGTTTTTTTAGTAGATGTTGTTTTTTCATCAGTTCTGTGTTGGAGGCTTCTGCAGTGTTGCAGTGTCCTATCCTGGATATATGGGAGGCAGTAAGGAAAGCCAGGGAACTCATTGCCCTGTTGTTCTTCAAGTCCTGCGGTCTCTAAGTGGGCTGCCTTCTTTACATCTTTCAGCTTTCTGATGCTGGTTTGTTGTCTAATGTCCAGGCTTTTTTAAGTTGTAAGGGGAAGGACTGGGAGGAATGGGGCTATTCCATATTGGCCAAACCACAGGTACATCCTTTTTTTTTCACAATGGGTAGACTTACCCTTTCAGTTAATTCTCAATGGAAGCAGCAGGATCTTTTAAGACAGTGATTTTCAAACTGAACTCTCTAAGATATCTACTTAATTTTTGTTTAAAAAACAGATTTTAAAGCCAAAATGAAAACTTGAAAACCACTGCTCTAGAATACTCCACTAAAAATTAAATACAAAGCTTCTTTTCCATGTTTGTCTCTCATATTTAGTTTTTGAACCATTGGGAAGCAAGTATCCTGTTCTATTTATTTCTGTTTTTCTGGCACTTGAATGTGCCTAACATGTAGTACATATCCAGTACTTGATTGTGAAGGAATAGTCATTTATGCAGGTCCTTCTTCTCTGCCCTTGTAGTTCCTTTACTGCCTACTCCATCTTAGGGTCTTTTTTTCTTTCCCCTCTTTCCAGGTATCCTGGATACAGCCATTGTTGATCGGGGGAGGAACGTGGTATCTGGTTCTCGAGATGGAACAGCGCGCCTTTGGGATTGTGGGCGCTCAGCCTGCCTGGGAGTCATTGCAGACTGTGGTTCTTCCATCAATGGAGTGGCTGTGGGTGCTGCAGACAACTCTATAAACCTCGGCTCCCCTGAACAGATGCCTAGTAAGTTGACAACAATATATGAACTTATTTTGTTCCCTTAGACTCCTTCAGTGTTTGCCTGAGTCTCTCCTTTTCTTCCTCGTTCTTTCTGTTTTATAGCTGGTATTTCTATTTTCACCATAAGATTAATATTTATTACATATCTATGTTTCTGTTGCTTTGGAACCTACAAAGGAAGTATATCTCATAGTTACTGCATTTGAGTAAGTACAGTCTAATTTAGCAGATGAAACTAATGCCTGTAAAACAGAGAACAATAAAATTTAGCGAAAATAACTTAGTGCAATATATAATAGTTTTTTGGAGGAAGAGAGTGTTTCAGGTTAGTATAGATGAGAAAGGTGTCACGAAAGAAGTTGACTTGAACTTGGAAGGATGGATTCAAGTTGAACAGACAAGAATGGGAAGGATGGGAGAACAGGAACTAGGGCAGGGGTGGAGGTAGGGACAATTCACATTAAAACAGTATGCAGGTGAAATTGACTATTGGGTAAAGATATGTTTGGTTGGGCCAGAGGTTGGAGTAAGAGTAGTAGGGCGAAATAGGTGAGTAGAATGATAGCTCTAGTGAGTCAGAAAGATAAAGGTCCTAATAAGGCAACTTGCATTTTTTTCTTATTTTCCTCTGATTATAACATACTTGCTTCTCATTTCACAGGACTATTTTTCTACCATCATCTTTGCTTCTCACATTTTTTAAAAAATAAACTTTATTTTTCAAGCAGTTATGTCCACATAAAACTGAGCAAAAAGTACAGAGTTCTTAAATACCCTCTACCCCAACACCCATACACCCTACCCTATCATCAACATCCCCAGCAGAGTGGTATATTTATTATAGTTGATAAAGCTATCTCGACACATCATTATCACTCAAAGTTCGTTGTTTACATTAGGATTCATTCTTGGAGTTGTACATTCTATGGGTTTGGACAAATGTATAATGACACATATCTATCATTATAGCACCATGCAGGAGTTTCACTGCCTGAAAAATCCTCTGTGCTCCACCAATTAGTTCCTTCGTCTCCTATAACCCTTGGCAACTACTGATATTTTTACTGTTTTCATGGTTTTGCCTTTTCTAGAATGTTGCAGTTGAAATCATGAACTATGTAGCCTTTTCGGATTGGCTTCTTTCACTTAATAATATGCATTTAAGGTTCCTCCATGTCTTTTCATGCCTTGATAACTCATTTCTTTTTAACATTGAACAATCTTCTATTGTCTGGGTGTACCTGAGTTTATTTATTCATTCATCTACTGAAGGACATCTTGGAGGTTTCCAAGTTTGGACAACTATGAATAAAGCTGCTGTAAATATCCCTGTGCAGGTGTTTGTGTGGATATATGTTTTTGGATTAATTTTGCCTCTCACTTTTGACACACTGTGGTACTCTCCTCAGACTCTTAAACTTCCCATGTAGAATGCACTGTAGTCCAAGAACTAAAATTGTTGTTGATTACCACATGTTCCCTGGCACCTCTTTGGGAATTAATGGATTAATAGGAAGAGTCTATTTCCCAAAGTGTGATACATGTGCAGTTAGTGCTAAGCAAGATCATTTCAGGCAGTACACATTTTTAATAGTTCTATATTAATACACACATTTCACTTCAAACCTAACATTTCACAGATACTACTTAAAATAAGGTTGAGTTTCTAAAAATTAGTTGGTTCAAAGTAATTTAATTGAAAATATTCTTGTTTTCTCTATTTCCTCACTTCCTACTTACTCTTCAACACATCCTAGGATGGTTTGTGCTCCAGCTGCTTAACAACAGCTGCTGTTGTCAAGGTTACCAGTGAGTCCATGTTGCCTAATCCAGTGTTACTTCTCTGTGCTTGTCTTTCCGAGTTTTCAACAGGGTTCATCATAGTAAACTCTTCTCTTCAGAACACTTTTCTTTCTTGGCTTCTGTAATATCACACTGCAGTGCTTTTCTTCCTATCACATTGGCTGCTGGTTTTTAGTCTCCTTTTATAAGTCTCCTTTGTTCTACCTTTAAATATTGGAGGGCCCTCAGCTCTACAGTTTTTCCCTAGGTGATCTCCTTATTTCCATGACTTTAAACATTGTATTTAAGCTGGTGATTTCCAAAGGTATATCTAAAGCATAGAGATCTCACTTGCATTTCAGACTCTATTTAGATATGTGATAGACAGCTTGAACTTACCTTGTTTAGCATGGAGTGTTTGATTTCCCCCACCCCAAGTCTGTTTTTTCCCCATCTCAGTAAATGGCACCACCATCTCCTTGCTTAGCCTAAAGCCTCAGATTGATTCAAGATCCACCCCAACCTTTTCTCACGTTCACATCTGCAAAGTCTGTCTTCTTTACCTTCAAAATGTTTCTCACTTTTTCACCTCACCCTCTCCTTCCAGCTCTCCCTTCCTCCTACCAGAATCCTGATCTAATCTATTTTTCTGTTGCCTGCACTCTTCTATAATCCATTCTCCTCAGAGGAACCATCATGGTCATTTAAAAAATATAAATCAAGTCATAGGAATCTCCTGTGTCCCTACTCTTCTCCAGTGACCTCCTTTTGTACATACATTTGGCTCTCCATATCCATGGGTTCCACATCTGGAACACAGTCCACAGTTGGTTGAATCTGCTGATGTGGAACCCTCAGATATGGAGGGCCAACTGTGGGAACTCGAGCATTCACAGATTTTTGTATCTGCAGTGGGCCTTGGAAGAAGTCCCCTGTGGACACCAAGGGATAGATATATATTAAAATCCTAACCCCTTACCATGGTTTATGACAAACACACTTTCTAACTCCTACAGTCTTCTTTAGCCTCATGTCATACTACCCTCTGCCAGGTTCACTGTGTTCTAACTCTACAGCAGACCCTGCCAGCCTCCAGGCCTTTGCTTTTATTCTTCCCTTAGTCTGGAATATACCTCCTGAAACTTTTCACATGACTAGCTTCTGTTTACCTTTCAGGTCTCAACTGAAAAGTGGCCTCCATGTAACCTTTTTAAAAGTTGAAGTATATATATAAAATAGGTAAACAACAAGGCCAGACTGAATAGCACAGGGAACTATATTCAATATCTTATAATAAGCTATACTGGAAAAGAATATGAAAAGGAATATACGTATATATGTATAACTGAATCACCATGCTATACACCAGAAACTAATACATTATAAATTGATTATACTTTAAATAAATAAATAAATAGTTTAAATTTAAACTTATTTTCCTCCACTCATTTTTCCATCATGTACTCACTTTTGATCACACTTTCCTGTTTTATTTTCTTTATAGACCTCATCACTGTCTGAAAATATCCTACTTATTTATTAGCTTATTTCACTGTTTCCCGTTTCTACTAGAATCCTTGAGAGTAAGGACCTTGTCCCTCAACAAGTATTTGTTTAGTGAATGAATAAATTTCATTTCCCCCAGACCATAAGAGCTGTGAGGGCAGAGACCTATTTTGTTCAACATTGTACTCCTACTCCAAGTATAGTATCTTTCCATATTACCAAGGACTTAATATTTTAAAGTTGGGTTTATTGAGGTGTATTTTACATATAGTAGAAGTCACCCTTTTTAATTGCACAATTTTGTGAGTTTTGACAAGTATATATCGTCATATAAGCAATACCACAGTCAAGATATAGAACATAATACATTTTTAGAAAATTAGTAGGTCAATCACTGAGAGTAATTCAGTAAACAGCCATCAATAGCTGTACTTTCTGAGTACTGCCAGCTGATCAGCCTAGCCCATTGTTGACATAGCTCATCTGTCATGCAGGTGAACGGGAGGTTGGAACAGAGTTGAAAATGTTGCTGTTGGCCCGAGAAGATAAGAAACTTCAGTGTTTCGGACTACAGAGCAGGCAGCCGGCAAGTGGTTCATCTAAGATCTTTGAACTCTGGGGCAACCTCGGTCACTCTGATTCTTAGAAAGTTGTTTTGAAAATATTTCTGCTTTCTCCCTGTGATCACCTTTTGAGGAAGCTGTGTGAGTGAGAGGGGCTGTGCAGTATAGTGATTAAGAGCATGGAATATGAAATAAGGGCAACATTTAAATCCTAGCTCTTCCTAATGGCTGTGACATCAGACAGGTTACTTAACCTCTCTGAGCCTCAATTTCCTTATCACTAAACTGGGCATGGTAGGACTTACCATATAGGCTTATGTGATGAGATTAAATGCCCTACTGCTTTGTGACCTTTATCAAGTCACTTTCCCTCTGGGCCTTAGTGTGCTGTTTGTAAAATGATGAGATTCTGTAGGTTCTCTTCTATCTCTAAGGTAATGTGAAGAATTTCTGAGTAAAGGACTCATGCATTCAGGGCTCTAGATCAATTAATGACCAGAATGTCTTTTATAGAAGAATTAGTTAAATTTTCTTCCTTCATTTGCTGAGCTTTTGCCAAGGAGACTGTGCTCCTAATTAAACTCTGAGTTCCTTGAGATTGGATTTTCTAAATTTCTATCCAGCTGCTGTCATCATCATCCAGACGATGTAATTATTTGGTTTGGCCATAGGCTTTGTATTTTCATTTCATCCATTATTGCCTTGTGCTGGTGATGTTTCCATTTTCAAAGTTTGTTCTGGGAATATCACTGTTTTTGATCATATTGCCTTTGCACTCTGAATTTCCATGCTGGCTTTTACTTCCAAAGGGAAATCAGGGGATTCTGGTGTTGAGGATCCCATGAGTCAATATGTTAAGGGGAAATAGTGTGAAAGCTCCTACCTCAGATTTCAGTATTATATAACCTGCTTAAGTTCTCAGTCAGCCTCAGGTTCCTGAAATCCTGGGAGTGCTTCCTCCTCAGTTGTTGGTGAATGATTAGTTTAGACTGGGAGTGCTTGAAGAGGGAAGAAGGAAATTCTGTCTAAAAATAGTAAAATTCTCATTTTCTTAGGGCTTGTTTATTCCAGGAAACAAATTAATCTTTAAATAGCATTTTTGGCTCCTGCTTGTTCCCAGGTGTTCCTCTTTATTGGCTCAGATGCCTTCAACTGCTGTACTTTTCTCTCTGGCTTCTTGCTGTTGGCTGGGACGCAGGATGGAAACATTTATCAGCTGGATGTAAGGAATCCAAGGTGAGTCACCGTTCGTTTGCATGGTGCAGGTCTTCTATAGAGTGGAAATTTTATTGGCTTTCACAGTGGTTTAGCCTAGCATATACGTGACTGTTGAATCAAGGGTATATTTTTCCATTTATAAAGGTTTTCCAGTGTGAATTGTTTGATTGTTCCTGTTATTCCTGGAATCACATTAAAAGGTAATTTGATTCCTGCTGTCATGATTGTTATGATTGCTTTGGAAATTGAGCTTAAATAATGAGCTAACATTTTACTTATAATAATTGGGTAAAACTTTTAATTTCAAGGAGCTTAGTAATTTTCCCCATGGTATTAGATCTGGGTTGATCTAAGATTGATCATTTTTAGTTCCAGTAAGCCAGTTCTGATTCTTTATTTGGCTTTGATCATAACCTCTAAAATAGGCTTTATCCTGGTCTTAAAGATATCCAAAGAGAATCCACATCCTCTTTGTCCCAGGATTTAACAGTTTCTACGGTTCTGTCCCTTCCTCCTTCTGTTTCCTTCTTTTGTTCAACTGATATTTATTGAATGGCTTCTGTGGGCACCAGGCTTTGTGCTGGGCACCAAAAAATGGAAATAGAAAACAAAGATTCTGCCTTGGAGGCACTTGGAGTCTAACAGTAAAGATGGGCAATGAAAGACTGTTGTGATACAGTGTGATCAATGGTCTAACAGGGTTACACACAGGAATTTGAGGAAGCACCAAGAAGGAGAAGGAAGAAGGTAAGACTGCTTCTCCAAAGAAATGAGGCTTTAGTTAGATCTTGTCCAGTAGAAAGTTACCAAGTGAAAAGCAGAAGAACCTGCCTTTGGTTGAACAGCATATAGAGAGCAATGGAGTATGAAAGTATGACACTTTAAGGGATTTCTATGTAGTTTAATATGACAAGTGTGTTCCTTGCCAATGGAGCAATGTTGAGAAGTGATCCAAGACAGGAAAACAGGAATTTGATTAGAAAGGACTTACATACCATCCCCAGGAGTTTGGACTTTATTCTTAGAGCAATTTCAGCTTAAGAGTGACCAGATTATACCTTTTCTTCCATAATTTATTTTATTTTTATATTTGTTTTTGTCTCCATGGAGATTGGAAATTTCATCGTTATAAAATCACCTACATATATGTATATAAAATTGGTTCTTACCGTTCTCTTTTGTTTTGCAGAGCCCTAACAGTTTTAGTGTTTTACAACTGTCTTGATTTTGCCTATAAGTAAAAAGATTAACATATTGTTAACATTGTTATTTTATTTTTTTACATTTTTTATTGAAGTATAGCTGATTTACGTTAACTTTGTTATTTTAAACCCTTGTCAGGCCTCCCCTAAAATCTGGAGATATCGATGGTGACTTTGTTCATTCCACTCACTCACATATTTAGAGATATGTTTAGATTCATTCCAAGGTGGTTTTGAACGGATTACCTTGATCTACCATTTAAGGACCTAGCCATGAAAGAAACCATATGAATGTTTACTCTGTCCACATTTGTCCTGTGTGGTGTTTTGTGTTTAGCTCTATATGTTGAACATAGTCAAGCATTGCTTTTGAAGAAAAAAAGTGAAATTTCCCCATTTATTTTGAATCCCAGGGCTCCAGTACAAGTCATCCACAGATCAGGAGCACCAGTTCTGTCCTTGCTGAGTTTCAGAGATGGATTCATTGCTAGCCAAGGTAGGTCCAGGGGCCAATGGAGAGAGGTGGTTCTATATAGTTCAGTTAAACATAGGTTTAAATGCCTGGTCTGTGGCTAGACTAGGGGCATAGTGCTCCAGGATTCATTGGCATATTGTGTTTTTCACATGGCCTTTAACACACTACTTGTGATTGTCTATGCTCCTCTGCAGTCTAAGCTCCCTGAGAGTAGTGACTTGGCCTTATTCATCATGTTATCCCCAGCTTTTTAATTCAGTGCCCACTTTTTAATTCAATACAAATAAATAAACATTGGTAGAGCAATATATTGATCCTTGTTGCAAAACATTGAGGATTCGATAATGAATCAGTTACAGTCTTTGCCCTAAAGGAGCTCACAGTTAATAAGGCAGACAGACATGTGGACATGTGATTGAGTACAGCTTGATAAATTGTGCAGCAGAAGACTATATGGGAACATGGGAAACAGCTAATTCAAGTGGTAGGAGTGCTACAGGGACATCTTCATGGAGTAGGTGACATGTAATCTGATGAATATTTTACCAGCTAAAGATGTAAAGATGAACATTGAGGGCCAAAGCTATAGTGTGTGTAAAGTCGTAAGTGAGGGAAGAGGGGCAAAAGTAAAGGATCTATCATTTACTAGGTGCCTGCTATGTAGTAGGTACTGTGTTCAATGCTTTACATACATAGTCTGGGTAAAGTGAATACCTCGGTGTAACTAGTACAAAATACTTGGAATGGAGTTTGGGAGTGAGATTAGGAGAAATACACGGAATAAGATGTCTGTTAAGGGACTGAATCTTCATAGGAATGATGTAGGTGAGGAGGACTGGACTGTAGGCCTGGAGAGGACCATCTTACCTGAGTATTTCAGTGTTATCAGGATGTTTTTGACTGTTAATAACAGAACACTCAACTGAAAATGGCTTCAATAATTAGGAAAGTGTACTACTTCACTTAACAAAGATGTCCAGGTTTATGGTGGTTCCAGATTAGATTAATATAGTGATTTGAAAACAAAGTCAATAGAGCAGCCTAAGAAAACTTGATAGCTAAGTCATTGTGGTGTTCTGAATTGCATCCAGGACACTAAAAACTGGTGAAATCCAAGAAAGTATGAACTAAAACTGGCAGACGAGCATATGAGAACTTTCTGTACTATCTTTGTAACTTTTATGTAAACATAAAATTATTCTAAAAGTATTTAATTTTTTTTTAATTTAAAAAGTGAATAAAAGCCTTAATAAGGAAAAAGAAATAAAATCAAGAGCCAGGTTTTTTTTTTTTTCCCTTCATCTTTTGGTATTGTCCTCCCTGGCAGGCTGGCTTTTGTCCTCAGGCTTGTTCCCTCAGGGTCACAGTGCAAGATAGCTGCAGCAGATCTCATCCTCATGTAACATGGATACTGTTACACTTTTTTTTTAAGAATGAGGAACATTTCCTTAGGAGCAGCCCAGCTGATTTACTGTTATACCTCACTGGCCAGAATTACAATATATAAAACATGCCATCCCAAGAAGACCTAAATAGCATTTCTCCAAAGAAGACATACAGATGGCCAAGAGGCATGTGAAAAGATGCTCAACATTGCTAATTATCAGAGAAATTGCAAATCAAAACTACAGTGAGGGGAAAAAAAAAAAAAACTACAGTGAGGTATCACTTCACACCGGTCAGAATGGCTGTCATCAAAAAGTTAACAAAGAATAAAGAGAGTTTGGGAAAAAAGGGAACCCTCCTATACTATTAGTAGGATGTAAATTGGTGTAGCCACTATGAAAAACAGTATGGAAGTTCCTTAAAAACTAAAAATAGAGCTACCATATGATCCGGCAATTCCGCTCCTGGGCATTTATCTAGAAGAGACAAAAACTATTTGAAAAGATACATGCACCAGTGTTCATCGCAGCACTGTTTACAATAACCAAGACATCGAAACAGCCAAAGTGCCCAACAGAAGATTGGTTTAAGGTGTGGTATTCATATACTATGGAATATTACTCAGCCATAAGAAAGAATGAAATATTGCCATTTGCAGTCACTTAGATGGACCTAGATAATATACTAAGTGAAATCAGTCAGGCAGAGAAAGACAGATATTATATCACTTAGATGTGGAATCTGAAACATAATACAAATGAATCTATATACAAAACAGAAACGGACTCACAGACATAGAAAACAAACTTATGGTTACAAAAAGGGGAAAGGGTGAAGAGGAGGGATAAATTAAGAGTATGGGATTAACTGCTATACATAAAATAAAGCAACAAGGATTTACTGTATAACACAGGGAACTATATTCAGTATCTTGTTATAACCTATAATGGAAAATAATCTGAAGGAAAAAAAATATATATATATATAACTGAATCACTTTGCTGATTCACCTGAAACTAACAAAATATTATAAATCAACTATACTTCAATTGAATATAATAATAATACATGCTATGCCTAAAGTGACAAGGGGAGAGTAGTGGAATTACCATAATTGGCTTAGATTAATCAAGATTCACCCCCCAAGTCACTGGTTTACTGGAAATAATCTGGGATCCTGTTAGTCAAGAGAAGGGTTGGGAAATAGATGAGTAGGCAGCCAACAGTGTCCAGATTTTCACGGGCATCACTCTTATATAGGTAGGTTCCCTTCATCCCTGTCAAAACTGGTGCCTTATTTACCTAGCCCTTCTTCAGGATTTTCAGACCGCAGCAAAGAGTAATCAGGAATCTGTAGACCTGATTTTCTAGCTCTTCTACACTCCCTCTGAATCTCTTTCTCCCCGTGTCTGGGCATCAGTTGGTGATATAGTGGGTTTATGAAACCTTAATAAGAGATCAGCTGGCATAAGCTTGCAACAGCTTCCCTTGATGCTGCTGCCATCACGCATTATGATCCTATTTCTTTGATTCCCTTTGCTGCCATGCTACTCTCTTCCCTTGAGATCCTGCAGGATGTCCACCATCTCCATCCCTCCACTCAGAATGCCCTCTTGAAGGCTACCAATGATGAGCCCCTTGGTAGATCCAGTGTCCTTTTATGGGTACAGGCCTATCTTGTCCACTAGTCTCTAAGTTTCCTTGAGGGCAAGTGCTATGTCTTTTTCATCTCTCTATCCCCAGCTCTTGCACAAGACTGAAGAATCTCAGCAAATGTTTGCTGAATGAGTGAGTATATATTTTTCATCTTTCATGACTCTTAGTGGTAATGGATTCTGTTAGTTCCTTCTTAAAACTGTTAATTCCTTTGACTTTGGTGATACTAATTAATCTCCTGATTGTTCTCTTTCTCTAATTACTGCTTCTTTTTCCATTTCCCTGGAATCATATCTAGCATGATTCATGGTATACTGTAGGTTCTCAAATTGTTTGTTGAACTTGAATCCTTTTGCTATTCCTACATTGTTGCCATACCTAAACCAGAGGTATTTCCTGAGTTCAGCCTTTGTCCTTCTACCTTTTGTTTTCCGTGCTTCCTAACGGACTGACTGTTCTCATGGTTTTAGCTGTTAAAGGTTGGAATCCATAGCCCTAGCCCTGACCTCCTACTTAGCCCTTATTTTATTGGGCAGCAGCATGATATGGAAAAAGTACAGATTTTGGACCCAAACTGATAGCCTAACCAGTGAGTTTAAATCCTCACTCTATCACCTACTGTTAGATTCAACCATATGAAATATATTTTATTTACAAAATTTATTTTAAATAAATTATGTTTTATTTATAAAAATGGCAGTTGTGTATGGTTTGATCTAATAGTTCTATGACCTTTGGTAAACCATTTCACTTTCCTAAGTCTCAATTTCCTTAGAGATAAAATATATAAAGTACTCAACATAAAGTAGATATCCTATAAATGATAATTTCTTCTTATTCCTGTAACTTTGCCTTGCCCTATAAGCCCTCCTAAAAAGTATTTCTTATCATCATGACCCAGGACAAGGCACACACTCACAAAAAGTAGAATTATGCTGTAGGGAAAGATATGTGAAAGTATCAAAGGAATAATAAATGTTACAAGAGATTGACGGAGAAAGGGTTTACTATATGGGATGGTTAGAAATTGCTTCCTAGAGGGAATGTTGATAGCTCTGGGGCTTATCAAGTAAGATTTGTGTATAGAAACTTGAGTGCAGAAGAAGAGCTATGATAATCATACTTTTTTTGAGAGGAAAGAAAAAAAACTCAGTAGTGTAGCTTTTCCTTGCTGAAGTAGTAATAACAGTGAAAAACTGACAAAAGATTATGGTTGGTTTCCCACTCTGGCTTAAAATGAGATTTTGAAGGATTATAAACTTCAAACATGGTACAGCACATGAGAAGCTTATGTTGCTTGGTGGCAGTTCTGAAGTGACAGAACTTAGTATCCCTGAGAACCTGCATGTAGCTCACCCAGGGCCTCTGCATTTTCTTACATCCCCTGTCCTACTGTTAGGCTATTTTAAAAAAATACTTACATCTCTGTTGCAAGGGAATGTGTGGGAAACTTGAAGGGTAGCGTGTGGAGAAGAGCTAACTCCTGGCCCTCCTACTTTTTGTAGCTCTTTCCTGCTGGAGAGAAGGAAAGGCATAATTTCTGTTATTAATAAATATCTAAAAGGAAGAGAGGTTAAAATTATAACTCTGTTTTCAAAGGACAAAACTAAGAGCAATAAAAGAAAGTTACCAAGAGCCACATTTCAGTTCAATATATGGAAAAGTGTTCTGTTTCATAAGAAAGAAGCTGGCATTGAGTAACGAGCACCATTAACTCTGGGACTGGACAAACAGGTTGGTTGGCTCCTCTGCAGGATGCTCTTAAGGGAATTCTGTACTAGTTTAGAAGCTGGAAATAGATGATCTTTGAGGACTTTAGAACTCTGATTTACTAGAGAAAGGATTAAAATTGCCAGATTAAACAATTTTAAAAACTTTTTATTACAGAAATTATCAACCAGATACAAAAGTAAGGAGAATAGCACAATGAACTTGGTGTACCTATTATCCAACTTCAGCTGTTACCAATGGCTAATCTTGTTTCATCTTTTCTTACCCATTCTCTTACAATCCCCAACCCTTATAATTTTGAAACCTATCACAGACATCATATTATTTCATCAGTCAGTATTTCTATATGTATCTCTAAAAGGTAAAGATTCTTTTTTGGAAAAGATTACTTTTAACAATAATACAAGAATAAGGTCCTCCTGTATGCTGCTGCTTGTTGTATAGATTGATTAACAGATAAAGTAATACTGATCAACATGTAATTTTGGAAAGCAGTTTTTCAGGTTTCTAAAATGTTTGAAAAGACTAGTTAATGTGTTTTGATTCTTGTCCAAGGTTCAATACAAAGTCAAAATCTTAATATAGAAAAAACTTTATGCAGAAACTATTCTTTTATACAGTATGCTCTCAACCATGTAAAATGAAAATTTGCACAGAAAAGACTGAAAAAATACATTAAAATGTGAATGGTAATTGTCTTCAAATGGTTGATTATGGGTGATGTTTTTACTTCTGTTCCTTTATTTTTAAAGTTTTCTTCAGTGAGCACGTACTACTCTTATATTAAGTAAAACAAGAACAAAAAATCACTTATTCAGTAGTTTATACATCATTCCAAGTTTCATTTGTCCATGCTTTTCTGAGAAAAGTAAGTTTAAATATTAGATATATTTTTATTTTCTTGGTATAACCTGATGTATGTGTTCAAGTTCATAGACTGAAGAATAATTTGGGAGCATAATTTTCTTAAAGACATTTATGTAGACAAATTCCCTGTTAAAAATAATTGTCTAGGGTAAATTTGCAAACAGATATATAACCTGCATTTGTTTGCTCTGTGCCCTTGGCAGTTATTGCTAATCAAAGATAACTCTTCTTCCCACTAAGCTTGCTCTTGGCCTTCAAATCCTTTTGAGCCAGCATTTTAGGCCGACATTATAGGGCCTCATATTTGAGCCACATAATGAGACCTGTCTGCCATTCTGGGTCTTAGGACAGTCTTCTTTAGGCCAGTGATGTACAGAAATAAACTAAAATATTTAGTTGGGTTTTTTTTAAACTCCTTTTCATACAGCTTTCTCTTCAGTTATCTAAGTTTTCTTTCTGCCTTTTAGGTGATGGAAGCTGTTTCATTGTCCAGCAAGACTTAGACTATGTCATTGAGCTCACTGGGGCTGACTCTGACCCTGTGTACAAGGTACATACCTGAGAGGAGATCAGGCCTGTGTGATTCTCACCTGGGATCTAGGGCTTTAGAGGAGACTGAATTCAGCTACTTTGTAGTTATTAGGGGTAATATAGTACTTAGGAGTGGGATAGAAAGAAATCATAATTTTGAATCAGAAGTGACTTCATCACTTACTGGCTCTAGAAACTTTAAAATTCACTTCACTGCCTCAGTCTGTCAGTTCAACTGTAAAGTGAGGATAATAGATAATGCATATGAAAGATCTTTGTATATTTTAAATATTCTATAAATATTAGCTGTTATTATCATTATTTAAGTTCAAGACTGATTATCTCACTTAGAGTAGAAAGAGAAAAACGAAAGGGGAAGTAATATTTATTGACCGGATATTGTGCTTGATGTTTTACATTTATTATTTAATAGTCATTATTATTCCTTGAGGTATAGGTATTATTATTCTAATTTTTTCTTATAATTTTGGAACAGTTGCATAATTAATACATACATATAAAAATTCAAACAATACACAATTGTACAGACTTAAAAGTCCCCTTTAAGACTTTTTTGTTCCACTCTTCTTTCCTGAAGTAACTAGAATTAATAGTTTGGCGTGTATCTTTCAAGACTGTTTTTGGAGAATTTGCACTTACATCTTTGTGTTTATGTATTTACATAAATAATGTAGTTTTACATCCAAATTTGTACATAATTGGTATCATTCTATATATATATTACTCTACAGCTTGGGTTTTTACTTAACATCTTGAAACTGTTTCCAAATTCATATAGATACACTTCTTTTTTTAAATTCCTGCATAGTGCTCTATATTGTGAATTAACATATTTTTGTTTTACAAATAAATGGACTCAGAGGGATTGAGAAAGTTGCCCTAGGTCATGCAGCTACCTATCAGCAAACCTGCTAATTAAGCAGGTTAAGCTTAACTCCAGAATTAATACTATTTCCATTAAATTAGGAGTTCTTAACCTTTTTTGAGTCTCAGACTGCTTTGAGAATTTGATGAAGTTCTCCTTAGGAAAAAGTGCACATTTTGAGAACTTCTTTGCATAGAATTTTATGAGGTTCAGGGATACCCAGGCCCTTCTATGGATCGTCTCCTCCCCAAGTACAGTCCATCTGCACTAAACCATACACAACACTAGTGGGTTTGCTCTCCACTTGGTCACTTAGTTCCTCCATTCTGTGGTCATGCGCGCCCTTAGATTCTGGCTAGCCATTTTTTAAATACATAACATGGATGTAACTCTTCTCTTGTGTTTGGAATCAGTAAAGCTTCTCAGACTCCCTTGTACTATTGGGGGTCGATGACAAGGCTCTATCTTTTTGAAATGGAAGAATCCCAGGTTTCCTTTGAACTGTGAATTCTTGTGTTCCAGGTAGCCACATGGGAGAAGCAGATCTATACATGCTGTCGGGATGGTCTTGTGCGACGCTATCAGCTCTCTGACCTCTAACGCCTTGGGAAGAAGAGTCCCAGTTAATGAAAAAGATTGACTCTGACAACAATGAGCGGAAACATTATCAAGGGTCATGGGTTCGGGCACCCTTTGAAAGTCACAGAAAGTGAGCTGCATTGGCCCATGTGGAACTATCATTCCATGATAAAACCTATGTTGAGCTGAGTAAGAAGCTCACATGTGTTCACTGCATTTGTCCTAACTTCTCCCTATATATACTCATCCCAGCAACACAGGACAAGGATACAGATGCTTACAGTTTGATCTGATACTGCTTGTGTTAAGTGTTTACAAGGACTGGAGGACTAAAGCCTGTTCTCTGGAGGAAATAAAGAAAATATGTTTGGAGGAGTCTGAACTTGAGAAACTTTGTTAAATATTCTTGCTTGAGTAAAAAGTCAGTCAAGCTGATGGAATTCCTTTCTCAGGCACTTCCTGTTGGCCTGGCTATAGGGAAGGACTACTTGACAGTAGCAGTAAATGGCCCACAAGCAGCAACCTGGGAAAGATTTTTATACAGGTAGGGTAACCAACTGTCCCAGTTTTCCTTGGACTGAGGGATTTTCTGCTAGATGGGACTTTCAGTCCCAGGCAAACCGATATGATTGGTTAGCCTTTATTCAGGTGATGAAGTTGAATCATACCATTGTAAAGGCGGCAGCTGTCAAAGTGCAGTCCCTGGAATAGCTGCATCAATATCACCTGGGAACTTGTTAGAGATAGAAATTCTTGGATCCACCTCAGACTTAAATGAGAAGTTCTGTGCATGGGGCCCACAATCAGTATTTGAATAAACTTTCCAGGTGATTCTGATGCCTGCTAAAGTTTGAGAACAAGAGAAAGACAGTGAAGGGCACTTTAGTCATAGATGGAATCCAGAGCTTAAGGGATGGCAAGACTGGTCTATTGGAGAGGAGGCTGGAGAGGTTGGCAGGGTCCAAATAATGAAAATACCAGGTAAGGAGCTTGAACTTCATTTGGATGGCCATGGGGAACCAACTACAGAAGGGTTTTAAGGAAGGGTTCAACCTGGTTGCCTCTTTTTCATCCTAAACATAAAAATGGAATCATAATGTATGTATTCTATGGTTTATTTTCACTTAGTATCTCTGAGTTCTTTCCATCTCAGTACATTCAGACTTTCCTCATTCTTTTTTTTAATAATTTCTAGAGTATGAATTTAATAATTTCTGTATCAGTTACATTTTAGAGCTTATTAGATAAAAGGTTTCTTGGAGGATGCAACATGTATGTTAAGATCAGGATTTATTTAAAAGAAGAAGGTAATTCCTGGGTAGGGTAAGAGTATGGTTTACAGAGTTTGTAAAGGCTGTTGGTAAGACTCAAAGAGATAAAGTGATTTGCCAACAATCATAGAAAGTAGGAACTTGAACATAGTTTATCTTAACTTTGAATCGCATTTTTTCTTTCCTGTTGCTTATGCTTAAACCAAATTGAAAATACAATACTGTGGTTCATTGAGTATCTGAAAATAAAATACTGTGGTTCATTGAGTATCTGCTGGATATCTACTCTGTTCTAGGTACTATATTTAAATATTTAATCCTCACTAACACTCTTAAAAAAGAAATGGTATTATTTCTATTTAACAGATAAGGAAACTGAGGCTCAAGAAATTAAGTACCAGAGCCTCAATTTGGACCTTGCTCTGTCTGTCTCCAAGGTCCATGCTCCTTTCACTACACCATGGGGTTACAAGACCTGGGACTAGAGCAGTTTCATTTAAGGAGTGATTTGTGATAGGCTCAGGTAGACCCAAAAGGACATATTTCAGAGCTCAGAAATTTTGAATCACAGGAAGTCCAGGGGAGTCCTCTAAGAAGTCAGATTAACAAAACAAGATGAGGGAGAATATGACCGAGTTCACACAACAAGTGTGTCTCTGAGTAGGCATTCCAGGACTCGCTCTTTTCCATTGCCATCACATTCACAAGCTCCTTTTCGCAGGTCTCCATAGGTGATATCCTGGCTGTGATGGATGAAATGACCCTTGACAGCTATCCTGAAATCCAGACCCAAGCAGAAGGAGCGGAGGCTAGCTCTCAGGTACCACCAAAGCTTTGTTTACTGTGAATGGAATAATCCCCGCTTTGCAGCAGACAAAGCTTGTTTTTACTTTTGGGTTGAGGAGCGCATTCTGGGTAAGGAAGGGTAGACAACCCCCATCCACAGCACTAAAGGCCCAGTGAAGCTCTGTGGAAGACCTTGTTTCTTGGCTTTTGGTGCCCCCTTGTGATTTCTTGTGAGAAGTGCTATTTCTCAGATCTGAAAAGCTGGCAGCGGCATCAGCTATTGTGTACATGTTTTTGTGTGCCAGGCACAGTCCTCACAATAGCCTTGCAAAGTAAAGGGTTTTTTTTCTTCAACAAGTGTCTTTGTGGATATATTTCGTATTCTTTTTCTAATTTACTTTTTATTTTGAAATAATTTCAAACTTACAGAAAAGCTGTAAGAGTAGTTCAGAGGATTCCAGTATATCCCCACCCAAATCTCCCAGTTGTTAACTATATATTATGTTTATCATTCTCTCTCTTTCTATTTTATATAGTACATATTTTCATGCAGGTTATGTATGCTACATTTTTTTCTGAATCATTTGAGAGTAATACACAAATATTATGTCCACTTACCTTTAAATACTTAAAGGACACTGTTCCATAACCACAGTACATCTATCAAAACAAGGAAACTCACACTGATCCTGTACTGTCATCCGGTCTGCAGACCCCATTCAAATTTTGCTGGTTGTCCCAACGGTGTTCTTTATAATCACTCTTTCCTTTGGGTTCCAGGATCTAATCCATTTATTTTGCCTTTATTTGCCTTCTGTCTGGAGTATGTCCTCAGTTTTTCTTTGTGTTTTATAACCCTGGTATTTTTGGAATATAGGCCACTTTGGGTTTGTCTGATGTTTCCTCATGATTAGATTTAGGTTAGGCATTTTGGCAACAATACCCCAAAAGTGATTCTCTGTCCTAAGAACATCATATTGGAAGCCACACAATGTTGACTTGTCTCATTGCTAGTGATGTTAGCCCTTTTTTTTTTTTGGAGATATAATTCACAAGCCATAAAATTTATCCTTTTAAAGTATACAATTTAGTGGTTTTTTAGTAAATTCACAAGGTAGTGCAGCCATCACCACTCATTCCAGAACATTTCATCACCCCAGAAAGATACTTCATATCCTTCAGCAGCCACTCCCCATGCCCCAGCCCTGGCAACCACTAATCAACTGACTGTCTCTATGGATTTGGCTATTCCGGACATTTTATATAAATGGAATCATACAATATGTAGCCTTTTGTATCTGGCTTATTTCTCTTAGCATAATGTTTTCAAGGTTCATTCACTTTGTAGTATGTGTCAGTACTCTATTCCGTTTTGTTGTCAAGGAACACCCCACTTGTAATGGTTAATTTTATGTGTCAACTTGGCTGGGCCATTTGCCCAGACAGTTGGTCAAGTATTCTGGATGTTTCTATGAAGGTATTTTTTGGATGAGATTAACATTTAAAATCAGTGTATTGTGGGGGGACGGTATAGCTCAAGTATTAGAGCATGTGGTTATCATACACAAGGTCCTGGGTTCAATTCCCAGTACCTCCTCTAAAAATCAATCAATAAATAAGTAAACCTAATTACCTCCCACTCAAAAAAAAAAAAAAAGATGTTAAAAAAATAAATAAATAAAGTAAAATAAATGTATTTTGAGTGAAGCAGATTACCTTCCATAACATAAGTGGGGCTCATCCAATTTTGAAGGCCTTAATAGAGGAAGACTGACATCCCTCCAGCAAGAAGGAATTCTGCCAGAGGATTGCCTTTGGACTTGAAATACAACTCTTCCCTGGGTCTCCCACTTGCAGGCCTACGCTGCAGATTTTGGACTCTTCAAGCCTCATGATCACGTAAGCCAATTCCTTAAAATAAATCTCTGTATACATACACACATCTTCTTGGCTCTGCTTCTCTGGAGAACCCTAATACACCATTGTAGGGATATACCACAGTTTTTTAATCCATTCATTAGTTGATGGACATTTGGGTTACTTCCATTGTTTAGCTATTATGGATAATGCTGCTATGAACATTTGTGTACAGGCTTTTATGTAAACATATGTTTTTCATTCTACTGTCAGTGGAACTTCTTGGTCATGTGGTAACTCTATGTTTAATGTTTTGAGAGACTGCCAGCTGTTTTCCAAAGTGGCTGCACCATTTTACATTCCCACCAGCAATGTCTAAGGGTTCTGATTTCTCCATGTCCTTGCCAACACTTGTTTTTTTCCATCCTTTTTGTTATAGTCAGGCAATGTTAAGCCAGTTAAAATGGTGTCTACCAGGTTTCTCCACTGGAGAGTTCATAAGTATTTTGAGGGGAGATACTTTGAGACTATATAAATAACCTATTCCTCATCAATATTGCATCAGCTGGTTTTAGCATTCTTTGATGATTTCTGTCTGAATCAGTTATTCCTATGATAATTGCCAAATGGTGATTTTCTAATTCTATTATTCTTTTTACATTTATAATCAGCATTCTACTATAAGAAAGAACTTTCCCTTCTCCGTTTATTTATTTGTTCTCTCAATTATTCATCATAAATATATTAGTATAAATTACTCATGGACTCATCTTTTATTCTATGGATTATAATCCATTATTACTATTATTTACTTTGGTATTTAAATTGTCCAAGTTGGCCCAGTGGGAGCTTGTTCAAGCTGGATCCTGTGTCCATTTGACATGTTTCCATCATTCTTTGAGCATTTCTATATTTTCTGGTACCACAGGATACTCAAGCCTCAAGTTATACTTCCCCTCCCCAGCTCGGGAATCAGTCATTTGCCTAAATAGCCCTGGTCCCTTTTAATGGAGAATGGTATTCAGAAACCAATATCTGGGTACCAATATGCTCTTTACTTCTGGGGTATTACTGCTCCTAGGCCCTATCAGTAGACAATACATATATACTTCTCTCTTTCTACAACCATCATTCTATATATATTAAAAGTCATGTGTTCACATTTACGTCTCCAATGCCACAGGGTTTATTTCTAGCCTTCTATGTAAATAGCTCCTTTCTCCAACAGTGAGAAACTTGGATCTCATGACTCTCAGTATATTCACTTTTTTGCTCAGTACCTCTGTGAGGAACCAGTCTGCCAGCCACACAAACTGTCTCCTCCCTTTCACCACAGCCCCTGCACACCTCCGATAGGGTCTCCTTCTCCCTCTGCATTCATGACAGCCAGTCCCAGGCTGAGCAAGGCCTTCCTCCAAGTCTCTGAATTTAATTTTTAATAACATTTTTTTCTGGTAATAAGAGTAAGACAAATGGCCAATACACAAGAAAAGATGCTCGATTTCAGTAGTTAAATAAAAAGGCAAATACAGAAGAAAATTTGGAAATGCAAAAAGTATCAAGAGTAATTCCATATTTTCATTTTGCAACCAGACAACTGTAGCTATGAAGTAATTGTTTTAAGGTCATAAAACTAGTAGCTAACAGATAGGATTTGGCTCTGACTTTACTGCCTCAATGCTGAGGGAGCTTCTTCTATGTGATAAGTGCTTTTGTATAGTTTAATATGTTTACACCAACCCTGTGGTGGAGTTCATGTTGATAACGCCATTTATTCAAAGAAACTTAGACATGGGGCCATTAAATAAACATGCTTCAGGTCACACAAATGGCATGTAAGCACAGCAGCATCAAGATATGGTCACTTTCTAACAACTCAACTCACCCAAAACCTACACTTTGTGTCTTAATTGATTGCTCTGCCCTTTGGCCTAACTCCAAAAGTGCGTTTTACCACTTCTAGATATACCTAAATATACCTAAAATAGATCTTTTGCCTCAAATAATATGAAAGAGCTACTTTTAAGGCAGGCCCTCCTCTGTAACAGTGTGGCTTCAGAGGACCCAGGAAAGTTCCTAAATATCTCAGTCACTATCATCTGAAATGCCATCAAGGCACATCAGGCTTTTCCATCTACAATTAGAGATGAGGTTTAAAATGTAGCACTGCTCTTTCCCTGTGTAACTGATACTAGATCGTTTCTTAAGAACACATTTCTGTTTCAGAGGAGTAAGAGGCTGAGTGAGGGAGTAGTGCTCAAGAGAAGATACTCCTGAAAAAGGAGGAGGAGGAAGGGGAGAGGAAGGGCTATAGTGTGGCACTGGCCCAGGAATAGACCAATGGAACAATGGTCCAGATACAAACCTATGCATATGTAGAAACTTCGTATGTAACACAGCAGTCAGTACAGATTGTGGGAAAACAATGAACTGTTAAATAAATGGTTCTGGGACAGTGGGATATCTAAAAAAAAATGATACCTACCTGGCACCATATACAGAAAAATAAGTTCTAGGTAGATTAAAAATTTTAAAGTTAAATGGACTTTTGGAAGAACATGTAAGTGAAGATTTTTATGACCTTATATAGGGAATATTTCTTGAACTAGACAGAAAAGGTAGAAACAAAAGAAACATTGATAAATTTGACCCCATTAAAAAAATGCTGAAAAGACAAGCTCCAAGGTGAAAGGGGTTTGTATTTTATACTATCAACAAAAAAACATAAAATATAAAGAGTCACAAAAAATTGATTAAAAAAAAGTATAGCCTAATAGAAAAATGGACAAAAAATGTAAATAGGCATTTCAGACAAGGAAAAACAAATGGCCAATGAACATGAGAAAAACCTTCACGAACAAATGCAAATTAAAATCTATAAAGATGCTGTTTCACACCTATATTGGCAAACATTTAAAAACTTGACACCAAGGATTGGTGAGAACGTGGAGCAAAAAGGAACTGTCACACACTGCTGTTCTGCCACTGTAAATGAGAATCACCACCTCAGAAAACTGTCTGTTACCTTGCAGTTGATGCACATGCCCAAATACTCAGCATCAACAGAGAATGCTATACAACCGCTGTGAAGATAAGTCACACACACACACACACACACACACACACACACACACACACACACACAATTTGCATGAATAATACCATTTAAATAAAGTTTAAAAATATGAAAAGTTAAATAATGTTGTTTGGGATACATGCAGTGGTGTGTGAAGCTGGCTTGTGCCACCTTGGAAAACAGCACTGCTGCCCTCCAGGAGGTGGAGCAGAACTCCTCACTCTTGAAGGGTGGGCTGCAAAATGACTTCCTTCAAAAGAGTACAATCCAGAAATGGGGAAACAAAAATAACTTTATGGGGGAGAAACCTGACAAGCACTACCTCAGCAGGTGATCAACATCAACAGTGGTAAGTTATGGTGATGGTGTGTGCCTCTGACCTGATGGGAGGAGGGTGGCACTCTACCTCTATGGTCTCCTTCCAAAACGCCCCAACCCCTATCTGATCATAAGAAAAACATCAAGCAGATCCCAGCTGAGAGACATTCTACAAAATACATGACCAATACTCCTTAAACTGTGAAAGTTACCAAAAACAAGGAAAGTTTGAGAAACAGTTGCAGCCAAGAGGAGCCTAAGGAGACGTGACAACTAAGTGCAATGTGATATCCTGGATCAGATCTTGGAACAGGAGAAAAAGAGAAAAAGAACAGCATTAGCTTAAAAACTAGGAAATCTGAGTAAAGTATGGACTTCCTCTGTTATAAATGATATAACAATATTGGTTATTATTTGTGACAAACGTACCATACTCATGTAAAGTCTTAATAATAGGGGAAACCAGGTGTGGGGTATATGGGAGAACTCATCTTCATAACTTTTCTGAAAATCTAAAACCATTCTAAAATAATTATTTTTTAAAAATAGCCAAATGTATTTGTTCTTAAAACTTTTTGTTAAAACTAATTACTACTCTCCTTAAAAACTCTCTCTCTGGTTTCTGAGTTGAGTGACCCTTGTCAGGCTCACAGAATCAGTTCTTTGATTCCTTTTTTTCTTTTGGTCTTCTGTGAGGCAGAGCTGAGAAGGTAATTTGCTTAGGCAGGAAGGACTACAACTCCCAGAGTGCCCCTGTACGGTTGTCAGGAGCAACCAAGGAACGCAAACTAACAGCCCTGCTGGAGTCAGGACTACCCACCCACTGACAACCAGCCAGCCATGGGCCAGGATTATTACTCTGTGCTCCAGATCACTCGCAATTCAGAGGATGCCCAGATCAAGAGCGCGTAAGTTGGGGTGGGAGTGAGGCTTTTGGGTTGTGTTGGGGAAATCCCCACTTTCATCTCTTCCAAACTGAACTTCCCTGCACAGTTTAGGCAGACAAGATAAACCTTGTTCCTTCTCTTGCTTCTTGCACACCTACATCCTGGCTTTGGGCTGAATCAGGGTTCCCAATCCATCATCCTTTACCCTGCCTGCCCTCCTGGGTGCCCTGCTTTCCCTAGCAATGAAATGGGGACTGAGGAGACTTTAATATTATGGAGACCCAAAGGATTGTGAACAGGAGAGTGACCTGACAGATGTGTTACAAATTTTATTTTGGCTGACACGTGGGGTTTTCGCATTTAATAAACTGCATCTCTGAATAGTTCCATCAAGTCTTGGGGATTTACAGTGTTTCTTAAAAAAGTCTAGGACAGGAATCAGCACGTTTTTCTGAAAAAAAATTTTTTTGACGAATATTTATCGAGCATCTACCATATGGGTTAGGTATAGTCTCAACAGCTGGAGATATGAATCAGATGTGCAGGTTAATTTTGTTGGTGAATACAGATGTTGAATAAGTCACAGCAAGCATGATGAGGGTTAAAAAAGGGGATATACGGGGTATGTGGAAGCTATATTGGAAGGAGAGAGTCCACTTTGGAGGCTGTCATGGTAATCATGGCAAAAGATGAGGCTTGAAGCAGGGCAGTGGGCTGGGGAGAAAAGAAATAATGGACTTGGCCATTAATTAGATCATTAGAGGGTAAAGAAAAGGGGAGGAGTCTAAGTTCAGTTAAGGTTGGGTAGTGGTAATAGCTATACTTACTGAATTGTGCAGATGCTGTTCTGAGAATGTTCCATCATTATTTCACTTATCACAGCAGCCCTGAGAGGTAGGTGCCATTATTATCCCAAGGCCATGTGCCAATAACTAGCAGAGTCAGTATTCAGACACCTTGCTGACTATAATTGCCCACTGGAGCCAAGTCCTGTAGGGGACCTCTGGGGGTTAAGTGTCTACAGTGTGGTTGGAGAAACAAGACACAAATTCATGAAACAGAACAATTTAGGACTGTGTGTGATGTCACCCAGTGTTCACAATATCTCCCTGGCCAGTGACACCTGTCTAGGGAAAGGTCACAAGGATGGAGGGCAGTTTGGAATGCAGAAAGATAAGCCCAAATTAAGCAATGGAAAGAGCAAGGTCTGAACCTAGGTTCTACTTGGTAGCTGTGTGACATGGGCAAATTGCTTAACCTCTCTGAGCTTCAGTTTCCCCATCTCTAAAAAAATTTAAAGGGTTGTTGTGGTATTGAAGTGGAATTATATGAGATAATGAGTATGAAAATGCCCAGCAACTATTTGCATCTGAAACCATGTCATATGAAGAGTGATTAAAAGAACAGTATATGTTCCAAACAATATCCTTAACCCTTCTCCCCTGAAACAGCTCTTAAGGGATGAGTCACATGTTTGACACGCTCCTATGGTAGTACCTAGATTTTGACACCTCCCCCCAAAAAAGGTTAAATTTATGTAATGAAGAAAAGTACCATGATGATTCATAATTGCCCAGCTATTAACTTCTCAATATATTCATTCTAGACTGCCACGCCTGGACTGTGACTTCACCCCTTTCTCTCCCACTTAGGAAAGCAGGTGAATGAGAGTGATGTTACTGCATCTTTAAACTACTCAAATTTACATGAAAAACTGAACTCTTCTCAAACCTTGTTACTTTTTCTCACTGTTAGAGTTCTCTTGCAATTTCATACTTGACTGCAGCGTTTGTAGTTGAGAAGGGCTGGTTTGGAAGTCTCAGGGAGGTTGTGACAACCAATTATAAGGTCGGGGGCAGTCAGGGCACCTCAGGGCTCCTAGTATCAGGAGCCTGGGCTGTCCCTTGTAGTTTCCCTCCTACCTCTCACACCGTAATTCGTGGTCCCTAATTAAACTCTCCACAAATCTCTTTCCTCCTGGGACCCTGATGATACCTCAGATGCTGTGGGTGTGGCATCTCTGAGTGGTGGGATTGGGCAGATACAGAAATGAGGAAGAGAATGAGCACAGAGGTGGGGGACAGTGAGAGGACCTGACCTGTGGCCAGTGCCTCTGACACCAAGCCCTCTGACACCTTATTTTATCTAATCTTCCCAAGAGGCCTGTGTGTCAGTTTGGGCACCAAGACAGGATTAGATGTGCAAGAAGTGTTTTAAGGGAAACCCCTGTGAGGGTGAAGAGGGAGCAGGAGTGTGCAGACCACAGTGCAGATCTGATACATGTGAAAGGAGAGGGGGAGGGAGGGCTGAAGTGTGGTCTGGAAAAATCTCAGCCAGGCTGATAGGGAGGCCTCAGGCAGAGGTTGCGTATTGGAGGAGGCCTGGGTCCTGTAGGGAAGAGCCAGCACTGATACCCCCACCAAGCTGAGGCATTGGCTGGGAGCCGCTCAGAGCCAGTGCAGCCTCACACAAATGGCCAGGAGGACAGCTGCTGGTGCTGTCAGTCAACTGTGCTCCCTACACTGGGTTCTCTTCCCAGGGCTCTGAGTGATGCTCCTCCCCGGCCACCACAGCCCTGACTTACAGCTGGAGCATCAAAGCTCCAGGAGGCCACCAGGCAGCAGAGCCAGCTCTGAGCCGTGGTCTGAGTCTCAGGATACTAACCCTTGCTCCTCTAGGTATCGGAAACTTGCCCTTAAGAACCACCCATTTAAGTCCATTGAGCCATCCTCGGCAGAGACATTCAGGCAAATAGCAGAGGCCTACGATGTGCTGAGCGACCGTGAGTAACAGGGCTGAGCGTGGAGGGTGGCCCTCTGTCCTGCATCTATGTTAAGATCATTCCTTATGTCTCCGAGTGTCAGGCTTTCTGAGGGGGCCCAACAGAGAATAAACGTTATTCGCTGCTCAGCATTTAAACAAACTGAGAAAATAAACATAATTAACTGCCTTTCTCAGCAAACACCAGCTCAGGTGGAGGACGTGGTGTGAAGAGCTCCCAGATACACTGACAGGTGCCCCTCAGCAGTGCAGGACCTGGGGCAGGGCTCCTCCACATCCCCACACTCCACCCGTCCCCTGCAGGGATGCAGAGTGAGATGCTTCCTGCCCAGAGAAGAAGGCTGAGGCTGAGGCAGACACGCCTACTTATTCCTAGAAGATCACTAAAGTTTCTCCAGCCCCAAGTTTTCAGGACTTTGGACTCTAGGATTTCAAAACTCTAGAATTTTTATATTCTAAAATCTCAAGGTTCTAGGATTCTGTTTACCCCACATAAGACAGTAGCTCTATGATGACTGATACAATTCAGATCCCAGGATGATAGTCTGACCCTTAGGCCCTTGGTTTCTTCTCCAGTCCCCACCCCTCCCCCAGCAAGTCTCAGTCTTCCCTGTTTGTTGGGTATGGGGCCTTAGCTATGTCCACTCACAATGAAATTAAGCCCCTAACTTCCAAAGTCTCCCTCCAAAGACTGCCAGACAGCAGGCATTTTTGAAATAAGGCTGTTTTTCGCCTCGCCCCTTTCTCTCTGTCTCACAACCTACTTCCCAGCCCTCCAGCTCTCTCAGCCTCAAAGGCTGGCCCCCTACTCAAGGTGACACATATCCACAGCGGTGAAAAGAGGCATCTATGACAAGTTCGGAGAGGAGGGCCTGAAGGGCGGGATTCCTCTGGAGTTTGGATCACAGACCCCATGGACAACTGGTTACGTCTTCCATGGCAACCCTGAAAAGGTTTTCCATGAGTTCTTCGGGGGAGATAACCCCTTTAATGGTAAGAGGTCCTGCCTGCCCCTTTGCCTTACTGGGGAAGCACAGAGCTTTAGAAGATGCTTTTCTTTGAGTTGTTTTGTTACTGGCCAGGGTTCTTGGATTTCTTTATTATTATTTTTTAAATTTTTTAAAATTTATTTATTATTATTTTTATTGGATTTCTTAATCAATAGAAATTGATGAGAGGCCAGACAAGAAATTCAGGCAAGGCTTTACTGGGACTCGTGCTGTAGCACGAGGGAGTGAAAATGAGTAACAGGTTTCCCTGCTCCCTCCCTGAGGAGGTGGCAAACTGGTCCCTTAAATGGGGTGGTGTAGAGGTGGATCCAGGGGTTGGGCCACCCTCTTGGTAGTGCTGTGTGTGCAGGGATCATGTGCTGTGTCCTGTTTTTGTTCGGGACTCTTCAAAGTGGTGGTGAGGTTTTTGGTCTTTTTGTATCTTGTTCATAATTTGCCCTAGTTGTACCTTTTAGTCCCTTCTAGTTTCTTTGTATTTTGTTGCTAGAGGGGATGTTTGTCCAGGTGCAAGCACTGTAGCAAAGGGTCCGAGGTACCAGCCTGTCTCAGCTTTGTTTACTTGAAGAAATATATATAGTACATGGTGGGAAAAAACAACAACAAAAACCCAATTCATTGAAAAAGAAATAAATCCCAGCCCTCCATCCCTTCCCCAGAAGCAGCCACTCATTATTAACAGTTTATGTATCTTTCTAGAAATATTCTATGCATTTATGAGCTTATATTTATTTTTTATGTCTTTTATTTTAAGGTAATAGGGCCACATAGTACACATTGATTTTTTTCACTTATACTTAGCGATTACCTTCTTATACATTATATTATATACAGATCTACTTTATTCATTTTAATGGCTGCATAAGATTTCATTGTACAGGTGTATGTTAGTCAGCTGAGTACAGGGATGGATGGGAGGATGATCCCAGGTCCTAGAAAAACTGACAAAGAATTGACTTCCAAGATTCAGTCATCTTGCAAGGACAGTTCACCTTCAGACCTGTCTTGCTGGCTCCATTGAAGCAACTCAGAATCAGTGATTTTCATTGCCTGGCTTCCCCAGCCCCTTCTCCCTGGCTATATCACAGCCTGTCTACATTTCAAAAGTTCTCTCTTCCTTGTCTCCATGTTAATATGCTTTGTGGCTGGCTGCTTCTCCACATCAGAGGTCCTGCCCACTGTGCATTGCCTTCACCTGTCGGCCAGAGGAGGCTGAGTTTATAAACTCCATGTGAGACTGGAAAAAGCAAGGGACTTGGAGTCAGAGGACCTGTCTCAAATCCATGCGCCACCACTTATGAACTGTGTGATTCTGGGCAAATCAATTCACCTCTCTGAAACAGCTTCCTCATTGTTAAATAGCCATTCCTCACAGGTCATTATCAAATGAGATTAATGTTTATGAAAACAGGCTTTGCATTCAGAAAAATACCATACGATGGGCCTGTCTTTCAGGGACAGATCCATGGAGAGAGGCTGTTCAGAGGAGCCAAACCAGAGCTTACAGGGGCATCGCCTGTTCATGGTTCAGGGGTCCCTAAGGCAGTTCCCAGGAGCTATACTGCTATAGTGCTTCACCCCAGGGGTTCTTGTGTCCCATCTCCCTGCAGAATTGCAGGGCTGGGCTTCCTGTGACCTGGGTTTTGAGGTGTCTGAGACCTGGCATATCATGGGTGCTATGTGAACAAATGAATTCAGTGGTGCAAGAGGGGACCTGGTAATTCATAGGCCTCTTGATGACCCATCACATCTTAAGGCGACAGAGTGAGACTCTGCCTTGCCCCCCAGCCTAAGGTCATTGTACTATTCTAGCCTATGAAGTTCTTTTTGTGGCACAAACTATGAGGGGCAGAGTACAGAAAAGCTGAATCATGACAGAGACCACTGACTACAGTTTACAAACGGCTTCACATCTAGCATTAAGCCTAGTGGTTAAGGACAGTGGTTCTATAGTCATATCATCCTGGGTTCAGATCCCAACTCTACTTACTTGCTGTGAGACGGTGAGCTCTTTGACCTCTCTGGGTCAATGTGATAATAATACAAAGAGCTGAAAACAACACCTGACCCATGGTAAGCTCTCAGCTAGTTTTAATTCATCATCATCTTGTTATCTGATCCTCATGGTGGAAGGCAGGTCAGGCATGTTACCCCACCCCACAGAGTGAGAAACTGAAGCCTGGACAATTGCACTGCGCATCACAGGGAAGGGGCTCTTTGCACTAGGATGGAAGGTGGGACAGCAAGAGGGGTTATGAGTGTAGAGCTGGGCAGGGGCAAAAGAAGTTGAGGAGAGAGGAGTTTGGGGACACACTGGTGATGTCTCAAATTTGTTAGGGCTTAACTGTGCTCCTCCCACATCTCAGCTGCTGACTTCATAGAAATTTGAATCTGGGGTCTCTAGTGGTCTTGAGCTGGACTGGACAGTGAGAGGCAGTGGAGCTTGGGGAAAGGTAGGGAGAACTGGCAGGCTCTGACCCTCCTCCACAAAAGCTAACAGCGTGTCATTTCTGCACTACCAGGCACTGCCACCAGAGGGCACTCCTCTCCTGAGGGACACATCCCTGATTTTGGCGGTAGAGTGGGGATGGAGTCCAAAGCAGAGATGAAGCAGTGGAGAGTGGCAAGGGACAGTAATAATTGGATTTGCAGTTGAGGACAGCTCGTTGGACTGACCAAACTGTCTGAATATGCAAAGTGGGAATAGGAGGCTGGATATAACACTTGGAAACTGAAGAGGTAGGGGGGTTGTCTACGAATCCAAGTCTCTGGACACAATTTCTCTTACTCCTTACTTCTCCCCACCTCCTGCAGAGTTTTTTGATACAGAAAGAAATGAGGTGGATTTGAACTTTGGGGGGCTCCGGGGCCGAGGGGTCAAGAAACAGGACCCCCCAATTGAACGAGACCTCTACCTGTCCCTGGAGGACTTATTCTTTGGCTGCACCAAGAAAATTAAGATCTCTCGAAGGGTGAGTACTTGGGAGCCACCTTCTATCCCCTCCAACCCTACTGGTCACCTCCTTCCTGACCCTAACTGGAGACCTCATATATAGTCTCCCATGGAATCATGGAATCTTAGATTTAGAATTCTAAAATCTGAAATTTGGAAGGGACAGTTGAGGATGTAACCGAGCAGGACCGTATGGGGCCTTCCCGGGACAGACCTCTCCCAGATATCCTCTGCTGTAGTTCCTTTCTGGAGTACCCAGATAATAGTATCTCATCTCATACATCCAAGTTTTTCAGATGCTAAAAACCACCACCAAATGGAAGAAATTAACTACTTGATGATCATGAGCACTTAGCCCTCCTTCTGGCACCTAAGGATTGATCACTATCAACCAATCAGAGAACTGCACAGCTGATCACATACCTTGGGACGCCCCTCCCTCAGCTGGCCTTTAAAAATGCTCAGCTGAAACCCTTGAGGGAGTTCAGGGTTATTTTTAGGGGGCACGAGCCACCCATTCTCCTTGCTTGGCCCTGCAGTAAACCCATCTCTGCTCCAAACTCCAATGTTTTCCTATTGTTTGGCCTCACTGTGCACATGGTCTTGTGTTCAGTAACAAGGGAATTAGCCTGGTTCTTTCTCAGTGCAGGAATCCCCTCTGCCTGCTCCTAACTGGGATGAGAGCTCTCCCTTCTCAGTTCAGCCCCATCCCTGAGGGAAGAGGAGGAGAATCTCCTGTGAATTCTGGTCTCTGGGTGTTTCCAGACAATACCCTCTGGGTTTCATCTGTGTGTACACCCCATGAATAAGAAGGAGCAGTGTGGGCATGGGGGGTGGGCTGGGGGACAGTCCTCCCAGGGTCCAGTCCTTGGCTTGGCCCTGTCCCATGGTCCAGCCCTGTACTAGGCACATGAGCAAGGTCCCCTCATACCTTTGCCCAGCAGAGGAGTTGCCAACTGGAGCCATGCTTTCCACAGATGGCACCCATCTGGGCATGTGATTGGGGAATGAATGGAAGACATAAGAGATGGTAAGGCTGAGATATGTCGACCTCCAGTGGTATTTCTCCCTTTGGGATTAAGAGACCTGCCAGAGGCTCAAGGCCAAGCTTCTGGGGTGGGTGAGGAACTGAGTTCATGTTCACTGTGTGTCTGTTAGTGGCCAGGGCCACATAATTTCTAGGGCTGGAATTGTGGCCTTGATCAAATCATGGTGACTGCTTGGCATCTCAGGCCCCAGCCACATCGCTCGCCCTGCCATCCTGGAATCATAAGTTCTTGGTTCCAGTGGAATAGGGTGGGCATGGGGATGGCTCGGGCAAGTTCTCCCTGTTGCTAGAGGATTGAGCTGAGCATAGATCCCACAGACCATCTTTCACATGGGTAAAGGCCCACTGGGAAATCCTGAGCAAACCTCCCTCCCCTGTCATTTCACTACAGGTGCTGAACGAGGATGGGTACTCCTCTATCATCAAGGACAAGATCCTCACAATTGATGTGAAGCCTGGTTGGAGGCAGGGCACACGTATCACCTTCGAGAAGGAAGGGGACCAGGTGAGAGAGAGGGACGCTGACTAGAGTCAGTCACCAGGGCTCATGTGGTGGAAAGACTGAGGTGGAAGGAGGCAGTGCTTTTTCTTGCCTCTGGGAGCCCTGATCTGGCAGGGCGAACACAGGAGTGACTGAGCTGATCCCTAATGTGCCTTCCAAAGGACAGGCGGGGGTTGGTGGGAAGTAGGATTCACTGGGGTAGGCTTCTCAGAGGAGGGGCTATGAGGCCAAACTGAAAAGGCCCTTCCAGAAAACCTGGTCTAATCTCCTTTGTTCACATGAAGACATGGAGCCCAATAGAGGCGGGAACTTGATCAAGGTCACAGAGCCAATCAGTCCTTGTCACTCTTTGGCCTCCCCTGCCCAGGGTCCCAACATCATCCCAGCGGACATCATCTTCATCGTAAAGGAGAAGCTACACCCTCGCTTCCGCAGGGAGAATGACAACCTCTTTTTTGTGTACTCCATCCCCTTGGGCAAGGTGAGTGGGTGAAGTGGAGGAGCAAGGGGTGGGCAGATCAGAATGAGGCCCCCAACCCCACCACACCCCATATAAGGCCTGAAGGCAAGGAGGCCTCACCTTCCACTCACCCCGGTGCATGGTGCAGCCTCCAGAACTTGAGGAATGCCACACAGCATCTTCGTGGCTGTCTTCACTCCTGACTGTGAGTGGCCCCTCTGTGCCCTCACAACCCAAACAAGAAACGGCGCCCCAGCCTGGACTCTGCTGCCCCTCATCCACCCCACCTGCAGGCAGGCACTCAGTCAGTCCCGTCAATCCCACTGCCAAATCTCTCTCTGCCTGGTCCATTTCTGTTCATCCCCACTGCCTGGGTCTGTGCAACTGGATGTGTGCAGCAGCCTCCTCAGTGGCCCTCCTGCCTCCCTTCTCGTCTCCTCCAGACACTTCCCCACCACGTCACACTCCTGTCCAAGCATCTTTGCATGGCATTCAAGGCCTCCAGATATCTGGCCCCTGCTGATCTCATCCCCTGCATTCCAGCCACTGCCACTTAGAGCTCCTGCCCATTGGGTGCATTTTTCTTTTCACACCTGGGTTCTCTTATACATGCTGGGCCCTCTGCCTGGAGTGCTGTCTCCCCACCTCCCGTTCCTTTAAGGGCCTTATCAACTGCTACCACCGCTGTGAAGCCCTCCTGCCCCACCCCAGAATGGCTTGGGGGCCCCTCCTTGTCTCCCACTGATGCTTTTACTTCCTCTGTCATAACACATATTGACATCAGTCTCACCTACCAGACTGTGAACTCCTTGGGTGACTCACTTACTTGTTTGTCCTTGAACATCCTATTGTCTCCTTGAGGCCCAGCTTAGGGCCTGGCACTGAATAATCTCATAAAGTGCCTTTTAAACAGAATGGACATGGGGACCTTCCCTACTCACACCCTTGGCCTTAATGTCCCCTAGGCTCTGACCTGCTGCACCGTGGAGGTGAAGACCCTAGATGACCGTCTGCTCAACATCCCTATCAATGACATCGTCCAGTGAGTTCATTTGCTTGGGCCCCCATAGGCAAAAGAAGGACTGTCTGGGCTTTAGTGAGTGTGTCAGACAGGCCAGCCTGGTACAGTTGTTCAGGTTGCATCCAGCACAAGAGGGTGAAAGAGACTGAAATCCAGGCCCCACTCTGGCCAAGCTATAGGCTACATTCTCCTGGCAAATGGAGTACCTTTTTCTAACTTGCCTAAAGCCACTGAAGAGGCTAGAGGCCCCCAGTCATTTCTTGTTGCCGTCATCCTCCAGAACCTCTCTGGAGAGCTCTGAGTTGCATCCCCTAAGCCCTTTTCCAAGCCAGGTCCTTCACATGGGAAGCTTGCTCAGCTGTCCAGCACTCCCCACCCCCAACCCAGGGTCTGCTCATGTTCCTTCACTCCTTGTCTGGTTTCCCATCTTAAAAAGAGATTCCTGGAATCCTCCATCAGAGATTTCCAGCTGTCTGGAACAAGCCAGACTCCCCTTCCCTCCCACCAGTTCTAGAAGCTGGTGATTGCCCCACACCTGAGGTAATGTGAGCCAGGGTGGATGGGATCTGTTGAAGTGCTGCTCTGGGGTGCACTCTGAACCCTCTTCTTTCATCCTCCCCTGTCTCAGTCCCAAGTACTTCAAGAAGGTGCCAGGTGAGGGGATGCCATTGCCAGAGGACCCCACCAAGAAGGGGGACCTCTTCATCTTCTTTGACATCCAGTTCCCCACCCACCTCACACCACAGAAGAAGCAGCTGCTGCGCCAGGCATTGCTGACATAGTTCTGGTGGGCTGGGAGCTGGAGGAGGAAGAGGAGGCTAGCTGGGCCTTACCCTACCTGAACCCCCACAGCTTCAGGGTGGGCGGGGGGCCAGCCCACTGTACAGACATGTGAGGATGGGATGACATGGGACTTTTAAACTGACACAATAAAGTTTTATTCCCTATCCTCCAGCTACACCCAGGAGAGTGTGTGTTGGAGGGATTTATATATACAGGCCTTCTTGTGGAGCAGAGGGAAGCGCAGGGCCTAGGAAGCTGAGGACCTGGGTCCCTGTCCTGGCTGTGTGGGCACAGTCAGGCCCCTGAGGGCTCAGAGCCTACCACGTTGGTAGTGCAGGGCAGTGCTGCATGGCCTCTGAGTGTCCTCAGTCCTATTTCTCATGACACACAATCCTTAGAAGGGCAGTCTCCAGTGTGATATAGTCACATTGTACTCAGGAAAACTGAAGCACAAAGAAAACAAAATTCTTGTCCCAGGTCACACAGGGCTCAGTGACAAAGCTGTCACCAGAACCTTGAAGGCTGCTTCCCACAGATTCACCCTTCTTAGATTAGAGGCAACACAAAGGACACATGTGCTGGAAATGGCTTTGGTTTCTACCTTGCCAGTCTCCATTGCCTTGTCTGTGCAGAGGGTCAGGTCTGTGCCTGCCTCTAGGCAGGGTGGTCTAGGAGGCAGGAGACCTGGGTTCTGCTCCCAGCTCTCCCACTGACCCCCTGGGCATTATTGCTAGTCTTGTCAGTAAAGCAGAGCTCATAACTCTCCACAGGCTGCCATGTCATTAGTGTGAAAGTGCTTGGTGAATTCACTTTGATTTCAGGGTTCCAGCATTGCTGCTAACGTGGCCTGTGGGAGTGCCAGCCTCCTGGCCCAGCTGGGCCTGTGTAGACCACACCTGCCTCCCCAGGCTGACTTCAGCAGTCAACAGTGCCGCATGCACCTCTCCTGTCCTGGGGGAGGACACCCCTCACTGGAGTCTGGGTTTGGGTCTTAGCAAAGTCCCAAGTTTATATGAGAGTGGGTGGCCACTTCTGCAGTGACTTTAGAGGTGTCAGAAAAGGCCCCTTTGATATCTAGATTGCTTAGATTCCACCATAAGCACCATATTAGCATAAGGTTTTCTTAACTGGGGACTCAGCACCAATCAGCCATTTTTGAACCTCAGGGGAAAGTAGCAGGAGACCTTGAGATGTAGACTCCAGACCAAGGTTCTAGGAAGCATCTCTGCATGTTCATCAAAGAATGTGGGCTTTGGAGTTAAATACACCTCAGGTGTTCTACTTACCAGTTTTGTGCCCCTGGGCAAACTGCTTCGCCTCTCAGCCTGTTTCTTACAGTGAAGATTATAACCCCTATCTTGCAGTTTGTGGGAAACAGTGAAGCAGACTCTGCCCTGAGGCAGGACCCAGCTGGTGAGGTGGTAGTAGGTGCTCTGTTATTACTAATAAGAGCAAACAAGTGGGTGAGGGAGTGTGGGACCTGCCTTGTAAAACTCTAGCATGCCAGGTCTTCTTTGGGCCAGGAGGAAAGCCTGCCCCTAACTTTTCCTTCAGGGTGAGACTCTTAAGGAAGCCTGTTCTCAGGCCTGATAAGAGACTGTTATGAAATTACCTGTTATCTTTAGTCCTGCCTTATGAGTCAGCTAAAGGAGGTCGTGTCATTATTGGTGTTAAGGGCTGAGGACAGTTTCTGAGGCCTCCTGGGACACTGTCCAGTGGTTCTACCACCTTTCCCAGCTCACTGTCCCAGGATCATGCACAGAACCATGATGGTCTCGAGGCCTTGCGTCCATCCCAGTGTCTGAACCACAAGGCTGGTGAATGAATCAGCTGACACACACACTTAGGGCAACAAATTGCCCATTTCCTCTGGTGCAAGTGAACAGCCTACCTCACAGGATGAACGATGACAATTAAAACTGCATGGGTTGCATTGGGTCCTCCACTTATGCTGCCCCACAGAGAACAGCCTGGGTGGGCTGCCACCTTCACCCTGGCTCACGGCAGCCAACCCTGTCCCTCTGGGGGACTATGAGACCTCAGTTCAATTTGTCATAGCTAGGAGGATGAGGAATCCTGGTCTCTCCTTCCTTTTCCAGGACCCCTTGCCCATGCACTGAAGGGCCCAGCCTCTAGCTGTGACCAGTGGGAAGGGTGCAGTAGCATCAGCTGCTTTAGGCCATATGAGAAGGGAGCTCATGTTCTCTGGGCCTGGCTCCACAGGTGCCCAACAGGATTCCCAAAGGACCCCAGCACTGGTCCCTGGAGGAAGAGTCCACAGGGGGAGGGAGGAGACTGAGTCTTAGTCCCAGTTCAGCTGCTGGCTTCCTGTGTCCTTGCCTGCATGACTTGTCTCAGCCTTCAGCTTCTTCAGACATTTATAAAATAGGCCTGGATGGCTTAATTTTAAGGGCTTAGCCCCACACAAGATACTTTGGGATTCTGGAACCTGAGTCCCCTACCCATTGAAACAGAAGTAGCTATGCCCAACTGCTTTCCTGCCTCTAAGGACAGGTGGTAGGAAGAGGGACAGGGAGGCTGACTCTCCTGTGCTGCCTAAGCCCTGGCTTGTCCTGTCACCTTGGGATCTCTAGCTGAAGATGAGGGAGAGACTCCAAATGGAAGAGTCCTCAGGCTGAGGCCAGATGTTTGCTCTGTAGCCTGCCTCCTAAGGGTGTGACTGTGGAGGATGGGAAGCAGGCTGACTTGTCCTCACTCAGCCTGAGACTTTGAGGTGGGCTCCCCATTTGTAAAATGGAATAAAATAAGCACGTGGCATCAAGATTCCCAAGTTCCTCTAAATCTTCCAAGCAGCAAAGGAGATGCAGGGGAGAGAATAATACTCATTCTACAGATAAATAGGCCAGGGGGGTTGAAAAGGCAGGCACTGGAGTACCAGGCATTGGTGAGGGAAAGTTCAAATGACCTGTGGAGACCAAGGCCATTGATGACTAAGGCCTGGTAAGGAAAGAGATGTGGACCAGATGACTTCCACAGACCCCAGATTGGATGCTGGAGATAGAAGGTGGGTCACACCCCCCTTTCCAAGTCTGGTGGCTCTTCCCCTGCCCACCAAGTGCCAAAATTGGCCCATCAGACCAAGACCCCTGGTAACAGACAGAGGGAGGAGACACCAAGGTTGAGCTTGTTTTATGAGTGATGTGCTAGCTGGGCTTGGGAGCAGGAGGAAGAGTCGGGCTGAACTTTTCAAGAGACTGAGGGCTTGAGATCCTGGCCGGTGCCAGGTTTCCCTCAGTGTCAGCTGGGGTTAACTCCATGGGGACTGTGAGAGGCAACAGGAGCTGAGGGGTGAGAACGTGAGGAGAGGAAGGCAGGTGGTGGGAAAGGGAGTAGGAGGAAGGGGTTGGGAGAGAGGGGAGGGGAGGAGGAAAAGGGAAGCAGGGCCTGGCTGGAGCTGAAGCCAAAGCCGGAGGTGGTCAGGTCAGCAGCAGGAGAGGCTCAAGAGGAAGCCTCCGTGGAAGCGCAGGCAGCCATGAGGGCCCGTTTCAGCTGCTCGTAGGTGACGAACATCACCACGTTCCAGGAACCGAGTCGGAGAAAGGAGGGCATGAACCTAGAGGGGAGAAAACACAGGTCATCTCCCACTCACCCTGCTGGGCCCTTGCATCCAACCCTACCCACTTCTCTGTCCCAAGGAGGTTGGGAGGGTCCAGAGAAAGGAGCTGTGGGTGGTGAGCAAGAATCCTCTGTGAGTCTCCATTTTAACAGCAATAAAGTAGGCATGATAGCAACTCTGAGAGGAAGGAGTTAAGAGCACAAGGATGCCAGGGAAATACCAGGACCAGGATCAGAAACGGTTTGACACTTGGTTGCCACTCAGTTCCAGGTTGTTCTTTCCCACCTGTGTGACAGATATGGGTAGTCAGAAGGCCTGGGGTTGGGTGGGGTGGGTTGGAGGCTCACCCTTTGTAGAAGGCTCGGGGACCCTCCTTCTGGAGCATGGTGAGGGCACAGTGGCCAGCGCTGCTGTACTGGCCCAAGGCAGAGTTCATGTATCTCGTCTTGACCACGTCGACGGGGGAGGCGATGATGGTGGTGCAGAAGCCCGCCCCGAAGGCGGAAGTGAAGTGGCAAGGAAGGTCATCTGCCAAAGAGGGAGAGCAGGTGAGGCAGTCAGGACTCCTCACCTCATTATTCCAGAAGGAAAGAGATGACTTAAGTAGCTAGGGTCTCGTGGTTTCAGAGAGACAGAGACTCCAGCTGGGACCTCTCCTGAGAAGAGTCATTTTGAGGAGTCATTTTGCTAATCTAGCCTCAGTGCCTCAATGTGCAAGGTGGAAACTTTGTCCCAGTTGGTGTCAAGGCGGCAAGGGAAACTCATTCCATAAGCAAAGGGGAAATAGGGTGAAAAGATGTGGTCTTCAGGCAGCCAGACCCACACCAGCTCCTGGGTTAGTGGAAGGGCGAGACCCAGCACTATCTACCCAAACTCACCCGTCATGAGATTGGTCTTCAGGAGAGTGTCCTTGATGAGGTCATAGGTCACCAGCTCAGCACAGTTGACAATGGCATTTCGAGCAATATTGGGCGAGGTCCCTACAGGAGGAAGGGGTCCCTATGTGAGACCAGGGAAAAGGGGAGGAGGAAGATGGGGAAGGCAAAACACCTTGTACACACCTTTCCAGAGTCCCCGAAACCCTTCCTCCTGCGCAATGATCTTATAGGCCTCAATAGTGCTCTGGTACCTCTGGCCACCTCCAGTACGGGCCTGTGCTTGGAACCGGACCTTTACCACATCCGTTGGCTGGGCCACAGCCACAGCCAAGGCACCTGTGGTGCTGCCTGCCAGGAGGCGGCTCCCGATGCCAGCATCTGTGGAGGAACTGTGGGGGTTAGTGGCCAGCTGGGCTTGCACTCATTTGCCACCTCTCCTCCCCAAAAGCGCCACTGTAATCTCTCATCTTCACTCTAACTTCTTGTCTTTCTGTAATAAGACCCAAACCAGCTCTGTTCTAAGGACTCTTTGCATTATACAGAATACCACTGGGAGTGTCTACTAATTGCTAGGCACTGGGACATAGCAAGGAGTAGGACAAAATGATACTTAATGATTTCTTCCATAAAGCATTTTCAGTCACTTCAGTTTATCTGCTCAACAGCCCTGAGAAATCAGAATCATTTCCATTTGACAAATATAAAAACCCAGGCTCCAAGGGAAGAGGCTTTCTCAAGGACTGGGAGTCACAGGACTTGAGTTCTTATCCCAGATCTACTTCTCCCTGCCATGTGATCTTGGGAAAAGTCAACCTTTTGATCTGGGTTCTCAGTTTCTACAAGTGTAAAACACAGGGTGGGCATGGCATGCTGAGGAGGTGAAATGGAAGAATGCTGGCCTTGGAAGCAGAAGTGTGTTTTCCAGCTTCTTGTTGTGTGCCCTTGGCCAAGTCCCTTCCCCCTGGCAAGCCTCAGTTTCTTCATCTGTAACACAGGGATGATACCACTTGTTCCTGAGGTGACTGTGAGGACTGTCATGAGATAATGCCCTGCTGGAAGCCTGGCATAGCCCAAGTGTTCAGGGATCATTAGAAGAATCAGGGCCCATTCTGGTTCTCAGTTCCTCTGAAATTCCTCTCAGGTGTCTTGGGGCCTAAAGGAACTATGCAACTAAAAGAACTAGGATCAGCCATCAATGAGAAGAGGACAAGAGGCCTGTGGCCCAGCTCCACACTCACGCTCAGAGCCCTTGGTGTAGAATTGCTTGACAGAGTCATAGAGGCCAATTCGGACGGAGGCGAAGCTCATCTGGCGCTGCAGGCCGGCGACCAGCCCATTGTAGAGGCTGCGAGGGCCCTCGGTGCGCACCATAGTCAGGATGGTGCCCAGCACGCCGCGGTATTGGGCACTGGCAGCAGCCTGCACTGGCCCCTGCCTTTCTCCTTGGATCTGCAAGGCCAAGGCAGGTGGTTGCCCTCCCCATCTCCTGTCATCCCTATGCTCTAAAATTTACAGCCTCAAACACCCCACTAGCCCTTGAGGAATCTGTGTCTTGGAGAAGGAGCAGACTAGCCACCATCAGAACCCTGGGCGTCACCCCCTTACCTGTAGCCGGACTTTAGCAGTATCCAAGGGGAAGGTGATGAGGTCTGCAATGCAGGCAGCTGTACCAGCCCCCAGGAACTTAACGGTGGCAGTAGGGGGCACATCTGTAGCCTTAAACCCAACCATAATGCTGATTTCCTGCTACCTCCGAAGAAAAACTGAAGAAGGGGGCCCCTTTGATCAGCAACAAGATGAGACAGAGGAACTCTGCAGGAAACTAAGCCAAGGAGAAGCCCCATCAGTAGCTGAACCCCCAGACTCTCCCCACTGACTATCCCTCCCCCAGCTTCCCAGATAGCACCACCTCCCTAAGCAAGGACTCAGAGCAGCCCCGGAGGACAAATAGGAGTGAGTTTCACAGTTTCAAATACGGGCTGGAGGATGGAAATCTGTATTTTGTGACGAGCTCCCTCCCTTTCACCACAGGCAGTGTCTGGATCCCAGCTCTCTAGTGCTGCCTCACAAACAAGCACCGGCCCAGCCCTGCGTCTGCTGGGTACAGCTTGCACTAAGCCCCGCATTCCTGACTCTGTGGATCTGTCTGGAGGGCAGGCAGAAGTGGGGAAAAGGTTTCAGCCAGACCAGGACCTGACAGGCACAAACCCACAGGCTTGTGCCCTGGATTTCTAAGTAGAAGAGGTTCCTATGGGTCTAGAGTTGTCTAAATCTAGAAGAAAAGGAATGAACAAGACCAATTTGACTCCTTCAGTCTTCTTCTTTTCCTTCCCCACCAGCCCTCCCACAGCTTGGGCTCTCTAGAGTCACTCTTTCAAGGAGCCTGCTTTGCTAGGGGCTGGTTCAGAGATGCAGGAGACAATATCTATCCTAGAGGGGCGCTTATTGTCTGGCACAGGGGTGGGCAGGTGATTCAAGCTGCATTCGGGGCTTGCAGAACATACTCTCAAAATGCAGAGGAGGGAACAACCAACTCTACTGAAACAGAAGGAAGAAAGTGTGGGTAATCAGAAACGACTTAGCTGGGCCTTGAAGGATGCTGGGCAATTCTCAGGGCTAAGAGTAAGTGCGTAGGTGCTAGACTCTCTCCCCCAGTCTACTGTGTGATGGAGGAAAAACTGACACTGTGGCCAGTTTCCTCTCCTCCAACAGAGGTAGTCATGTCTTCATGAGAGGTGGGGATGGGGAAGGGCAGGTCAGAGCTATTTAGAGTGACAAAGGAAACCAAAAGCTCCATTTTGTTCTCAGAATTAGAGCAACACCCTCCTCTGCTTTAGGAGGAAGTGAGCCCAGCACCCCAGTGCGGGAGGGTGACCTGCTTCTCTCCCTTCTGAGCTTACTTCTTTACTACATAGGACATGCTGCTTTGAGCCCTGCTTGCCCGATTGGCTGCCCCTGTTGCTGGGGCCAGAAGGAAGGAGCTGGCCAGCAGAGGATGATGTGGTGGGAGTCAGTAGTGAACACACAGACCCATGGAAACAAAGAGCTCACTCTGCTTCTTCCTCCTGGGCGTCTCACCCCAGGTGGCTGGGAAACAGGGAAATCTAGGGCTACTCACCACTCAGTTGCTCAGGAGCCCCTGTAGGGTGGTGCCTGGCCTTATTCATGTTTCTCTAGAGCCTGGCCCATACAAGGCTCAGTGAAGACTGGCACTTAAATGGCAGAGGGAGTTGACGGTGTTACAGAACTCCCAGCTTCCCTGCTCTGACATCCTCATACCCCAGGTGGTACTCCACACCTTTCCCCACTCCTCTGCTTGCCACATTCTATTAGTTCACTTACTCCTCAGAGCAGCCCTATGCGGTGGCTGTCCTGACTTCCACATTATGGACTGCAGGCTCCAAAACTTATGCTATTTGCTTTGCACTGGTGCATACCGCTGTTTTCTCAGCCCCAGGCACAGGCAGGGCCTTTCAAGAGGAAGTCCAACACCCAAGCTCTCTTGTGACATATGACAGTTCTGAGAAGGTTTAGGCGAATGGCATCCCTCCTCTGGATATCAGAAACATGATGACATGAGTCAGTCATGTCCTGACCTTGGTCTGAGTTGTAGTATGTTGCAAGGGCCAGAGAAGAATAAGACCCAGCCCCTGCCAACCTCAGAGACAAGTGCACAGAAGCTAAGTTGCCATTTTGAATGTTGCCTTGTGTTTACCATAAGTCAGGTCCTTCAGAGGTGTGGGTATGGAGGTAAAGGTCCCTGTGCTAAAGACCCTACTAAGAGGAGTAAATAAAACTCAGGCCTAACTAGAAAGAGTTAATCATATATAACAATCCCCAGCAAATAATCAGTTTCAAGACCTAAAAAGTACACCTGATAACTAATCTCAGTCTCAAGGATAGTCAAAAATTCAACAATACATAAATAGAACAATAGAATTCTGTCCTAGCTCTGCTGCTGACTTGCAGGGTGACCTGGGGCTAATCACTATCCCAACTGGGCCTCTATCTTCTCCTTTGTAAAATGGGGATTACCATCCTTGGCTTGTCAGGGTTGGCTTAAGGGCCAGAATGAGACCAGGGATGTAAGAAAATGCTTTGTGAACTCTGAAGAGTGACTTTACTAGGATGGTGGTGCTAGTTATTTTTATGTCCTGCTGACCCTGCCCCCAGACCACAGGGCTAGGAAGCAGTAGAAGACCCCTCCCTTAGACTGGACTCTTACCTGGCTTTGTAAGGTGAGGCCTTCAAGATCAAGCTTCTCTAAAGGCATCCCATTCTTCAAAGCTGCCTGTGGCTATCATGGCCTGATCTCTTTGGTTTTCCATAGAAAATGGCTGGGAGACGAAACACCTAATGGTCATACTATGTGTCCTGTGGGTGGGGGCAAAGGAAGAGAGTTTAGAAAGGGAAATATGCCATAAAGGACCACACCTCAGCAAGGAAGGGGTCACTTGCCCACTCAGTCCTTGCTTCGGGGTGAGTGGGTAGGGAACAAGGTCCAATTCCCACAAGGCAGCTGGGGACTAAACAAGTGCACACACTGGAGGGGGAAACACACTGAAGGGTGGGGTGGGGGGAAATGAACCCAGGAGTCCTGCCTCCCCTGTCTGTTCCCTTGGTACTACAAATTGCTCTCTTCAAGACTGCTGCTTTAGTGGAACTCAGGAGTCTGGAGAAGCATCCCCCAACAGTCAGCAGACTGGTGAGTAGAGTGTTGTGAGGGGGTCATGATGGGTCAGAGACTAGCTGAGTCAACTAGGCCCAGGAAGCGGGGTTGCGAGGTTAGAGGGGCTGGAGGGGGCCTTGCAGGGGCCGCATCAAGCAGCTCAAAGCCTCCTGCCAGCAGAAACAGCCCCAGGAATGGCCTGGGGCCGCCTAGGGTGGGAGAAGTCATTCTGGTCCTTGCTGAAGCCCACCCCCCCAACCCTGGCCAAGCAGAGGGAGGTTGGAAGGATGAAGGCTTACATTACAGCCATTTGAACGCAAGAGGTGAAGAACAAAAGTAACACGGGAAAAGGGCGAAAGAAGAGCGTTAAGGAAAGAAAAAGAATATAAGACAGGAAAAATTTAAAAATAGGCCGGAAGGCGATGAGTGAAATTAAAGGAGTAGCGCCCCGTGGCCGGCGTAGCGGGCATTAGGAAGGTGTCGCGGGCACAGGGCTGCAGCGGACCGGAGCCGGGCTCACCGGGCCGCAGGGAGAACACGGGAGTGCAGGCCGCTCTGTGTGTCGTCGGACTGAGGGCGCGTCCTGGGAGCGCTGACAGTACTTGATCCAAGGGCACGGCTGACGGGTCTTGCAGAGGGATCCGGTAAGGCTGCGGCGCTACTTAGACCTCGGGGGCGGGACCTGCGGGCTCCGAGGGCCGGGAGGCTGCGCTCTAGCCGCCCCCTTTCCGCAGAGACCGTCAGGCCTAGAGTTTTCTCCGCGCCTTTCTCCACTACCATTTCCGGGAGCCAATCCCCGTATCTTGCTCCTTTGTTCTCCCGTAGGGTCACCCCCTCGCTCCGCCAACCTCTTTGTGAGGATGGCAAGACTGACGCCAGGAAAGGAGCAAAGGCTGCTAGGGTCACAAACGCCTCTGCTCCCCTCCCCAGGGCTCCTTCTAACAGCTCCTAGAGGCTCGGGTGTAAGAGTGCGCCCTCTTTTCACAGACCCAGTCCGCTACCCACAACTCCACGACCCTACTGGCAAACCACCGGCTCTTCCCTCGGCGCAAGGGCGGGCTCCCACGGGGCGGAGCCTCCCGACAGGGCTCGCTGGCGATTGGTTAAGGCCGCGGCACGGCCGGAGGAAAGAGCCAATCCGGGCTGCAGCAGCAGGTGGCCGGCAACCCGCCAACGGCCGCTGGGCGCGGCTGGGCTTCCCGCCGCCTGCCGCCTTAGCCTTGCGTTCCCCTGGGACTTCCGACCCTGATGGGGAGGGGGCGCCGAGCTTGACGCTCCCGCCGACACTTACAGCGGGCAGGCGCGAAGCGAGTGAAGAGGCCGAGCAGGGCCTGGACCTGCTGCGTGCGTAGGACCCTGCATGAGAAAGGGACTGTAGGAGATGAACCAGACCTGGGTCGCCCTCAGGTGGTCGGTGGTATCATGGGGGTGACAGACGTAGACAACCAGTAATTATGTCCTGTGGCCGGACAAACACGTGCTTGTGGAGAGTAGAAGGAGAAAGTCTCTGTTCGCCCTTGGACTCTGTGTCCCTACTTTTACGTACCATCTGTCTCCCTCTTCCTCTGTTTTCAGCCTTGTGGGCTGTCCCGGACTGTTGTAAGAATTTGTGGAAGCCAGCTCCTTGACGACATTGTAAGCTTCTGTACAGCAGAAAGCTATTTCCAAAGTTTTTGGTATCATAACCGTCTAAAGGCCGCTCTACATGTGGTCAGGAAGTGTTGCCTGACATTCTAGTAAACAAAGAATGTTGCCCGCCATCCCAGTTCTAGAAGAAATTAGCCATTAGCCACTGCAGCGTCCCACCGTGGTGATCCCTGAGAGGGATTCGGGGTGGAGAAAAACAGGAAGCATTTTCTGTGCTTTGGATACTGCTGGCCTTAGATAGTTAAGGTGCACACCTAAGGGATAATTTTTTTTTCCCTAAGGGATAATTTCAGTGAACCCAAGTTCTTGCTTCTTCCCACACATAGAAAAGCACTAAAGTCATTAACTTGAGATGTCTGTTCTTTGTGTTTCACAGTAATGTTTTAATATTCGACTACATGTTTTTCCCCAGCCCAAAACTCCTACTTATCCTGGCTTCCCTGTTACCTCTGCAGAGCAGTTCTTCAGAGCTATCTGGGAGTCTGTCTCCTGGGCTATGGTAAGAGTCCCTGAATAAAACTTAACTTTTAGGTTGTGCGTTTTTCTTCAGTCAACATACAGTAGCCGCTCAATGCATGCTGTTTGGTTGAAAGTGTCTTGGAAAGTGTAATGGGAGGATCGGGAAAGATGATCATTTAGTTCAATTACTATGTTCAGATTCAGTGTGAATACCTCACATATCTCTGTGAGGCTGGTATTAACCTCCATTGTAAGAATAGCGCCAAAGAGATTAAGTCACCTGCTTAATGTCACACAGTTTGGCAATAGTGGGCCTTGACTTAAACCGTGATCAGTCAGGCTTGATAAGTGTGTTTTCTTTATTGTCTGTACATAAGCAGAAGGAATTGTCAGCTGGGAGACTATAGCTGGAATGGGACTAGATAGCAGGGAAGAAAAACACACTGAGCACATTATATTTGTGAGATTCATCCAAATTACATGAAGTTGTAGTTCAATTCTCATTGCTGTATAGTCTCTATTGTGTGAATATATTCAATGTACATTTCAGTTATTTCCAGTTTTTGCTATTGCTATGAACCAAGATACAACCTTTTTCACTCTTAACAGCCTTATTAGGTACAACTTAAATACCATACAATTCACTCATTGCTAAGTGTGCAGTTTAATTAAATCTTAGTAAATTTAAACAGTTGTGCAACAGTGACCACAGTCAAGTTTTAAAACACCTCCATCACCCACAAAGTTCTATTGTGTCTGTTTGCAGTCATTTATTTCCTTCACATCTAGCCCTTAATAACCACTAATGTTTTCTTTCTCTACAGCTTGCATTTTCTAAAATTTTCATGTAAATGCAATGTAGTCTTTGGTGTCTGGCTTCTTTCACTTCACGTAATGTTTTTTGAGTTTCACCCATGTTGGCTCATGTATCAGTAGTTTGTTCCTTTTTTATTGCTGAGTAGTATTCCATCACAATTATATAGAACATTTTTGTGAACTCACCAGCTGATGGGCATTTGGATTACATATTTCCATTTGGGCCTATTATGAATAATGCTGTTATGGACATTGATATACAGATCTTTGTATGGACATATGATTTCATTTCTCTTTGGTTAATAACTAAAAGTAGGATGGCTGGATCAGATGGTAGATACATATATAATATTTTAAGAAACTCAGAATTTTCCAAAGTCACTGTACCATCTTACATTTCACCAACAATGCATAGGGAGTCCAGTTTGTTTCCTATAAAGTTTACTACTTTTAGTTGATAAAGCTGTGGATTTTTGCTTCTGTAAAATTATTACCTATATTTTATGCGTAAAGAAACTGAGGCTTCAGAAGACCAAGAATTTAACCCATGTCAGCCAATAACTATTAGAGCTGGGATTCTAACTTTGATTTTTATTACAAGCTCCATACTCATTACATTTACATGAATTCAGATGTATACTCATAGTCAAGAGATTTCCATCCCTGCAAACAGATTATTCGTTGTTTTTGGTTCCCAAAAGCAAAGCTCTATTTTAGAAAGGGGTTTTTCTTTACCTCTTAAAAATTTGTTCATTTTAGAGAGAACTTGGACCCTTACCTAATATCATGTACAAAAATTAACTCAAAATGGATCAAAGACCTAAATATAAGATCTAAAATTATAACACTTTTACAAGAAAACATAGGATAAAGGCTTCACAACACTACATTTGGCAATGATTTCTTGTGTATGATACCAAAGGCACAGGCAACTAAAGAAAATGTAGACAAATTGGTGCTCATTAAAACTAAAAACTTATGTGCATCAAAGGACACAATCAATAGAGTAAAAAGACAACCTTCAGAATGGTAGAAAATATTTGCAAGTCACATATTTGATAAGAGATTAACATCCAGAATATATAGAGAACTTCTGAAACTCAAAAACAACAGCAAAGACCCAATTCAAAGGTGGGCAAAGGACTTGAATAGACATTTCTCCAAAAAAGACATCCAGATGGCTAATAAGCACGTGAAAAGGTGCTCAACATCACTAATCATTACGGAAATGCAAATCAAAACTACAATGAGATACCACTTCACACTCATTAGGATGGTTATTATTTTTAAAAATGGAAAATAAGTGTTGGTGTGGATATGTAGAACTTGGTGGGGATGTAGAATGGTGCAGCTACCATGGAAAACAGTGTGGCGGCTCCTCAAATATTGAAAATAGACCTACTGTATGATCTAGCAATTCTACTTCTGGGTATATACCCAGAAGAAGGGAAAGCAGGGTCTTGAAGAGATACTTGTACATCCATTTTCATAGTAGCATTGTTCACAATAGCCAAAAGGAGGAAGAACCCTAAGTATCTATTGATGGATAAGTGGCATATACATGTAATGGAGTATTTTTCATCCTTTAAAAAGAAGTAAATTCTGACACATGCTATAAAGGTGAACCTTGAAGACATCATGCTAAGTGAAATAAGCTTGTCAACAAAATGATAAATTCTATATGATTCCACTGATATGAGATACCTAAAGTAGTAAAATTCATAGAAAGTATAATGGTGGTTGCCAGGGGCTGCGTGGGGGAGGGAAATGAAGCGTTACTGTTTTAAGGGAATGGTGTTTCAGGTTTGTGAGATGAAAAAATTTCTGGGGATGGATGATTGCACAACATTATAAATGTATTTAATGTCACTGAACTGAACACTTAAAAATGACTAAGATGGTAGATTTTTTGTTATGTGCATTTTATCACAATTCTTAAAAATTAACTAAAAATCTCATTCATTCACTCATTCATTTTGCGATATTTCAGGCACTGTGTTAAGGGCCAGGGATACAATCATAAATATGATTTTGTGCATGCCTGCAAGGAATTTACAGGCTCTTGGCTGTCAGACAGGTGGGTACAGTGTGACCAGGGCTGTGGGAGCCTGTCAAAGGGGCACCTAAGTTCCCTATGTATGTTATATCCAGCATATGTTTAAGAAATAACATAAGTGGGCGAGGCAATAAGTACTACAAAGTGTGTGCCTTAGATTCATTATCAGAAAGCTCTCTCCTAGGCAGAGGGGACATGGTGAGTCTGCTACTACCCAAGTGGTTTGGTTCAGAGACCAGAAAATGATTTGCTGGGAATATTATTGAGGGTATCTCTATGTTATTACAAACACGTGAACATCATCCTTTTCTTCTCTCACTACTCCTTCCAAATGGAATCTTTTTATTGATATTATTACTATTCTGTTCACTCAACTCCCACTTCCAGTATTCTTATCTGGGTTTTGACAACAGCCTCATCTTCCAGTAATTCATTCTCTACGCTGCAGCCAGTCACCCCTACTTAAAATACTTCAGTGTCTCCACTTTCCGCTCAGAATAGTCCAGGCTCCTTAATGTGGTGTCTGAGTCAGCTCAGCCTGCCGTGAGAAATGCTATAGACCCGGTGGCTTTAATGACAGGAGTTTATTTCTCATTGTTCTGGAGGCTGGAAAGTCTGAGGCTCAAGGTGCCTGTCGTTGGGTTCCCTGGTGGAGGCTCTCTTCCTGACTGCAGAGAGCCTTTTCACTGTCCTCACATGGTGGAGAGAGCAAGCTTGGGTTTCTCTTCTTCTAAGGAACCTAATGCCATCATGGGGGCCCCACCCTCCTGACCTCATCTAAACTTAATTACCTCCCAAAGGCCCAACATCCACCTATCATTTCATTGTGTGTTAGGGCTTCAACATGTGAATTTTAGGGGGACAAATATTCAGTCCATAATATGTGGCTTCTACAGCCTTTCAGAGCTTCTGTTTTCCTTTTCATCCCCATCTCTCCCACTGCTTCCCTTTAGTCTGCAACCTAGCCATACTGCCAGCTGGCAATACTTGAACGTTCCTTGTTCTTGCTTCTTTCTGGGTCTTTGTATAAGTCATTCCCTCTGCCTAGAATGACTTTCCCCTCTTTTGCTTGGATAACTCCTTGTCCTTTAGGTGTCTTCTTCAGAGAAGCGTCCTTGCCCCCAAACCAGGTCAGGCGTCCTTAATCTGTCTTCCTGCTCTTGAGTGCCATGTGCATTTCTCTGCTGTGGCTTTTATCACTCTGTCTGGTTTATTTGTCTTTCCTGCCCCACCACCTACCACCCCAATGAACTCCTTGAAGGCAGGACTGGCCTTGTTCACTTCAGCACCTAGTGACTTTTAAGGTATGCACAACGAATATTTTCCTTTGTATAGCACTCAGCAGTTTTCAAAGTGTCTTGACACAAATTAACTCATCTATAGAGATATAATTATACTTCCTCACTTAACATTTATTCCTTCTGAATAAAACATTCATTTTAAAAATATTACTTTTCCTGACAAGATTTCTGTAAAGTCAGTTACCCACTGTGTCAGTAATGTGACTGCGTCAGGGCCCAAACTATCTCATTTTTGCCTGATCTACTAGAAAGTTGCATGAAAAAGCAGATTTCTTTTTGTAACAAGCAGGACCCTATGGGCCCTTTCTGGGACGGGCCCTTTCTGGGATGGGCCCTTTCTGGGACAGGCCCCTCCGCCATATCCTCTGCATTAGCTCCTCTCTGAAGTACCTAGATAATTGTTATCTGATGCATATTTCCTGAGTTGTTTTATGGATGCTAAAACCCCCACCAGATGGAAGAAATTTACTACTTGATGACCACAAGCACATAGCCCCCAGGCCTATTGGCGCATAGGGGTTGATAATGTTAACTCCTGTGACACCGCCCTGTTAACTCACCATCAACCAATCAGAGAATTGTGCACGAGCTACTACCCTGGGACGCCCCTCTCTCACCTTGTCTTAAAAATGCTTTGCTGAACCCATCAGGGAGTTCAGGCTTTTTAAGCACTGGCTGCCTCCAATTCCTTGCACTATGCCCTGCAGTAAACACTGCACTTCTCTTCAGCACAACCTGGTGTCAGTAGATTGGCTTTACTGTGCATGGGCAAGCAGACCCAAGTTTGGTTCGGTAAGATTTTGAATGACTTGATGGAGGTAAGTGTCGGTAGGGGTGCAGAGGGGGAATGCGTGTGGCTTCCCTGTGGCCTCAGCTGGTGATCTGACCTCATGAGTTTGCATCTCTGGATTCCTGATGGCAAAAATTGGGAGTAGGACTCGGAAGGGAATTCCTGTGGCTTGGAGGAAGCTGTCTTTTAATTCTTAGACTTACAGAACTTTAGAGTCTTAGGTCATTTGGTTCAACCTCTGCCTTTAACAAGCAGGGAAGGAGATGTAGTATTTTGCCCAGTAAACCTCAGAAGACCTTCTGTTACCAAATTCAGTTGTATGGACCCTGCTTGGGTCCGTCCGAGGCTCTCTGCCTCAGTGAGGGAGGGTTCTTTTTCCACTTGTTTTCAAGTTGGTGAATAATGAAACCAAAAGCTGAGACTGACAGCACAAGCTTTGTCCCATGGCCAAAGAATGGAGAAGTGGGAACCAAGTTCACTGATCAACTTCTTGCCCACCTGCAGAGAGGGATTTAATTTTAAAGAGTGAAAACACAGGGAGGAGGAGGGAAGCTAATAATGGGGAGGCATATGCATTAGTCTAAGAGGGAAGGGGCAGGGCTTTTCCGAGGGGGGGGGTGCCACCCCCTTTTAATCCTTTTTTGGTCCTTAATGTCCGATCATGGCCACCAATAGGTGTGTCATTTAATATGCTAGTTTAGTAAAATCAACATATAATAAGACTTTTTCTGTTGGAGGCCAGATTCCTTGCCATCTTGGTCCCAGCTGGTTCCATCTGGTTTTGTTTGTTTGTGGCTTCCTTATATCTGGACCCTTTAATTAAAGATTTTATGTTAACTCCTTCTAAAGATAGGGGTTGGCCGGTTGTGAGCAAAGACCTGGAGCAGCTGTGTTAGCACTCCCACCAGTTTTGTTTTCCCTTCCCCAAAAGCCTGAAGTTGGAAGCCACTAGGCTTCTGATCCCAGTCAAAATATCTCTCAGAAGCATTTATCCTCTCTGTTTCAGCATCATCATCTGAATAGTATGCTCTGAGCAGATGTGTGTTAGCATTGCTACATAGAAATTCGTGGAAGACATAGTCCTTGGCCTCTAGGAACTTAGACAAACCAACTTGGAGTTTAAAAATGGTTTACACATGCCATCAAATGAAAAGAAAATTTTAAATGTTTTTTTTTTGTTTGTTTTGTTTTTTGGGGGAGGTAATTAGGTTTATTTATTTTTTATTTTTAATGGAAGTACTGGGGATTGAATTTAGGACCTTGTGTATGCTAAGCATGCACTCTACCACTGAACTGTACCCTGCCCCATAAATATGGGTTTTATTTGAAAACCAAACAGGACATTAAATCAAAATAATTTTTAATTTTTTGATTTTTGTTTGGACTTTTCGTTTGTATATATAGATAATCTCAAATTATGATTTAGATTTAGGAAAGTGTTGAGGGTAAGTGGATATTCATTTTTTTCCCCAGGGTGCAAAGGAGTCAGAGCAGGGAAGGAGGGATCACATCACTGAGCACTTCCTGTGAGGTGGGGACTGTCATTCCTACTTCTCCATAGGACTCAGGTGCAAGGATTCCCCGTGATTAGGTTACTAGGAGTGTGTGTGAGTGTGTGTGTAAGGTGAGGTTTGAACCCAGTTTTTCACCAGAGCCACATAGGCTGCTGAGGAGCAGAAAAGGACTGGCATTCTGGGTCCCTATTATCGACATGAAATATGGCCAGTTAAGTTCAGAAGGACGTCATCTGGTTCAAACCCACCTTTTACAGATGGAGGAGCCGAATCCCTAGGGTAGAAGGCAGTGTGTGCGTTTGGGCCCGATGTGACTCAGTGCTGACAAACAGGAAGCCTGAAGTGAGAAAGGGAAATTCCATCCAAGAAAGAAGGCAGAAAAGTGGCTATTCTCATTCCACACTCAAGGTGTGAATTCCTTTATTGAGTCACAATCATTTTCTAAAAATTCTGGGACCTGGTACTTAGGCTTTCAGTCCAGCATTTACCTCTTTATCCCTAAACTAAACCCTCTAAGGTGCCTCATAGTCCAGGGGGTGGGGGGCTGCATGGTAGTGAGGCTCCCACAGCTGCACGTCATCCTTAGTCACCCCCAGCTCCTGGTTCCTTTGGTCTCACCTCTAGACATCTGTGTCATTCAAAAGCATTGTCCCAGGCACTTCCTCACTGACCAGCAAAATCTTTCTTAGGGCCTTGTCCTTACATTTGTGCTTGTACAGAGTTATTGCTTTTACAAACTGCTTTCTTGCCCAGCTTCTCCCTTGATCCTTATAACATACCAGGTGAAGTAGGGAAGGGATTGTTACTCCCATTTTACAGGAAAGGAGACCGAGGCTGCCCTCTTGTTTCTCCAGTGTCATCAGCAAACATTTACAGATCTCAGCCTCACGCTGACCCAGCAGTGCTCCTTTGACAAAGGTTCTAGACTTTCTCTTTTTCCTCTTTCCTAGAATGCCAGTGGATGCTACACAGCAGACACGTTTCAAATATGGCTGATTGAAGGCTGTGGTCCAAAGCTTTGGCAGTGCCCTTCTAGACTCCTTAGCTGATTTCCACATGTATCACATGCCGCTCCTGTCCCATGCTTGCAGTCTTTCCTGTTTATAACTCATCATCTGATCAGATTTTTCAGGGGACATAAGTTGGCAAACTTCCATTTTATCCAAATGAATCTGTTTTGGTTTATTTCTTCTTGCCTAAATGTTAGGCGGCCAACCTAACAGGTTGCACAAATTAATATAATTTATTTTCCATCTTGTCAGTGCAAAACAAAGGTGTTAAGACAAAGCACTGAAGACCAAAATCCTTCCTCCTCTCCTGTTTTTTGAGTCAGCAGCAAGTAAACAGCTCTGTAAACATGTGTGGGTCCGTGTCCTTGTGTGCAGGGACCCACTGTTTTATTCCATCCTTAACAGGTTTTGTCCTACTTCAGTATCAAGTGGCCTCTTCTTATTCAAAATGGAGATTCCCGAAACATCTGGACTTCCATCAAGGCCCGTTTCAGCTGCTCGTAGGTGACAAACATCACCACATTCCAGGCTCCCAGACGCAAAAAGGAGGGTGTGAATCTGATGAGAGAAACAACCACAGTATCAGATGGGGGGACTGAGTCCCACATAGATGCACGTGCTCGCCACGTTCTTGGTGTTCCTGCCCAGGGCTAGCCGTCTGTGAGTCACGGCATTTTCTGATACTGTTTAGTCTTTCTTCTCTGCTGAAGGAATTTAGGCAGAAGTTGGAGTCAAGAAAGGGAAGGGAACTAACATTTTTGAGCTGAGTTACTGTGTCAGGCAGTTAATTCTCACAGTTCTATCAGGTAGCTGTGATTGTTGCCAGTTATTCCCCCCCTAGAAATAGAGGTTGTTAAATCTTAGTTGAAAACACCTGACTCTATCTTGCACCTGGGTGTTTCTGGGCTCATTTACAACCTGAGTGGCCACCCCTGAGGAGGCCCCTGCCTCTAGCTGGGCAAAAACAAGAACAATGTGACACTAAATTTGGCTAATTTTCCAAGAGCCTGCCTGTCCCATTACAGAGCAGCTGGGAGAGTCCCCATCTCAGGGGAAGAGCTCATGACTTGGCCCCTGTCTTCTTCAGCCTCTCTCCGTGAATCCCCTCCTGCCTCTCAGCTCCTGCCAGACCCTTCCTCCCACACCTTTGCCAACGTTGCTCCTTCTGCTTGGACCATCCCCTCTCCTGGCTTGGCTGGTTGCTCTTTGCTCTGTGGGACTCAGCCTGGGCACCAGAACCTCACACTGAGGCCTCTCCTGAACCTCAGCCTGGGCCCTTCACAGGTAGTATAGCACGGGGAGCAACAAATGTGAACTCGGGGGTGAGACCTGGGTTCAAATTCTAGCTTGACCAGTTTCTTTCAATTTTATTATTTTTGTTATTGTGGGGGGAGGTAGTCAGGCTTATTTAATTATTTTTCAGTGGAGGTACTGGGAATTGAACCTAGGACCTTGTGCATGCTAAGCATGCACTCTACCACTGAGCTAAACCCTTCTCTCCTCAACCAGTTTCTTGAACTCAGTTTTTCTCAGGCTATTTCCTTATCTGTAACGTGAGGACAATAATGGTCTTTCCTCCACAGAGTCATTGAGAGGACTGAATGAGTGAACGTGCAGCACGCAGCACAGGGCTCGGTATCAGTAAATCCTCATTACATGTCACTTACTTGTTGGCTGCTCTTCAAAGGAAGCACAGCACGGGGCCCAGCACCCACGAGATGCTCCATGCATGTTGTCCAAATGAAAGGACAAACCAAGACAAGTGGCTACAGCTGAAGAGTGTAATAATGGAGGCACTTATAGGAAAAGGACTGTCAGCTGAAACTCGGTTTTGTGCCGTCATCCCAGGGTCAAGAACGTGTTTGCTTGTTAGGTCCAGTATAACACCGGGCACCAGAAAACTCTCCTCTGAGGTGAAGGTAAGAGCGCTGGGCAAAGAGCTTAGTGTGGTGTGGATGACATGCTGTTGCATGGCGTCTACCAGTCTGGGTTTGAACCAGGACTCTGCCATTTAAACTTTGTGAGCTTGGGCAAGTTCCTTGACCTTTCTGCATCTCAGTCTCTTCCTCAGTAAATGTGGAGAACATGACCCAGTTCAAGAGGGTGTTGAGATAATATATGTGAAGTGCTTAGCACCAGGCCTAACACTTAGTGACTTTGGTCCTGGTGATTGTTAATAACCTACCCTATAGAGCACTGGCTTTGTGCTGGGGACTCTGGGAGATGAAAGATGTATACAGTTGACCCTTGAACAACACAGGTTTGAACTGTGTGGGTCCACTTACACAGATCTTTTTTCAATAGTAAATACTACAGTACTACACGATCTGTGGTTGGTTGGATCTGTGGATGTGGAACCAGGGCTGTGGAGGAACTGCATATGTGGAGGGCTGACTATAAATCGTACACGTCTGCAGCTGTATAGGGTCAGCCCTCCTAATCCTCTCGTTCAAGGGGTAACTATAAGCCACCAGTCCTTGGCTGAAAGGAGCTTGCATTCTAGCATGGGGGATAATCTAAACTTACAAATACTGTATTACAAAGTAGGAAGTGGTAGATACCATAAAAATGGTATCAAGGAAGTATTGCTGAAGTTCACAGGGAGAAAAATTTATACCTGAGAGTGTTAGGGAGGAGGTGGCATTTGAACTAGTCTTGAAGGACGGCTAAGATTTAGAAGGTGTAGATGGTGTAGGAAAGGCATTCCACCCAGAGGGAACACTTAATGCCGAGACAAAGAAGCGGGAAAACATGAAGCACATTGGGCATTTGGGCTGCCACCCCTGGGGACCCACGGTACTGGCAGAGGGTCAGGGAAAACTCTCAGGATTACCAACCAGCTTCTCCTCCTTTTTACCTGCCCAGTATGTTTGGAGCTGGCACTTTGACCTATGCCTACACTCCTTTTTCTCAGATAAGCCTCTCTGACTCCAAATCAGACTTGGTCCACCCTCTTTAAAAATTTCTGTAGGTCTTTATACTTGTTCTCTGTGGCATTTACATCTGTGCTGTCCACCACTGCATTTCCAGATGGACCCATGTGGGCACAATCTGCATGGAGGGAAGGAAGGTGTGGAGGGAGGCCTGAGTTCTCTCTCTGGGAGAGAATGCGGAGGCAGGAGGGGAGGCTCACCCCTTATAGAAGGCTGTGGGGCCTTCCTGGGTCACTAGCTTCAGCATACAGTCCAAGGGGCTGTGGTACTGGCCTGGCAGCGAGTTCATGTACCGGGTCTTCACCACATCTACTGGGGAGGCCACCACTGTGGCACAGAAGCCGGCTCCAAAGGCAGAGACAAAGTGGCAAGGGAAGTTGTCTGTAGTGGGGAAGGGAAAAGCAAATATTGGGCTGGGAGATGGTCATGCACTTGCTTTCTGTTCTCTGTGTGTTCATTGTCCCTAAAGAAACTGAACTCCTTGAGCATAAGGATACTGTTCTCCAAATCGCTCACAGTACCCAGGGTGGAGCTCTTGGTAAGAACTCGAGAAACAGAACTGGGTCATCCCAGAGGTGGAAGCTAATCCAGCCCAACCATCTCGTTTGAGGAAACTGAAGTCAGAAGGTGACCCTTGCCTAAAGGTGCATGGGAAGAAGTGGTGTCAGCCTGGAATCCAGGTCCCTGGCCTCCTGTCCAGGCTTCTTTCCTACTTGTCATAATGATGTACTGGGCACTGCCCCTCTCTACACTCCTTCTAAAGCCCAGTCTTCTCTGGGTGGTGTCCACTCTGTAGAGTCCTGGGTTCCCTCCCTGCTGTGGGAGGGCTGTCTGCCTGGAGCCCAGGGCCTCACCAGTGAGCAGGTGATAGTCTAGCAGCTTCTCCTTGATGACGTCGTAGGTCACCATCTCAGCACAGTTGACGATGGCATTCCTCGTGATGTTGGGCAGAGTTCCTGTGAGGAAAGGGGTGAGGCTGATGAGTGGGGAATAGGAGAAGTGGACAATCCTGGCTGCAAGGCCACAGGCCCCAGTTTGGGGGACATTGTGCCCCATTCCACTGTTCTCAGAGGAGCCTACCTCAGGTGGGCTGATTCCACAGTTTCCTTTCCAGTGTTAAAAACTCAGATTATCATGTCCATCTTAGAGACAGAAGACAGAGAGGCCCTCTTGTGTTTAGGCCACATTTTGAAGGATGATCTACAACATCTATCAAAATTAAAATATGCCTCCCTGAGACCTGGCTAGAACCAGAAAAGGAAGTATTTCTTTGGGAAAGGGAGGCTGAGCTCTTGGAACAGTGACAGAGTGTCTTCCTGGCATGGCCCTTGGAAAGCATCAAGACCAACCCCCTGGTTTCACAGATGAGGGATGGGCCCCAGGAGGGCACCCAGCAAGTAAGGCTGTGACCCAGGTGTCCTGCCCTTAACCTTCACTGGGTCACTGTTTCTCCTGCAAGCTTCATGTGAGCCCTGGCCATGTGTGGGAGAGACTCCAGCATTTGTCAAGGGGGCCACTACTTAGACACGTAGGAAACCCCTAAAGCCTTGTTCTCAAGGAAGACCCCTCCTCATGGCTGCTTCCCCAGTGGCCTCTGTTTCTGCTCCATGCCCTGCAGTCACCCGTCGTAGGTCTTTGTTGGGGAGGCCCTTCCCACCCATCTCTACGCACCAAGAGACTGCTGAGCCCTTGAGGCCCAACTTTCATGTTACCCTCCCCCATCCAAGTCCACATTGTCTCTCCCAACCTCCAGCCCTGCACCTCTGTGTGAACCTAGCACATCCTGCCCTGTGGAATGGCCGCTCCTTGACATGTCCCATTTCTCTGTGTGAGAGCCACGAGGGTGCCTTCTATTTCATTTCAATCTCCCTCGCAGCCCTGTATATGGTGACAGGTTGGCAAAGTGAGCTGAATTTGGGCCAGTGTGGCATGTCAATTGGGATGTGGGGATGGCTGGGATGTTCCTTTGGAATCACTGGGATCCACATGCTGGGAGCTCCCCTCCTTGCTCAGTTTCCTGCCCCAGCCCTAGAGTAGGAAAATCTCTGCCGAAGGCTCTATGAACCTGGAGTCCAGACCTACCTTTCCACAGGCCCCGGACTCCTTCCTCCCTGGCGATGGTCCTATAGGCATCCATTGTCCCACTGTACTTCCTGTTGCTCCGGGACCCACCGTGCACACTGGCCTGAAATCGGACCTTCACCACGTCAGTAGGCTGGGCACAGGTTACTGCCATGGCCCCGGTGGTGCAGCCTGCCAAAATCCGGGTAGCGATGCTGGAGTCTGGAGAGGAGGAGAGTGAGTGGGCCAGTGTTCTGCCACCCAGCACCCCTGTGGGCCTGATGCTGATCTCTGGGGGCCGCCCCTGCCCGGTGCCTACCTTCCCTGGGCCAGGGCTCTGGAGCTTCCTTGATGGAGGCTCAGTCTCCTGAGCATCTGTTACCAGCTCCCCACTTCCAGCTCTGCCTAAGTCGCACTGCCCTGGTCTCCTGACCCTCAGCCTAGATTCTGCTTCTGCACCCACCCCACCCCGGCACTCACGATCCGAGCCCTTGGGGGTGTAGAACTGCTTGACAGAGTCGTAGAGGCCGATGCGGATGGAGGCGAAGCTCATCTGGCGCTGCAGGCCGGCAACCAGCCCATTGTAGAGGCTGCAGGGGCCCTCGGTGCGTACCATGGTCAGGATGGTGCCCAGCACGCCGCGGTACTGCGCAATCTGGGCTGCCCGGGCCGCCTGGTTCTCCCCCTGGATCTGAGGGACACCCCGCAGCAGCGTGAGGAGCTTGGTAGGGGGTAGATGGGGCTGTGTGCAAGGGGGCCTGCCTGGGGCTGAACCTCAGAACAAGCATGATCATAGTGTCACATCCCAGTAAAAATGATAGGTTTATGCAGCAGTTTCCATCTTGCAAACTGTTGTACATGGTGTGGTGTTGGATCCTCAGGGAAAAAGGAGGGCAGACTTTTTCTCACTACAGGTGATCAGTGGCTTGCCCAAACTCACACAGTGCTTCCTTCCTTCTTCTTCTCACTTTATGGTTTACAAAGCAGGCAAGGCCATGAAAGGCCCTGGCACATCATGCCAAGGAATTAAGATCTTTTGGTCTCGGGTGATGGTGATGGGCAGGCAGCGAGGCAGGGTCGTGGGCAGTGGGGTGAGTGGCCTGCTCAGGGTTCTCTGTGAGGAAGAGCAGGCGGGCAGATGCTGGAGGTGCTGTGGTGGAGAACTCAGCCTCTCCATTGATGTCATCAGTGACCCTTGGCCAAAGGGCACCTACCTGCAGGCGGACCTTGGCCGTGTCCAGTGGGAAGGTGATAAGGTCAGCAAAGCAGGCTGCCATGCCCGCCCCCAGGAACTTCACCGCCGTTGTGGGAGGCACCTCTGAAGGCTTCAGTCCAACCATGGTCCCAGAGGCTCAGTCCCTCCAGGGCCCAGTGGAGGTCCAAGGAGAGAGGCTGCTCTGTGGGCCTGGGCTTCAGTGCATGGAGGAGGCTGCAAGAGACAGGCCCGGGGAGGGGTTGGCACCTGTGCCCTCTGGGCCAGTCCCCAGGCTCCTCTCAGCACCAGGAGGGGATTTATAAGTGAAAAGCCTGGGCATGGCCATGCTTAGCTCTGTGGATTTGATTTATAAAAACAGGTCATTTTCCTCCCTTTTCTCCTGCCATCCTCACCCTGCCCCCTCCTCCTCTTCCCCCTGCTGAGATGGGTCCTCATTGTCTAGAGGAGGAAACCTTGGCTCAGGCAGGGACAGATCTGGTGCTGACTCCACACCCCAACCCCGTTCTCCTTCCCCAGCACCCAGCTGCTTTCTGGGAAAGGTCTGCTCCCCGAGGTGTGTGGAGAGTCTGGTCCTTCATCCCAACCCAACAAAGTAAACATGCCTCGTGGCTCAGTTAAACTGCTGATCATCTTGGATGAAGTGCTTTTTTTTTTTTCTAAGTCTATCTGAATATACTCAGGTATCTGTTTACTTAAAATCCTTCTCAGCCTGTAATTCCTTCTGTCACTAAGGGCATTGAGTCTGTGACTAGAAGTATTTCCTCCCAACATTGTAGGACTCCTGGGCTGATGCTCTGCTGTGGAGACCAGCCCCAGGCCAGTCTGCTGCTCTGCCTCCCAGGGAGGTGGGGCTGAGGGGGTCCTGCCACTGATCTCTGTGGTGGTGTCTGCTGACCTCCCTGGCTCAGCACATGCCCTTTCTTTACTCACACTTCTCACACCCTCAGAAGGATGAGCTTCTCAGAAGCCAGAGGAGGATCAGCCTTGGTCAAGGGAATGTGCCTCCTCCCTGCCCCCAGGGGAGCATTTGTGCCTGCCCCCATCTTACTGCTTGTGGACGAGAGCCATGTTTACATCTGAGGGTCCTGGTTTAGCCTTGCTTACCTTGGGAAGCTGGCACACCTGTTGCCCTGCGTTCTTAGAATCTGGACTTCTAGGCATGAGGCCTTTGGTACTGATGCCATCTCTTAGCAGTTCACACCCACTGGCACCCCAACTCCCGTACCACCCCATTGTGTGCTGGGATCCTGGACCCGTCAGCATCCTCACCCCTGGAGCCAGGGCCAGTCCCACAGAGTTGTGAAGAGGGCAGCGTGTGCGCCCCTTCTTTATAGTAACAAAATCCTCTAGTCCTGTGGTGAGGAAACTCAAGTTCCTGCCCTGTCTTCCCGGCTTAATGATGGGTTATAGGACCTTGGATATGTTATTTAACGTCTCTTGGGTAAATGAGAATAGTATATTACCTGTTCACCAGTGGTAAATTGGATGCCAAAAGATAGTGGTGACCATTTGAAGCTTCTTTCAGGACTGCCGCCTGCAGCTCTGGTTCTCCCTGTGCTGTCTTCTCAACCCACACAGCTCCTTGGACTCTTATGCCTGTTGTCACCTTTCCCTGGAGAAGTCTGTTCTTAAGGAGCTGATGTTTTAATTCATGTTAAGGTGTAAGTGACTATCTTAATGATCAGATATTTCTTGACCACTCTGATAGGTACTAGGGAAGGAAGGATATGGAACGAATCATGTTTGGCCCTTGCCGTCAAGGAGCTTATATTCAGGAAGACTGATAGGTGTAGAATTATCCAAAGAGAACAAGGAAGATGAGATGGGGGGGATGGGTTGAGACTGGAGCTCACCAGCTGCTGGGTCCCGGTCTGGAAGCCTGGGTCTAATGTAGAGGAACAGCTTTGAATCCTGCTTTGAGGATGGGGGTGCTTTTATTTTGATGTTTCCCAGCATAAAGTTGCATTTAAGATTCACTTTTATTTCTAAAGCTTTTAAAATTGAGATATAATTAACATACCATGATTTTATGCATTTTGATAGTCACCAAGCTATAAAGGGAATTAGGCGTTGATTCTGGAATGTTGGGTCTGAACAGCAAATGCTAATTTTCTGCATGGGGACCTCACCTAGTGTCCAAGCATAATTCAGATCATGTCACTTCCCTTTTTAAAAATTCTTCACCCACTATGCCCCCACCATTATTCAGAACAAAGTCCAAAGTCCTTGCCGTGACCTGTGGACCTCCCTATGACCCACCTTATGCTAAGTTCTGTGCTTGGCGCTCCAGGAAATCTGGAGAAGAGTAGTCTGTGTGACCTGCCCACAGGGGACTCTCAAGGAGTCTTGTGACAAACCCACAAATAACTGTCGGGCTGGATGGGCTGGATCATGTCCGAAGGAGGGAACCATCAAGAAGGGACTCAAAGGAGGGAGAAACCCTCTCTCTTGTTTGAGAGGTGGAATTAGAACAGTTTCATGGTGAGAGGTGGAAGGAGGGCTTTGAAAGGTGGGCAGGATGTCAGCAGCTGGAGAAGTGGGAGGGGAGTTTCAGGTTCAGGGAAGGGCACAAGCTTGAGTGAGAGTCCAGGCCCGGCTTCAGGTAGGAGGAGGGAATGGCTACTGGGCTGCGAGGCCTTTGCAGTGGAGCTTTATGACACGATCTCACCGAATTCTCACAACTTTCCCGAGAGGTAGCTTTCCCCCTTTTCTCCCCTGCTTTTCGGTGAGCAAACCAAGGCTTGGAAATGTTGGCTTGCTCAGTACTACCAGCCACCAGTGTCAGGGCCTGGTCCACTCTGCTCTGCTGGGCTTGAAACAGCCTTGGAAAGAGGCCAGGACAGTGTTTAAATCCATCTGACAGATGAGCAAAGAAAGGCTTAAGATGGAAAGAGACTTCCTCAAATTCACAGTACTCCAGCCAGTTTCTTGTGAAGGCAATAAAGCTCCCTTCACGGGTCATTCTACTCAGGGGCCCCAGTGGAAGTGGGAGTGTGGGTATCTACCATCTTCCCTTTTTGCTGAGGACAGTCAAAGCCCTTCACAGTTAATTATATGCCAACCCCGTCTCTGGGGAATTAAATGCTAAGCCTATGGAACAACAGCTTGGTGAGGAAGGCTGGGCAGGCATCACTGTCCAGTTTGGCAGAGGAAGAAAATGTGCCCAGAGAGGCTGAGATCCGTGCACCTGGCACAGTGGGGCCTCGGGCTCCCTCTGCAGTGCTCCCCACACCGCCTATCTGTCTGCCTTTCTGTGCTGCCTCCCTGAGAGGGTCCAAGGAGAATTTGGCTCCTTGGGAGGCTGGTGTGGAGCTGAACCTGGACAGCACTGCAGATGTGCTACGGGAACGTGGCCTCCACCTGCCTCCTTCCTCACTTCCTTTTGCCCTGCAGAAGCCCCGAAGCTGCCAGGCAGGCCCAGTCCCCAGCAGGGAGGCTGTGGCTCCTCTGTCCGGGGCTGGAATGCATGTGCGGTATGTGTTGGAGCACCTGCCTCTCTCAGTGCCTGCATCCTGTTAGCCCTGCTTCCCTGGAGCCCTGGCATGTCCCTTGCTCTTCCCTCCTCTGACAGGAGCAGGACTGCTCTGAACCTCAGATTCAGGAATTTGAGAGCCTGACTCTTAAGGCAGAGACCTTCTCTTGGAGAGACCCTGGGGCTTGTGTTCTCTAGTGTCTCTTATAGGCTGTACGTGTGTCCCTTCTTCAAACCTCTGGAAGCCACCCAGGCTCTAATACAAGAAGCCTACACTTCCACTTATGAGTTATGAACTGAGGAGCAGAGGTGGGATTCGTCCAGGGCTGTGTGACTCAGTGCATCCCCTGCCCTTGGCCCCTGGTGTGGAGTGTTCAGGCCCTGCAGGGAGCACTTTGTGGGCTTTGCCCTATGGGCTGGGTCTGTCTCCCTGGGGACACCTGTGTCCCCTGAGCAGGGGCTGACTGTCAAGCACTGCTTCCATTCTGAACCTCCTCTGTCCTCAGCTGCCTCTGTCCTACACCTTCTTTAGAATTAGCCCATTAACTGCAATGGTTTCCCCCCTAGATGGGGCCCTAAATCTGGGACAGGGGCTACTTATCTTGCTGCTCTGTGCAGCCTGGTACAGGGATGGCCCAGGGAAGATCAGTTGACCAACAGACCCCCACTTGCTGAGGTGGAGAAATGGGCAACAAGATGAGATGTTGTTCTTTGAGGGCCTCAGATGCCACAGCTATACTTAATCTAGCAGAGAAAGGGGACTTGTTCGTGGTTCTCAAGTTGAGGAATGACACCATCATTCCTGTGTTTGGATCATGGTGGTGCAGATGTAGAGGATGGATTAGAAGGGAGTGACTAGAGGCTAAGAGACCAGTGAGGAGGTTGATGGGAGGCAGCAAGTGGTGGAGGAGCCTGAACTCGGACAAGAGCAGAGGCAACGGATGGAGCCGGAGCCCATTCTAGAGGCTGTCCTGACCCCTCTGTGGGAGGGATGGGCATGGGCTCAGGCAGGGAGGGCTCTAGACTTTGACTGGTTAAGTTGGGGTGGGGTGGGGGAGACCACAGTTGGCCCAGGTAGGGGCTCTGAGGTCAATGCTCCCCAACCTCCTCCCCCCTTTACTCTAGCCTCCTGAATTGCTACATTGGTACTTGGGGAGCACCAGCAGACCTTTGTGAAAGTGAAGCATGGGGCAGAACCCTCCTCCTTGTCGCCCTGCTGGGGCATGTGAGGAATGGGGAGTTCTAGCCTCTATGACACAGCGTAGTGGTGCCCCGTTCATGTGCTTCCATATCAGGCATTGAGCTGAGGGCTTTACAGGCACTGACTAATTCAACCCTATTTATAAGGCTACATCGCTATGATTGTCTCCATTTCAAACACAAGGGCCCTGGGGCTTCGAGGGCTTCAGCTAATCATAAGGCTAAAGAGTGAAGCTGGGATTGGAGTCCAGAGCCCCTGCCTCTTCACCACCCAGAGTCTCAGACCTCCAGGAGAGCTCAGGATCCTGGAGCTGCTTGTTTACTGAGTGGATTCGTGGCCCTCAACCCCAGAGATCCCGATATAGGGCTGAGCTGGGGCCTGGGAATCTGCATTAGAAACAAGTTCTCCATGGTGGTTCTGAATCAGGGGTCAGAGGACCCTGTTCTGGGATGCTGTGCCCGACCCCACCCTCCTAGCAAAGCCTCTACTGCATCCCCACCAAGGAAGCTGTCTGAGCAGAGCCAGGGGTGCCCCCCAACCCCTTCTCAGGAAAGGGGTTCTCATGGGGAAAGGGTTTTATACTCTGGAAGAATCCTGGGGAGTCTGGGTCAGACTAAGGAGAAAGCCACATCCCATCTACGGGGATTTGCTAAATCATAGCAGGGGCAGCCAGCAGAGCAAGGGGGAAGCGAGTCCTGGGTGAGTGACACAGGTGTTGGGGTTGAGTCCCAGCCCGGCCACAGCACCCTCATCAGGGCTGCAATTCCGTCTTGTCTCAATCTCTACGGGCTCTGTCCTGCTACTGTTGGTGAACCCTGACAGCTCCTGGCTGCTCTCTGGGCGGCTGTGAGGGGAGAACTTGGAGGAAGGCAGGGTGGAGATGGGGTCTTACCTGTGAGTCCAGCCAGGGTGGAGGAAGCACAGGGCCTCCTTAAGGCTCCTCAGGGCTCCATCCTAGGAGGTGGCAGGAAGGATCTGATTGCCCCTTTGCCATTCTCTGTTGTCTCTGCCGTCTCCGGCTTGGCACCTGTCTTTATACACTCCCGCTGACCTGAAACCTTACCCTAGAGAAGCTAGTTGACAGCTTGATCACTTGACCAGAGGTGGCTGGTGAGGGGGAAGGTCAGAGTTCCAGATCTGCTTCAGCTCCTTTGACTTGGGGTTCTTTAAAATAGCTCCTCCCAGATGATGAAAGAAGAGCTACCTCGGGTGATAAGGGCATATATGGGGTTGGGGGTGCTTGGACCTCTCTCTTGAGAGTCCAAAGGTCAAGGCCTCCCATGATAGGCTGGGCAGGGCTCTCCCGGTCCTCCTCTTAATGCTAACAATGATAACTGTCATTTCCTGGTGCCTACTATGTGCTAGAAACTTTACATACGTTATTTCTATTTTTCACAATCCTATGAGGTAGGTTTTGTAAGGAGTCTAAGTTTTTTAAATAAAGCTTTATTGAGATGTAATTTGCATATCACACAAATCACCCATTTAAAGAGTACAGTTCAGTGGTTTTTAGTGTATTCACAGTTATGTGACCATCAATCATCACAGTCAATTTTAGAGCATTTTCCTTAATCCCTGCACCCTGCTAAATATCCCCATACACATCAGCAGTCACTTCCTTTCTCCCCTCCCTCCAGCCCCAGTCACTAATCTACTTTCTGTCTCTATAGATTTCCTTGCTCTGAACATTTCATGTAAATAGAATCATACAATATATGACCTTTTGGGACTGGCTTCTTTTACTTAGCATGATTCATCTGTGTTGGAGCATGTATCAGTACTTCTTCCTTTTTATGGCTGAGTATCCACACCTTAAAAATTTTTTTTTTAAATTGAAGTATAGTCACAATGTACAGTTACACGGTGTCAATTTCTGGTGAACAGCACACTGTCCCAGTCATGCATATATATGTACATATATTTGTGTTCATATTCTTCTCCATTAAAGGTTATTATAAGATATTGAATATAGTTCTTGTGCTATATGGAAAAAATTTGCTTTTTTAATCTACTTTCATATATAGTGACTAACATTTGCAAATATCAAACTATCAAATTTATCCCTTCCCACCACCCCCTTTCCCTGGTAACCATAAGATTGTTTACTATGTCTTGTAGTCTGTTTCTGTTTTGTTGATGAGTTCATTAGTTCATTACTGTCCTCTTTTTTTTTTTTTTCAGATTCCACATATGAGTGATGTATTTTTCTTTCTCTTTCTGGTATACTTCACTTACAGTTATAATCTCCAGGTCCATCTGTGTTGCTACAAATGGCATTGTTTTATTTTTTATGGCTGAGTAGTATTCCATTGTATAAATTTACTACAACTTCTGTCAATGGACATTTAGGTTGCTTCCATGTCTTGGATACTATATATAGTGCTGCTATTAACATTAGGGTGCCTGTATCTTTTCGAATTAGAGTTCCTTCTGGATAGATGCCTAGAAGTGGGATTGGTGGATCATATGGTAAGTCTGTTTTTAGTTTTTTGAGGAATCTCCAAACTGTTTTCCATAATGGCTGTACCAAACAACATTCCCACCAGCAGTGTAGGATGGTTCCCTTTTCTCCACACCCTCTCCAGCGTTTATCAGTCGTGGATTTTTTTAATGATGGCCATTCTGACTGGTGTGAGGTGATACCTCATTGTAGTTTTGAAGTACATTTCTCTGATAGTTAGTGATACTGAGCATTTCTTCATGTGCCTATTGTATGTCTTCATTGGAGAATTGCTTGTTTAGGTCTTCTGCCTATTTTTGCATTGGGTTTTTTTTCTTATTAAGTTGTATGAGCTGTTTATATATTCTGGAAGTTAAACCTTTTTCAGTCACATCATTTGCTAATATTTTCTCCTATTCTGTAAGTTGTTTTGCTTTACTTATGGTTTCCTTTGCTATGCAAAAGCTTCTAAGTTTAATTAGGTCCCAATTTTTTGTTTTTGCTTTTATTTCTATTGCTTGGGTAGACTGCCCTCGGAGAACATTGCTAAGATTTATGTCAGAGAATGTTTTGCCTACATTTTCTTCTAGGAGGTTTATCATGTAATCTTTTATTTTCTTATATTTAAGACTTTAAGCGATTTTGAGTTTATTTTTATGTATGGTGTGAAGGAGTGTCCTAACTTCATTGATTCACATACTGCTGTCTAGTTTTCCCAACACGACTTGTTGAAGAGACTGTCTTTTCTCCATTGTTTATTCTTGCCTCCTTTGTCGAAGATTAATTGACCATAGGTCTGTGGGTTCATTTCTGGGCTCTCTATTCTGTTCCACTGAGGATCCACACCTTTTAATACTTATTTTACAGAGGAGAAAACTCTCAGGGAGGGACAATGACTTACTCAGATCATACAGCTAATATGTGGCAGGGCCTGATCTCCAGTCTGTGAATTATAGGGTACTTTGGCCCTATCTGCTGTGACCACTATCATCTATGACATGACGCTTGGAGGCTTCAGCATGGACACTGTCGGAGCCAAAGGGATCTGGGGAGGGTGTGTGGGGCAGGGCAGGAAGGGTCCCCTGAAGCAGCTGCTGTAGGTTCCATTGGTAGACACTGAGGGTAAGGGTTGGGCACATCTGAATGTGGGCCCAGGTGACAAGAGGAGAGAAGGGGGCAGGGGAGGATAGAGGCCAAGAGGTGGGAAGGGAAGGGAGTTAACTGGGTGGGGAAGAGGAGTAGGCAGAGGCCGTTTCTGGACTTGGGCACATAGTTATGGCCATGGGGCAAGTGGTCACAGGTCCCCATACTCAAGTGCAAAGGTCCTCCTCCTGGCACCTGCCCTAATGTCAGCAGAACAGGCAGTTGGGTTAGTGCTATGAGGGAAGGGGCTGCTAGGGCCGCTGAGGTGGGGAAGGCTTGGGAAGTAGGTTCTTGGCTCCACCCACTTCCAGAGCAGCCTGGAGGTGGTGGGTGAACTGCAGCCAGATGGGGAGGGCTCAGCAGTAGAACCTAAACAAGGGGGCAGTGGGCCCTGGAGAAACCCAGAGGGCGGGCAGTCTCCACTCATGTGGGCCTAGTAGGAGCTCTCTGAAGGCAGGGCTAGGCTTGTCTGCTTTACTCCCTGTCCCCAGGATCCAGCCTGCATTTAGAAGTTCCATAGTTGGCTGCTCTGGGCTGGGATCAGCCACCCTCTGGGTGATCAGAAACACCCATTTTCAGGGCTCTGTGGAGGGAGTGCTCAAAGGGAAGTGGGGAGACATTGGCTTGGCTGGTTCTACTGGTGGTGGTGGGAACAAGTAAGTACCTCATACCCTCAACCTGTGCTGCATGCTTGGCAAGGCATTTACATCTGAGCTGTTACTGGGAAATAGGTCCAACTTCTGGGGAGAAGATAATAGTAAATAACACACTCTGTAAACGGAGGCAGGGGTTTCAGACCCTCAGGGTGCCTCTGTTACTGGACTTTGCCCTCAGTCTGGTTAGGAGCCACACCTGTCCTCCTGTGGCCTTATCCTGACTTGACCCTGATCAAGTTATTTGCAGGAGCTGGGGCAGGATTTGTAAGGAGTATTCTTCACCTGAGGCTTAACCCCTCAGGCCTGGGCCCCTGACTGCCCGTCTGTAGGTCCCCTGAGGCCTCAAGGGAGGTGAAGACCTGCGCCTTGAAAGCTCCTTGAAGGCAAGTGGCTGGTGACCTGAGAGGGGGTGAGCTGACAGGGTGAAGGTTGGGGGGGTCGAGATGAACAGATGGAGGAGGACATGCTGGTCTGAGGGCAGCTGACTGATGAGGAGAACACCCTGTCTTTCCTCAGGGTTCCTGCATCACCCTGTCCCCTCTGGGGTATGTCCTGCCTGTCTCAGTGTTACTGGCCTGTTTGCCTATCTGAGGATTTGCTCCGGGAGAGTAGGGGAGGAGTGGGAGGGGCTGACATTTCCTAAGCTTCCACTAAGTGCCAAGTGCAGGCGAAGCACTTTCACAAATGTCATCTCATTTAATCTTCACAACCACCCTGTGAAGCTGGGGTTCTTATCTCTGGTTTACAGATGAGGCAACAGAGACTCAGATACAGGGGTAGTCAGGCCAGAGGGGACCTTTCAGGGAAGTGGCAGAGCCAGACTCGTCTTTTCTCTCTCCCCAGCTGCATGGGCCCCGAATGCCCCCCTGGTTCCCTCTGGGCTCACTCCAGACTTAGCTCTTCAAGGAAGCCTTCTCTGATTGCTCCAGCCCACATGATTTCCCCCATGAATTTCTTGAACTCAGAGCACTTAACTGGCTGTACCCTGGGCATGGAAGCCATGGGACATATCTGGAGGTGTCTTGTGTGGTGATTTACCTCCTAGGTACGTGAATAGAGCAAGACACTTCACTTCATTGAGCTTCAGTTTAACTCTAAAATGGGAATCATAATATGTGGCCTGTAGAGTTATTCTGAGGACTGAGTGAAATGACCTATGCTTGGGGGTGGAAAGCGGGGCCCCCCATCTTAGTTTCAACCTTAACCTTCCCTCCCAGCCACTCTGCGTATCTCTGTCCCCTTCTAATCTTCCCCACAAGCGCTGTCTAAGACAGCTGCTCAAATGTTTGAATCTGGCTGTCTAAGCCAGAGCTACCTACTCATCCCAGAGAGATGGGGGATTCTGAGTGGGCCTGTGCCATGAGACCCCTTCACTTTGCTGATAGATTTGAGGCACCAGCAAAGGAAATACTATGCATCACTCTAATCTGGACTAACCTAATCTTTGAAGGAGTCAGAAATCTCATGGCGACCTTGGCCACAGGTTCCAGATCAGCTTCTCTGAGGGACTGTATAGCTGTTAAGCTTTCTCTCTGGCTGTTAGAGCACAAATGCCTGACACCCCAGTCCGGTGGCCAACCCAGGAAACACTTGTGTACAGAATACAAATACTGATATGATTTTATTCAAACACAGGCAGGAACAATGACCTTCAGAGCTGGGTAAAAACAGTAAGTTAAAAGCATGGTTAGAATTTCAGACAATCAGATAAAAAATGTGAAGGAGGTAATTTCCTCCTCTCCTATTGATTAATTCAACACAGCATAAAAATACATTATACCTATAAAGTACCCTTATTCCCAAGCAAATGAACTGGAGGTGGCCCTAGGATTTCCTTGGCTATGATCGATGCACACAATGTCTACCCACCTGCACCACCCTCCTCAACCTTTAAGGCAAAAGGGCCTGTCATATTCAGGCAGAGAAGGCTCGTATCAGCAGGAGGCTCTGTCAAAGACATTAAGAGGAGTTTCTCAGCTGAAAGCTGCCTGCTTGGGTTCCTTGGTCAAAAGATGAGTGGGTCACTTGGGCACGGAAATCCATGCTGTTTCAAGCCTTTGCCTTGCCATAGCAGGAGGAAGCTGAAGTCCTGGCAAGTGGCCACTGGTCTGGTTTGGGATGCTGACTGGCACCGAGGGACTAGGCTAGTGGTGGTTTCAGGGTTCTCAAAGCCCTGAGGAAAGCAAACCTGGGGCCTCCTGCGAGCTGGATAAGGCTGAAGGAGGGTGGGCAGGTGGACCTTCTGTCAGTCTCTCCAGCTGCATTAGTCTTTCTGGGAGTATTGGGAAGAAAATATCCGTGCGATCCTGCGAGTTTCTTCCTCAGGCAGGGTGGGAGGCAGCGAAGTAGGTCTGGGGCGACAAGGCTTTTGGGTCAGGGCTCCCCTGGTGGCCTCGTTCTTGTCCTGGAGAGGAAGAGGTCAGCGAGGTTAGCACTGTGCACGTAGCACTGCCTAGGGATGACTTTGACTCTTATCTTTTGGTCCTTCGGCTAATACTAGTATAGAGCTGACTGGTTTACAAAGCACCTTACATACCTGATTGTGTTTAACCCTCACCTGGACCCCACAGGTTGGTGTATCATTCCCATGTCACAGATGAGGAAACTACAGTTCAGGTGAAATAAACTCAAGGTGTCCCACAGCTTGGAGTAGCAGACCTAGGATGTGAACCCTTGTTCAGATTCCTTCTATGCCTCTGGAGGAGGGGCAGTCTTTCCAGGACATCCCTTCTCCTGCTGCATGAGTCTAGACAGGTCATCTGTCCTCTGAAATGTGACTGTGTGTGACCCTGCCAGGGAGAAGATGCTGGTGAACAATACACTCTGTGTATGGCCCTTGGGAGTTCTCAGAGCACATAACCACTGCCCTGTACCAAATGTCTCCCTGTCTCAGGCTGATGGGGTATCACTAATTCCCCCTTTAAGGTGTGTGCATTTGGGCTATGACATCATGGTCCTCTGGACTCCTCTAGGACTCACCCATTTGCTCATTCAACCCTTTTCTCTGTGCCAGGTTCCTGCCCTGATGGAGCTCAAAGGATACAGGAAAGCCACCCAAGGCAGGTGGCCGAGAGCAAGGCCCCAGGGAAGAGGTGGAGGCCTGATAGAGGAAAAGGCAAGGCTGAAAAGACATGGGAGTTGCTATTACAGGCAAACCTGGCTGACTTCATAGCGTGCAGCCTGCCCTGTGGATGGGTATTTTTTCCCTGTCCCCAAATCCCAGGAACTGGGATCTTCACAAGCTAATGGGGCACTGAGAGCGCACTGTCCCACTCCCTGGGCACAGAATTATCAGCTTGGTGGATACCCTAGAGATTGAGATTACTTCCCTGCCCCTTGTAATTCTGTTAATGGGAAACTGAGGCCTAGTTAGAGGTGTTTCTGGGATCAGTAACATTCAGGAATCCTTTCTTTCATTTCTTTAACCTCCTTACTGCCTACTGTGAGAGGGAGACAGATGAACAGAACTCAGTTCCTGACCTCCACAGCTCAGTTAAACTGGGACAGAGCTACTCAAAGAAACAGAATAGCAGCCAGGATATGAGAAGAGGAATGGAAGTCAGACAACCTTGAGGGTCCCAGCCTGTCAATCTGGAATTCTAAATGCCAAGGGTGTGCATACAACCCAACAAGCTCTCAGCACTGACAGCCCACAGGCACTCTGAGAACCAAGAGTAAAGCAGAGTGAGGGGCTGAGCATGCCCAGCAGGGATGAGAACATACAGCTCCCCATCTTCCAGGCAGGCCTAGGCTAAAAGGGGAAAAAGGAAACTCACCCTGTGCTGGTGTCAGCAGTTCTTCCTTCCAAAATAGGGGAGGCACCTACACCCCATAATGCCTCAGGCTGGGGAGGCTAGTCACCAGCCACTGCCTGTTGCCCTCCCTGTCCAGACCGGGTGCTCCTGCAGGGCATGGACTGAGTCTGATGCTTCTGACTCCCACTGGGACAGGTCCAAGATGGGAGCCTGCGTGCTGCTAGACAGTGAATGGGTAAACTAAACCATGGTGACCAGAGGCTTAAACTGGTTAGGGAGGAGACTGCCTCTTGCAGCAAATATCTCATTTACTCATCCATTCATTCCAGAACCAGTGATTGCTCCAGCTAGAGGAGAGATGGACACCGACCTACCCAGCAATCACAGAGATGAAGCCTAGAGCTTGGGAGCACAGAGAAAGCAATTCTTGACAGTCTGAAAGGATGAGGCAGCTTCACAAAGAGGTGGGATCTGAGCTGGATAGGGGTAGGGGTGGGGTCATGCCACTGGAGGGAACAGCATGAGCACAGGCCCACACCTGCTGGCTGGGCCGACATCTGTGAACCAGCCACAGCCAACTTCCTAGCACCTACACCTGGGCCCAGTGACCTAGTGGGCCTTATCTGTGTGGCCCAGGGACAGGGACCGGGATGGGGCTTGCTCTGTGTACTGGGCAGGGCAAGGGTGTGGAAGGACAGAGAACACGCACTCAGCAATATTTGGTTTTGTTGACCTCCACAGAGTCTAAAAGATCATCTTGACTAATAGTAAAGTTTCTTTCTTCATCAGGGTTGCCACCCCAAAACACACAACTTTGGAGGGGTTGGGCAGAGGTGAAGCTGCCCAGAGCCGGGACACCCTGACATGTACTAACCATGCCTCTGAAAATACTCCCAGTACTCCCATGCACCAGCAAATTGCAACCATCACCTGTGATTTGAGAAGCCTCAGCCTTCCTGGGGAGGAAGCAGGAGGAAGCCAAACGAAAGCAGGATCATCAGACTAAGGGGCTGTAGGGGCCTTGGAGTCTAGGCAGTGGGTGCCATATATGAGGTGAAGTCCCCAGAAGGGGATTTTCAAGAAGAGGGACTTGAAACATGAAGGTGGAATCTGAATGCAGAACGTGAGATAGGAGATTCCAGTGGAGATGTGGCTTGAGCAGAAGTGAAGAAGGAATTTCTTTTGCTAGGAAAGCAGTGGGGATGGGCTGGCTGACTGCAGGTATGGAGAGCAGAAGACAAACCGAGAGAGAGGGGCTGAAGTTCCTGAATGTCTGGAGAGGAACTGACCATGGTCCTTTTGGACCTTGCCAGTGATTTGGGGGTATGGGGCTGACCTGGGGTGAAGAACTGGCTTTACTGTGGTCCGGGTGTTAAGCATGGCAACCAGGGCTCTGACTGCCCCCATTAAATCCACCAGCTCTCCCACTAATGTCTCTCACTTCCAAGTATGGGGACCTGCTCTTTTCGGGGCACCTAGACACCCAGGCAATGAACATGAATAGGTCTTTCAGCCTATTGTTTGAGAGAGATAGCTCAAAGAAGACCTCAGTGTCAAAGGCAGAAATGTCAGCTGGGATGAAAACAAAGCATCATGGAAAGAGTAAGGAGCAGTGGTGTCAGGAAAATACAAGACTTTCTGGGGCTCTTCAAATCAAGAGGCTACCCCTGGCTGGGGAGTTCTCAAGTGGCTTTGGGCAAGTCATTTTCTCTCTGGGCCTTGGTTTCCTACCTTGAAAATGGATCAGGATGAGCAGATGATACAACAGAAGGTGCTCTGTAACCCAGGGACTAATCCTGGCTCGTGGCTCCCTCTTTGGCCAGTTCCCTGTGATACAGCATCTTCTCCAAAAGCTCTCTCAGGAGGCTCCAGCCCTCTTCTTTGGTCTGAAATGTGATCTGATCCATCCAGTCCCCAGATGGCACCCCCTGAACAGGCCACATGTTCCCGGGAGAGTGGTAGGTGCAGGTGCCTCCATTTGTCCCTGCTTCAGGGTGTCCCTGGGACTTCCTCAGAGGGAGATGGTGGCGTGGAAGGAACATTGGTCTGTGGCCTGGCCCAACTGCCCCACTGGCTTGAGGCCAAGACACTTTCTGGGTCTCAGTATCATCATTACCAAGTGGAGCCGAGAACTTCTGTTTGCTTCCTTGCTCCAGGTCTACTGTGAAGTTGAATACAATTCAGATGTGACCAAGGCTCTGGCCAGATACAACATCTTGTAAAGCACAAGGGCTAAGCTGGAGCTACAGCCGACACCAGCAGCAGAGAGCAAAATGAAGCCTTGCTGTGAGCCCTCACCCCAGCAGAGCAGAAGTGGGGCACAGCGCCCCACAAGGTATGCCCAGTGCTAGGTCAGGCCTGGCCATGCTCCCCCCTCGCCACCCCCCCGCCAATGAACCCCTGGGCCTCGCATCAGGACTGAAGTTCTGTTTTTTTCCCCCTAGAGCAGTTCCCTTACATGACAAACAACTGATTCAGGAACTGGAAGCAAAACTTTCCAGAGAGCCGAAAACTGAAGGTAAACAGCCGCCTGGTTCTGGCTGGTGAGGATAGCCCTGCCAACAAATTGCTGCTTCAGAGATGAGTGAGGCTCAGTATAACCGCCTGCCTTGTTCAACTTTCACCTCCTTGGCTGGCTGCCTGGGGCAGCTCCCAGAGTCCTCTTGGAAATCTAGGACTAGGATTTCCTTGTGCTAAAGAGAACAGCTAACTCAGCAGCCACAACTAGGAGCAGTGGGGAAGTGAGGACAAGACACACAGACCAGGGGCCCAGCCCTGAGAGGCAAATCCTAAATCTGACCACCTAGCCTGGCTGCAGCACGGCTGGGTTCCGTGCTCTGAGCTCAGCCTCCATTCCTGCATTAGGACTCTGGTCATGTGGTTCTCACTACCTACTTGCTCCCTTGTTCCTCACTAACCCTGAGGCCTCCCTTTCCTTCCTCCAAGAAGCCTTTCCTGACAATCGGCAGATTCCATAGGGCCAGGGTCACCCCCTCGGCCCAGGCCTCAGTCATCTACATAATGAAGAGACCTGATGAGATCAAGACTCCTTAACTTTTTGAACCTACACCCTGCCAGTGAGAGGGCTCAAAAGTCCAGTTTCCTGAGAGGGAAGGGTTAAAGTGACACTCTTGGAACTCCTGGCTCCTCCCAGACTCAGGCAACTCGAGCCTAACACCTGCTGAGCAGACCTGTGGACCGTTTCCCTTAAGGTGCCTGCCAAACTGCATTCTGGGCCAGGGTGGGCACCAGCCGATTTTGGCTGCTTCCCCTGACTCCTGTACACTCTTGGCCAGCGAGCTCATTTCCTCCCCAGAGCTCTGTGTGTCCTTAATCAGAAACACTCTGACCCTTGGGTCTCCTCCTGGGGCTCTGCAGAGGGCTTGGGACTCGGTGGCTAAGAGATGAGGTAGTAAGTCAGGGCTTCTTGCCCCAAGAGGGGCAGCTCAGCTTGGAACGCAGGCTGAGACGAGGACACCAGGCTCAAGAAGTTCCCTTGGACCCAATGATTTGATCTGGTGATTCTTTGGAGGGCTGGGTTCCTCTACCAGGACTGTGTGTCTCTTAGATGCCCCTGGGCTTGGGAAAGGGAAACCATGGGAGAGAGAAATTCTTTGGGCTCATGGGAGAAAAGCAGCAGCTTTAAGATCCATTGGCAGGCAGGCCATGAACTTCTGAGGCTAGGGCTCTATCACCCCGAGGTGGGGGTGGTGTGTCATCCTGAGCCTCTGACTACGGGTCTACACTGGGCACACCGTCAACTGCTACAGCCCCGAGCTGTGCTCCCCATCCTTCTGGGGCTGCCCTTGGGGGGGGACGTAACTTCCTGGCTCCCTGCTCCTGGTGCTAAGCTTTTGATGATGTCCCTATTCCTTAGCATTTCTTTCGTATCAGTCCCCCCAAAATGTAATGGCATAAGAGGGGACATTGTCTCAATAATAATGATGATAAAAGTAACAATAGTTAATATTCATATAGTGCTTACTATGTCATGTGCTAAAAACTGTTCTAAGCACTTAACATTTTACTCAGTTTACCCTATACAAGCTCTAGGAGGCAGGTACTACTATGCCATTTATCACATAAACTGAAGCACAGAAAAGTTAGGTAACTTGCCCCAGGTTACAGCTAGTAAGTGGCAAAGCTGAGCTCTGACCTTAGGCTGTCTGGATTCAGAGGCCATGTGCCCAACCACTACAGAAGACTGCCTGGTAGGAGAGAAGAGGGACATACAGCCACAAACTAAGTCTGTGTTGCCTCCACAGACCCTGTTCAACGCTTCAGAAAGCCAGCAGCAGAGCGAGGGTAAGAAACCAGGTTTGCTGACTCTCAGGTCCCCAGCTGGCCTGGGGCGCCTCAATCCCCATGATGTTTGAAACGCCGTGGTCTGGCTGAGTGGACCAGGGAATGCCAGGGGAAGAGGGGGGGCTGGGTGACTCAGGGTTACAAGGGGACACTCGTACCTGGCCTTGTCTCCTACATGCACTCCTCATGAACAACAACACCCGGCCCTAGGCCTGTGTTAACCCGTGGTTCATGAAGTGGGCAGAGCATGGCCTTAAGGCAGGCAGGGAAGTCAAGGCTCAGATGACAGGTTGATTTTTGCTCTTTGCTTCTGATTCCTGATATCCTGATTATTCTGGTCCAGGCCGACCTCTCCTCATCTCCGACTTCCTCTCTGGTACATTCTGTTTTTACCCCCAAATTCTGTTGATTCTCTGAGAGGTTTCTTTTCTCCAAATCATAGCCTGCAAAGCCTTTCCTTCATCTTTGCTGAATTCTACTCCAGTTACTCCACATGGCTGTCTTTCTTTCCCTGTACTCTTTCTCTGTTTTGTTTTACTTAAGTGCTAATATAGGTACCGTCATTTGAGAAAGTTAGTGGTTTGGTGGCCAGTGCCTCTCAAAGAACTGTGAACGCCCTGAAGACAGGGTCCATGGCACCAGGTCCAGCTCTTTAAGTATAAGAAGGTGCTTGGAAAGAGTTGGTGGAACTTACATTTAAAGCTGACTTCCCTGGGGAACTGTTGAGCTTTCGGGGGAAGGGGCCAGAGCAACTGAGCCAGCACTGACAAGCTCTCTCCTTTTTCAGGGATGGTTTGCTTGCCCTGGCCCTGAAGCAGGCGAGCTACAATATGGCAGTCCCAGGACAATGGCTGAGAAGAGTCCAGCAGCCTCTCAAATGGCTCCCCTTCAGGGCCACGGCGTGGCCTTAGGAGGAGGCAGAATAGATGGAATCATCAAGCTGGGTGTTCAGGACAAGGCTCCTGCCCTCCCCTGCCTACCTCTCACTTTGAGCTGTTGACTGTGCCTGAAATATTACTGAAAATAGAAGACAGAGGAGAAAATGGAAGCTTCTATCAGACGGGAAACCCCATCACCAGATCTAATCCTATTTGCTGTAGCACCAATCTCTGTCTTTCCTGCCTGCCTGCACGCTACAGGTGAGTTTTCTTTTTTCTTTTCAAACGGCTGACATCTGCACGTGCGCTCTGGACGCCATGCCCTCTCTGACCCAGGGGCACTATTCTCTTCTCCTTCTGCATCTTTCCCTTCTCCCTTTCTCTACTGGTCACTGTGCTGGCATACAGAAAGCTGCTGCGTTTCTCATATAAAAAACCAAAACCCAAAAATACTTTCCTTATCTCAGATGCTATTCTACCCACCATCCTATACTTCTGATCCATATTCACAGCCAAATCTATGGAAGGAGTTGGTGTCTCCATCTTGTCATCAGTCATAAAATTTTAATTATATATGATTTCATTGTGTAACATGCTAAAGAATCTATGTAACATGTAAATTATGAAGCAATAAAAATGAACGTCTGTAAACCCACAACCCAACCTAAGAACTAAAACTTATTAATACTGTTGAATGGACCTACGTACTCTTCCTCCCCACCCCAGCCCCACCTCCACAACTATGAACACTGTTGTCAAACTGTTGAAAATCAAAGAGAAAATTGTAAAAGCAGCCAGAGAATAAAGGTCACATTACATTCAGGGCAACAGCAAGAAGAATGATGGCTGCTTCTCATTGGAAACAATGGAAGTCACTAAGTGTGGAATGATAGTTCTAAAATGCTAAGACAAACAAAATTTAAGTTAGAATCCCATATCTAGTGGAAAAATATCTTTCAAAACTGAAGGCAAACTAAAGATATTTTCAGCCAGTTGAAGCTGAGAGCATCAGTTCCCAGCAGGTCTGCACTACGTGAAATTCTAAAGGAAGTTCTTAATGCTGATGAGAAATGGTCCCAAACTGAGATCAGGGTGTGAAGAAGAATGAAAAACAACAGAAATAGTAAGCATGTGGGTAAATACAAAAGACTTTTTTTTTGCCTTAAATTCTTCAAAGTGAGGCCACTTTTAAGACCTTCAGAGACCCTAAGCTGAGAAGATTATGGTGTCCCTGCCCAAATATAATTCACAAGTAAGTCTAAAATAAAACATAAGTATGAGGAAGGTAAGCAAATTTCTAACATCCCATGTAACTATTTTAATGCTTTTAAAAAAACTCAATTCTTAGAAAGTTTTTTCTCTTAATTTTTGGTGCTTCTATCTGCTAGTGCCTTTAACACATACTTGATTTAATTCCCAGTTTACCCAGCAGTTTGGCAGCCAGCCAAGAGCATAAGATGCAGAAAATATGTTGCTACAAATGCATCAAGCAGTGAGACACGCTCATCACTGGTGAGGATGATCAATGTCCCGAGGTTTCCCGGGTTGTGGGACTTCCAGTGCTGAAAATGGGACAGTTCTGGATGAACTATGATGACTGGCTACCCTAACTAGGATCCAGAATGAAGTCTCAAGGAGAGAGGTGGCCCAGAAAGCAGCAAACAATGGAATTTTGCTATGGGCAAGGAAGAAAAAAGGCTGCAAAGTGTATGAGACTGTTACCTTTTCAAATCTAGACTTACTCCTTAACTGAAGTAAACATTCTTATTTCTCCTCTCCCATCCTTTGTATCTTATGTGTAACAGATCAAACACAGTAGGTCCCCCTGAAGCTGGCACACCATGAAGGCAGAAACACAAAAGCAGGTCTGGTGGGTAAGAGCTGACAGCTCGGACACAGTGGCCTACAGACCTCCTTTCTCATGGGGCACGACGCACTGACATTTCACCCACTTGACTGGAAAGGGAAGAGGGAAAGGGAACTAACAGTGTCTGCTTTTTTCCTCTAGGGCAATTCTTGTCGTGGTCTTATTAGTAAGAATTATATTAGCTGGATGTTACTTAAAAAAACTGAGACTCAGAAAAACCAAACCAAACCAAAACAGACTCAAAAAGTTCAAGTCACTTGCCCAAACAGATCCAGTATTTCGCTTCATAGATCATAGATGTCTCACTCAAAAGCTTGTGCTTGGTGCTGGACACAGCCCTGCGACCCTAGCCTAAGTGCTGATGGCTATGTATGGGTCACACAAGGAGAGATGCAGAGTGGAAGAAGATGAGTTGGTGACCAAGAACCAGAGTAGGAATAAGGCCATGGAAATGCAGAACTCCTGGGGAGGAACTGGCGCCCTTCCTCCTCTATGACAGGATTTACAGGTTTGACAAAAACTGAGATGTGTAGGATCACAGATTGATCCATGTACCAAAGGAATGAGATGCCCTCAAAATGGGGCTGGGAAAGTTGAGGGAGAAGGGAAAAACCAGCAAAAGGATCAAACATCTTATAGTTTCTCTTTAGGACAATAACCCCAGGCTCCCAGGAAACTTCTGGACTCACCCCAACTGTCATCAAAGTAGATGCTGGGAAAGCATTAAGAATGTTTAAATTTTAATTACAAAATGAAACCTATATAAAGGCAAATTGACTAGAAAAATATACTGCAAGCCAAGTGTCATGATTTTAAAGTGGTGCAATGGAAAGCACAGGGTTTGGACTCACACGTTTTAAGTCACTTACTGGTTGGGAGACTCTGGGCAGGTGACTTAACCTACTTTATGTATCTCAGTTTCTATATAAAATAGAAATTTTAATACCTCATAGGTCTGTATGGGAAGTCTGAGCCTCAGTTTTCTCCTCTATTAAGTAGGGACAGTACCCCTATTATTGGGTTGTTGGGAGAATTAAATCAGTTTACATGTGTAAAGTACATGTAAGAATAATGTCTAGCGCATAGTAAGCTAATATGTTTTGTTTACAGCATGTATTATTCTCTAATTTTTTTTTTTTTAAGTTCCATGAGGCAAGGGCTCTTTGTCTCCTCCTCAGTATAAACCAGCCTGCTTGGGTACCAATTCTGGCTCTACCACTTACTACTACCTGTGTGAGGCAAGCTACTTAACCTCTTTGTACCTCAGCTTCCTCGTCTTAAGACAGGGATAAGCATGTACTTCACCAGGTTGCTGAGTTAAATGAGTTAACGTAAAGTGCTCTGAGCAGTGCCAGGGGCCTGGAAAACACCACCATGATCATCTTTCAGCTTAAACACTGCCTCCTCAGAGAGACCCTGTTCTTTCTCAGAGCACCTAGTAGTCATCACAATATGTAAATATTTATTTTTTGTTTACTATATGTACTCTGTTAAGACAGGGAATTTGTCTTATTTACTACTGTATGCTTAGGATCTAGCACAACGCTTGACAGAGCATAGGGACTCAATAAACATACAATGAATGATTAGAAAAGTCGGTATCATTTTCTTGCCACCTGCAAGATAGGTCAGGGGTTGTGCCAAGGCAGAAAAGAGCTGGGATTTGTACCAAAGCGCTAACCTAACTGCTGATGAATACTTGTGACGTGTTTTGTAAACAACAAATAGGTGTAACACTGTATTACTCTCTTCATCCAGACCTTACTCATCTGCCACGGTCTCCCAAGGCTGCATCTCCTGTTCGAAGGCTCCTCCGTTCAAACCCACCTTTGGTAGTTAGGAGCTCCGACAGGGCTCAGTATGAGTTTCTTAGCTGAGTCCTGTTTTTATGCTTCTGTGCTGTTTCTTCCACCTATCATCTTGGCTGATGATGCCCTTGCTCTTAACACATTTACTCTTTGTCACTTCCTGAGCTCCTCCAACTGCGGAGCTGAACAGAATGTGTTCAGCACAGCTTGGAGAGTGACCACTGCTGCTGCCTTTCCAGGCACATGGCTGGGCAGCTTTGCATTCTGTATACACTTTCATGGAAGGGGTGACAACTTTACAGGAGGCAGGCCTTTGGCTGACTGTCCTCTTACCTGATCTGCTGTGACTGGTGGTGGCAAAGCTGCAGAGAGTGAGAGCATCCGCAGGGAGGCCTCCAACTGCTGGGGAGGTAAGAAGAAGTTGGGCACCACAATGGGCTCTGGGCTATAAAGGCAGTTAAGGAACGCAAATACCTAGAAATTTCCCCCAAGCTAGCATCTCCCCTGATCTCAGTCACCCCATTTGTTTTTCCCTCCAACTTATTCCTGCCCATGAATCCTTTGTTCAAGTGGTTCCCTCTGCCTGGAAGGTCCTGCCCACTCCTAACATATCACAGTCTATACTTTATGGGTCAGTTCAAATCCTGCCTCTTCCTGGAAGCCTTCATCTCATCTTAGACCACAGTAATCCTCCTCCTAGTCTAGAGCACAGTCTGAAGCACAGACTAATGCTTGATTATTTAGTTAGATATGGTTCTCAATTTCTTTCCCTCCCTAAGCAAAAGGAAGAAACAGTAGTTTCCTTCAGTTACCCCATTGCTTCCCTAGAGGCTTGCATGAGGCTGGTAGGCTGCAAACATTGGATGATATTTGCTGAGGACCTGCTGGCCAAAAACTGACAGACAGGGTGGGCGTGGGAAGGTGGCTCTGGGGCAGTGCCTTAGGCTGGAGGGAGGTGCCTGGCACTGAAGGAGGGCCTGGCTTGGTTGTATTCTGCTCACATCCAGAAACAAGGGCTCTACATAAGTGGGCATAGCTGGTCCACATCTGGATGTGAGCCCTGGAAAGCAGGTACTGTATTCTGCACTTCTCTGTATCCTCTGGAGGCACCCAGTGCTATACTGAGAACACGGTGTTCTACAAATATTTGTTCAAAGCACTAATTCAGTTTAGGAGGCAAAGGAGGGGACTATTTTGATGGTTCCCTTTTTTTTTGTTTCTGCTGAATAAGCTAAGTATGGTTCTGTTCTTCCATGCTAGACTTTGAACTCAAGGAGGGCAGAGATGATCTCTTTTTCATACTAAATTCCTGTCACCTACCTGAGACACAATAAGTGTTCAACAAATACTGAATGAATGAATGAAATGCATCATTTCCTGCTTTGGTTCAAATCCCTGATTTTGTTTTTTTTTTTAACAGAGACACTGGTGTGGAGCTGGAGATCCTTAAGGGAAAGAGCCCTTTGACCCTAGCCTTCTTCAGAGGCCCTGGTGAGGTAGGATCTATTTGCCGTTGCTCCTTGGGCTGGTGGGAGTACTCCGCTAGTCAGCTGATACTGTGGGGAAGAACAGCTTTGCTGTGGTGTCCAGGGTGTGTCTAAAGAACTGAAGCGCCCCTTCTCAGCCTAGCACCACCTGCCCTTCTAAGGGTCCTAACTCCAACAGTAATCTCTGTCACTTATTAGATGGCAGCTTCAGGGAAGTTCACTTTTTATGCCTGTTTCTTCACCTGTAAAATGGATACAATAAGTCTACCTTTTGTTTTGAGGATTAAATGACTTAATATATGCAAAGTGCTTAGAATAGTGCCTGATACACAGCATGTACTCAATAAATGTCCACTGTTCCTGTCTCTTCAGTTTAGGTGGGAAAGCTGTCACTGGTTCCTTCACCCACTAAAGTCTTCCTTCCATCCCTACCTCTGGTCTGTCCTCCTAATGCTAAAGCCAGCAAGTATTTGTCAGTCCACATTCCCCTGGACCTTCTCATGCACTGACCACCACTCCCCGAAACCCTGCTGCTCCCAGCTCTCTGACCACTCGCCTCTGGCTCCTCTGTTGGGCGCGTCTGCTCCGTCTGTGCTCGTGGCTCCATCTTGTGTGTGCTTCTCCCGTTCCCGCTCTCCCTGCTGCCCTTACCTGCTTCCAGAGACACCGACATTTATAGCTCATCTCATCCTCCACTCCAGGCCTGCATTTCCTCCTGGATGTCTCACAGGCACATGTCCAAAATGGAAATCTGCCTCTTCCCTCCAAACTGTCTTTATGTGCTGTTCCCTACCCAGTAAATGACCTAACTTGTGACAGAAATCTCTAAGTCATACTTTCCATTTCCCTCCTTCTCATCCCCTGACCCTATCCAATCTTCTCAAATCTCTCCTTCTCTTCCTCACCATAAAGCAGTCTATACTTTAGGTCAGACTTTCTTCATCTTTTATTACTGCTGCAAGTTTCCTACCTGGTCTCCTTGCTTCTGGTCTCCCCAGATCTAATCGACCCTTTATAAGGCACTGTGAGAATTTGCTCAGGTAAATCTAACCGAACGTACTCTTGCTTACTAGTTAACATTTACTGAACACTGTTTATGTTCCAGGCACTATGCTAGGTAGTTTACATAGTTAATTTATTTTTTCACACAACCCCATAAGCAAAGCACCATTATTACTTCCATTTTGAAGATAAGAAAACAAGTTCAATTTGCTAACAGGACAGAGCCCAAGCACCTTAGCCAGGCATAAAAGGCCCCTTAAGATCCAGCCTTGCCTCCTCTCGCCACCCCACTTATCCCTGGGCTCTAACCGCAGTGACTTCCACCCACAGGCCAGGCTCTGTCACCTGGCTGTGCCTCTGCGCACACGATTCCCTCCAACTAGAACTTTCTCTGCTTATGGACCTTAGCCAGGCATAAAAGGCCCCTTAAGATCCAGCCTTGCCTCCTCTCGCCACCCCACTTATCCCTGGGCTCTAACCGCAGTGACTTCCACCCACAGGCCAGGCTCTGTCACCTGGCTGTGCCTCTGCGCACACGATTCCCTCCAACTAGAACTTTCTCTGCTTATGGAGTGCCTATTCATCTCTGAGGTCCAGCTCTACTGTCTCTTACAGGGATACCTCCAAGCAGAGTTACGGCGGCCTCCTCCTCTTGCTCCCTAGCACTTTGGCCATGTCTCATCGCAAACTTAGGCAATGGCCCTTTATTTAATGTTACTGCCATCACCTGTCTCCCACCTCATAATGGGAGCTTCTCGAGGTAAGGTCTGATTCAAATCTCCGTCCTCAGCGTGCAGCAGCACAGGGCCTGGCAATACTCGTTTTCTGAGAGAATGAATAGTTCTTTGGTAAGGCCCAAATTAAAGCAGTACCCTTAGGACCTGGGCACACGTAACTGCTCCTCCACTGACCATACATTTTGAGCACAATAAATTGACTGTAAAGGCAGCAACGCTAGAAGCCAGAATGAGTGAGGCCAGAAAAGAACTCCACTGAGGCAGTCTGCTTTTAGTGCTCTGCCTCCTGCCATTTCTCGCCTTAAGCCTCCCCTGAGTCCACAATGCTGACCCTCAGGTTTCTCTGTCTTGCATCAAGAATCACATTTGTGTGGTGTGTACACATGTTCCCGTATAAGTTTCTCAAGAATCCTGTGAAACTGTTACAGTTCAGTTCAGTCTGTATTCACTGATCCCCGTGTGCAATGTCTGGGGACATAGAGAAGGCAAGGTCCTTGACTTACCTGGGAGCGTATAGTCTGGTGGGTAAGAGATTATTACCTCCATCTCATAGGTGAAGAAACAGGCTCAGAAAGGTTAAACTACATGCCTGAAGACACACAAGTAATAAGAGCTGGGTCTAGAAGGGTTAAAGTCAGGCTCTGACTTTTAGTGGACAAAGATCTCTATTCAGCAAAGCAATCTGCTTCATCTACCCGTTTGACCAGGTGAGCTGATCTGACTGGCTGATTAGGCTACAGATGCAAGGGCTACTGATGGTCCTAAGTGGCTTCCTTTCCCACTACATGCCCATCAGCATTTCAGAGGGGGAATGTCAGATGTCCCACTCCTCACCAACACTGTCATACTGGGAGGGTGGGGCTTTGGCAAGTCTGTTACAACAGTGCCCACTTCCCCTTCTCTTGGCTCCATCACTTGCCTTTATTAAAAAAAAAATTAATTATTAGGTAATTCACTATTACTAAGTCTCAGTTTCCTTACATGCAAAATAGAAATGATACCATTAAAGATTTGGGGTGACTGAATGAAAAATATATGTCAAGTGCTTGGTGCATGGTAAATACTCAGTCAGTGGTAGTAGTCTTTCCCTTCCTCTTCCTCTCCACTGAATTTCAACTGAGATGAATGGTCTCCTTTCATAGATCCAGAGCCTTGCCTTCAGGTATAAAATACCCAATAGATTACAGATAAATCAGGGTAGGCTAGGCTAGTGAATGTGCTACCAACACCTAAACCCATCTCAAAGCATTATGCTCCAGAGGCCTGGCCGTAAGAGTGCAGGCGAGTCTTCTGCAGGAGGTGCAAGCTCCTCAGTGCACTCCATGAGGTGGCCACTGCTCACACAGCTGGCCTAAGCATCGGCATCAGAATGCCTACAGATGGCTTAAGGGGCTACCTGAAACACCAAAGGATACAGAAGGAGGCTTTGCCTTGTGGACACCTCTGACCCAGATGTCGTCTGCTTCTGCCTGCTATCAGGGCAGTTTATGGGTGGCTCCTTATGGTTTTCTCTTCTGTTCTGAGAGGCTAGGCGTAGAGAGAATTTCTCACAGCTATCGGCAGAGTCACTTAGCTCCTCGGAGGCAGCTTCATTCTCAGCCTCGGCCTCTGGCTTGGGCTCCTGGTCCTGGTCTGCCTTTGGTGACCTCCTCCCAACACTGGTGCTGCTGTATTGGGCTCCTGAGAGTGTCTCATGTGAGCTAAGTGGACGATCTGCTGAGGCAGGCTCTCCAACCCTGGTCTTACAGGCCTCACCCTCACAAGGAACAAGACTTTGGGCAGGAGAACCCTGCCTAGGCAGGTGGGGGTTGACAGCCCTTTCTGGGCTGGACAGAAAGCTCCTTCTGACCCTGAGCTCCTCTCTAGGGAGAGGCTCTGAAGGATAAGAGGGGGCTTCCCTCTGCACCTCATCAGGCTGAGGGCTAATGATCTCACTTGTGTCTGACATGAAACTGGACCAAGGGCTAGTTTTGTCTGTCACAGTGGTGATCTCATTGAGGGTCCTGGGCTCAATGATGTCTTCTTCATAGTCCTCATCACTGCAGGCCAGGCCTACCTCAGTGTCTTCACTGCTCCGCATTCTGGCGACAGGTACTGTGTGTCCTAGGGACTCCTGAAGCATTCCTCTTCCATTTGAAGTCTCTTCAAGAGTATGAGGAGGTGGAGAGTCTGTGCCCTCATCTGGAGTTCTTGCCAATGGCCAGTCTGGAGCTGCGCTTCCTTCTTGCATGGCCACTGTGTCCTGAGTGTCTGGGAGGGGGGTGACTTCTCTGCTTCTACTCCTGGCTTGGTGAGAACTCAAAGATCTTTGGGAATTCCTGGTGATAGTCTGCAGATCTGAACAGTAACAGATATCACTCTTACTACAAGGTAGGGCCACAGACCACTCAACTTCCCTACACTAGCTTCTAGTTTCAGATGTAGTATTGCAATCAGACTTTGAACAAACCTTAAAGATAATAGTTAATCCACCCAAGAGTCAGTGAAACTATATTCAAGGCAGTACAATTTCTAGTGCTTTATTCTAATATCAGAGGACCAAAATCTAATCTAATTTATAGTTGTGGTTACATCTGTGTGTTTGCTTTCAGAGACTATCTGCTTATGCTCAGGAATTCTTGGGAGCTGGGAGTCCTGGTGGGCATGTTCATGCTTCCATTTACTTCAGTATTTACCTATATTAAAAACCAAAATAAGAATCCACTTATTTATCTATTTGATGACAGTTATTAGAACTATTTTACTTGGAAAATAAAGGCAAGGAAATATCTGTGACCGAAATGATAAGCAGGGGAGATTAACAGAGAAAATGGAAAGAGCATATAGGCTTTGGAGCCAGTCAGTCTTGGGTTCAGATCTCTACTGTCACTTGTCAGCTTTGTGGTCATGAGCAGACTATCCTCTGAGTTGATTTATCTTTAAAATGTGATTAACACTACCCTTTTCATAGGGTTATGGTGAAAAAAATGAGATAAATGGGCACACTGTGTGGCACATATATAGGCAATTATTAGCTCCTTTCGAAATTCATCCTCTCCTTGTGACCATTAGTTCTCCTTCTGTCATCACCTTGCTTAGAACTCCCCATTTTCTTCTAGGATAAAGATTAAACTCCCAAGCTTGCCTTCAAAGCCTTTCAGCTTCAAGCCTTGCTCCTTGCTCTCTTTTAATATACCCTTTAAAGAGACTCCCCTTATCTGCTCTCACCTCCACCCCAAACAACCCTCTGTTTTGCTCTTGTGCTTTCTTTCTGGGGGGGGAGTTTCTTTGACTGACTGTAGAATGTATGCTTGGTGAAAGCACAGACAATGCCTGTCTTGTCCACCACTGCATCCTGCTGGAACTAGTAACACAATAATGCCTGGCATAGCTGGTACTCAAGAAAAAGCAGACTGATTATTTCTAACCAAATGGAAGCCAAAAACAAGAGTCCACTTCTGGGGTCCTGACTACCAACAAGTTAGGTATCTGGCAGAAGAGGTTCCTTTTTTTCCCTTTAAAGAGAAAAAACTTATTTATCTCTGTAGAATCTACACATTTTGAGCAAAAATAATACCAATTGAGGGTTAAAGGTGCTGATCTAGTTGATTTCTCAATATTCCCCAAGGTGTGCCTGATAGTTTTCTGGACCATAACCTTAGACCGTGATTCAGTGGAATGGAGTGGGACTCAGGAATCTGTATTTCAAAATAAGTAATCCAGGTGATTCTTCTGTTCAGGCAAGTTTGGGAAGTAGTTGTTCTGGAGTGGTCTTTGTCTGGGCTGCACAGTGGAATTACCTGGGGAGTTATGAAAAATGATGCCTGGGTATCACTCTCAGAGATCCTGATGCACCTAACCCACAGCGCAGCCTGGCGTCTGTATTTTAAAAAGCTCTCTCAATAATTCTAATACAGTCAAACTGAGAACCACCATTTTAAGGGGTTTTTCAAAGGGTGGGCTATGGATCACCAACTTCTAGAATCATCTGGGGTGCTTGCTAAAAATGTGGTCTTCTGGTCTCTGAGAATTAAAAATTTAAGTATGTTTGTAGTTGAGTTTTTCTGAAAATAAAGTGGTACAAGTTCAGGAACTGCTACTGAAGAACTCATCTAATTCATCCTCTCTTTTTTGGGTTGCAAAATGTGAAGCTTAAGATGGGAAAGGGTCTACTCAGAGTCAAACAGTAAGTCTGTGCCAGAAACCCACCGAAGACCCAACCCGGTTCCCCTGCCTGTCAGTTCAATGCTCTTTCCATTGCATGTGCTCTGGTGTCATGCTAGTGTGTCTCTCCTTCCAAAAGGAAGATGGTAAGTATGTAAATAAGTAAAATGGTGAAAGCTATTGGTCTCTATTTGTCACAGGGGTTTGTCTGAGGATAGATATTCAAATATTCTTCGACTAAGCACCCAGTGACCGTAACTCCTCAACAAGAGGGGCCCTGAGCCATACCCGTGATTAAGGAGCTGACTTGCAACACGAGGTCATTGGATTTCTCCAGGATGCTTTGTTTCTCAGGGTCTAGGCTGCTGGCTCCTGGCTGAAGATGGTCCCTCTGGCTCTCCTGGCACTGCAAGATGGCGGTATGAGTCTGAGGACTGAGGGGAAGTAAGGGTTTGGTGAGCTTCTGGCTGAAGTACCGCTGGATCTGATCTAGCTCACTCAGATTCTTCCTGCCAAAAGAAAAAAGGGATTATAAGCATCTTTTACATTCCCTTGACATTCTATCACTTGAGCTAGATCTTTAATATCTCTCACTTGGTCCATTAAAACTAGGACCCCCGTCTCCAATCCACCAATTCATCCTTCACCTCTCTGAATATAATCCCACTCCTGGGGACAATGTTCTCCTCTGTCTGTCTGGCTAACAGGATTCCTCTTCTATCCAGCAAATATTCTGCTTCCTTGTAGGGAACCATTCTTATCATCACTCCAGTCCTCATTTCCCCTTAATCTGGGCTAGCTCTGACCTTTGCTACCTCATAACCATTTCTGAGCCTTCAAGCAAGTGACCTCTTCTAGCAAGTCTTCCCTGCCTCTCTAAGTTGGTTTAAGGGTCCCTCCTCTGCTCCACAGTTCTTCCTGTACTCTTCAATCATATCACTTGTTTGTTTCACATCTATTTCCCCTGATGTGGTATGAACTCTGTGCTGATTCCTTTGTATCTTCTGCACCCAGCACAGTTGCTTGGCACAAAATAAATGAATGGAGAATGGATAAATAGACATTAAAAAATGACTTAAAATTTTATCTTTTTTCCAAAACCCTTTAATAGGGCCACATTCATTCTTACTACTCCAATGAGAAATCACAACAACCACTACTCCCTTCACTTGCACAGGATTTTATGTTTTATGCTTTCAAATACATTTTCTTGTTTAATTCTCATCCAACTGCATGACATCAGTAATTGTTTTACAGATAAGGAATGTGAGGATCGGAGAATGTAAGTGATCTGTCTGGGGTTAGTAGTAGTATGCAGCTACTCAGAACTTGGGATTCTAAGTCTTACACTTCTTTCATTATAAAAGATGGTCTCCGTCCTAGCTGGATTCATTTCTGCCTCAAACCTCTGCATGCCAGAACCAGAGTTCAAGCTGCTCCTTGCTCTGTCCCTATTCCATTCATTTTTTAAGGTATAGTTCATAGTTCTCCTTTTTTTTTAAGGTATCTTTTTGTTGTTTTTTTGGGGGGAGGTAATTAGGTTTATTTTTATTTTATTTTATTATTTTAATTAATAGACAATTTTTTAGAGCAGTTTCAGGTTCACAGAAGAATTGGGCAGAAAATACAGAGAGTTTGAACATTTTCCCACATATTTATCATTATTTTTTAAATGGAGGTACTGGGGATTGAACCCAGGCCCTCTTGCATGCTAAGCAGGTACCCTACCACTTGGCTACACCCTCCCCCTCAAATTCCTTCACTCTAGGCATCTAACCTTCTGTCTTAAATTTTCCCTTAGTTTTGTTATGTGTTAGTTTAATTTCCCTAACTAGGCCATGAGCATCTGATAATAGAAGATAGTATCTCAAACGTCTCTATTTCTCTAGCACCCTCAATGTGCCTGGTACAATGGGCACAACACACACTCAATACCTGTGAAATAAACTGAAAGTCCTTCTATCCTTCTGTTAGGAACAGTCAGAGTGTCTTTGAGTCAAATCTAAATTAAATGAGAGAAGAAAGCTGATCCTTATTCTGTCACTAGACCTACAATTCTATCAAATCACAGCGGACTGACTTGGATGTCTGTATCTGGCTGGCTGGGTGTATGCCACATGAATACCTGTAGCCAAACCAATGTAAACCTGGTGAAGCTCCAGAAAATATGCAAGCCCAAATGGCATTGTCAGAGGTTCTGGGTGTAGAACCTACTAACACTAAGCTGCAATTTTCTCATCTGTGAAAAAGGTTTGGGAATATGTGCCCTGCAGGCCTCATAGGATTGCTGTGACTCAAAGGAATCCCGTTTTAGGGCTCTGTGAACCTAGGAAATAATGCAAAATTTACATTATCTTATTTCATCTCTATTTTGTAGAGAATTTGTCTATGGCAGTGGTTCTCAAAACCTGGTTCTAGGACTACTATCATCAGCATCACCTGAGAAGTTGTTAGAAATGCAGATTCTCAGCCCCTGCCTAGATCTACTGAATCAGGAACTGCATGGGTGAGTGGGTCTCAGCAATCGCTGTTTTAACAAGCCCTCCATGTGATTCTGACACACACTCAATTTTGAGAATCACTGCTCCAAGAGCAGTGATTTTTAGCCTGGTGGTTTTGGCCCCAAGGGAACATTTGGCAATGTAGAGAGACATTTTTGGTTGTCACAATTAGGGGAGAGGTGCCACCGGTATCTAGTGGATAGGGGCCAGGGATGCTGCTAAATATCCCACAGTGCACAGGACAGGCCCCATATTGGGGCAAAATACTCAGCCCAAATGTCCACAGTGCTGAGGGGGAAAGAAACTGCTCCAAGGCTGAGGAGAGTTTCTTTTTCTCTCTCCTCTGGGTTCAAAAGTATGTTATGTGAGTGATTCAATAAAATGCAGCCAAACTGTCAATGGTTTTACTTAGCCTCCAGGCTCCAGCATCTTACTAAAATGAGAATCTGAACATATTACTTCCTTGTAATATAAGTTTGGGCAGTTTCCCAGTCTGTAGCATACTGCTTCAATCCTTTCTAACCTATGTCCTACCAAAAAAGATTTCGTCAGTAGTTCATTCTGAGCTTGCTTGAAACCAAATAATTGGTTAGTTTTTTCCAAATACAAAATCCTTTAAATATTTTTTTCCCTCAAACTTTACACACTCTCTTCCTCCCTAACCTATCACTTTCCATTTGAGAATCAGTGTTCTAAAAAGTCCACTCCTAGCCTGACATTCAAAGCCCTTCAGGATCTGACCCTCACAGAACCTGCTCTCTACTTACATCTTATTGCTCAACTTTGTTGTACCTGCACTGCGGGTGTTCCCCCAAGCTGTATTTGTTGTTTCATGCCCCTGGGCCTTAGTACATTTTTTCTGCACAGAATGCCCTTCATATTTGTTGACCTGTTCCTTCAAAGACCAGTTCAAATGTGACTTCTTTGTATCCTTCCATGACCAACCTGGAATGTTACTCATTCCTCCATCTATCCTTGGCTAGGAAACCTGGAATGCTTATCAAACATTGTTATAATCATAATGGCAACATGACTGTCTCCTCCACTGGGAATGGTAGAGCCAAGATTGGAAATCAAGTCTATCTGACTCTGGAACCAAGTCCTTTCCACTGCACCATACTTCTTACTATAAACCTGGAGCTGATCCAGATGATCTATGATGGCCTTTTTAATTCTCTCAGATGCTGACTAAACTAAGAAAGGGACAGGGGAGCATTAACAGGACAGATGCTGATCTGAAAGAATCCAGTGGTTGTGAGGATTAAGACAGTGAGCAGGATGAGGCTTTGTAAATTGTAGAGTAGATCTGAGGCTATGTACGTGTAAAGGTGGTTATTAAGTTTGGTGACTAATCTAAAGTTTCTATATTTATAGGCAGACTAGTAATAGAGCCCCCTGAAGGAACAGAAGGCCCCAAGCAGAGAGAGATTCATTTGTGGGGAATCTCGTGAAGCTCCAGGTCCACTTGGACACTTAACATACACCAAAGCCCCTGCTAAACCTCCCTGAGTGGTGAGAGCTGACAGAAAGCAGGACTGCAGGTTGCCTTTGCCCATTCACTGAGCCCCCTATGGTTCCCCATGTCTCCTCTTAGCAGAGAGCCTCACCTGAGAGAAGTCAGAATGGAAGTATGGGAGGACAGGGGTGATGTGGCCAGTTTGTCATCACTTGGCAAGACTGCCTCTCCCTGCTGCAGGGATTCATGAAATCGGCGGATGTTCTGTACATGCTCTTCATGGCGTGATGCCTGGCTTCTTGTGGTACCGCTTCTGTCAGGAATAAACGGGAGGAAATACATTCCCAACCAATGAGAAAACAATAAATGTGTGACAATACACGAGTCACCCTCCTGAAATGATACTGCAAATCCATCCCCACTACCACAGTTCTGGCTTCATCAACTCAATTGCCTGGATTACAGTTATCTCCTAATTAATTTTGCCTTTAATCTTACATATTCCCCTTTAATAAAATTTCCACATTATTGTCTCAGCAATTTTTTTTTAAAAACACAGATCTGAAATAACAATAGCAACAACATTTATGGAGCCCTTATTACGTGCCAAGCACTGTTCGAAGCATTCAACGTGTACTAACCTATTTGATTACCCCCATTCCTTTCTAGTTTTGACTTCTCTTTTTTGATCTATAGAACAAATTTCAAATTCCTTAGCATGGCATTTGAGAACTTGATCCCAGGAATAATCATCTTCTTTTTAAGTAACAGCTTCATTGAAATATAATTCACATACTATACAATTCATCCTTTTAAAGTGTACAATTGAATGAATTTTAGTATATTCAGAGTTATGCAACTATCATCACAATCAATTTTTTTGTATGTATTTTTATTAAACCACCATCAATTTTAAAACATTCTAGTGGATGTGAAGTGGTATATCTTTATGGTTTTTATTTACATTTCCCTGATGGCTGATGATGTCAAACAACTTTTCACCTGCTTATTGGCCATTTGTGTATCATCTTTAGAGATGTATCTATTCAGATCATTTGCCAATTTTTAATTGAGTATTTGCTTTAATATTTAGTTGTAAGAATTCTTTATATATTCTGGATACAAGTTTCTTATCAGATCTATGATTTGCAAATATTTTCTTACATTCTATGGGTTGTCTTTTCACTTTCTTAGTATCATTTGTAGCATGAAAGTTTTAAATTTTGATGAACACAATTTATTTTTTCTTTTGTTACTTCTACTTTTGGTGTCATATCTAAGGAATCACTGCCTAATCCAAAGTTACAAAGATTTACTCCTATGTTTTATCCTAAGAGGTTTTATAGTTTTAGCTATTATGTATAGATATATGATCCATTTGGAGTAAGTTTTTGTGTAAGGACTGAGGGAGGGGTCCGATTTCAGTCTTTTGCATGTGTATATCCAGTTGTTCCAGCACCATTTGTTGAAAAACTATTCTTTCCTCATTAAACCTTGGTACCTTTGACATCTTAGCACATTGGTTTATTTCTAGACTGTCAATTCCATTCTATTGATCTACATATCCTTATACCAGTACCACACTGAATTGTTTATAGTAGCTTTGTAGTAAGTTTTAAAATTGGGAAACTTTTCCTTCTTTTTCAAGATTGTTTTGCCTGTTCTGTGTCCCTTAAATTTGTATATGAATTTTAGGACTAGCGTGCCCATTTCCATAAGGAATCTAGCAGGGACTGTGATATAGGGAGTATGCTGAATCTGTAGACCAATTTGGGGAATATTGCTGTCTTAACAGTATTGTCTTCTAATCCATGAACACAGGATAGCTTTCCATTTATTTAGAACTTCTTTAAGTTCTTTCAATATTGTTTTGTAGTTTTCAGAGAATAAGTTTTGTACTTTTCTATTAAATTTATTCTTAAGTATTTTATTCTTTTTGATGCTATTGTAAATGGAATTGTTTTTTTCAATTTCATTTTGGATTATTCATTGCTGATGTATAAAAAACAATTGATTTCATATACTATGTTTCAAAAGTTTCTCAGTTTAAATATCTAATACAGTAAAAATTGATAGATATAACCTACAGAAACAAAACTTTGAGGTCACCAATAATTTCTAAGTGTATAAAGTGGTTTTGAAGTGGAAATGTTTGAGAACCACTGCTTTATTAAGGTATAACCGGTATATAATAAACTTTACATATTTAAAGGATACAGTATGATGCGTTTTGACCTATATGTATCTCTAAAGAAACCACTACCACATCAAGATAATGAACACATCCATCACCCCTAAAACTTTCCACCTGTCCTCTCTCCCACTCCATTCATCCTGCCTTGTCCCTAGGCAACCACTGATTTGCTTTCTGTCACTACAGATTAGTGTGCATTTTCTAGAATTTTATATAAATGGAATCATACAATGTGTTGTTTGTCTAACCTCTCTCTCAGCGTAATTATTGTGAGATTCCTTTGACTGGCTATGATCAACGTAACACCTATAAAACAGATAACAGAATTGATCTAAACTTGGGATCTAGGATTTGATCGACACATGGGCTCAGTTTATGCAGAGGGTAGAGGCTCCCTTCATGTGGTGAACAGGTAGAAAGCTACACAGCACTGAAATGGGTCTTTGAGTGGCTAAGCAGTATAAGAGTGTCTTGGAATAAAGGGTCTATTTAGTAACTGCTGCTGTAGGAGTGGTGCTACAAGATCACTTGCCTTATCCTCGAAGTGGAGAGAAAGACATGGGGAAGACTGGTGGAGGTGGGGGATGCCAAATGGCACTAAGGCCTGGAAGGGAGGGGTGGAAAGAAGCAATCTTAGATCCTGCCCTTTGACGGGATGGAGTATGCTCCAGCCCTGATATCCAAATGCATATTCATAGTTGGCTTGGTGAAAAGGATGGGCAGCTGCTTTTTACAAAATAACCTAGCACACAGGTTTGGAAGGGGAAAAAGATCATGGTATGTTTCTCACACAGCTGATGACTGACTTTAGGGAAAAAGGTAAAAGGCCTCTGAGGAAGAGTCCCTTGCACTGAAGCTATCTTTCTGATACCAGTAAAAGTTCTAGTTCCTATCTTATAAAAACTTTCTTTTCATAGGCTCTTGGAGTTCCCAGGGGTTATGAAAGAAGGTCAGCAGTCTATCACCGTCTCTTGTTTCTTCCTTTAATAAAGGAAAGAGAAACGACAAGCCAGTTTACACACACTCTGACTCCATTTCCTCCTATCATAAAGAAATCACTCACCTCCCAGGAGAGGAGAAATCAAGCTCCTTTGATGAGATATGAGCAAACTGTTCTGGAGTCTGTCTTGCAATGCAGCTGGGGAATGCAGCATACATATCGGAGGCAGGGAAGGAAAAGGTACTGTATACTGGGATCTGTAGAAGCAATGAGAAAAATGGTACACTTGTAGCCACAAATCCTTTGGAACACAGCAGAGTAAATAAGTGTGTAAAATTTATCAAATGTGTATAAATATAATTTATTGAGTATTTTCTATGTATGGAACACTTACTAAGCAACTTACATGCATTTGTTCATTTAAACTTCACAATAATCTTATGAGGTAGGTACTTTTATTACTCTGTTTTACAGACTATATTATCAGATTGTTTTTGAAAAGTTGCTGTATTTATATTTATGCTCTTGTTTCCTCCAGCTAGTTCTGTGAACTCCTGGCTGGGTATCTTACATTTACTTTACATGTGAATAATCTGGCTATGATATTTCTTGCCTCATGATTACCAGGTTGATGTGAAGAAAAGACCTTTGTAGGAGGGGAGGGCAGTATCTCAGTGGTAAAACTTAGCACGCACGAGGTTCTGGGTTCAATTCCTCGTGCCTCCATTAAAAAAAAAAGACCTTTCTATATAGGAACTATTTAACTCTGTCATTTTCTCATGTATTCAATCATTCACTCATTCATTTATTCAATATTTATTAACACCACCCTCTGCCAGACCCTGGGCCAGGCATGTGTGATAGAGAGATGAGTAAACAGTCTTTGCCTTGACAGATCGCCCCTACCTGGGACAGTCTGGAAAATTCTCCCTTCCTTTACAGTTAAACTCCCTGAAGAGTTGTCTATACTTACCATCATAAATTCTCCTCTTCCCATTCTCTTTTTTAAACAGACCAATGATTTTAATGTAACAGAGTTTTTTAAGAAAAGGTCATCCAGTATGGTTTCAGATTCCACACTGCAACTAATTTTATTTAAAAACTGAGATTTAATTCATGTATTATAAAATCCACCCTTTGAAAGTGTTCAATTCAGTGGTTTTCAGTATATTCAGAATTGTGTATCCATCATCACTATGTAATTCCAGAACATGTTTATCACCCCAAAAAGTCATGAGGTCATTATGAGACACAAAGGTGTTCTGTAAGCTGGAAAGGCCCAAATACATGTAAATTATTTTCTCACTGGTTTTGCTCAGTAGAATCCTTGTTGGTTAAGGATGTGAATCAGGATACATACCAGTGATCCTGGGGTCTCCACCACACGTCTTGCTTGCCTTTCTTCTCTGAAGTGTATCAAACTCTCCAAAGGGGAGATAGCAACTTTTATCTGCCCCTGGCACTCTCCACTGAAGTCTGTGATGTTGTACCAGCCACAGACAAACTGGAAGCCAGAAAGAAGCGGAGAAAGGTCCACCGAGGCAAAGCCAATCACCCTCTCCTCATCTGCGGGGGAAAGAGAAGAGCTGGGCAGTGTGGCTTGGCATGACCTGCCACTGAGACTGGAGTAACTTTTATAATAGGTTCCCTGAGTCTGTGTGCAAAGCATTGAATTAAGGGGAGAGAGGCATCTACATACACTGAGAGAGAGACCTGGCTGAGTTCTATCTCCATTTACAACTGGGTCTTATAGGACTCTCTAGGGGTCCTGGAAGGTAGGGAATGTATTTTATTCATCCCTATACCCAACAGCCCTAGCATTGTACCTGACACATAGTAGGCATAATAATAAAAATAAATAGCTCTATTTATTGAATACCAATTATGTGCCAAATACTATATATAATTATCTCTAATCCTTACAAAAACACTATAGGGCTGGTACTATTGTCCTAACTTTAAAGATAAGGGGGAAAAAAAGGCTCAAAGAAGTAAAGCCCTTTATCTCAGGTCACACAGTTTGTAAACAGCAGAGCCAAGATTTGAATACAAATTTTCCAATTATTTTTTCCTGCTAAAGTAAGTGTTGAATTGAGGCAAAGCCTGGTCTGCTTGACAATCTCTAGAGTACTTTAGAGAGAAGACAGCAATAGAAAACAAGAGAGGAGTGTGCAACCCAGCTAAATAAACCAGGAATTCCTTATGTTTCATCAGAGAAAACTGATTGACAATCAGCTCCTGCCCCATTGATGAGGTTTGGCAGGGTTGTGAATGCCCGGCAGCAGCATGGGACGAGTCATCAAAACCAGATCCACAGCATCACTCCCAAACAGGAGCACAAGAAGAGAGTCAGGTAAGTCGACTTCCTTTACCCTCTGACTATCCTCAGATCTTTCTGAGGCTTTGGGGCTAGCCCTGAAACTTACCAATGGCAAGCAAACACTGTGATGCTGTAGATAACTCAAAACAACTGAAGGTTTGGAAACCAAGATCCAGAAGGAATCTTAAAGGGGCCAGATTTTCAGGAGGGATTTAGTGAGACTGAATTTTCTAAGCATAAGATTTGTGAGATAGTCGAATGCCCTAACTACCTCATTTTTCTGAGTGATCCAATCTTCCCAGCATGGTGAAGTACAAACGGCAAAGGCTGTACAGCCAGTCAGAACTGGGTTTGAATCCCAGCTCCATCAATTAACAGGCACATGACCTTTGTCAAGCCACTAAACTTCCTTGGGCCTCAGTTTCTACATCTATAAAATTGAACTAGTCATATTTTTACCTTGCAGGATTAGAGATATTTGTAAAGGTTTCAGCATATTGCCAGTCACTCGTAAAAACAACAAAAACTGAGATGGTGTTTACTAAGTTAGCAAGCACTCATTTAATTTCCCCCAAGCCCTATGAGGTAGGTACTGTTATTATCCCTACGTTATAGATAAGGGAACTGAAGCACAGAGAAGTTAAGTTACTCACCGAAGGTCACCCTACCCTGTAAGGGGCAGAATTGGTATTTGAATCCAAAGAGTGTGGTTTTACAGACTGTGTCCTTAATGCTGTTGTATTAAACCTTCTAATAAATGATAGCTGAATAAAACTAGATTCAAGGACCATGATGTCAGCACCTCCATAGTGGGTCTTAAAACAGGGAAGGACAAGCTGTCAGACTCTGGTCTTGTGTACTGCCTGAACATGCTAGGGTCTTGGTTAATACGCCAGAGTCAACAGAAGGCATAACATCATAAAAAGGGGGAAGAAATCACTTGTATATCGTAGCTGTACATTGTGATTATTGAGGTATGATTTGAAAGACTCCAATGTACTTGGATTTCTGCACTACGCAGGTAGTCAAAATGATGTGGTTTCTAAGGATTTAAACTCCATAGGAGAATGCTGAGGCATTCTGTGGAATTCCCTCTAACATATACATGTGTTCCCAGCACCATCAGAACATGATTTTACTCGATTAAAAAAAGAAAAGGATTGCCAAATTGTCAACATAATGTGAGCTTATTTTTACAACCAGGTTAGACACAGTTCATACCTCCTTTATGCCAAACTTTGAAGACCAGAGTTTGTTGCGGGTCCAAGAGAAGCTCTTTTGATAGCCTAGTAAGAAAAACAACCACCATAGATTAACTGTGTAGGAAGCTTCTGTAGCATGAAACTTAGATTTGAAGAATATCTTGTAGTTTGCAAAGTACTTTCCTAACCCTTTCATTTCATGCATCTTCTGGAATATATTTCATCTTCCCAGTTAAAAGGAGGGGATGGAAGTTCAGAGAGGTGAAGTGACTTGCCAAGACTTGAAAACAGGCTCCCCTGATGCAATACTCCCCGTCCCCAACCCCAACAGTATCTGCCACATTCAAACTGTTTCTCTAGATAAGGGAGATGGTGTGGAAAGGGAGCTTAACATGTAATGAACAGTTTTGTTTTATTGGAACAGGTAAGGATTCTTCTTATGCCACGTGGTGGTGAAAAGAGGAAAAAGAACCTTTATTGAGCACCTACCTTGGGCCAGCCATGGTGCCAAGAGTTTCTTATGCATGTCATAGGTTTTTGTGCATTATTACCCTTGTTTTACAGATGACGAAGCTGGGCCCAGAGATGTGAAGTGATTTGCTCAAGGTCACATGAGAGTCAGTAAGTGGCAGAGCTGGGATTTGAACCCTGGTTTGCCTGACTCTAACGCCACACTGTGCAGAGGTGAAGCACCAAAATAAAGTGTGGAAAGTACCCAACTTAACAGATATAGAAGTCGATGTGGAATTCACTGTTACATTTTATATGAAGTGAATTATATAGTTTAACATTAAAACGATTTGGAAATTTCCAACCAGGTACCACTGCTCCAGGTGAGCAAGATGGAGAACGAGAAAAAATCAAGAGACTTAATTTCCTTCCCCAGACTCCACTGGGGAACTGAAGAGAGCCGATTTCAAGACCAGTGAGAGGCATTGTGCTAACATGAAACAAATACTGTGTCAGAGAGCTGAATTCTAGCTGGGGGTCAAAATATCTACCTCTGAATTCCAGCTCTCTTATTATCATCTGAGTGACCAGAGCACTCAGTCTCTTTGAGCCCTGGTTTTCTTATCTGTTATATGGCATTTTATTATTTACCTACATGTTTTCTAGGAGGATCAAATGAAAGAATTTTGTGATAAAGAAATTATAAACAGCAGCATCATTCATTTTTCTTCTAATCATGCCTCTGCTACCAACAGACTATGTAACCTCCCTGGGCCACAGTCTTCCCAACTGTAGAGCAAGGGGATGCAATAAGGGGACTGTTAATGTTGCTTTAATAAATTTCTAAAGATAGGTTCTGAGTGAACAAATCATCCTCACTTAGAAGCTCATCCCTCTGGTTGCCTACCTTTTGAGATTTGATATTTTAAATAAAGTACTGGTCAATATGGCCAGAATTTCTATACTGCCAGTAGCTCACCATGGATACTACTGAGCTGTCACTGCAGCTCCTGACTTAGGTTAACCTCTCAAATTTCGAAACACTGAACATGTGAGCAAGTGCTGAGACTCAATTAGGTACATAAACACTGTGAGAAAACAGCAGATCAGACACCATGTGATGTGGCTGGTGTGGGTGGACAAGAATTGAACTTTACAAAAGGTGATGCAGTGTAAAGATAATAATAACAATGACTAGTAATAGAACTCACACTTCTGATGATGATGAAAAGGGCAACAGAAGAAAAGGCCCACAGCAGGGGGCCTCTGTGCCCTCTGAGTCGTCCTAACACATGATTGCCAAGACTCCAGTTCCCCTTTCTTGAGCCCTCCAATGGAGATCTGTCATTTGTTGTGTACCTACCATGTACCATGGTGTAGTTTTCCTAAATGTTACCTAATTTGTACCTCACAATAACCATGAAAAAATTGTCTCCACTTTATAGATGAGGAATCTTAGGCTCAGCATTGTTACATAACTTGTTCACACAGCTAGTAAATGGTAGAGATGGGGTTGGAGGCCAAGTCTCTCTTGTTCCAAAGTCCAGGCTCTTTCCATTGCACCAGAAATCCTTTCCAAGGCTGTATAATCCACAGATTATTTCTGCCTTCTTCACCTAGACCACTTGTATACATTCTTATACACTTGGCTGAGGTGTCTGATTTAAGAAGGCTTCCATGAAATTCCAAATTGACCCAAATAATCTTTTTTGAGCTCCTTTGTCTTCTTTATGGTACCTGTCACATTCTAATTTTTTTAATCTGTATATTTATGAGGTAGGCCATAAACTCAATAGCAGAAACTGTCTTAATCATCTTTAATTTCCACTACCCAGAACAGAGCAGAGCATATAAGAGGTTTTCATTGAATAATTTTTGAGTTGTACTGAGCAGAATTAAAAAACGCCACAATGAAACCTTTAAACCACCACTGGCTGTGAACTTCGTAAGTGCTAGGCTTAAATAATTATTTGATAAAGAAAGCATTTTCCAAGTTTGTTCAATATTGTTGAGTCTGTTACACTCCTCACTCCAAGTCTGTCTCATGGAACAAAAAGCAGATTCTGGAAGGCTGACAAAACATCATAAAATACAAACCTTGATTGCTGTTGAAAATTCCAGATGGGGGAATCAGTGTTTTCAACCACTTGGGTGTAGACAGGAGATGGCTCATCAGCTGTTGCAAAGGATACACAACAACTGGGTACTGATACCTTCCGCTCTGTCAAGGGGCTCCCTGAAATAGAAAAGAGTGGAGTGACTGTATTTAGGGTACAAAAAAAATGTGCTGAAAGATTCTCATTATACAGGTACAAGAAGAGCCATTCATTGCTTTCTTCCACCTTTGGATCTTTGCTCAAGCTATTCCCTGGATTTGAAATGTTTCTGCTACTAAAACTGCCCTTTTTAAGGCTCAGTTCATAAATATTACCCAGCAAGAAGTAACTTCTCCCATCTCCCTGCACTTTATGGGGTGATGGAAAATACTGGATTGAGAAGCAAAGGACAAACCTGCAAAGAGGCCTGGACTTACAAGTCAGATGATCAAAGATCAGCTCTGCCATACACATTGTGTGTGACCTTGGGCAAGGCCTATGTAGGCTACCGCTTTCTCAAATAGGGTGTATGGTACTTAAACCTCCTCAGATGTTGTAAAGGTTAAAAATAAATAATCATAGTAGGTAGCAGGTAACACTTACATATCACTTGCTGTGTACCAGGCACTATTCTAAGTACTATACATGTATTAACTCATTTAATCCTTACAACACACCTACGAGGAAGATATTATTATTGTTCCCATTATACAGATAAAAAAACTGGGGTACAGAGAGACCAAATATTTACTAAGAGGTTATACATTTATTAAATGGTAAACTGAGAGTCAAATTCAACCATTCTGACTCTACTGTCCAAGCTCTCGGCCAGTACCTATACTGCCTCCACTAGAGTTAATGAATGTAAAACACTGAGTACGGTGCTGGTGTTAATTTTTACAAGACTGGGTTTCCGAAGTGGGAGGTTCAGTCATTCATTCTCTCTTAAAACAATGTAAAATGAAGACAAATGATAATACTAGATAGTCTAACTGAACTGTCCAACCAGGTAACCACTAGTCACATGTGGCTATTTTATTTTAAATTAGTGAAAATTAAATTAAGATTAAAAATTCCATTTCTTAGCTGCACTAGGTATATTTCAAGCACTCAACAGTCACATGTGTCTAGTGGCTACCACACTGGATAATAAAAAATATAGACCATTTCCAGAATATTACGAAGTTCTTTTGGACAGTGCTGAATAGTGCAGACTCTCTATAATGGAGATTGTGTATTCCCTAAGACCCCTCAGCTCTGCAATGCTGTGACCCTCAGGATTACACATGAAGGAAAGAGAAAACAATAGGAGAAAATAAGTATGTCTTAAACATTATTTATGTGATTCAGAGGAATAAATTCTCTATGTGGATTCTAACTGATTTGTCTTCTTTCTACCTGTCTAGCTCAAGGTTTCCCCAAATCCATCGTGTCACTTCACTTTGGACATGAAGTTAATCTTTGAGCTTCACCCTGCTACTTCTCTGAGCACTCTTTTCAGTAACTACTCTTTCAAAGACTTCAGGTTGTCCCTGTGGACAGAAAGCAATCCAATAAACAAATTCATACTCACGAACACTTTCACAAGAAGTGTAACATTTAATAAGCAGCCTTTGAAAGACAGACTTTAGTATCTTCTACTCTAAGAAGCCTCTCTTGACTCTCTGGGTAGAATCAGCAAACTTTATATCCCCAGTTAGATCTCTCCTCCAACTTCAATATTCTTTTAGGGAAACAGAAGTACCTGTAATTTTGCTTTGCTATATCTTCCTCAATCAAAACAATTTCCATTAGAGCAGACCAATTCTTTTCAAACTTTTCCACCAAAGTAATAACAACCCAGAGAAAAGTAAATACTAAAATCTGGAGTGTGGGAGTTCCTGTTGCCTTGAAAGAGCAACAAGAACATGACATCAATTAGCAGGTTTGTATTTTATCTAAAAATTCAGAAGGATTTTATATTATCTTCCACAATATAGCCTTATTTGTTTAAACTAAAAATGATCCCCACTCCCCCCAAATTTTGATAAAAAATGTACACGTCATGTTTATCTCATGACTTCTAACAACCAGACCAGATGGCATTACTTTTTAGTTCTTCCTACTGAGGATAATAAAGAAAGAAAATGGGTGACGAACAGAAAAAAGGGAGTGAAGCTTTTGCCAGAAGGCCTTGGGAAAGAGAAGCGAAGAGAAGGAAGAGGAATGCTGGCCTTGGAAGTGAGAGCTGGTGGTGGCTGCGAGGCAGGAGGGGGCTGAGGTGCAAGCAAGAGCCACCAACAAAGCAGGACCAAGAGAAAGCCTTATCCAGGAGTCAGAAAAGCCTTAGAATCAGAAAAGCACTAAGATACAGAGAAGAACTACCTGGGAAACAAAATAAAACCAAAAACCACTGGCTACAACATGGCAAAACCAGTTTATAAGCATATTCTTGAAATAGCAGGAAAAAATGACTCCAATAAAATGGTACTAAGCAAAGAATATATAGCACCCATCATTTTGAGTATAAAATGTACAGAACAGCACTAATAGTACCTTTATCTAGTGAGCTATCTTCTTAAAAGTTTTATCATGAAACTGAACAGTATTTACGTGGACTGACTTGTTCAGCATCCACCTCCGCTTACTTGCATTCTATTGTATTCCTTTATTGTAGAGATTGAAAGGGTCACAACTACACTTCCCAGACTCTTTGGTGTGAATACAAACTGGCCTCTATCAATTAGATCCCATTACAACAGCTTTGGAAGGCAGATGTGAGGCAGAGGACATGTTCCTTTTCCTTCTGCTTCAGCTCCAGCAAGGATGACAACTAAGCCTTCTGTTCCAGGGTTTGGTCCCTGGGTGCCCAGAGGCCCTATGGTAATAGTGATGATGAGAGTTTCCTATCACTGGACGGCAGTGTTGGCACTGTATCCCGAACTTCAAAGACCTACTGGTTCTCTCTGAGAGCTTAGCCTAGAGCCCATTCCTTCCAGTAACTTGAACTACCTTAATAGTCTATATTAAACAATGCTCTGTTTAAAATGTCTGGAATGGGCTGTTTCCTATAACTGGACTCTCCCTGACACAGCTTTCATCTTTCTCTCTCTTTCTCAGTCTCAGCTCTCAATCTCTCCCATTTTCCTTAGTAGGTCTCAAGTTTCTCAACTGATTTCTTCCAATAAAAGGTCATCAATCCTCACAGTAAGGAGAGATAACTTGCCCCTATGCTGGCAGTTCCCACAGTACTCTACGATAATGTGTGTCTGTGTTTCCATCACTAAACTGCGAGCTCCTCTGAATGCAGAGAGTAGACTCACGGCCCTTATTAAAGATTTGCAGACTCCCCACTGTCCTTTGTTTACAGACAGTTGCCAGGGTTGGAGAAGAGAGAAAAGCTGTCTTGTCTGCACGCAGTGTGCACCAGCAGAGGACAGCAGCTTCTGCTCAGGAAAGCTCTGCGAGAGATCAGCAGAGAAGACCAATCGTAGCTCTGAGAGACAGAAGCCATCGGTTCTGCTGTGCTCTGCCTTTGCTTTACTGTGACATATTGGGTACTTCATTCTGGCTCTCTGGGCATCAAGTTTCTTAATCAGACACATGTACTCTCAAATCTCTTCCCGCAATAAAATTCTATGAGTCTAGATATATACCAGTAGTGCTCAGACCTCTCTCGTACCCCAATCCCTTTTTTTAAGGTTTGCTATTTTTGAGGCTACTATTTGCTAAAGCCCTTGAACTAAAAGTACTACTTTTACTTTTGGGAAAAAACTGTTTCTTATTCAGTCCCTTTTTAAAAACAAAATTTAAATTTATTATTTTATTGGGGGGAGGTAATTGGGTTTTTATTTATTTACTTATTTTTAATGGAGGTATGAACCCAGGACCTCGTGCTTGCTAGGCATATGCTCTTCCACTAAGCTATCCCCCACCCCCACCACCCCCACCTTACTCAGTCTTGAACAGAAATACCCTTTTCATCCAAACAGGCAGGTGATAATGAAATCATCTTGGGAGAGCAGGTCTATCAGGTTTCTCTGGCTCTCCCTATGTTGGTGGAAATTCAACTGCGCCTGTTTACATTTCTGGAAAAGGTCAAGTTCTGAAACACTTTTGGAGGCAGCCGCAATGCAAACCACTATACCTCCCACAAGGGTTTGGACACACACTGAGAGCAGTTAAGAGGACTTGAGATGAACCATCTTTACCGTTTTAAGAGTTTTCACTGAATTTCCTATGTTTTACACAGTATCAAAAGGTGGTAGTTTTATGCATCAAGAATGTTTCAAGTGTTTCAAATGAGATTAAAATGACAACCCCTTATTTTTAACACTTTGTAGCTTACGAACTGTTTTCTTACACACTAAACTTGTGCTGGTAACATCCCTGATAATCACAGAAGATGGGTGTCTCTATTTTAGAAATAAGGCAATCAAGGAACAGAGAGATAAAGTGGCTTGCTAGTCACATATCTGGAAAACTAGCATTTAGAAGATCCAGCCAGGTTTCCTAACTCTTATTTCAGGGTTATTCCATCGCAATAATTCTAATTAATTCTATCTGGTTAGGAGAAGAGCTTTCTCTTTGGTCTGGAGCAAATGGATGGAAACTTTCTCTCAAGCAATGCCCAAATTTGTACATTAATAAAAACTTCGTTTAGTTCTGTTAAGCTAACATTAACTGACGCCTGTCATACATGCACAGATGAGAGAGATTTGATTCTTGATCTGGAGGCAGACACAATTATATAATTATAGTAAGATAAAGACTATACCAAAGGCACAGGGGGCTGTGGGAACCCAGAAGGACCCTCTAACCCTGCCTGGGTAGTTTAAAGAGAGTCTCTAAAGGCTGATGACACTGAACATGGTTTTGATTTTCACTGAGTATAACTTAGATTACTTCAAATCACTCTACCTCTCTATTCCTTAATTGCTTCATTTGTAAGACAGGGCTAGAGATAGTCTAGTATGTCACGATCAGTTTAAGCACACAAATCTTGTAAGTACTAAGGCTGATTCTTAAGAGTTCCTGAGAGCTTTTCCTAAGAAACTCATATTTCAGAATCAGGACCACAGTGGGGACTATACTGCCTAAGATGAGCACATAATTCTGGGCTATTTGTGAATCCTCTGTACGCAACTTTGCACTAAGGAACCACTCCTTTCCTTCCTCAAGAAAGAAGCTTTCAAAGCATGCGACAGGCAGACAAGCTGGGAACACAAAGGCAGGAGGAAAGCCAATGCAGATATTAAGGAAGCATCTACATCATTTTCACAAAAGCTTGGTAATTTATAGCTGACTCAGAGTATGGGATATGCTGCCCTCAGCTCCATATTCTTAGAAGATGAGAGCTGAAGTGAATCTCAGATATGATCTTGTGTGATCATTACATTTTACAGTTGAAGAAAAGAGAAATGAGTTTGCCCAAAGTCATGAAGCAAGTTAATGGCTTAGCTAAGACCAAAACCCAGTCTTCTGACTTCCATTCCAGAATTCCTTCTATTACATGATTGGAGAGATGGTGGACAGGTCTGCACACACCACAGTGTCTGACTGAAGCATAAATATCTGTGGGGGGAAGGACTATACGGGCTTATCACTGCACGGGTGGGACTCAAGAGACAAGATACTTCTGAAAGTGTCCACCCTGATGCTTGATCTGTGCTGGCTAAATAAAAAGAGGCCAAATAACAAATGATTTACAGATTTGTAACTCATGCCAGAAATATGAGAGGTGTTAAGCATCATATTCACAAACAAGAGAACATTATGTTTGCTGAGCTGCCATCATAAAGATCAAGGTGCTGAGATACAGAAATAACACACAGTCCCTGATCCCAAAGAACAAACAGCCTAGTGTTAAGAAACATTTTCAGTACAGAGTAATTAGTAATTAGTAATTGTGTGGGGGTGGGGGCAGCAGACGGGGAAGTTTTGGGAACACAGAGGAAAGTTTTCTGCCAGTAGGGTGGTCAGTAGACTTAAAAGTATTGGTATCACTTTAGTCTACTCTTGAAGGATGAGGAGCAAGTTTGCTGAAGAAGAGGGGAAAAAGAAATTCTAGGTGGAGGAAAGAGTATGATCAAAGGTAATGTGAGAGAACGAGGCACTGACAAAAAGCAAACTGTTGAATGTAAGAAATGGTGAGAGATGAGGCTGGAAAGACTGATGGGGGACACTCTGTGAGCTACAGCAGAGACTGCAGGTAATATGAAGTCAACAAAGTATTTTAAGTGGAGAGATGAGGTCATGTTTGTTGACCAGACATATAACCTCAGTGGTAGAATGAAAAAGATACTGAAGGAGAATATGAGAGCAGCAACCATTGAGAAGGCTATCTCATTAGTCCAAGTTTCTGAAGGCTGAACAAGCAAGGTGGTAGTGAGAATAGAGAAAAGGTGACAGAAACTTTCTGTGTAAGAGGACATGATCCTATACCCTGCAGTGGATACAGAGGAAACTTATTAAATATCTGTTGAATGAATCCACTAATTTCTGCAACTTATCCTCTGTTAAATTCCACGTAAGCAAGTTTCCTGCATGGGAGGCAAAGTAGAAAATCAGAGAACATATTAGAAGGAAAAGAAAGCATTTGAGGAAGGCCTCAGATTCATCAGCTTCCACATTTAACAAATATTTACTGCTTATGTGTCAGACATAGTTCTAGGTGTTGGGGATTCAGCAGTAAATAAAACAAAACAAAAAAATTTCTGTCTCTGTAGGTCTTAAATTTTTCTAGAAAGAAAATAAACAAAATATACTATTAAAGGCTATGATAAAAAATAAAGCAGGAAAGTGGGATAGGTATTGTTGGGGAGAGGATGAAATTTCAAGTGGGTGATCAAGGGAGGTCTTGTTGAGACAGCGATTTCAGTAAAGACATGCCAGATGTGAAGAGCATTCCAGGCAGAGGGATCATTAGATTCAAAGGCCCCAAGCAGGAATCTGCCTATATATTCAAGAGAAAGCAAAGAGGCCAGCATGGCTGGAACAGGGTCAATGAGGGAAGAGCAGGATGCCCGGTAGAGTCTGGTAATTGGGGAAGGGAGAAAGGAATCCAGGCTAAAAAAGGTGCATGAGCAAAGGCCCAGGGAACGCTTATAGTTTGTTATGATAGGAAGGGAAAGGAAGCCAAGCAGTGCTGGGAAAAGTCACCATTGTGTCATCCACAGCCACCCTAAAATCAGGTCAATTAGTCTTAGCTGAGCCCTTCCTGCAGCTCAGCAATTTTTAAATTTATCTTTTCATGATTTCCTGTAGCTCCCTTGCAATGGCCATGAATTCCAGCCAAAGAGATCAATTACCGTCCCCCGTGCTCCCTCCAAACAAGCCTAGAGCATACACTTTTTCACTTCAATACCTTTGTCCAAGTTGAAACATCCACCTGGAATTCCATTCCCACCTTTCTGAAATCACCTTCATTCTAAAAAGTTCTGATTTCTTACACATGTCTGATTTCTCTGTTCTTAAATTGTCTTAAAACTAGATACTGTATTACCCTTCTGGCCCTCAGAACATTCTGCTTCATATATCATGAACTGTGTAGTTACCAATCCCCTTAACTCGGTTATCAGCTCTTGGAGGACAGAAACTATGTGTTATTTGCTCTATACCTGGCACTGGCCTGACACAGATTTACTACTTGCTAAATTGAACCACTATTCTCACATTGTAAGCACAGGACTGGGCATGTAGCACATAACCACCCCAGCAAACACAGTGTAGACAGGACTAACTGGTAAACACAGCTGTATCTCATATCTGAGAAGCAGCATGGTATAAAGGAAAGAGCATGGGCTTCAGGTCCAAACCTAGCTGGATTCAAATTTCAGTTCTGTAGAGCTTATTAACCGTGTAATTCAACTCATTTTACCTTTCTGAGCTTCAGTTTTCTCATTTGGAAAGTGGGTATGTACTGTAATCTGCTCTTACTATAACCCCAGTTGTGGTTAAGGATTAAATGAGATAATTAATGTACAAAAATGAGAATAGAATTTGGCACAAGGAGATGCTCAATAAATTATTGTCAATTACCTTGTGAAGCCATATTTAAAAAATGTAACTCACTGTCTAACTGAAAAGTTACAAGTATATTTTGCTTTTTGCAATATGGGGGGCACCCCTAAAATGGAACATAAATTATTTTTGCACCTTAAATTTCATTTTCAATGCAAAAACAAAACACCAAAATAACTCTTGCAAAAATAAAAGTTTTTTTTTTGTGCTTTCCTTAAACTCATTCATCTACTGATTTTTCTCTTTTTAAAAAATCCAGTTTTTACATATCAGACTTGTCACAAATGGACTGCTTTGGTAGGGCAGTAAAAAGCAAAAACTATTTCCCAATTTTGTGACTCATACAGGATCTCAGAATCTCTAACACAGCAAAGCAAGATTGTACATGAAAACTTTGTCCTGAGATAGAATGTTTTAAGGTCTCTGATACACAAAGGTTGTGAGAAGGATAAGAACCTCTGGGTCTTTGTGGAAGCTTACAATCCTGAAAGTAATGTCTGTTGGTAGTGTGTATGGGGAGAAATAGGAATGAAAGACAAACAACAGATACTATGGAGTATGAGTTTTGTTTCTGTTCCAAAGTAATAAGGGTACAAAGCAAAAACTGAAGCAACACCGAATTGACAGGAGCCAAGTAGGGAGGCCAAATCAAAAGACATATATTTGAGACCTTATGGTTTTCTGACTCTCACAGCCATCGCACAACTCAGAACTATTAATCATAGCCACTGACAAATGAGAAATTCAAGACAGAATAATTTGCTCAAGGTCACACACACACATAATTTACTGGCCGGGAATACAGGGTTGAATACATTCCTACAAGAAGGTAAGCACCACAAGGGCACTATTTTTGTCTGCTTGTTCACTGCTTTATTCCCAGCACCACGGACAGTTCCGCACATAGCAAATACTACATAAGTTTTGTTGCTGAATGAATAAATGAATGAATGAATGAATCAGATAAAGTCTTTGCTCTTAAACAGCACCTACTTAATGGAGAAGTAAAGCATACAAACAATTTTAGGACATGTGATATATGCTATAATAAAGAGGGCAAAAGTGCTAGAAGAGCAAAAAGGAGGGGACCTTTTTGTCAGGGAAACTCTGGTAAATGGTGATGGTTGAGCTGACTCTTGAGAGAGGAGGAGGAATTAAGACAGGCAAAAGAGAAGGGTGACAGCAAAGGGAAAATTTCAGGAGAGATTACAAGGTCGAATAAAAGTATGGCAGGGGTTCTTTGGTTGTCTGATGAGGTCTATGGGCCTCATCTTTTAATACTGACTTTTAAAAATGCACAGTGTAAAATACATAGGATTACAAAGAAATCAAATCATACTGGCATATTATCAAAACACTAAAAAACTGTGATATATTAATATGTGTGCTTCATTAATCATAACAAGACTTAATTATAGGTTTAATAACTACTGTAATTTTGAAGTAATTATAGGTATAAATATTCCAAGATATCTGCAGTAATTAAAATATGATATGAAAATACCTATGATTTCTATTGTTGACAACATCACAGGCACTGTTAATATTACTACTGTCTATTGCCTACGTTCACAATTGGAGGAAATGCTAAATTTTAGTTTGAGGTTAATAAGAATAAAATGTAACTATTTTCCCATCCAAGTTCACCTACTCTGACTTTTATCCTTGGATCCCTTGGCAGTTTATGGACCCAGTGTTAAGAATCCTTAGCCTTGGGTAGGTAATAAAGAGGGCTTGAGTTGGTAGGAATGGAGAAGAAGGCAGAGATCTAAGAGACATTTAAGAGATGGAACAATGAATGGATCTGATGATTTGATGGTGGATAAAGAAAAGAGAAGAATCTAAGTTGATACTCAGGTTTCTGGACTGAGGAATTTATGACATGCGAAATTAGGATAACTGAAAAGGCCCACTCAGGTTCAGAAAGGCTTTCATGTTGCTTAAACCTTTAGTCTTGAGAAATACAATAATTATTAAGATGATTAATAGTTCTTCCAGACCCTGTCATTATTAGAAAGATTTGTGAAGACAGGACCATAGCCTGCAGAGTCAGATACCTATTTCTGGATAAGTGAACAGAGCATACCTTTCAAGCTCAAGTGCATTGCTCTTTCTACCAGGATGCTGACTGCAAAAGTTCCATCCAACTCGGTAGGACCCTCCTGGGCTGGGCAGACTTCAGCTGTGGTGCTGTTACAGGGGACCTTGGTAGAGGCTGGAGAATTCTGGTGGCCATGTGGTGGAGAGAGCTGGATCTCATCATTTCCTCTGGGGAACTGCTCAGACTCACTGTGGCTGCTGCAGTCCATGGAGTCCAGCTCATGAGTGGGCCCAGGGTGTGAAGAAAGAGAGGAAAAAACCACATGAACTCGCAAGGCAGCTCCTAAGAGGTTGGAAGCATTTCGTCCAAACAGAGGATACACACCTGCAAGAAGACAGAGGAGAACAAGACTAGGCAAGCAGGAACCAAGAACTCACTCTAACCTTGGAGGAGATGCTCTCTGAGGGTGCTTGTGGCCCTGTCTCCTTTGGCAGAGCAACTATAGGCCCTAATATACCAATCTGCAAAAGAAACTATGAAGTTATACACACTGTGAGAATTTTTACTGCGTTCGCCATCCCCACCACTATCTACAATAATGGAAAGCAGCGAGAGCTCTGATTTCAGGCCAAAGCTGAATGACTACCAAGCAGAGCTGCTGTAGAGGGAACTCATGTGCTGGAGGGGCAACTAGACTTAATGACTTCTGAAGCCTCTTAAAAGTTTAAGATCTGATGAAATCAGGAGTGGCCTGTCTTCTTTTCCACATGTCCTACTAGCTCCTGTTCTTGGGCCTTCTCCTCGGGAAGCTGTCCTAGTGCTCAACTTAGCCCATTTCACCAACTACATAGGTCCAGGCAGCAGCCCTGAAGATCATTTGGAAGGGAAGTAGGAGGTTGTAGTAGAAGAAAGAAAAGTAAGGGAATTGATATTTGTTGAGTATTTCTCATGCGCCAGAATCTCAGAGGGGTAAAGTAACCTGCCAAGATGACTTTTCCAGTAAGTGGCAGATTTAAACCCAGGGATTTAAACTTTTTTTGGTTTGCTGGATATTAAAATGAGATTTTATTTATAAAGCAGAAGGCACTATAGTTCCTTCAGAATCTCGAAGTTTGCTTCATTACACTCATTTCAATTCAGGGAAATGGACTCAATCGATTCACAGATGGCAATAAGATGGAACTTCTCCAGTCTTTTCCTCTTTTGAGGTAAATTAAACTGTTTTCTTCCAATGTAACATACAGATCATTATGATTATCACAAACGAAAAAAATGAGCAAATCATAGATGGGAAGATACCCAAAAGCCATACAATTAAATTCTTATCCTCAACACACTTACAGTACTTGGAAGGAAGGTTGGATGGATGATTAGATGAACTCACTGGCTCATTCAACAAACACATCAAATGCCATGCTTTGTACAAGGCCCTTTTACAAGAGGAATAAAAAGCTTAGACTGGTAAGATGTGGAAAAGTATGAGGAAAATGAACAATCTGAAAAGTTAAATACTCCCTTTGGTATCACTCCACAAAAAGAGGTGTTTGTGCTTGAGTCTGATCCTTAAATCTATATTGGTATCCCAAACCTACTTTCTTCAGCAAAGTGAACTTAAAAGCCTGTCTTTATAAACTTAAAGTTCAAGTGAGCTTTACACACTTCAAGGACTTTTTCTGCAGTCTCTCTGAAGTGACTCTAGGCCAGCCCAGATAAAACAGGGCACATAGCATTTGATGAGTGCTTAGGAGAGCCAGAATTACACCTGCTGGGTCCAGAGATAATCTGGGATGATCACCCAGATACGCGGTCCTCCTTCTTTATCTTGGGCCATCTTCTCAACAGCAGGGTCAGAGCACAAGGCTAACAGAGCTAAAATAGGGTTGGGACTCAGTTTCTTCAACTGTATAGTCGGGGAAATAACAACTAACTTTACAGGAATGTTAAGATGAGTAAATAATTTTTTTTTTTTGAAGAATCTAGTCTGGCCATCTCCAATTCATTCTATGCTATAGTTGCCAAACTTATTTTTTCAGAATGCAAAGCTATGCCACTCTTCTATTCAGAACCCATTATAGTAGCTTTGTATAGCTCTCAGAAAGAGTCCAAACTCTCCTGCTTAGACAAGGCCATGAACAACAGTATTGCAGCCACCTCTCTAGCTTCATCTCCCATCACCTATGTATCCTGAAATCCAGCACTACTAAATTACTGACAGTGCCTAAAATGTACCAAACTGCTTCCTGCCTCTGTGCCTTCACCCATGCTGTTCCCTATTTAGAAAACACTTGTTTCCCCCTTTTGTTGACTTATTCCTAAATCCTTTGAAACGTGGGTCAAGCATCACTTCCACTGAGATATCGTCCTTGAATCAAAGAGATGCTGTGTCCCTGTGCTCTCAAAGTGCCACTGAGAATAACTTTTTCTTAGTTCTTCTGCTTCACTGTAAAGTAGTTTATTTATTACTCTACTCTCCCCTTAGACTATAAGCTCATTGACTATTTCTTACTCATCTCGAATCCCAGGGCCAAGTACATATATCAGGTACCGAACAAATGTTTGAAAGAAAAGCACCCTTACTGCCACCTGCAAAATGTTACCTTTTTCCTTTCTGCCTTGTGAACCAGTTTATTACCATGTAGATTTTATTATTCCAAGATGTGCTGACCAGAGAGAAAGGATAACCTAATCTCATTAGCAAGTATGCTTTTCAATGTATTTAAAAAACTAACATTCTAGGTTATCATATAGTCTCTCATACATGTGACTAAAGGTAGTTCCCTAAGTTCACTCATTTTTATTTTACACATATTAACTGACTGCATACAAGGCACTATGTTAAAGTGCAAAAATCTGATGAATTTGGATGTACTCTAAAGCTACA